>NC_071670.1:20880000-21567500 GCF_028554725.1 Zeugodacus cucurbitae
AAGTACTTCAGCAAATTCATTTTTCCATAATATTTGGCACAACCAGCTTAGAAATTTTTTTATACGTGGATCATTTTCAGCATTGCTTTTAGGAAATTCAATATTTAAAAGCTCTCCAATGCATTCCACAACCATCTTATCCTCAATATCGACGCTTGTCATCATATCTAAGATACTTAGGATTCGATCATCAAATTCTGCTCGTTCTATTTGAGATGTACTCAGCATTTTCATATTTTTCAAAACCGTATTGGACTGCATTGTCGACAATTTATGACTTTCTATTATTATAACACAAGTATATGTAGATTTATCAAAAATTTCTACAATTTTCAAAGCTTATTCCTTTATTTACTCATTGAACGAAACTAGGCATGGACATGACAGTGATTATTCTGAAGTCAATATTTTATGATTAAAAATACTAATAGCATGTTTACATATGAACATTATCTCGTTCTAAGCTCGTCCAATAATCTAACCGTTTACATATAGCCAAATAAGTTTATGAATTGTCAAATATGTTGTATTTGTTGTTGTATTACACATCTTTCTCTCGCTGTCGCTCCTTTTTGTTTACATTTTCTTTGGACATTTCACCTCTTCTTCGCAAAATTATCGACAAAACTAAGAATAATACCGAAAATATAGTGGTATAAAACGGAGTATTTCATAATATCGGACAAGAATGATAGAGTACAAGATTTCGACATAGTGATGCACTCAGGAACCTCGAATGGGAATAGGCAACAGAAGAATAGTCAAATAGAAAACCGAAATGTAAAACATAAGGAACCAAATTAAATAATGTGCAGATTAAATATCACAATTTACGTAATTCTTAAAATCGTCATCTATAAAACGATCCAATATAATAATGCATATCTATAATTAAAATTATATGTTTTGTTACAAAACTTTTTTGTTGGTTGGAAAAGTGAAAAAAAACTCTTTATATACGACTTTTTTGTACTATTGTTATTAAATTCCGCCATTGAGCTCTTTTTTCCCACGTTAATATATTTTTCACATAGAATTTTAAATAATACTTAAGCACTAGCCTTGACTTCAACTCTTTATTTTGGTTCTATTGTTTTGTACTACCGTGCAATTTGTAAGTTTTTCTATCGTTTTTTGTTTTGCTGGCGTATTTGGGGGTCTTTATAGCGTCACTCAAAAGGAAATTAAACCCCAAGAAAGTTAACTGTAAACGAATGGCGTAATCTTGTATTCTAGCATTCTTGATATCGGATTATCAAGAAAAGAACTCGTTTATTAATTACAGATTATCGCGTTATGCTCGTAAATGGAGATAACGGTAAATCTGTCGTTTACGTTGAAAATCTACCCTGAGTTCCATCACTGGATTTTATAGACGATTGTTAGCGATATATCGCCATTCGTACATTTTGGCAACTACGAGTATCGATGTCTAGATACATCTGGCAAGTTATCGATTTCGAATGTCAATTCTAGTTTGTTCTTGTGCCATTTTCGTTACAATAGTCTACTTTACAACTCTAACTTATAACTTGTATACACTTTACTCGACAACTCTCTCTTTAGAATTGTCCTTACTCGACAACTCTCTTATTAGAACTATGTCGTACTGCCAGTCCGGCAGCCCTTATATAGCCGACCTAACCCCTGCAAAACAGGTTCCGGCGAATTCTTCGGTGACTTGCCAGGGAGCGGTACCAGCAGTTTCAATGAAAGTTTCTATGCCATTCTTAAGGGCGAATTGACAAAAGTACACGAAACTATTGTGTACGTGATATCGTTCATCCCTTTCATGCACATTCATCATTTAACAATTTATATATACCTCTTGCACAATTCGGGCAATGATCTTGGTACAATCACGGATGAAAGACCCAAAACTGCGAACCAAAACTACATGTGCGCTTTCAGTAGTGTTCTTGGTACTATTACGGGTGAAAGACCCAAAACTGCAAACGAAAACTTCTCGTGCACTTTCAGTACTGCGACCCACAAAAGCCCAGAAACTATATCCGCTAATTTCGGTTAGTTCTACCAAAATTACAAATGAGAATTTAATAACAAAATCATTAATTATATTTCATATTTATTGAAAAAAACACCATTTAAGTGTTTATTATTATATTTACTTTATACATGTATTATCGTACTACACTATATACATATGTAAAACGTATTAAAAAAGCAAAATTTGAATTTTAACAACATAAAAGTTGGTAATAATTACCTTATGTTTCAGGAATTCTAAATCTAGCACGGGCAACGTTCGTCTTAACATCCATACTCTTGCTGTTGTGTTTCCACTGAACTAATTTCGTCAAATTCATGTCCTTGTAAAGAGATACAACGTTATGATTCCTCAATACATGGTGGAAATGGATCAAAATAGTCCTCCTAATTAAACATACAAGAAGTTTTTAAATTTCTATGATCACAAACACTCACTTAAATTTACCCTTTAATTTGTGTGTTTTAGCTGCTTTTGACACAGCCAACTGAGATGCCGTGTAATCGGTCGAGTAGTTCCTAAGATATGGTTTTTGACCCATAAGTGAGCGACGCCACGCCCATTTTCCATTTTGTAAAAAAATCTGAGTGCAGCTTTCATCTGCCATTTCTTATGTGAAATTTAGTGTTTCTGACGTCTTTCTTTCGTGAGTTGACCCACTTTTAGTAATTTTCAACCTAACCTTTGTATGGGAGGTGGGCGTGGTTATTATCCGATTTCCTTAATTTTTGGACTGTATTGGTTTGCGAGATATATAAAAAAAACTTATTTGGGAGCGGGGCCACTCCCACTTCCCCAAAAAAATTTCATCCAAATATGCCCCTTCATAGTGCGATCCTTCATACCAAATTTTATTTCCATAGCTTTTGCTCAGCAACCTTCCTATGGTGCCAAGAAATAAGTGTGCCAAGTTTCATCAAGTTATCTTAATTTTTACTCAAGTTACATCTTGCACAGACGGACGGACACACAGACATTCGGATTTGAACTCCACTCTTCACCTTGATCACTTTGGTATATATATCTCTATATCTAATTCGTTTAGTTCTGGGCGTTACAAACAACCGTTATGTGAACAAAACTATGATACTCTCTTTAGCAACTTTGTTGCGAGAGTATAAAAATTAAATATCTTGCGGAAAACGTAAGATATGGACGGTGGTAGAAACCAAGGGGTCGCAACGCATGTGTTGGAGGACAAACTGGCACGAGGCTTCACCGTAAGTTAAAAGTTTATATATATATTTTTGAAAATACTTTATGGAATTCTTTTCATTAGAACTCTTCCACTACGGTAATAGCATTGGAAAATAAAATGAACACTTTTCTATCGGTGTATAAAACCGCAAAAGACAATGCCAGCAGAACGGGTGCGTCTCCGTGTATTGCTCCATATATGGAAGATATAGATATGCAATTTTCGGAGACAGTGTACTGGCTGGATACAGCCATACGCTCTTTGTTGGCCTTATGATCAGCCAATTACTTCCCGCTACATTTCCCGTCTCTACTACATCTACAGTTCAGACTACATATCCCGTTCGGACTACATATTCCGTCCCGACTACATCAACACCTCCGCTTCAACCAACACAACTAAACCGGAGCTGAAAAACTGCCAAAGAGCGTTATTACGCTAATAGAATGAAGATCAAGGAGCAGAAGCTGAAAAAAAAGATTAAACAACTCTGTGCTCCAAACCATAACGGAACAGGTAAGGAAAGGCTAAGTTCGGGTGCAACCGAACATTTTATACTCTCGCAATTTATTGATAAAGTCCACTGGAATAATGAAAATCATCATTAGTGAGTTAACTTACTTTTAGTAATTTTCAACATAACCTTTGTATAACAGGTGGGCGTGGTTAGTAGTCGATCATTAATGGTGAGTGACGTAAGGGAAACGACTGCAGAAAGTTTCGTTCATATAGCTTTATTGGTTTCTGAGAGCTATGCCCGCTTTCCAAAAAAAATTACATCCCTTCCTAGTGTAATCCTTTGTACCAAATTTTAGTTTGTATTTTATTTATTGATTAGTTATGACACTTTATAGGTTTTCGGTTTTCGCCATTTTGTGGGATTGGCAGTGATCCGACTTCGCCCGTTTTCAATACCAACCTCCACAGGATGCCAAGGAATATGTATAACAATTACTTCATTAAGATATCTCAATTTTTACTCAAGTTATCGCTTGCACGAACAGATGGAAAGGCAAAGAACCGCAACTTTGTTGCGAGAGTATAAATATATACAATAGGTTTTAGTTATTTAATCTTGTGTATACATAATATAGTGGGAAGATGGGATCATGTGTAGAGGTTCACGTAAGTGAGGAAAGTTTTTGATTGTCATTCACTTGGGAGTGGCCAGAAACTATTATTTTCCACAGATTCAATAAGATCACGATTTTAGAAAAAGTACCCTCTGGGTAGCTAACAAACATCCGTTCGAAAGCGAGTTAAAGTGAGAAGGCGAACTCGCTTCTGCGGTTGTGCGTATGGTTTGGGATCCACCACATAAAAACGAAGTACCAATGAAAAATCGAAGAAAGCCTCGGATGAGAAACCCCCCTTTTGATGACAACCCCGGCAAACGTTTTAAGGATAATGATTTAAGGGCATGCACCTGGAATGTCCCGACCCTTAATTGGGAAGGTGCCTCTGCCCAGCTGGTTGATGTCCTCATACGACTAAAGGCTGATATCACCTTTAAGGCTGATATGACGGAAAAAGGTGGATCCTTGTGACATCTACTACAGCGGCCACATAAAGGAGCGCAAATTTGGTGTTGTATTTGTGGTGGGAGAGAGACTCCGTCGCTTAGTCCTGGCATTCACCCCGGTGGATGAACGTCTTGCCACAATCCGCATAAAAGCGAGGTTCTTCATTATATCGCTGATTTGCGCCCACGCCCCAACGGAAGAGATGGATGATGTGACCTTCTATGAGCGCTTAAAACGCACCTATGAGCGCTGCCCCCGCCACGATGTCAAGATCGTGCTTGGCGATTTTAACGCCTGGGTGGGTAAAGAAGGAGTCTTTGGCACAACAGTCGGAAAATTCAGCCTCCATGACGAAACATCGCCAAACGGCATGAGGCTGATCGACTTCGCTGGGGCCCGAAATATGGTCGTCTGTAGTACCCGATTCCAGCATAACAAAATACATCAAGCTACTTGGCTGTCTCCTGATCGTAACACGCGTAACCAAATCGATCATGTTGTGATAAACGGAAGACATGTCTCCTGTGTTTTAGACGCGCGTACGAAGATCAAATATAGACTCGGACCATTATCTGGTTGCATCGAAGATACGCACTCGCCTCTGTACAGCAAAGAACGCCCGTCAACAAACACAAGGAAGGTTCGACGTCGAAAAACTGCAATCGCAACAGACAGCCACGAAATACTCTACTCGACTTGCACTCCTGATCTCTGAGAGCACTCATCAGAATCTCGGCATAAGGGAACTGTGGAACGGCACCTCAAACTCACTGCGTACCGCTGCAGCCGAAACAATTGGATTTCAGCAACGACAAAAAACAAGCTGGTACGATGAGGATTGCCGTCTCGCAGCGGAGAGAAAACAGACTGCCTACCTCGCAATGTTGCAAACGACCACAATATGTGCGAAATGGGATAGATACCGAGAGCTGAAGAGGGAAGCGAGACGCATCTGCAGACAAAAAAAGAAAGAGGCCGAAATGAAAAAATTTAAACTTGACGAAGGTTTCAAGACCGGAGCATCCTCATGTAGAGACCAATGTGGTAATCTGGTAACCGATGTCCAGGGCATACTAGGATTATGGAGGGAACACTTCTCCGACCTGCTGAATGGCAGTGAAAGTAAAATACCAGAAGATAGCGAACCCGGTTCCCAAATCGATGACGATGGAACAGATGTTCCATTACCCGACCATGAAGAAATTCGAATAGTAATCACCCGCCTGAAGAACAACAAAGATTACCGGCCGAGCTATTCAACTACGGCGGCGAAGAACTGATAAGGTGCATGCATCAGCTTCTTTGAAAAATATGGTCGGAAGAAAGCATGCCTGACGATAGGAATCTCAGTGTGCCCTGCCCAAACCATAAAAAGGGAGATCCCACAATCTGTGCCAATTGCCGTGGGATAAGCCTCCTAAATATTGCCTATAAGGTTCTATCGAGCGTACTGTGTGAAAGTCTAAAGCCCACCGGCAACAAACTGATTGGACCTTATCAGTGTGGCTTTAGACCTCGAAAATCCACAACTGACCAGATATTCACCATGCGCCAAATCGTGGAGAAGACCCGTGAAAAGAGGATCGACACGCACCACCTTTTTGTCGATTTTAAAGCTGCTTTCGACAGCACGAAAAAGAAAATGCCTTTACGCCGCGATGTCTGAATTTGGTATCCCCGCAACACCAAAAGCTCCATCATGCTTGGGAAGGACCTCTCCGAGCCATTCGATACCAAACGAGGTTTCAGACAAGGTGACTCACTATCGTGTGACTTCTTTAACTTGATGCTGGAAAAAATTATAAGAGCTGCAGAGCTATATAGAGAAGGTACAATCTTCTATAAGAGTGTACAGCTGCTTACGTACGCCGATAATATTGATATCACCGCGCCGTTTGTTCTGCCTTTTCCCGCATGGATAAGGAGGCGAAGCGATTGGGTTTGGAGGGGAATGAGGACAAGACGAAATATCTCCTGTCATCAAGCAAACAGTCGGCGCTCTCGCGTTTTGGCTCCCACGTCATTGTTGACAGTCCTAGCTTCGAAGGCGCAGATAATTTCATATACCTAGGAACCAGCATCAACAACACGAACAATGTCAGCCTCGAAATCCAGCGCAGAATCACTCTTGCCAACAGGTGCTACTTTGGACTGAGTAGGCAATTGAACAGTAAAGTCCTCTCTCGATGAACCAAAATCAAACTCTACAAGTCGCTTATCATTCCCGTCCTGCTTTATGGTGCAGAAGCTTGGACGATGTCAACATCAGATGAGGCGACACTAGGAGTTTTCGAGAGGAAAATTTTGCGAAGGATTTATGGTCCTTAGAACATTGGCAACGGCGAATACCGCAGACGATGGAACGATGAGCTGTATGAATTATACGACGACATTGACATAGTTCAGCGAATAAAAACGCAGCGGCTACGGAGGCTATGTCATGTTGTCCGAATGGACGAAAACACTCCAGCTCTGAAAGTGTTCGATGCAGTACCCGCCGGAGGAAACCGAGGAAGGGGAAGGCCTCCGCTCCGTTGGAGGGACCAGGTGGAGAGCGACCTCGTTACACTTGGAATCTCCAACTGGCGCCGAACTGCGAAGGAAAGAGAGGAGTGGCGCGCTCTCATCGATTCGGCTATAACCGGCTAAACGTACTATGTATGTAATGTGAAATGTTCCTGGCTTATCGGCCTGCTGTCCAGGAATCAACGGAGTAGACGACTGCGAGTATAATTTTTGGTTACGGAATGATTTAAGGTTTAGGATTAATGTCAATGGAGAAAGGAATGTTAAGGAGGACGACAGTGTCCTAGAAGACGATATTAGGGGAAGAAATGCTAAGCGTTTAATTCTGGAAGTACGTCTAATCGGGACGATTAAACTTAAGTGGAGGGCAGTGTAACGAAAATGGCACCAGAACAAACTAGAATTGACTATCGGAATCGATAACTTGCCAGATGTATCTAGACATCGATACTCGTAGTTGTCAGAATGTTCGAGTGGCGATGTGTCGCTCACAATCGACTATATAAGGGCTGTCGGACTGGCAGCAATACACAGTTCTGATAAGAGAGTTGTCGAGTGAGGACAATTCTAAGGAGAGAGTTGTCGAGAAAAGTGTAAACAAGCTATAAGTTAGAGTTGAAAAGTAGAGTAATAAGTAATAAAGTGTTAAGTGCTGAACACATAGAAGACGACAAGCGACGAGCGACATCTGTCAAATATTAAAATACACGCGTTCTTATGGGCACAGATTTTTTGACAACAGCACGACTACGCGACAACAGGCTTGTAGTTGTCGTCGTCGCCAAATTAAAAATGTTTCTAATTTGCCGACGACAATCGCCGCTGTAGAGCTGCCACTAACTGCCACTAGTATGACGTTATATTGCCAGCAGAAACGTAAAATAAGTTTGATATAGCATTTATAATAACAATCGATTATTTAAAACAAATAAATCGCCAATTTTTTACGTAAATAATTTCACTTTAAACTAAATATGTAAATTTTATTGAAGTGACAGATGTTAGTACGGCAACAATGAAATTGCTGTTTGATATGTCGCTGCCGTCTTCAAAATGTTCAAGACGCTGGCTTCAAAGCGACATTTGTGATCAGCCGTCGCTCCGTCGTGTCGTGTCGTCGTCTTTGTGTTTAGCACTTTACTCACATATCAATCCATGTTCGCGAAAATTTTTGATTTTTTAGCGCTAAACCACATAGCTCTCGAATGCGAATGCGAACGTTTGACAGTTGAGTTGAATACACATGTTCTAATGAGATGAACTACATAGCTTTCGCGCTCCGAAATTCGAACTCGGACTCGAAGACGCACAGAAGTTGAAAAGTTTCAACTTTCACGCGCTAACACAGCAACCTTCACATTCTTGAGAATAGCAACCAATATTATGTTACTTACTATCTTGCGTGTTTTAATTATTTAAGGCCGTTAATTGAAGGTATTCTATGAACACTGCTAATAAAAATCACTAAAAATTGAATATCCTTGTCCATGTTAAATAGTTCGTTTTCAAACTCGCAAATAAAAATTGAGTATGTGTATCACCTTGTAGACAGCTGTCAACGCATTCAAAAGCGCATTTATGTAGTTGCTCGAAATAAACGCAGTCGAGCGCATTCTTTCGCTTTCGCATTCGCATTCGCGAGCTATGTCGTTTGAGCTTAACGATCGGTGTGCACACATGTTTGTCGTGTATGGCGCTGTATGCACACAAATGGTGACTTGGAGAAGAAAAAAATGACGAAATAACGTAAATTTAAAAAAATATGATTCAAATAATGTATTGTCTAAATATAGACAAATACATAAAATTGCCAATGTAACAAATTTATAGCATAATTCTAAGAAGCGTTGTTACATTATCCGCTTATTCTCTTCCATGTCTATTCATTGAAGAACGAGCGTAAAATGAATTTGTATAACGTGTATGGCGAAACGATTTCATGCAGATCGAACACACATGTGTTATCGTGTATATACTATACCACTATAAAGCGACATCTGTCAAATATTAAAATACACGCATTCTTATGGGCACAGATTTTTTGACAACAGCACGACTACGCGACAACAGGCTTGTAGTTGTCGTTGTCCCCAAATTAGAAATGTTTCTAATTTTGCCGACGACAATGGCCGCTGTAGAGCTGCCACTAACATGTGAAATGTAAATTTATTCAAAGTTCTCACAAGTATGACGTTATTTTGCCAGCAGAAACGTAAAATAGCTTTGATATATCATTTATAATAACAATCGATTATTTAAAACAAATAAATCGACAATTTTTACATTTTGTGCGTAAATAATTTTACTTTAAACTAAATATGTAAATTTTATTGAAGTGAAAGATGTTAGTACGGCAACAATGAAATTGCTGTTTGATATGTCGCAAAGCGACATTTGTGATTAGCCGTCGCTACGTCGTGTCGTGTCGTCGTCTTTGTGTTCAGCACTCAACTTGTAATTTCATAGTTCTTTTTTACATATTGAAAAAAAGTTTAGTTATGAATTAAAAGTGGGTCAATGATTTCGCTGGTTTCATTTATCTTTTATATTTTACAACACCTGTAATTGTTAAACAATTTTTAATTGGTATTTTCCAAAGTGTATTCAACAAAGTGAACTAAGTATATGGCATTTAATTTTTTTTACCCGAATTTGACATGTTTTTTGCCATTGATTTAACCCTTATATTCATTCAAAAATTCAAATTTTGAAATTCAAAAGTAAACAAATTTCAAACCAAAACAAAATATTTTTTAAATGAATAAAAGAAAATGCCGAAAACTTTCTATTTATGCAAAACAACTCATGGAAGCAATTTACTAATGTTTTGTGCTCCAACTGGCAAATTGCAAATAATTAATATATTTATTAATATATGTTATATTGTTCAGGATAAAAAAGACGGCTTAATGTAAACAAATACATGAATTGTTTACTATTTTATTGTCAAAAACGGGTATGTCAAATACTTAGTTCTCTTTGTTGAATACACTTTGGTATTTTCATAATTTGTTGTAGTATGTATATGTAGCCTTATGAAGATTTCAGTTCATTGATTACCACCTTTTTGACCATTTTTATTTATAGTGTGTAAGCTTGGCAACCCTGTAAGCAATGAACAATTTTCATTTATGTGCGGTTATAGGAAATTTCTTACCCTAAAATCTTTATACTGCATATATGTACATATCTTCGAAGTGTTGAAATTTAATCTTTAAAGAGTGTAATATTTTTTCTAAAACGTTTGGATTTAGTGATTCGGGACGAAACACGTTTTGTGTGGTAAGAAATTTATGTTTAAAATTCAAGAGACGGAGAAAAATATGAAGTTTGGCTTCTCATCATTTAATGTATTGTTTTTTCCAAAATTGTGTTGAATGAGTAATTAGTAGCTACTACTTAGTAGGTACTTAGTAATTAGTTTAATAAAATATTCTGAAACTACTAGTTACCTGCTGGAGCAAATATCTAATATATATATTGATATTGATTCCATAAAATTTTGTATATATACGCTGCAGTACAGAAAGTGAATCGACAAACATGCATATGGTTGGTAAATATGCACACATTAGCCTACTTTCAATGGAATGAAGTGCTTGATTTACTCAAAATTTATTCTTCGAATTTATGTAATATTTTCTTCAATATCAATTGTATAGCAATCATATTTCGCATAAAATATTATGTGAATGAACATATAAATATTATGGTTATTGGTTGTATATGTATGTATATCTAATAACCCTATTCAATGTATATATTATGATAGCTTAGTAAGATGCAACGCGTTATAAAAGAAATAACAACCTTTTGAAAAAATTGGTTGTTGAGAAAGCTAATAGGCTTGACTATACACAACGGATTTTTTACAAATGCAGTGGAACTTCTCTAACTCGAATCATCACAATCCACAAAAAATCTGAGTTAGAGAGACTTCCAGTTATATAGATTTACCCACATTACATTAAAACATGTATACTTTAATTTTGTTTGTTGCACTTTGCTATTGTCTGACTATCGACGTTTGTATCCAATGCTTTTGTTACATGATTTATGAAATATATTATAGTATTATCATATTTTTTTGTCTATTTTCAAATTGTGCCTCGGTAGTAAAATTATAAATTTTGTATTATACCCTGTCTGAAAAGTTCGATTTATAGAAGGAGATTTGTATGAAATTTGATTTCTAAACGCTATTGCCAATTCAAGAGTTCGAGCTATGGAAGTTCCACTGTACTTCCTTAATAAACTGCAATTAGGCAGTAAAAAAGTGTGCTTTAATTTATATTTAAATAATTTATATATAAATAAATGGCAGGAAAGAAGAAGTCCCTCCACAGCAGTAATATATTTATTTATTTGCATGTCATAGTTTTTTGTCTTCAAGTATGTATATAAAAAATATTTCCAGGGACGTTTGAATTTTTTTCGCGTAGAGCTCCTTTTATCATTGGCAGCCATCGGCCTCGATTTAAAAAAATAACCCTGGTCGAGCTAAAACCGGGGTTTCCAATTTTCTTTCGCGTAGAACTCCTTTCTGCACTGGCGGTGCAGGCAGAGTGAAAAGTGATTTATGAAATAAGTAATTTTTGCTTAAAAACTTTATATAAATGTAAAATTTGAATTTCATTGAATGTTAGTAATGTAATTTCAAATATTTGAAGTGAAAAAAGTGTGTGAAATTGCTTGTTGAAATTTTTGATTTTTTTATCTTTAAAGCCGAATATCTCGAAAACCAGGCGTCTGCGGTACCTAGAACCCTATATATTTTTTAATCGGGAGGACGTCCAATTTCCAACGGACCTCAGATCTCGGCGCCATAGAAATCGAAATTGTACCAAATAAATGAATGTTTATTAAAAACATTTATTAAAAATATTCAATAGAAGGGAGTTTTGTTTGTTTAACTCCATTTTCAGACATATTTTTAGCGTATACGAGCGGGTATAGAGCGGGTTTAAAAAAGTATCATAGTATCCAACGTTTTCCTTATCACACTTTTATTTCTTTATTTTTATAAATGCACACTCTTATTATATGTGCTATTTCATTGAAAATATATTACTACCGATGCCACTATTCCTGTTAGGGACTTTGGTGCTTGCAACAATACATATTGAATACGTCATAATATCTTAATACATTTGATATAATTGTGTCAGCTAATTACATTTGCTAATGGTATCAATGACACTTCTTCAACATGTATTTCAATTTTTTTTTGTGATATAGTATATAATTTAACTTGAATTTTACATCTAAATATTGAAATAGAGTTAAAAAAATATTTGGAATGTAATTTTTATTTTATTGGTAGCTTCAGAAAAGTTGTTTGGGGCCTACGTAAATCTAAACTTTGTCATTCATTGAAATTTAAAAATGGAAAACAAAGTTTTCACCACTATGCCCCAACAAATGTTATATTTGTAAAGTGCATTTAGATTTTAAAGCTTTTTATATTTACAATGATAGTCCTCTATTTTCTTAGTGACTCTGTTATTGCGAGTATAAATCTAATTTATTCTGATTTATAAATGTAAATACGTATAATTAAACAATTGATTGAATTAAAGGGTCAAATGCAATACAGTAAAAGCATGGGATTATAGGGGATATGTTCCTAGGTGACAAAAAAAAAAACAAATAGGTATATATAAACATGACTTAATTGAAGTTTTTTAACATTTTAACTAATTATCTTAAGGCTTAGGCAATGGTTTAAAGAAGTTTGTAATTTTTTCTTGCTTAGCAGTTTTCAGAAGCTTCTTCAATTCAGACTGATACACAAAATCGCATTAGCAATTTGTTTCTTAAAAATTAGACTTCGTTCCATAGACGGATCAATGTTCATAAAGAAATCGTAGAGCTCATTTGCCATTTTTAAACCTTCACTAAGATTTTTAAAATTGAATTCACGTTTCCAGTGCTTGTTGAAGTCTCTTTTTCAATAGGTTGTGTTCAGTTCCATGTGAGCCCCTTCTATATGGAAATATTACCAAAAGTTCAAAAATATTGCGAAAATAGTGGAATATTTAACATTTTCTTGTAATAAGATCTATTTTACTTTTTTATTAGTCCCATCGGACAAGAATATTGGGTTGGATACCTATTGGAATAATTTTATTATTATGTATGTGCTTATTAGATCCGCGAATAAAAAAATTTTTAGTCGCGAATATAGAAATTGCGTCTCATTTTTTTAATCCGCGAATAGTGAAAACACGAATAAAGGAAGCGCGAATACGGAGCTTTTACTGTATTTCAATAATATATAAATAAAACTTTAGCGGTGAATAATATTGTTATTATTATAGATGTATAATAAATAAGCTACACCAATTCTTTTCTAGTATCGTTTATGTTCTGAGCCAATAGGTCAATAAGAGGTCTTTCCTATTAACTTGTATTACGTACGAGAAACTATTTTCCATAATAATAATAGTACATAATTATTGACTGTTGAATTGAATAAAAAAACTTTTGCGACAAATTATGATAATAAAGAACTTCTTGATTCCCCCGACTTTATGACCATCGGTTTCGTCATAACTTGTTATTATAAATTACACCTCGGTGTAGATCATGCGATCTATATCTTTAATATCTAAATCTTTTTTTTTATTATTTGTTTTTTTTTATTATTTGTTATTTTTTTTATTTGTGTATGGTTTCAAAGATGTCTGTATGACGTTCGTAAGGCTTTTGAATTGTGATGAAAATGCAGACACTTACGAACACACTAACATTTCATGTCAACGTTCAGTTAGGTTCAAAATATATTTGACCAACGATTTGGTTTCAACAATACCAAATCTTTGATTAAATTGCTATAAACCTACAAATATTTAAATCTACAGTCACGTCACCTAATAAAATAAGGAGTGTCCCCATTACGGTTTACAACCAAAATGCATAGCAGTTGAAGTTCCTAAATTCGGTTTTGCCGATCACAACTCAATTAAAAAAAAAAAAAATCAGTTGATGTTTTATCGAACTTCAACTTTTTTGTGGTATTACTGTTTACAACACATCGCCAGTGCGGTTTACGTTTTTACTGTCAGTAAAAAATCAGAGAGTGGTGTATAATTTTAATATATGAAGTAAAAAATAATTCTTCATTATTTAAACGAAAATAACATATGAATCTGCCATAAGTATTATTAAAAATACTTTTCGGATATTTAAGATATTAATTTTGTTTAAATATCATTCAATCATGTATTATTTTTCTTTTAGGATTTGATACTGGCCAAATATAATTTATCACCATGGAGAAGTTACGTCTCATGAAGGACAATCGTTCTGAAATAATTGTTGGCGGGAAGTACAGAATTATTCGGAAAATAGGTAAGCATTAAATAATTTCTAATTGAGTTTATATGATAATTATATTAAATAATAATTATAATTAATGTAATTCACTTCCGAGAAATTCAAGCAAATTCACTTTCAATTCTACTGAATTTCGATTTTGCTTTTCAAATTTCACATTTTTTTTATTTTCACTTTCACTCGGATTTCAGAACCTGCCTGATGATTTGTTCTATAGAAATTAAACAACATATATAGTCATCGCAATTACGTGCGATAGGAAGTAAAAACTAATAGCGCCCGCTCTAGGTGCAATATTGACATTTTAATTCAAAATGGCTGATAAGGGTCATTCATCACTATCCTCAATAGGGTCTTTACGAAGCCGTAATACTTGAAACTAGGGATACTTAAAACAAGATAAAAAACAAAAGAGATTCCCACAACACTCGGTTCTACGTAACCGAATGGTCTATCAACTTCGCAATAATCACCAAAAATATTTGTGCATTTTTTTATTTTTCAAAACCAAATACACAAGACAACATCATTATATAATTAAATGTTTAGTTAAAATAATACAAGAATATCAATTGATTTTTTTTTAGTTACTTCATTCCGAATAGTTACGGTCTTTATAGAAATCAACTTTGAACTGTCCCCACTGTTTTTCTATCTTGATTTTTTCTACTATAATAATATATTAAGTAGTTATGCATTAAAGTTTTTATAATTTTGTATTGTATTTTAATTACTATTATATACACTGTAAATGCTAATTGCTATTATTGAATATTATTTTATTTTAGGCAGTGGATCATTTGGAGATATTTATCTGGGAATGAGTATACAAAGCGGCGAAGAAGTAGCCGTGAAAATGGAAAGTGCAAATGCACGACATCCACAACTCTTATATGAAGCAAAATTATATCGAATCCTTAGCGGTGGGGTTGGGATTCCCAGGATCCGATATCACGGCAAAGAAAAAAATTTTAATACTTTAGTAATGGATCTTCTAGGACCATCCCTAGAAGACTTGTTCAATTTTTGCACACGCCATTTTACTATTAAAACGGTGCTAATGCTGGTGGATCAAATGATTGGACGCCTTGAATATATTCACTTAAAGTGCTTTATTCACAGGGATATTAAACCTGATAACTTTCTCATGGGAATCGGGCGTCATTGCAATAAATTGTTTTTGATTGATTTTGGCTTAGCTAAAAAATATCGAGATCCTGTTTCCCGCACTCATATACAATATCGTGAAGATAAAAATTTAACGGGAACAGCACGTTATGCTTCAATAAACGCCCACTTGGGCATTGAACAGTCAAGAAGAGATGATATGGAATCATTAGGATACGTTATGATGTATTTTAATCGTGGAGTTCTACCATGGCAGGGAATGAAAGCCAATAACAAACAACAAAAATACGAAAAAATTTCTGAGAAAAAAATGTCTACTCCTATTGAAACTCTATGCAAAGGGTTTCCAGCTGAATTTGCAATGTATATAAATTATTGTCGCAGTTTGCGGTTTGAGGAACAGCCCGATTACATGTATCTCCGGCAACTTTTTAGGTAAGCAAAAAAACCTCAAACACTCAACTAATTTTATGTCAAGATAAACTATTTTTCCATTTGTCTTTAAATCATGATTATTGCCCGTTTTTCTTGCAATTTTTAATAGTTTAATACTTAAAACCTCATCCGGATGCCTTTAGGATATGTTTCTATTAAGTGTCGCAATACGTTTTCAAATATTTGTTGTCATTGATTAAACATTTAATTAGCTAACACCAAAAGATACTTATGTGTGCCTTAGTTTTGTCCTATGTTTTTCCGACTAATACGTTCAGTGAAATTTTTGGAATCATGAGAAAGTAATAACAATTAAATTATATTATTATAAGTGAATATATAACCTAATAATACATGCAAAAAGTTTTCGATTTAATAAAACTAACAATTTAAAAGAAAACGTAACATAGGCACATAACCCCCTATTTTGCCCCTTTACACTCATTTTTTGATACATAATTCCCTTTCTTTTCAGAATCCTTTTCAGAACATTGAATCACCACTATGATTATGTATATGATTGGACCATGTTGAAACAAAAAACACATCAGGGTCAACCTAATCCAGCTATTTTGCTAGGACAAGCAGAGTCACGCAACGAACGTGATAAGGAGAAAGAGAAACAAGGTTTAAAGCCGATGATATCTGATTGAAAGCAATTCGAAAAATAATTTGCGAAATAACAAGTGTATTTCCTAGGATTAGAACTGGAATTTGATCGTAATAAATAATGCAAATGCATTTTGCACATCGTGTGGATATTGATATATAATTTACATTAATTACTGTACACATTTTGAATTATGTCAATAAAGACTAATTGTTTTAAACCTGATTTTTTGTACTCTTTTTTTTCACTGAAACTGGCTCACCCAGAAATAATAATATATTAATAAGCATATTAGATCAGATATTGCAAAAGTGCGGTTTGTTTTTGTATAAAATACAGCTCTGATACAAGGATTTCTCGGTAGTGTGTTATTCTTGACCGCACTTGTCACATTTGACAGCCGTAAAATTAAAAAATTTTGTTAGTTTTTCTTAAATTACTTGCAACTAATTATATTTGAAAAGCTTTATCGTTTCCTCACCACCCCTGAAGTATGCAATTAGGCGCATCAACGGTTTTTTAGGTGCACTGGTCCTATTTTCTCCTTTTCAATTTAAATTAAAAAGGAAAAAAAATATATAAATTTGAGTAAACACAACATATCATATATGTACATATAAATGACAGCTATTAAATAAATGTAAAAATTCAATGATGCAGAATAAAGTGAATACATTTCTCAAAGCTATAAAAAAATACAAAATTCACTAACTCGAATCACCATAATCCACAAAAAAACTTCGAGTTATAGAATTTTAACTAAAACATACAAAATTTAAAAAAAGCTTTAAAATATTATATACAGTTTTATTAATTTACGTCGCATGTACATGCATTAAATTAGGTATTCTGTAATTTTGTTTGTTGCAGTTTGCTGTTGGTTGGTTCTTGACGAATGTATCCCATGTTTGTTACATGATTTATGCAATCCATAAACGTAATATCATAGTTTTTTTGTCTCCATACGATTTAGATAGACTCTTTTAAAATCCTGCCTAGATAGAAATTTTGTTTTTTGTTTTATGCCCTGGTCGAAAAGTTCGATTTATGGAAGAAAATTTTTATGAAATTTTACTTATATTGCCAAATTAAGAGTTCGAGTTATGGAAAGAAATTAGTATGAAATTTGATTTCTAAACGCTATTGCGAGTTCACAAGTTCGAGTTATGGAGATCTTTGAGTTATAGAAGTTCGAGTTATGAAAGTTCCACTGTATTACATAAAATAATGCATAGGTACAAAAAATGTTACATAAGAGCACCCACAGATGATTCATTCAAAAAAACGTATAAACTATATAACGAAAATATTTAGGGGTTTCAACTTTCTTGAAAAGTGGTAAAGGCAGCAAACAACTGCATTTTGAAATATTCATATTAAATACATATGTATGTATAACCACAAGACTGCAAAAAACTATCTTGTACCAAAAGGTCATCATATACCTTTCTAAGGTATAATTCTAAATCTTAAATAGTAATATTGTTTTTTTTTTAAATTAGCAACTCAGGGATGTATTTATTTGAATAAAATTTTTAAGAAATAATTGAATCGTATTATACACTTGTACTTAACTCAACAATAAAAAACAAATACTACCACAATAACATTGAATACACAGACGAAGCAATAATGAACGCATAATCTAATATTTATTTAAGTGCTATTCAACCGGCTTCATTTTTTTTCTTAAGAAATTCTTAAAAAAAACAAAGTTTTTGTTTATAAATTATTATAATTGGCATAAACTTAAAGTTATTAAACATTTAATTTTTAAATACTCTCCAGCATAAAACTTTTCAATCCGAATTTTAATAAATAAAATTAATATATGAATATAAAAACAAAATAATTAAATATATTTCAGAATTTAAAAAGTGAAGTAAGTAATAAAATACTATAATGACAGTGTCGCAAATTGCTACTTGCTGCTAACTTCAGCACTTTGCCTTGCCAAAATGATGGTTCGGATCACAAGCTGCGACCAATATTCGGTGAAGATCACTTTTGGTTGAATGGGTACGTTAATAAACAAAACTGTCGGTCATAATTTTATAGTCAATGGAGAATGCTATAGAGCCATGTTTAATGACTTATTCGTATCTTAATTAGCTAATTTTGATATGGACGATCTTATTTTATTCGCGGCTAGTTTCTTGACTTTTTGGACTATGTCAATGTCGCCGTATAGCTCGTACAGCTCATCATTCCATCGCACTGCGGTATTCGCAAAGGAACACACATCTTCCGCAAAACGTTTTCAGTTTATTTGATGACAGGAGATAGTTCGTTTTGTCCTCGTTCACTACAAGCCCCATTCGATTGCTATAACGGGGCAGTTGTTGAGGCCCAAGAATGATAGAATACAAGATTACGCCATTCGTTTACAGTTAGCTTTTTTTGGTTTTAATTTCCTGTTAAGTGACGCAATAAAGACCTCTAAACACGCAAGCAAAACAAATAACAAAAGAAAAACTGACAAATTGCACGGTAGTACAAAGCAATAAAACAAAAAACAAAGAGTTGAAGTCAAGGTTAGTGTTTAATTAATGTTAATGTACAATAAAAGCAATAATCTTTTTCGAAATAAAAAAACTTTTGATGAAAATATCGTAAACATACATTTTTTTAATCATTCACTAAATTTTTTTTTATTTTTAGGTTGACGTAAAGTGAAAAACATTTATTTAAATATGATACAAATGTGTTTTCATAAGAGTATTCCGTAAATATCACTTTAGTTAAAAATATGATTTACTTAAATATTGTTAACTAATGTAATCTATTTCATATTCAATTTGTTTCACTGTTCATAGCATTTCCGTTTTCATTTGACAGTACTTCATGTTGCCTATTCCCATTCAGGGAGTATAGTAAAAATAATCGGCCCTATTCCCGTTGTCGTCATCGTTATAATCGTCGTTTCGTTCCTAAATTCGTTTTCTTGAAGTATATCGTAACGCCTAAGAAAAGATATCGAAATTTTTATACATATTTTATATAGTATACTTTAAGGCGCTCTTTTTTCAATAAAAACTACTTTCCTATGTAACGAGACACATCTTTAAAGCAGTCCTTAATGGATTTTATGCTATACTCTATTGACTCCAAACAACGGTATCACATGAAGTTGTTGCATTTACATTTATCTGCCCAACAATTTCTGGCGTGTATACCACAAGAAGTAGTGGTGACATCTGCGTCCTCCAAACTTTCTTCTAATGCTCCTCGCTTCCGGCTAATCCGCCTATTCTACAGCTAATTACTGAAAAGCATAAAATTCTGCTTTAGAAGCCGAAAAAAAACGTTTTTTTTAGCAATTTTTTTTGAAAGGGAAGGAAATGACTACGGTAAACGGAATTTTAAGACGTTAAAGGCTTAAAAAACAACATTTATTGAAATTATTTCAAAGTTGTAAGTATTTTTCTGGAGCGCCTGGAGTCTGCACTTGTAAATCGGTGCCGGTGATGGAGGCGATGTATCTGAAACAGTCGAACCACATTTTTTTTTAATTTTTATAAGTTTCTTTTCTTTATGAACTAAACAAATACCGAAGAAATTATAAAATTCCAAATTTTTTCGAAGTTTGAAAAAAAAAATCACTTTTTTAAGAAAAAAATTGACTTTAAGTTGCAAAACAAGTAGTAGTAGTAGTCCAACTTCAACTACTTTGGTCTACTTCAAATAGAAGATAATTTAATAGTGAAGCTAGATCACTTTGGTTTTTTTCGATCGGACATGTATTCTTTTTGCTATCCCCGCACCGTTTTCTAACACTTGTGAAAATGAAAACTCGAGAAAACGCCCTTTAAAGTTTTCAGTATCCATTCGCACCTGCTCGACGCTCGGCCACTAAAACTGCTCTAGCTTCGAAAATGTTTCGAATTGTCCGCAGGAATTTGAAAGACATTGGATAGTTTTGGAAGAGATTTTAAACAAAACAAATAATCGATTTTTTGAAGCCTGTAAGGCAGACTACTGCCTTGAAGCTTGATTGGCGTTGCTAACATACAAATGTAAAGAATTGATAGATAATTAACCAGCTGATACGTTTTAAAAGAAAATTTTAAAAATTTAATTAGTTATTTTTTTTATAAAAATATGAATAAATATTAAAATGACGTGTATTAAAACGATGAAAATATTATGGCCAAAACTGATGTGTTGCAAAATTTTTTGTATTGCTATTTGCTTTGTGATCATTTGATTCCATTGGAACTTCCAAGCACCAAGTATGCCAATGTTGTAGGGGCTATTGTGGTATTTAATAATAGTTATTGCAGATTCAGAAGTTATTTTCGTTTAAATAACCAAATATTATTTTTTTTTTTAATTCGTCGAAGGAATATTTCCACAAACGTGGAGCATTGACAGTAGTCATTGAAATTATGCGCCACTCTCCGTGTCTTTGCTGACGGTAATTATCATAAATCTAATGAAAACTGAAAAGAAAGAGGTTTTAAATATTAAGGAAAAACGATTAATAGCGAAGTGACTGAAGAGGGTTTTTAAGTAAAAGTAAATTTACAGGAGTAGTAGGTCCTACGGATTCATCATGTTCGCGTTACTCTCATAAACCCTCAGTTTGATTTATTTAATATTTTTAACCCTAATATTAGGTATATGGTAAGGCTAGGCGAAGTTATGACCCGATTTCACGCATTTTTGGCACGGAGACATATCATAAAAAATTGAATTTCTTCAAAATATCTGAGACTTACCTATATTTTCGGTAAAAAAAACATTAGAAGCACTGAGGTCCTCATGTTCGATATATGGGGCCATGAAAACTTATGGTCCGATTTCGACGATTTTTAGAATTTTTTAGCGATACCACACTATAAATGCAGTTTATGTTGTTCACTAGTGCTTCCTTTATATATTATAAAGTAAACGATTCAGATCGACTTCAATGTTCTGGTATACAGGAAGTAGACGCGGTTATGAACCCATTTGGCCATTGAAATTTGTCGAGTAGTTTCGGAGATATGGTTTTTGAACCATAAGTGGGCGGAGCCAAACCCATTTAAACATTTTGTATACTAATTTGAGTCCAACTCTTCCGTACCTTCTTTATAATGAAATTTAAGGTATCTGGGGTTTTCGCTAACTGAATTAAAGCATTTTTAGTAGTATTCAACATAATCTTTGTATGGGAGGTGGGCGAGCTTATATTCCGATTTCCTCTATTTTTGGACTGTATAAGGTAGTACCTAAAAGAAATGACTCTAGGTTGGTTTGGTTGATATAGTTTGAGTAGTTTACGAGATATGTACAAAAACCTTAGTAGGGGGGCGGGCCACGCCCACTTATTCAAAAAAATTACATCCAAATATGCCCTTTCATAGTGCGATCCTTTGTACCACAATTTATTTTCATACCTTTATTTATGGCTTAGTAATGGCACTTTATATGTTTTTGGTTTTCGCCATTGTGTGGGCGTGGCAGTGGTCCGATTTTGTCCATCTACGAAAGCAACATTCCTATGGTGCCAAGTTTAATCAAGATATCTGAATTTTACTCAAGTTATCTCTTACACGGACAGACGGACGGTCTGACAGACATCCGGATTTGAACTCCACTCCTCACCCTGATCACTTCAGAAGATGTAACCCTATATCTATATCAAGATATTTTGATTTTTACTCAAGTTTACGTGAACCAAATTATTATACTCTCTTAGCAACTTTGTTGCGGGAGTATAATTATTTTATTATTTTATTTAGCCGCCTTCCATTATCTGTTAAAAACTTTAAAATCAACAGCACGAAAGTTCAACTACAACTACTTGATAGCCGTTGTTGGTTTTTGGTATTACCGTGTATACAAGGTGTTGTAAACGGTAAAACTACAAAAAAGTTGCAGTTTGGTTACAAATCGTAATAGTGGCATAAAATCGTTTGACAGATTTTTTAAGGGGGATCAACATTTACAAGTATGTCCTGATTAAATTATACAATAGTGGAACGTATCGTGTTTTTTCATTGGTAAAAATTCACAATTCATATGACCTACACGCTTCTTTGAGCTGTAAAAGATGTTAACACACTCCCTGAATCTAATTTTACGATACAAAAAAAAAAAAACAATTTGCTGGCATTGCATCCTCATGTGCCATTTCTTAAAGGCTGCATCATTCGTAGTTATGTCGACATTCAGCAATCCAACACTTGACCATTGAAAATTATAGCAGATTTTTGGTAACACTTTAAAAAAATTATTTTGAATCTGTTTCCGCAATTAACATGAACGCCTATTTGGCATTCCTGTTGGCGTTAACGACATTTATCGAAAATAAATTGAGATTCCCCAATTTGAAACGACATAGAAGCAGTCGTTTTTTGTTGTTGCTATAATTGAGAGCGACATAGAAACGACGCGGTTGTTTGAAGGAATATTTGAAGTGAAGATGTAAATTCCAAATCGGAAACAATTTGAAATTATAATTTCTGAAATGGAAAAATATCCTGCATATGCCAAGAATTTTAGAGAAGGGATAAATCTTTTAAATTTTTGTTTTTTTGGGAGAGATATTTAAAAAAAAAAAATTATAAATAAATCCATTCGCCCGCCCTCTCGCGTCCGAGATAGTTGGCATTAATAAAATTGCATTTTTATATCTAAGTCTATATTTAAGATATGAAAGGTCTTAAAATTAACGAAGAAAAAATGGTACACAACAATTCCGAAGCTAGAGCAATAAGAGGAGGAGTTAATAAACAGATACCACTGTCTCCTTTGGAAGTTGTTGCGAATTTTATGCGTTTCAGTAATTAGCTGTAGAATAGGCGGATAGCCGGAAGCGAGGAGCATATCGTATATATTAGAGGAAAGTTTGGAAGACGCAGATGTCACCACTACTTCTTGTGGTATACACGCCAGAACTCATATACCCAACTTTCTAACATATCACCAATTAAAAAAAAATCAAATAAAGATGGAAGACTAAAATTGTTGGGCAGATAAATGTAAGCGCAACAACTACAAGTGATACCGTTGTTTAGAGTCAATAGAGAATAGCATAAAATCCATTAAGGACTGCTTTAAAAATGTGTTTCGTTACATAAGAAAGAAATTTTTATATGGGAAAAGAGCGCCTTAAAGTGTACTATATAAAATATGTAGACAAATTTCGATAACTTTTCTTAGGCGTTACGATATACTTCAAGAATACCAATTTACGAACGAAACGACGACGACTATTAAAACGACAACGGTAATAGGGCCGAATGTTTCCATTACACTTACAGCCGGTTTCACGAAACAAATTTAAGTGAAAAATAATTAATTTCAGTTTCACCATTTGACTTAATTTTTATTTAAATGGTCACGGTTATTTAAATACTCTCATATGTATGCTTTTCAGCTGATTCCAATTTGTTTCCCATTTTGACAAACAAATACAATTTATTTGTTTACATAAATCAGCTGTTATTCTTAGTAACATCCCTGCCTTCTAATTTTTTGGATGCCAAATGTCAATAATGGTGAAACGCAGGAAACTTAAGTGCAATGTTAAATAAAAATTTAAATTAAATGGAGCTTATAACTTTCTATTAAAAAATTTTGTGAAACCGGCTGTTAGACTTTTTTATACTTAACCACTTTATTTAAATCATATCGGTTAGTTACACTCCAATTACGTAAAAGATTGGCAACTATAAAAACTGGACACTACGATTTTATATTTCTATTGCGATGAAACTAAAAAAACGTAAAATTTGTATTCCACTTTTATTTTTTAAAACTCATCACATTTTCATATTTAACTTTACGTAGTTTACCCAGCGATGTTATGCCGGCTGATGCTGTTGCGACACTTATTCAAAACTGCTCATCGAAACAATTGCATTTATGAACATTTGTGATGAGTGAAAATTAATAAAGGGTATTTTATTAAATTTGACAAAAACTCAATTATCAAAAAAAAAAAGAGTGCGTGGAGTCCCTACGCGCGGAAGAAGTTATACTTCTTAGTGATATTCCAAGAAATGCATATCATTTTGTATGAAAGAAAACTAGCGAGAGGGAAAGGATAAAAAAATGGTGAACTGACCAACACTTTCTTAAATTCACATTTTATAAATTTATTATGCACATTTTATTTCATTCTGGGTTCTGACGGATTGATATCTATAATATTTACAATTGGATTATGATAACTAAAATACGATATGAAATGTCTTACATCTATTTTATCTATATTTCTCGCGAATACCGTATCAATCGGCCCTATTCCCGTTGTCGTTGTCGTTTTAATAGTCGTTTCTAAGTCGTCGTCGTTCTTATCGTTTCGTTCCTAAATTGGTATTCTTGAAGTATATCGTAACGCCTAAGAAAAGTTATCGAAATTTGTCTACATATTTTATACAATATACTTTAAGGCGCTCTTTTCCCATATAAAAATTTCTTTCTTATGTAACGAAACACATTTTTACACCAGTCCTTAATGGATTTTATGCTATTCTCTATTGACTCTAAATAACGTTATCACTGTAATTATTGTACTTACGTACAACAATGTTAGTCTTCCATCATCTGCGTCCTTCAATCTTTCTTCTAAAATATGTTATACTTCCATCGTCTTATGCTCCTTGCTTCTGTCTAATCCGACTACTCTACCGAACACAGCCAAAGGAGAAATGGGTATCTGTTTATTAACTCCTCGTCTTGTTGGAGTACTATTTTTTTCTTCGTTTTGAATTTTTAGACCTTTTATATTTTAAATATACTGTTAGATATAAAAATGCAATTTTATTAATGCCAACAATTTCCGACGCGAGAAAGCGGTGGAATGGATTTAGTTTTTTTTTTTTTAGAAAAAAAATATCCCTCCAAAAAAATCGAAATTTAAAGGATTTATCCCTTTTCTAAAGTCCTTGGCATATGCAGGATATTTTTCCATTTCAGAAATTAAAATTTCAAACTGTTTGCGATTTGAAATTTTCATCTTCACTTCAAATATTCCTTCAAACAACCGCGTCGTTTCTATGTCGCTCACAATTATAGCAACGACAAAAAACGACTGTTTCTATGTCGTTTCTATAGTCGTTTCAAATTGGGGAATGCCAATTTATTTTCGATAAATGTCGTTAACGCCAACAGGAATGCCAAATAGGCGTTCTTAAGTCGTTTTAAAACGATAACGCCAACGGGAATAGGGGCGAATAGTCGTACCTCCTTTTGTCGTAGGATCATTTCTTCCATTGATCATTTCTAATGAAAATTTCTCTCTGAGGAATGCTAGTAATGGTTCAGCTTCTGGCAATGAGAAATTTATATTAAAATCTCCCGCAAGGAGTACCGGTTGTTCGCTATACTCTACTGGTTCTCCGATAATATCTCAAAAAGCTTGCGAACCTGCAGTTGACAACGGTAATAAAGCTTTACCGATGAACAATTTTATATCTCTCATCGATGAATTTGGTGATATATAAATGGCAATTAAATTCAATTTTTTATTATTATGATTATCGCTAGGGTTCATTTTGCATTCTACCGCACACAAATTGCCAATTCTTGTTGATGTTGATATCGTCACATCAGCATCACTCGCGTACGGAGCCTTTGTCTTGTTCATTGTGATAAATAGCAACGCCTGAATTTGTTGTTTCATTTCGTTGAAATCTTACAACGAAATCAAAATTTGGTAGGGATACAGGAGGCTCGTTGTCGTTCATAAATGTTTCTGATAACATCAAGATGTTTGACTGTGTAAACACTCTATCTCAGAAGACATCAACCATGAGCACGAAGACTTTGACAATTGAATGATATTATTGATAAACCTTTTCTTGTGCTAAGAAACTCGAATAATTCTTTTTCTAAGGTGACAATTGGATTTCGACGTAATTTTATCATTTCATCTCGCAAAGCGCGACATGACCTGTCATTGCTTCCAATGCCATGATACAATTTTTTCTGTTTGTTCACTGGCATAATGTAAATTTGGTGGTTGACATGTACATATGTATGTTTTGTAGTACATTTCTTGTAAAATCTTCGTTGCCACGGACAACAAATGACCGCAAATAGTTTTTTTTTTTGTCACAGACTTGTAATCAGTGTCGCGTTTTCGCAGGCAAAGAGGTCCATGTCCCCAACTCATATTATTTTGGATTGTTTTATGTCTCGATTCTTACTAAAATCAATTGTAGTACATTAATATTTGGCGTCATATATTAGTAGAATATTTAAATACATTTAATTATTTATATTTGCTAATAGTAAGTCAATACTATCCAATACATATTTTGCGCATTTATAATTACGGAGGGATCGCTTGAAACGACTCTGTAAAATTCGATGTGTCGAAAAATTGATGGCCGCCTGCGCGACGCTACATTGCGTTGTTGGTAGAAAATCGGCTTGTAGTAAATATGTATGAGCATGCGATATAAATTTTTGGCGCTTGTTGTTTTTGTAGAACATTGCTTTTGATTTTTGGTGGTTGACAAACCTATGTGCACGCATATACAAATGTAAGTTTGTGTGTTTGTTCAATGACATATAAACATATACATATGAATGTTTATGCATAATGTTGCTGTTGCGCAACAAATATCGCAACTGTTCCGAACTCGTATAAGAAGTATAACTTAAAAAAAAAATTCATAAAATTATATACAACTTGTTACTTAAATGACAAAATGTATGATGTGATTGGCGTTGAACCGTTTAGCCGGTTATAGCAGAATCAATGAGAGCGCGACCAAATGACAAAATAGCTTCTTTAATTAAATTTTATCTTTTAAATTTTTTCTGCAACTACTCTTTCCGCTGCAAAATTTCATTTCCGCTGAATTTTCATTTCTGACGGCAGATGCTAGTTTTGCTTTTTCGAACAGATTGCATTAAACATAATGTTCAGTTTGCATTACCAAAATAACCCAATACTAATTTCAACTTAATTTTCAGTCATTTATTTAATTTTTCCATACATGGGAGCTTAAGTTGTACAATATCTTACTTTAAACACCTGGAAGAAGCTGAATTAATGACTTTATTCGACGGATCAAAGTGCAGTTAAAATAGTTTGCAGAATCTGATCCAGAAGCCAATGAGAGATGGTTGCAAAACGTCTCAGTAAAGACTGAAATCATATTCTGTTTTAACATTCCGAAATCCTCCATGGTTGTGGCATTTGGAAGGTATTCTGTAAATGTAGTAATTCAGTAATCACTTGCATAACAATATCATACTACACAAACTTGGTATTTTTCATATTTGTCTAGAATTACATTATCATTACCTTCGATAGCGGGTGTCAAACCCTGCCCAGTTGCACTAGAAGTCGATCTAACGTAAAAGTCCAAATGTAACCATAATAAATACAATGTTTGTTCGATTATAAAAACGTATAACGATAGCTCTTTTTGTCTATTTTCATATTGCTTAATCCACTCGGCGTCGGAAAGGCGAGCTGAAATTGAATTTATAGAAAAAATATTAATTATTCGAAAATATACATTATATACAGCATATATAGGAGGATGGGATCATCTGTAGAAGTTCACGTAAGTGAGGAAAGTTTTTGATTGCCATTCACTTGGGAGTGGCCAGATACGATTTTTCTCCACATGGTTCAAGCAGCTCACGACTTCCGGTTTTAGACCAAGTATCCTCTTCTGCGAATGTGCGTACGGATTAGAAACCCCCCTTTTGATGACCCCTGCAAACGTTTCAAGGATCATGATTTAAGGGTATGCACCTGGAATGTCCAAACCGTTAATTGGGAAGGTGCCTCTGCCCACGGTGGATGAACGTCTAGCCACAATCCGCATAAAAGCGAGGTTCTTCCGCCCCAAACGGAAGAAAGGACGATGATTTCAACGCTAGGGTGGGTAAAAAAGGTGTCTTTGGCACAAATTCAGCCTCCATGATGAAATATCGCCAACGGTTTGAGGCTGATCGACTTCGTTGGCGCCAAAAAAAGAAAAAGGCTGAAATGCATGAGTATGAAGAGCTTGACAAGCTGGCCGACAGGAGTAATGATTTTAAGACCGGAGCGCACTCCTGTAGGACCCCCAGAGGTGATCTAGTTGTTGATGACCAGAGTATACAGAGTTTGTGGCGAACCCGATTCCCCAATCGACGACGATGAAACAGATGTTCCATTGCCCGACCGTGAAGAAATTAGAATAGCAATTACCCGCTTGAAGAACAGCAAGGAAGAAAGCATGCCCGACGATTGGAATCTCAATGTACTCTGCCCAATCCACAAAACCCCACAATCTACGCCAATTACCGTGGGATAAGAGTCCTTAACATCGTTTATAAGGTTCTATAGAGCGTACTGTGTGAAAGACCAAAGCCCAGCGTTAACAAACTGATTGGACCTTATCAATGTGGCTTTAGACATGGAAAATCTACATCTGACCAGGTATTCACCATGCGCCAAATCTAGGAAAAGACCCGTGAAAAGAGGATCAACACACACCATCTTATTGTCGATTTTAAAGCTGCTTTCGACAGCACGAAAAGGAGCTGCCTTTACGCCGCGATGTCTGAATATGGTATCCCTGCACAATTAATACGGCTGTGTAAGCTGACGTTGAGCAACACCAAAAGCTCTGATAGGATCGGTGAGGACGTCTCCGAGCCGTTTGATACCAAACGAGGTTTCAGACAAGGTGACTCACTCTCGTGTGACTTCTTAACCTGATGCTGGAGAAAATAATATGAACTGCAGAGCTAAATAGAGAAGGTACAATTTTATATATAGAGTGTGCAGCTGGCGTACGCCGATGATATCGATATCAATGGAAACAACATCCGCGGCGTTAGTTCTGCTTTCTCCAGACTGGATAAGGAAGCGAAGCGTATGGGTCTGGTGGTGAAAGAGGACAAGACGAAATATCTTATGTCATCAAACAAACAGTCAACGCATTCGCAGCTTGGCTCCCACGTCACTGTTGACAGTCATATCTTTGAACTTATAGATAATTTCGTATACCTAGGCACCAGCATCAACACCAATAACCTTAGAACCGTGACATGGCTATACAACTTAATCTCGTGACTTGGGCACTCAGTGCCCAGTAATGTATTTTGTTTGAAAATTTAGACTTTTTACACGTTTTTTTTACAGAAACATCAATATCTCGCTTGTTTTTGCAAATAATTTATTGAAACTTGTGTTTATTGTTAGAAACAAATGTATTTTTATTGAAAAATATGAAAATCAAATAAAGTTTTAATTTCGAACTGTTTAAATGGGTGAAATTCTTCGCTGTATCTTTGATGCATTTTGATTGGCTGTAGACATTGTTGGATTATTGTCCACATTTTCATCATTGTCTGAGTCCGTATTGGCTTCGGCATTGTGGTGAATGTCAGAGGATGTAAATAATTTTGGCAGTTGCGACTTATTGCCTCTTTTTGTGCCCACCAATGTAGTATTCCGCACATGCAAATCTTTCACCAAGTTATAGTTTGTGAACAAATTGTGCATCGTGATATTCATACCTCTGTCCACATATCGGTTGGTGAGTCGCATAACGAGATTGCGCGCAATACCAGGCGACCGCTGTTCATTAGGCTGTGCACCCAAATATACTTCGCCTGCAAGTGGGTGGTTGGTTTTTGCGCCAACAAGCCAAAACATTTTTATGCCATATTTTCTAGGCTTAGAGGGAAGGTATTGGCGGAAACTGCATCGGTTTTTTGTTGAAAGCAACTGCTCATCAACTGTTCATTATTTACTTTGGACGAATGGTATCGGCAAATTCGCCAAGAATAATGTCCAAGCATGACGAATAGGCACCAATTTGTCGTATCGTAGTCTCTCAGCGCGAGTCAGTGAATCGTCAAAGTGTATAAAATGGCACAATTGCTCAAACCGATGCAGTGACATCACTGCTCTATAAAAGGGCATGTTAGTTTTGTGAAAAAGATCTTAGCATGAACTAAGTTTGCCTTCTCAGCACCGGAAAATAAAATTATTGCAATAAAAGCATATAGTTCCTCCTCATTTGTGTCTTGCCAATATCCTATTTTTTTGGAACTGTTGGATGCATGTTTGCCTGTATTACTCTTTCAGTTTTCCTATTCGTCTCAAGAGCAATACCTTCAACAAGAAACGCTGGGAAAACGCGTATGAAGGCATTACTTTTAGATCCAAAACTTTCTGTGCATAGTGACGTTGATTGTCTACGCATTTCCAATGCCAATTCCGCTTGCCATTTTTCAGTTCAAATCACATTTGCTTTCGTCAAGGCCCATATATACAGCAGCCTCCTCCTGGATATATTCTTCGAAACGTGGATCTCTAATGGGCTCAGCATTATCATCTCCAAGTCCGATTGGTCACTGGGTATCGATTCGTGCTCACCACCAAATTTAAGTTATCTTCCACCATCATCATCATCGCTATCATTAGCATTCAAATAATTTGAAATATTCTCCTCTTCTCCTTCCGTCAATTCGCGACGTAAGTTGGCCAAATAAATCGGCAATTCCTTACTCATTTCAAAAATATATATTTGTCACAACTAAAAATCAACTGTTTACTCGAAAATTTTATGCGAAACTAATTAGAAATCCACAACAATCTCCAAAATCTTTAGAAAATTACGCCTCTTCATACAAAATATATGAAGAAATTCTATGGGCACTGAGTGCCCCAAGTCACGTATAGAGTACTGACCATATAAAATGCCATTACTTTCTTATTATAAAAGCTATGTACTTAAAATTTTGTCAACTTATAACTAATATTATAGTTTGTCACTATGCTAAAATTTGGCTAAATTGGACTGTCCTATCCCCAGAAATTCAATATCAAAAATGAGATTGGGAACTGAGTGCCCAACTAAGGATAATAATGTCAGTCTTGAAATCTAACAGAATCACTCTTGCCAACGGGTGCTACTATGGACTGAGTAGGTAATTGAAAAGTAAAGTCCTCTCTCGACAAACCAAAACTAAATTCTACAAGTCCTAGGAGCTTTCGAGAGAAAGGTTTTGCGAAAGATTTATGGTCCCGTAAACATTGGTAACGGCCGCAGAAGATGGAATGATGTGCTGTATGTGTTATTCGACGACAGCGCATAAAAAGACAGCAGCTACGCTAGCTAGGTCATTTTGTTCGAATGGACGAAAGTGCTGCAGCTCTGAAAGTGTTCGATGCAGTACCCGCTGCTGGAAGCCGAGGAAGAGCGAGGCCTCCACTACGATGGAAGGACCAGGTGGAGAAGGACCTATCTTCACTTAGTATTACCAATTGGCGCTAAACTGTCAAAAGGGGAGATGCGTGTCGCGCTGTCAACGCCAGTCAAGAAGAAAAATATCAGGTATATGGGAGTTAGGGGAAGTTATGACCCGATTTCACTAATTTGTGGCACGGCGACATATTATTAAATGAAAAGTATTATTTTCTTCAAAATATCTGAGAGACTTTCCTATATTTTCGGTAAAACATTTATTCGAAGCTCTGAGGTTCTCATGTTCGATATATGGGGCCTTGAATACTTATGGTCCGATTTTGGCGATTTTTAGAAGAGCAATGCCACAATATAAATGTAGTATCTGGGCAAAGTTCCGATATCTTCACTAGTGTTTACTTTATATCTCGTCAAGTTAACGATTCAGATCGACTTCAAAGTTCTTGTATATGGGAAGTAGGCGTGTTTGTGAGCCGATTTGGACTATTTTCATAACATATCATTGGAAGCCAAGAAGATATTATGAACCGAATTTCATCGAGTTGATCGAGTAGTTTCGAAGATATGGTTTTTTACACGTAAGTGGGCGAAACCATACCCATTTAAACTTTTGTAAACCATTTTGCGTGCAGCTTCTTCTAGAGCTTCTTTATAATAAAATTTAAAGTTTCTGTTGGTTTTCGTTACTGAATTAAAGCATTTTTAGTAGTTTTCAACATAATCTTTGTATGGGAGGTGGGCGTGGTTATAATCCGATTTCCTCCATTTTTGGACTGTATAAAGAAACGCCTGAAGAAAACGACTCCTTTAGTAGTTTACGAGATATGTACCAAAAACTTAGTAGGGGGCGGGGTCATGCCCTGTTTCCCATCCAAATATGCCCCTTCCTAGAACAATCCTTTTTACCAAATTTCACTTTCATAGCTTAATTTATGGCTTAGTTATAGCTCTTTATAGGATTTCGGTTATCGCCATTTTGTGGGCGTGGCAGATTTCTGATTTTTACTCAAGTAACAGCTTACACGGACAGACAGGCAGACATCCTGATTTGAACTTTACTCGTCACCCTGATCACTTTGTATATATAATATAACCTTATATCTAATGCGTTTAGTTTCAGGAGTTACAAACATCCGTTATGTGAACATAACTATTAAAGTCTCTTAGACTCTTTTGTTGCGAGAGTATAAAAATATGTGTTCTATGGTAATTATAATTTTATATCTTTGCTACTTTTTTATAGAATAAACTTAAAGTCAAAGTGTCACAAAAAATTATAGTTTAAATTAACACTCAGATATATTACGTAACAACTGCTATCAACTTACCAGAGTTATCAATGCTAGCGTCAGCCATGTAAGATCTGTGCGAAACTATATTATCAGTTACTCGTTTTTGCATTTCTAGATATTCTACGGATCCTTGTAAGTGATTCAATACTGTCGTAAAGTCTAGCGATTCATTTGCACTTCTTTCCAATTTATCCATTCTGAAAAAAAAAATTATAATTTACATCGAATCATTGGTTGGGTGTAATAGTTAACGACATCACAAAAGAGAATAACAAAGAAATGTGCATATAAATGTTTAATTACTTACCTTTTAAGAGAAGTATTTTTCTTCGGTGTAAATAGAATATCATTCAAGTTTATAGTATTTGTAAATTTGTAGCGGAAGAAAATTGTAACATTTGCGGCGATGTCGACAAAATATTTTATGCAATTAGGTTCAGAAAACTCGTTAATTTGAACATCCAGTTTTGTGTTTCGCTTCAAAATATCGTTGTTTAATACAAAATAACAGAAAATATGCAGCATATATCTATTAATTTTGTGAGAGTAGATTTTGTGTTGATTCGTTTTTACATCATCTGGTAAGTATATATCCTGAAAAAACCCAAAGGCTATATAAATCAGCAGCCAAAATTGTACGTGCAAAATACTGTACCTTTCGCATAACTCGGGCAATAATACCGGTAACCACAGAAAGTTCATTCATAATGCCCACATCCGAATGGGATAAGCCGGTTCTTAGAATAAACTCGATGATTTCAAAATGAGAAAATAAAAAATTTGATATCTGGGAGATAGCTGATAAGTTGTCCATCCCAAGAGTCGTTATTATAGCATTACATAACTGTATGGCTGGGAAAAATATCTGGCGAAAGCGGTTATCCACAGCAGGCAGAAACTCCGGTACGGTATTATAACTACTTACACAGCCTTGAAAATTTGGATGCAAATCAAATACTCTCATCTTTGAAAGAACGCTTAACAGTTTAGCTGAGAGCAGCATTTCCGCACCCATAGAACAATTAGCAAATCTTAACAGAAGCGCCATATGTGATTCGTAGACATATAATGCTTTTATATTTTTAATTGAATCACTTACGATAAGACATAAATCCTGATCGGATTTTTCAAGGTTTTCGATGACATTGGCTAAGTAACCCCTATTTGCAAACAATTGCAGAACACTTGGAATGTTATTAAATTCTAAAGCTGAAACAAAACACGACATGGCAAGCATTTTACACACATCATGACCAATAACACAATCACGACACATTATATCAATTAATTTGTCTCCAAATGAAGAAAATAATTCGACTGGAACCTGACTTCCAACTGAGTTAACTGAAGCTGTCATCTTTTTATCTAACCGCGAAACGAATCTGAAATAGAAAACATTATTATTACATATACATATTATTAATATAATGAAGCTATACAAATATTGTAACAATAAAGAAAAACTGTAATTAAAAAGAAACATATTGGTAACAACAAAATATAAATATGGGAAGGCCCATCTAAGTTATTAAAAACTAAAAAATTATGAAAAAGTTTATGGACAACATAAAATAATCTTTATATACGCCGTTTTAAAATGTAAATGACCCACATATCACATTTCGGTTACATATTAAATACTTATAAATTTGTTGCACAATTAAATGAATCACATTTAAATAAAAATCTTGTTTAATACAAAAAAAAAAAAAATAAATAAAAAAAAATTTATCATGAATTTACTTTAAATGGTAAAATGAAGGACATATATTATTTTAATACATACGTTTCATTACTACGAGATGTTATGTTTTCTAATAGATGTCCATTCAACATTCGGAGGCAGCTCAGTATTGCAGCATACAAGTTAATTCGAAGCTTTTGAGACTTAACATCACTAACTACTATCCACTCTAAAAGTCGTTTTAATATTGATTTTAGATTTAATATATTTGAATCCGAGCTCACAATATTAACATTTTTCACATTTCCGTAGTACGTTGCGTTAGTTTTATCATTTCCTGTAATTTTACAATGTGATACATTTATATTTGCTTAGACTAAGATTTTATGTATAATTTATAGCTTTGATTTACTTAACAATATTTTTAAATTATTGAATATTGATAAAATTAGGAAATTAATTGCATGTACAGAAAGTTTGATAATTCCCATCAGTTTTATAAGTATATTCGTGGTAAAAAGAAAACTCTAAATTCTCGGTTATTAAACCCAATGTTATGTTGAAAATTTTAGTTTACTGGAATAATTAAAAAAAAATACAGATAATTAAAAAAAAATATGTCAATATTGGGGGTAATCGTTAGTGATACTTCGTTAAAACATAAACATATTTTTGCCTTTTCTCTGTGTGTGGTAAATTTTGAAATTTGAAACAAAAATGAAATAAACTTTTTGGGTAATGACGCAAAACAAATAGCTTATTTCATGTTAATAAGTAACGAAAAAATTATCAAGCTTGTCAGACTGTTATTCGTTACTCGGTAGAACGATAATTTGTGAACACGAATTAAAAAAAGCTGGTGTGAATACCCCTATTGTTTTCGTTTATGGTTTTATAGGTTAAAAGTGGGGTATTAAATTTATTCAGAGGCCAAGTATCATATGTTTCGGTAGTTGTGTGTAGCCTTTGATTATATTTTGTTAGCAAATTAGATTTGTTATTTAAGAGAGAAAAACTAAACTAAAAATATAAACTTATAAATACTATGTACTTCAATATCGGTCAATAAGTATCAATTAATGATACAAATCTATTGAATTACTACTTACCCATGTTTTCTAGATTTCGAGAAAAACATTGTCGTAAGCAGACGATGAGTATAAAAATGGCTTCTGATGTTAGAATTGATATTTCCAATGGAGGTTGTATGGATACAGCTTTGTTAAGAAGTTTTTGCAACATTTCGAATAAAAGCTCTTGCTTGATGGAGTATGGTAAAGTATTTTCCGATGCGTAAATAAATATGATTTCAGAGACCTAAAGTGATTTTAAAAATTTAATATAATTATTCGCATTTATTTGATTACACAAATAAACGGCATACCTGTGCCCACGCATCCATTACTTTTATTGTTCCCTTGTTTTTATTCCTCATCTCATTTATTTTGAGTGCATATATCAGTATGGATTCAATTTCATGCAATATCAACTTGCGTTGCCCTCCAGCTATAGTGCCTTGTACATTGCAAAGTTCATCGTGAAGAATTTTGTGCAATTTTTGTAAATTAATTAATGAGTGACCCTCTTCTGTTATGGATTCACACTCATCGAATATTTGCTTAGACAAGGAAATATCAAAGAAATCCCATTTAGTGGTAGTTAATTCTTTTACCTCAAACTCTAACCAATCCAGAATATTACTAAGCAAAAAATTTGGCACTCTTTCAGATTTCGGTTTAATAAAATGCTCATTCAAAACAGGAGATGAGTGTGAAAAGAATAGCGTCGAATTAATAGAAAGTTGATCTTCAGTCTTATTAGTAGCAGTCCCCAGTAATATTTCGCAAATTTGCTGAACTCTACTTATTTGACAATAAGAACTTGCTAATTTTAACTCTATTGCAGTGCATTCTAACAAGTAACTTGTCTGATACAGAATATTGGAGTATTTAATGTTTTTAAATGGGAGTTCGTGCAAGTGACGACAAATAAAGTCATTTGATGCTCGCAAATATCGTAAAATGCCTTCTGACGTTCGCGTATTTGAGCACAATAAATATAAGATGAAATATGAGCTCTTGTTAATTTGTTCCAAATCTGCATCATAGGTGTTTGAAGCTCTCATTGCCTACCAAATGATAAAATAAATTAGAGAAATTACTGTATAACTTAATCAAAAAGAAAAAGTCTCTTACCTCTACATGTTCATCTAGTAAAGCTATTATTGCTTTTAAACAATGATTAGTCGAATCTGTAATATTAAGTTTTCGTTTTTCGATAGCTTCAGTGGTATATTCAAATCCGAGAAGATAATATCCAATATTTGGATATGGTTGCGTTATGCAATTTCGAAGTAATCCTAATATTGATGTTTTAATTTTTAAATAAATTTTATGAGGTTTTTGCAGTTCGTTGGATTTTTCGTAGAAATTAGTTGAATTTATATCCATATCTAGACAATCAACAAATCCTTGACGAATTTCATCATATATATACCCGTTCGAAATAAATACATCCAAGATTTGGCTTGAGATATTGGGCATTTTTGAAACCATATTTAGAATATTTACAGCTGCAAATGAGTGATTTGGTAACCAATTGCAATACATGACAAATTTTGTTATGTTCAATAGATGGTCCGGACGTTGACTTCGTGGATTGACATCTAGTATGATTTTGTTTAAACCAAAAATAATATTTGATGTATTTGCAATATTGTGAGAATTTAAAAACTCTTTTTGTTTAATTAATCCTTCTTCAATTATTAAGAGGCAAAGAAGAGCACTTTCCTCAAGCATCTCTCTTTCATTAAATTGTTCGTATTCATCAAGCTTTTGTCGAGCATCATCAATTATTAGTAGAAGGAGGTTTAAAAAGTGAGATTTTTTTTGTAGCTGCAACATTATATAATACCCCATTGGCGAACTTTGGTCTTGGCGCTCTTCGAAATCTTTTGGTGTTGGTTCATATGTTTGAACCAAATAATTTAATATTTTTAAACATTTCAAACATATTTCCCATTTCTCGGTCAAATTTTTATATTGTCTGTTAAAAAGAAGAAAAGTAAAAAAATTATATCTTAATTTCTATACATGTTTTATCATATAACATCGAAATATATATATATATATTTTTTTTTTTTCAAGTGAAAACTACCTACAATTGAACATATTTTTTAATTAACAAATCTAATATGTGTATATGTAGCTAATACTAACATAGCCCCACTTACCGATCATAAAATTTGAAGAAAATTTCTTCAACAACAAAAGTAACATAAGGTTGTAGTCCTGGCCTGCGATGGTCGGCTCCCAAGTTTTTAGGAATAAAAGCTTTTAGTAAAGAAAACATCAAGTCTAAGATCCCTTGAGAAAGGGGATAACATTCGAGGCGAGATTCGTTCTGTGATATTTCTGTTAGAAGGTTGCAAGTATCTAGAATATGAAATACAATAATATTGCAGTTGCGATTTAGTATACATGGTCAAATAGTACTGTCTGTCTTACAACTATTAAACAAGAAATCCTTCGTGAAGGAAAAAATAAAGCATAATAAGAGGGAGCGAAATGAATACATATCAAAGTTATATTTTCTAACTGTGCACTTATACAACACAATTTGAAAAGTCATTATTTAAGTGTGAGGAATAAATGTTTCTTTTTTTTCAGTCACTTTCAAATAAAATACCAAATATATTTGAAATGATATACAAAATTAAATTAATTAAATTTTAAATAAAAGAATGTTATATATGTATGTTAATATAATTACAATAACGACTACTACTAACTCAATCTCTAAAAAAATTGTTTGGGCCAATACCCAGTCGAGTGTTGTACACTGTAATTTCATGCAAAAGTAAAATTGAATAAATAAAAAATTATGATTGATTTGTTTTCAATATGAAAACAACGTAATAAAAACTAAGAATAAATGAAACCATTTAACAATATTTAAGTATAAGTTTAATTATTTTTACTTGGTATATTACAAACTAATTCGGTTAAGTAGTTGTATATAAAACTAGACGCAGTTTTTAGTTAAAATCCGCCTCAATATTATTAGATATTACATTGTAAATACCAAACGGATAGTGATTTGAAAAATTTAGTATAATACTTACTGTTTGGAGTTATTACAGGTATTGTTGGAATAATTTGGGAGGTCTCAATGATGTTCCAAAGTATAGTTGCTGTTTCTTTAGACTTGCCTAGCGCAGCCAACGTTTGTAATATATTTCCCTTTAACACCAATGGTACCGGACAACTTAATAAACCTGAAATATGTATATAAATCAATTAATATAGCTGTAGCATCATTCATATAAACACAGATAGATAAAAATTAGCATGATTATATTACAAGTAGCATGCAATAAAATTTACCTAAAAGTATTTGTAATGGCGCCCAATTTGGGTTTTCACAAATTGCAATTCTTGATAATTCATCATAGTTAGCCACGGCTTTTATCACTTCGAGTACTGCCTGAAGAGCTTCAATCTCTTGAGGGTTGATAGATCGGTTCAAATGCGTTTTGTAAGATATTTCACTGCCAATACCATGTTCCTGGCGTAGATTTCTTAAAGTAAACAACACAAGACATATCGGTTGAAATGTTATATTCACCATGCACTCCAAGACGTAGAAGGCATTATTATTATAAGATTTATATGTATACGAAATTAACATGTTATTCTACTTACGAATAGTATTGAATCAACGATCCGAAAAAGTGTTCCCAAGATAGAGTTGTACTTCCCGTTAACCCTGACGCTTGTTTCAAAAGATTGAATGTATTTCGCGCTGACTTTTCACAACTTGTCAAACCAGCAATCATTTTTAAATACGATACGAACAAAGTAGACGGCAATAATTCTCCGGCTAGGCGAATAAATTTAAATAGTGAAACTGAGCGAGTGGTGGTTTTCACAGAGCTGAACGTTGAATCGAGTGGTTCCCAAAATTCAACACACAACGCTAGTCCTGCTCTATTATCTTTATAAAACTTAGATATGCATAACATCAGCATTTCAAAACTATGATCTAAGTTAAATGGTGGCTCCAATCCTTCCTTTATAAAACCCATAACAGTTCTCGCAGTTTCATCTGCCTTTCCTCGTAACTCTGTTACCTTGGAATGCATAAACTCTATAAAGTCCGTTAATAGCAAATGAATACGACGATAGAAAAATTCATGACTGAATATAAAAATATGTTAATAAGATACTTTACTAATCAATCAAGCAATTTCTTACCGATATAAATCTTTGTTTTCTAAAACATAGTAGTATAGAAAATTAAAAACTTTGCTGCTGATAGCTGCATCAATGAGTTGCTCATCATATGTTATAATCTTCGATGAAGAATTCGATACCTGCATAGATGCGTGTCGGAAACCAGTCAGGGCTAACCCAAAGGCAAGCTTGATGATTCCTGTTAGGCCATCTTGTTGAGTGGGAATTAAAGCGTCAAAGACTGTTTGTAAAAAATCTCCTTGAGAAAATATGGGAATGGTCTGCCAAATATTTTTCGGCGCTTCATATTTGAGCAACACACTAGTATCACACGCATACATTAATGAAAAAATTAGTTTTAGCGTTATATCGTCTACTATTCCCGATGATTGAATTTGGCTAAAATTTGATATATTTTTAATTAGCTTAACAACAATCTCCTTTGGAAGGCCTCTTTGCGCTGACCAATAAAATAATGTGGTCGCTAATCCCATTCGGATATCATTGTAAAGTTGCTGAACTTGGTTTTGATGTTTTTTTGAGCCCAATGCTCGATTTTTCGTTAAAATAACTATCTAAAAAGCATAAAATATAGGTTGTTATAAAATATCTTTTTTTAAAATATTAGTATAGTTTTCTACTAATATAAGGATTTTAGAAGAAAGGAAATTATTTAATTTATTTTTTTTATTAATAATAAAATTTTCGACTATTGAAGTTTTAAACAATTAGTACGGGAGAAAATTTATAATAAAATGTTTTAGTACATCATTTGTGAAAGATTATTATACTTTTTTAAATGTGCTATTAAAATAGAATTTAGAATGCAGCGTATATTCCAAATTATACACACTTGGGCTATGCAATAAATTTATATAAATATCATGTACTGTGATAAGAAGACTTACATTAAAATGAAGACACAGGAGATCGATTTTATAAACGATTGCAAGATTTGCTCTCCCACATTTCATATGGGAATCGTCTCGCAACCGTAATATGTAACAAACTTAGTATCGACTTATAATCAATTTTCCTCTATAAATGTTGTATGTTTATCACCATGATTAGATGACTAAAACTGCACTTCTTCATATTATACTTTAACTTATTTAATTCCAATAAGTTAAATGTAACAAAAATACACATAATATAAGATTTATCCACCAACTCTACTTGAAATTTGCATATAGTTATGTATAGACGAATATTTGAAGAAATGTGATAACTGAATGTCGATGAAATTCATTAGGATTATAATAATTACTTGCCTCTTTCGATATATCGAGATCATCCAATAGTCCAACTATTCTATCAAGGATGTTGCACTGATTAACCAAGTTTTGTGTAAAGGATGTAATTAAACTGGATATCTACGAATAAATAATAAGGAAATATCAAACCATTATTTTAAAATTAAAAATATATAAACGCACCTCTTTTGGTATATCGGTTGTCCATGACATGCCATTAGTTGCTTGAAAAAGATCTCTAAGAGAATTCACCAAAGCCTTTTTACCATCATAGTACAGTAAAACGGCAACTAATCCTCTTGATAACCCAGGGTGATTTATCATTTCTCGCTGAGCAGTACAAAGTAATTCCAATGCCATGATTTCATCCACATTGAACATATCCGATATAATAATGGCTTCATCCACCAATTCTTTGGAAATTGCTACAGTTCTAGTATATTTTGATATCGACACACCATCTATTAGACCATTTTTCAATAGTTGCCGATGTTTTTCGTTTTTTTGCTTAAAATATGTAAAACAAATAAATTTTAGTGCAAATAATAGTAGTTTAATTTAACATACTTTCTAAATTGTGCTAACATTTACTACGAATTACATGCAAACCAAAACCAATAAGTCGAACGCATTTTTATGTGATATAAATTCCTTTATAATTTGCATATATACTTACACATTTTACCTTTTTATGACAGAACTAAAATTGTTTACTTTGGATTAAGGACTAAATATTCATTTATATCGCTGCGATAAAAAGTGAACAGCTTAAGAACTTCAGCAGAAATGAGTGTCCTTATAATGAGTTATTTCAATATTTTGTTTAGTTTTTATGTGTACTTTAGTTTTCCCATATTTCAATTTTATTATAAGAGAAACTGCTTTTTGACAGAGTAAACATTTTATTTTATATTCTAGATACATTCTTAACTTCTCTATAGAAATAATTGTCTAACGCATTAATTTATTTGTCAGAATTTCATAATGAACAAACACTCTACATCTGCATGGATAGTATATACTATATATGTTCATACTTTGTCCGTAGTGAGGAATATGGCTGCATATAGAATGGCTAGAAATAATAATTTTTAGACAGAGACAGGGATCGCCCTGTTTACACTTTCTTTAATTTCTGAGATATTTTAAATTTTTTGTTGGCCATATATATCCTATAGAGTTGATGATCGCCTCTGCCACTTTCTATGGGAACATATTGTTAACACCAAACCTACCACAACGGTCAAATGACCGCTTTCGAGACTTTGAAAAACAAATGTTTTTTAATTATTATATGATAATTTGTTTGGGTTTATTGTTTATGCTAAACTCTGTATTAATTACAGATAACTGGTAAAGACTGTAATGTTTATTTCAAATTTATTATTTAAATATATATCGGTAATTGTGCCCGATTTAGTTTAGCAAACAAACTGTAAATAGTTCATTTTTAACTAAATAATAATACTTTGTATTTTTAAGAAAATTAAGTAAAATAGTAAATATTTTGTGTTTGGGCATAATTTAAAACATATAATTATATTTATATGGACGTACATTGTAATATTTGCCATAGCAATATATTTAAAGATACCATTAATTATAACCTACCGGATACAGGAGCAACGACGTAAAGCTTTGTTTATATTTCTTAAAATGAACCTCCAATTCTATCAACGATTGATCTGTAGGATTGCACAGGTTACGTTGAATTACAGAATTTAAATGTTTATAAGGCGTCCACATATCTTCCATTGGCCCTAAACAGGCCTCAGGACTTTGTTTGCAACACTTCAACTTTTCCATCAGTTTTTCTATTTACTATAGCGAAAATGTGACCACCATTCAAACCTTTGCACACAAATCTTCCGCCAAAATAATTCAATCATAGGGCTACCACCCCACTATCTTTGATAAATACTAGAAAAAAGTTTAAGGCGCCTGCTACACGTTCAGCTTTTATCGTGATATTTCCTGTATCGCGATATTTCTTGAACGTTTAGCATGCAATATTGATGGATCACGATCCAAATCACTCCCAAAGGTTATTTTGGATAATGTCCAAATATTGGATGCATATGATGAATTTCTGTGGAAGCAAAAACATGATTTTCTTCGGCTTTTTTCCGAATTTTATGAAAAAAAAAAATTACGAAAAAATAAACACATACATTTTCTAAATATTTATTTATAAATATTAAATATATAAATATTCATTTATAAATATTGACGTAATATATATAGAACCACTAGCAGTTGCGAAGTATTCACCCGCAATCCATCAAAATTAAAAAAAAAAATAAAAATATCACGATAAATAGCAGGGGCGTAGCAGGCCCCTAACTCGGACGTAACACAGGGAAGAAATGGCCACACACTCACACTTTTTTACTTCCCAATCTCACTTTCTGAACTTGAAAGCCATTTTGCTTTCAATTTTTGCGAGCAAGAAGTGCTTCAAGTTGATGATAAAAAAATGATGATGTTGATCAATCAAGTTGATGATCAAAGTAGTACGCAAAATAATTGAGGTCCCCACGGTGTTGGATCCACCAGGGTTAATTTTCAGTTCTTCATATTAGATTTATGCTACGGTGACGTTAATAACTTCCGTATCGCGCTTAAAAGAAAAAAATGCAAGTTTATTTCTAAAGAATTTAAAATATGTATAATAATAATGTTTTACCGAAAAAATAATAGAGTAAATTAACACCAAACCTACCACAGGGTGTTACAAGTATTAAAATTTTAAAATAAATTACGAATAAAGTTGAAGTAAGTGAATTATTCCTTTTTACGAAATTGTACACAAGCAATACATTTTATGGAACATGAATCTTCCGACGTATCAACAGATTGATTTAAAAATAAAGACTTATTAATCCATTTTGGCGATAAATGGAAGCAGTTTCCTTGACGACGGCATCTCTGTAATAATAATTGAATATCAACCCAGCAAGTCATAGGTACTGAAACTCCAACACATTCAAAGAAATTTCAATAACACCACTACATACACATATATGCAACAAAGGGCAATATGTGCAAAAACATTTACCTCAACTCTTCTCTCGTACAGCACCCTGAATGATAGAAAGAAACAACCAACCCAGTAAGTCATGGGTACTGAAACTCCGACACATTCAAAGAAATTTTAATAACACCACTACATACACACATATAAAACAAAAAACAAAATGTGCATAAACATAAGAATTATTGAATATAATAATATTATCTTGCCTTAAATTCTAATTAATTTTCCATACAGATATTTCAAACCTCATATGGCGCGTTAAGGATACGCAAACTTATTGGTGTCACTTATGGTATATGGATGGAATATGTGCTGCAAGCAAATCCAGAACTATGAATGAGCACGCTGCTACATGGAACACAAATCATTTACACACCAGATATTCGGTTTAATGTCACTTTTTTATGTGCAATTCAAGCTTTTGGTGGAGGATGGAGTCATATGCAGAAGTTCACGTAAGTGAGGAAAGTTTCCGACTGTCATTCACTTGGAAGAAGTATCCTCCGGGTAACCAACAGACATCCGTTTGGAGGCGAGCTAAAGTGAGAAGACGAAACCAGCTTAAGCGGTTGTGCGTAGGCTTTGGGACATACCACATAAAAACACCCCCCAATGAAAAGAAAAAAACAGACTCGGATGAGAGACCCCAATTTTGATGACGACCACTGCAATCGTTTAAAGGACTACGGACCGGACCCTTAATTGGGAAGGTGCCTCTGCCCAGCTGGTTGATGTCCTCGTAAGAGTAAAGGCTGACATTACCGCAATCCAAGAAATGCGATGGACGGGACAAGGACGGAAGAAGGTGGGTCCTTGTGACATCTACTACAGCGGCCATATAAAAAAAGAAAGAAGCCTAAATGCGTGAGTATGAAGAGCTTGACAAGCTGGCCGACAGGGGTAATGCTCGAAAATTTTACGAAAAGATCCGGCGACTAAAGGTTTCAAGACCGGAGCACACTCTTGTAGGACCCCCAGAGGACATCTAGTTATTGATGACTAGAGTGTACTGAGTTTTTGGAGGGAACACTTCTCCACCCTGCTGAATGGCAGTGAAAGTACAACACCAGGAGATGGCGAACCCGATTACCCAATCGACGACGATGGAGCAGATGTTCCATTGCCCGACCGTGAAGAAATTCGAATAGCAATTACCCGCTTAAAGAACATTAAGGCGGTGGGGGTCCATGGTTTACCGGCCGAGCTTTTCAAATACGGCGGCGAAGAGCTGATAAGGTGCATGCATCACCTTCTTTGCAGAATATGGTCGGAAGAAATCATATCCGCCGATTGGAATCTCAGTGTACTCTGCCCAATCCACAAAAAGGGGGACCCAAAAAAATGCACCAACTATCGAGGGATAAGCCTCCTCAACATCGCGTATAAGGTTCTGTCGAGCGTATTGTGTGAAAGGCTAAAGCCCACCGTCAACAAACTGATTGGACCTTATCAGTGTGGCTTTAGATCTGGAAAATCAACAATTGGCCAGATATTCACCATGCGCCAAATCTTGGAGAAGACCCGTGAAAAGAGGATCGACACACCATCTATTTGTCGACTTTAAAGCTGCTTTCGACAGCACAAAAAGGAGCTGCCTTTATGCCGCGATGTCTGAATTTGGTATCCCCGCAAAAATTGGCGCCAAACTGCCAGAAAGAGGGATACGTGGCGCGCTGTTTTGGACTCGGCTTTAAGCGCGTAAGCGGTGTCTACGCCAGTCAAGAAGAAGAAGAAGAAACCTTTTGGTCAACACAAGCACGTGAAGAATTGGAACGAAATGGTTTAGATGCGTTTGCAACCGTTTAACATCGCGATGTGTGTCAACTGGGTTTTGCCAATCAGCTAGAGGGAAAGCAGTTGCAGTATTTTTGGACTTACCGGCACCTCAGTTGGCCGTGCCATTATCAGCTAAAACACAGAAATAAATGCTGCACTTTCAGTACTGCGGCCCTCAAATCCCTAATGAGAATTTAATAACAAAATCATTAATTATATTACATATTTATTGAAAATAGCATGCCATTTAGGTGCTTATTATTATATTTACATTATACATGTATAATCGTACTACACTACATATTGTAATTGGCGTTGCAACCGTTTAGCCGGTTATAGCCGAATCAACGATAGTGCGCCACTTCTCTCTCTCCTTCGCAGTTCGGCGCCAGTTGGAGATCCCAAGTGTAACCAGGTCGCTCTCCACCTGGTCCCTCCAACGGAGTGGAGGCCTTCCCCTTCCTCGGCTTCCTCCGGCGGGTCCTGCATCGAACACCTTCAGGGTTGGAGTGTTTTCGTCCATTCGGACAACATGACCTAGCCAGCGTAGCCGCTGTCTTTTTATTCGCTGAACTATGTCAATGTCGTCGTATAACTCGTACAGCTCATCGTTTAATCGTCTGCGGTATTCGCCGTTGCCAATGTTCTGAGGACCATAAATCTTGCGCAAAATTTTCCTCTCGTAAACTCCTAGTGTCATATCATCTGATGTTGACATCGTCCAAGCTTCTGCACCGCAGAGCAGGACGGGAATGATAAGCGACTTGTAGAGCTTGATTTTGGTTCGTTGAGAGAGGACTTTACTGTTCAATTGCCTACTCAGTCCAAAGTAGCACCTGTTGGCAAGAGTTATTCTGCGCTGGATTTCGGGGCTGACATTGTTCGAGTTGTTGATGCTGGTTCCCAGGTATACGGAATTATCTACCACCTCGAAGTTATGACTGTCAACAGTGACGTGGGAGCCAAGATGCGAATGCGCCGACTGTTTGCTTGATGACAGGAGATATTTCGTCTTGTCCTCATTCACCTCCAGACCCATTCGCTTCGCCTCCTTATCCATGCTGGAAAAAGCAGAACAAACGGCGCGGTTGTTGCTTCCGATGATATCAATATCATCGGCGTACGCCAGGAGCTGTACACTCTTGTAGAAGAATGTACCTTCTCGGTTTAGCTCTGCAGCTCTTATAATTTTTTCCAGCATCAGATTAAAGAAGTCGCACGATAGTGAGTCACCTTGTCTGAAACCTCGTTTGCTATCGAACGGCTCGGAGAGGTCCTTCCCAATCATGACGGAGCTTTTGGTGATGCTCAACGTCAGCTTACATAGCCGTATTAGTTTTGCGGGGATACCAAATTCAGACATTGCGGCGTAAAGGCAGCTCCTTTTCGTGCTGTCGAAAGCAGCTTTAAAATCGACAAAAAGGTGGTGTGTGTCGATCTTCTTTTCACGGGTCTTCTCCAAAATTTGGCGCATGGTGAATATCTGGTCCATTGTAGATTTTCCAGGTCGAAAGCCACACTGATAAGGTCCAATCAGTTCGTTGACGGTGGGCTTTAGTCTTTCACACAATACGCTCGACAGAACCTTATACGCGATGTTGAGGAGGCTTATCCCTCCATAGTTGGTGCATTTTTTTGGGTCCCCCTTTTTGTGGATTGGGCAGAGTACACTGAGATTCCAATCGGCGGATATGATTTCTTCCGACCATATTCTGCAAAGAAGGTGATGCATGCACCTTATCAGCTCTTCGCCGCCGTATTTGAATAGCTCGGCCGGTAAACCATCGACCCCCACCGCCTTATTGTTCTTTAAGCGGGTAATTGCTATTCGAATTTCTTCACGGTCGGACAATGGAACATCTATTCCATCGTCATCGATTGGGGAATCGGGTTCGCCATCTCCTGGTGTTGTACTTTCACTGCCATTGAGCAGGTCGGAGAAGTGTTCCCTCCATATTCCCAGTATGCTCTGGACATCCGTTACCAGATTACCTCCTCGGTCCCTACATGATAATGCTCCGGTCTTGAAACCTTCTGTAAGACGCCTCATCTTTTCATAAAATTTTCGAGCATTACCCATGTCGGCCAGCTTTTCAAGCTCTTCATACCCAACGCATTTCGGCCTCTTTCTTTTTACGTCTGCAAATGCGTCTCGCTTCCCTCTTCAGTTCTCGATATCAATCCCACCCCGAACGTGTTGTGGTCGATCGCAACGTTGCGAGGTAGGCAGTCTGTTTTCTCTCCACTGCGGAACGACAATTCTCATCGTACCAACTGGTTTTTTGGCGTTGCCGGAGACCAATTGTTTCGGCTGCAGCGGTATGCAATGAGTTTGAGATGCCGTTCCACAGCTCCCTTATATCGAGATGCTGATGAGTGCTCTCAGAGAGCAGGAGTGCAAGTCGAGTAGAAAATCGTTCGGCTGTCGGTTGTGATTGCAGCTTTTCGACGTCGAACCTTCCTTGTGTTTGTTGACGGGCGTTCTTTGCTGCACAGAGGCGAGTGCGTATCTTAGCTGCTACTAAATAATGGTCCGAGTCAATGTTTGGTCCTCGGAGCGTACGCACGTCTAAAACACTGGAGACATGTCTTCCGTCTATCACAACGTGATCGATTTGATTGCGCGTGTTTCGATCAGGGGACAGCCACGTTGATTGATAAATTTTTTTATGCTGGAATCTGGTACTACAGACAACCATATTTCGGGCCCCAGCGAAGTCGATCCGCCTCAGGCCGTTTGGCGATGTTTCGTCATGGAGGCTGAATTTTCCGACTGTTGTGCCAAAGACACCTTCTTTACCCACCCTAGCGCTGAAATCGCCAAGCACGATTTTGACATCGTGGCGGGGGCAGCGCTCATAGGTGCGTTCTAGGCGCTCATAGAAGGTATCTTTGATCACTTCGTCCTTCTCTTCCGTCGGGGCGTGGGCGCAAATCAGCGATATGTTGAAGAACCTCGCTTTGATGCGGATTGTGGCAAGACGTTCATCCACCGGGGTGAATGCCAGGACTCGGCGACGTAGTCTCTCTCCCACCACAAATCCAACACCAAATTTGCGCTTCTTTATATGGCCGCTGTAGTAGATGTCACAATGATCCACCTTCTTCCGTCCTTGTCCCGTCCATCGCACTTCTTGGATGGCGGTGATGTCAGCCTTGAGTCGTATGAGGACATCAACCAGCTGGCTTTCGTAGATTTTTCATTGGTACTTCGTTTTTATGTGGTGGGTCCCAAGCCCTACGCACAACCGCATAAGCGGGTTTCGCCTTCTCACTTTAGCTCGCCTTCAAACGGCTGTCTGTTGGCTACCCAGAGGATACTTGGTCTAAAACCGGAAGTCGTGAGCTGCTTGAACCATGTGGAGAAGAATCGTTTCTGGCCACTCCCAAGTGAATGACAATCAAAAACTTTCCTCACTTGCGTGAACTTCTACACATGATCCCATCCTCCATATATACATATCTAAAACGTATTGAATAGTTGAACAATTCTTGCTATCTGACAAAGGCTGGAGGAAGAGTGGCAAATGTCAAATACCCCGTGCGGCCTGGAAGTGTAAGCTGCGCACATTATGTGAGGAATCTTTTGGTTTCTTTAGAAGTATTTGTAAGATCTGTTCTTTCATTAATTGCACTAGTACTAGATTCATTCAATTTCTTTCATCCATGCTCTTGCTGTAGTGTTTCCACTGCACTAATTTCGGTGAATCCATGTCCTTGTAAAGCGATACAACAACGTTATGATTCTACAATACATGGTAAAAATGTATCAAAAAAGTCCTCCTAATTAAACATACAAGAAGTTTTTCAATTTTTATGATCACAAACATTCACTTAAATTTACCATTTAATTTCTGTGTTTTAGCTGATAATGGCACGGCCAACTGAGGTGCCGGTAAGTCTAAAAATACTGCAACTGATTTGCCCTCTAGCTCATTGGCAAACCCCAATTGACACACGTCGTGATGATAAACGATTACAAAAGCACCTAAACCATGTCGTTTCAATTTACGTGCTTGTGTTGACCAAAAGGTTTAATTGCACGTAAAAAAGTGACATTAAACCTAATATCTGGTGTGTAAATGATTTGTGTTCCATGTAGCAGCGTTTGCATCCATAGTTCTGGATTTGCTTGCAGCACATATTCAATTGCTTCGAAAGTTTTACGCTGCTACCATAAGTGACACCAATAAGTTAGCGTACCATGACGCGCCATATGAGGTTTGAAATATCTGTATGGAAAATTAATTAGAATTTAAGGCAAGACAATATTATTATATTCAACAATTATTTACGTATTCAATGGTTTCGCCATTGACGTTGACCATTGTTGGTGTAGCTGCTATTGCGTGCTTCGAAATGACGGTGCGATGAAGTATTACTGTATCACCCTCTTCAATTCTTATTTTTGGCTTTAGAAAAGCTTTATTTTACCTTTTACTTATTTAAAAATGCGTGCTTCAATAATTTAAACTTTAATTAGCCTGCAGATCACTGATTTAAATAAAACACGCAAAATAATACTTCACAAGCAGCCATGATATAGCTCAAAACAAAACTTGTTCAAACACGAGAACTTAGGTTGTTTCTTTCTATCATTCAGGGTGCTGTACGAGAGGAGAGTTGAGGTGAATGTTTATGCACATTTTGCCCTTTGTTGCATTTGTAGGGGTGTTATTAAAATTTCTTTGAATGTGTTGGTGTTTCAGTACCCATGACTTGCAGGGTACGTCATGGCTTCCAATTTATGTCAATTTGGACAATTAGTTCGTGTGATCAACTTGAAAGCAAGTTCTTTCCCGTGAATATAGCGCTGATTTAACTCCCTTAGTGCCCAATTTTATTTTTATGTGTAACTATAGCTGTGTTTGATTCGCCAAGCGTTGAAGAGAAGCCAAACGAACAAACTATTTAGATATTCAAAAAAAAAAAAAACTGGCAGCATAATTATGACCTGTTTAATAATAATTTATTTAATATTTAAAACATTAAAACAATAACTTGAATTATCATTTTTGATAATAACTTGGCTTTTGATAATTTTTTACTATTGTGAGTGTTATAATTGCGTAAAACAAAACTTCGTGGCATTGACGCAAGCAGCGACAGAATTTAATAATATATCCGTATACTTTTTTCTAAGAATTGAACTGGATAACTTGGTTGTTATATATTATTTTCTGACAAGAGACCAGCGCCCAAAGATAGCGAGCAGAGAAATGCCCTATCGAACACAGCTTATATATGTATAATGTTATTTTATTTAAATGATGTTCTCTCTCTCTCTGTCTTAAAAATATAATATTATGTTTACATATGAAAATAATCTTGTTCTAAGCTCGTTCAATAATCCAACCGTTTACATATAGTCAAATGAGATTATCAATTGTCAAATGTGTTGTATTTGTTGTTGTATTGCACATCTTTCTCTCGCTGTCGGCCATTAGTGTTTACATTTTAATTTGACATTTCTCCTTTTCTTCGCAAAATTATCAATAAACCTAGGAATAACACCGAAAATCTAGTTGTATAAAACGAGATCATTTTATAATCTCGGATTATCCAGAGAGCAATTTTGTATGGGAAATCTCGTTCCTTAATTACAGATTATCGAGTTAAATGGAGATAATCTAATATGTAAACATAGTATAAGGCACTTAATTTTATGAATTATATTTTGTTTACTAATATCACAATATAGAGAGAAATGTGATAATTTTTAGACACAGATATTTTTACACTATTTTTATTTCGATTATATTATTTTCTTTGCAATGAAAAAAAATTTATATTTGAATGTTCAAAATCTATAAGTCGACATAAACTTGCAAACGCAATGAAAAAAGGTAGTTAATAAGGTATATTTGTAGTAGAGTAGTATATTCGATTATGTACATGGCATATATTTGTTTATATTAGCTGTCTTCGATTGGCTATGCATTATATATCTTCTTAACTGGCGTAGAAACCGCTTACGTGGTTATAGCCGATATATATATATATATATTTGGCGTAGGAACCGCTTTATGCGATTATAGCCGAATCCACCAGAGCGCGCCACTCATTCCTCCTTTTTGCTTTTTGGCGCCAACTGGAAACACCAAGTGAAGCCAGGTCACTTTGCACTTGGTCTTTCCATCGGAGTGGAGGTCGTCCTCTTCCGCGGCTTCCTCCAGCGGGTACTGCATCGAATACTTTCAGAGCTGGAGTGTTTTCTTCCATCCGTACAACATGACCTAGCCAGCGTAGCCGCTGTCTTTTTATTCGCTGAACTATGTCAATGTCGTCGTATAAATCGTACAGCTCATCGTTCCATTGTCTGCGGTATTCGCCGTTGCCAATGTTTAGAGGACCATAAATCTTGCGCAAAACCTTTCTCTCGAAAACCCCAAGAGTCGTCTCATCGGATGTTGTCATCGTCCACGCTTCAGCGCCATACATCAGGACGGGAATAATGAGCGACTTATAGAGTTTGATTTTGGTTCGTCGAGAGAGGATTTTACTTTTCAATTGCCTACTTAGTCCAAAGTAGCACCTGTTGGCAAGAGTGATTCTGCGTTGGATTTCAAGGCTGACATTGTTGGTGTTGTTAATGCTGGTTCCCAGATAAACGAAATTATCTACAACTTCAAAGTTATGACTGTCAACAGTGACGTGGGAGCCAAAACGCGAGTGCGCTGACTGTTTGTTTGATGGCAGGAGATATTTCGTCTTGTCCTCATTCACCACCAGACCCATACGCTTCGCTTCTTTATCCAGTCTGGAAAACGCAGGACAAACGGCGCGGTTGTTGCTTCCGATGATATCAATATCATCGGCATACCCCAGGAGCTGTACACTCTTGTAAAAGATTGTACCCTCTCCATTTAGCTCTGCTGCTCGTATTATTTTTTCCAGCAATAGATTGAAGAAGTCGCACGATAGTGAGTCACCCTGTCTGAAGCCTCGTTTGGTATCGAACGGCTCGGAGAGGTCCTTCCCGATCCTGACGGAGCTTTTGGTGTTGCTCAACGTCAGCTTACATAGCCGTATTAGTTTTGCAGGGATACCAAATTCAGACATCGCTATCTATCTGCTATCGAAGGCAGCTTTAAAATCGATAAAAAGATGGTGAGTGTCGATTCTTCTCTCTCGAGTCTTTTCCAACATTTGGCGCATGGTGAATATCTGGTCCATTGTAGATTTTCCAGGTCTAAAGCCACACTGATAAGGTCCAATCAGTTCGTTGACGGTGGGCTTTAGTCTTTCACACAATACGCTCGACAAAACCTTATATGCGATATTGAGGAGACTTATACCACGGTAGTTGGCGCAGATTGTGGGGTCTCCCTTCTTATGGATTGGGCAGAGCACACTAAGATTCCAATCGTCGGGCATGCTTTCTTCCGACCATATTCTACAAAGAAGCTGATGCATGCACCTTATCAGTTCTTCGCCGCCGTATTTGAATAGCTCGGCCGGTAATCCATCGGCCCCCGCCGCTTTGTTGTTCTTCAAGAGGGTAATTGCTATTCGAATTTCTTCATGGTCGGGTAATGGAACATCTATTCCATCGTCATCGATTGGGGAATCGGGTTCGCCATCTCCTGGTGTTGTACTTTCACTGCCATTGAGCAGGTCGGAGAAGTGTTCCCTCCATAATCCCAGTATGCTCTGGACATCCGTTACCAGATTACCTCCTCGGTCCCTACATGATAATGCTCCGGTCTTGAAACCTTCTGTAAGACGCCTCATCTTTTCATAAAATTTTCGAGCATTACCCATGTCGGCCAGCTTTTCAAGCTTTTCATAGTCACGCAATTCGGCCTCTTTCTTTTTACGTCTGCAAATGCGTCTCGCTTCCCTCTTCAGTTCTCGATATCAATCCCACCCCGAACGTGTTGTGGTCGATCGCAACGTTGCGAGGTAGGCAGTCTGTTTTCTCTCCACTGTGGAACGACAATTCTCATCGTACCAACTTGTTTTTTGGCGTTGCCGGAGACCAATTGTTTCGGCTGCAGCGGTATGCAATGAGTTTGAGATGCCGTTCCACAGCTCCCTTATATCGAGATGCTGATGAGTGCTCTCAGAGAGCAGGAATGCAAGTCGAGTAGAAAATCGTTCGGCTGTCGGTTGTGATTGCAGCTTTTCGACGTCGAACCTTCCTTGTGTTTGTTGACGGGCGTTCTTTGCTGCACAGAGGCGAGTGCGTATCTTAGCTGCTACTAAATAATGGTCCGAGTCAATGTTTGGTCCTCGGAGCGTACGCACGTCTAAAACACTGGAGACATGTCTTCCGTCTATCACAACGTGATCGATTTGATTGCGCGTGTTTCGATCAGGGGACAGCCACGTTGCTTGATGAATTTTTTTATACTGGAATCTGGAACTACAGACAACCATATTTCGGGCCCCAGCGAAGTCGATCCGCCTCAGGCCGTTTGGCGATGTTTCGTCATGGAGGCTGAATTTTCCGACTGTTGTGCCAAAGACACCTTCTTTACCCACCCTAGCGCTGAAATCGCCAAGCACGATTTTGACATCGTGGCGGGGGCAGCGCTCATAGGTGCGTTCTAGGCGCTCATAGAAGGTATCTTTGATCACTTCGTCCTTCTCTTCCGTCGGGGCGTGGGCGCAAATCAGCGATATGTTGAAGAACCTCGCTTTGATGCGGATTGTGGCAAGACGTTCATCCACCGGGGTGAATGCCAGGACTCGGCGACGTAGTCTCTCTCCCACCACAAATCCAACACCAAATTTGCGCTCCTTTATATGGCCGCTGTAGTAGATGTCACAAGGACCCACCTTCTTCCGTCCTTGTCCCGTCCATCGCACTTCGTGGACGGCGGTGATGTCAGCCTTTATTTGTATGAGGACATCAACCAGCTGGGCAGAGGCACCTTCCCAATTAAGAGTCCGGACATTCCAGGTGCATGCCCTCAAATCATGATCCTTAGTACGTTTGCAGGGGTCGTCATCAAAAGGGGGGTTTCTCAACCGAGGCTCGGTGTTTGTTTTCATTGGGGAGATTTTTTTATGTGGTGGGTCCCAAGCCCTACGCTCAACCGCAGAAGCGGGCTTCGCCTTCTCACTTTAGCTCGCCTCCAAACGGATGTTTGTTAGCTACCCAGGGGATACTTGGTCTAAAACCGGAAGTCGTGAGCTGCTTGAGTCATATGCAAAAGAATCGTTCCTGGCCACTCCCAAGTGAATGGCAATCAGAAACTGTCCTCACTTGCGTGAACTTCTACATATGACCCCATCCTGCTATGCATTATAGAGAAGCCAATAGAACACATAATTTTTTTTTATTTGTCCTTTGAGCAATTTTTATCATTGTGAATTGTATAAATATGTAAAACAAAACTTGGTAGCACTCAGCAAGCGGTGATATTTTTAATGAGGTATCCGCAAACTCACCTGTACGAATTCAACTGGGTAACTTTGTTGTTCTTTTCACATGTAGCATTTTTAACAAACGAGCAGCGCCTAAAGATAGCAACCAGAGAAGTGACCAATCGAATACATGTAATAATATGATAGTATTATATAAAATGATATGTTACACCAGAGCTTTGCCCTTCCTTACGTGTTTGACTTTTCTGTCATTGAATTTGTTTTCATTCTCATTTATTTCTGTCAGTATGTCCCTTCGGAACGCAATTCACTTAGTAACGCCTTACAGAGTAACCCTGTGCTAATTGTAGTTTTAAAAAATATTTTTAACCTAATAAAAAGTTGCACTATTTTTATAGATAAATTAGGCAAATTTAAAAAAAACATTTTTTTTATTGTTATTTTATACTAAAGAAGTATTTGAAAAACGAAGATAAAAGGAAAATAATGCTTTAAACTAAATATTTGGTTACGAAAAAAAAACTTGAATTCTTTTTTTTTAAGTGGACAAGAGTTTCTGTTAAAATTGAAACAAGTAGGTGAATTGAGGTAATATGTAAATAATTTACAATATTCAGTTATTATTTATTTATTTAAAACAGAAAAAAAATTAATAACAACAACATAACATTTTATATTCTCGCAACTTATTGATATAATTTTAGTAAGATAACACACAAATTTACCCATAAATTCGGCATAAAGTTTAATAGAATAACGAAAATCGTCATATATAGAATATGAAGGCTGAGGTAATTACTGAACCGATTTCACAACCAAGCTACACTATATCGAAGACTACTTAATTTTGCTAAGATATCTGACATATTAACCGATATACATATGCGGAATAAAGGCCACCGTATTTTTGAAAAACCGTTAGGCACTGAGTTATTCATATTGGATATCCGGGGCATTGAAAAGTTATAGCCCGATTTCGAAAATTTTTCCATAAATGAAGCCACGGTGATATACAGTATTTGTGTAAAGTTTCATTGGACTATCTTCATCAGTTCCTTATGTATATATTATAAAGTGAAGGCATCAGATGGAATTCAAAATTGAGTTATGTGGGAAGTGGTCGTGGTAGTGAACCGATTTGGCTTTGTTTAAAGCCTAACAATAAGTAGTAAAATCTTAAATCTATTTACAACAAAAAAAGCTTAGGAATGTGGTTGAGCTGTTTTGGTTTAACGGTGCTCTCTAATACCTGAGACAAACATATAGTATACATTGTAGTATGCTTCATAAACCATATGTGTATCACCGGTTTTCCGAATTTAGTTTGAAAGCAAATGGTGTTCCGTACTACAATAGAGTTCTAGAAACCATTGAAATTTTGTGGTGTTGTGAAATGTACTACAATGGATTGCATTGAACACATCGAAAGCTTTAAGCTCTTCTGCCACAATCATATGTTTTCTGACATTTTGACATACAGAAAATAAATTAAATTCAAAATTAATTGAAATCAAAAAACAAAATTTGAAAAAAAAAATGTGAAAAATATGTAATATGTATGTAATAATATGTAATATGTAATAATTATATTGGACAATAATATTTTAAGATTGCTTGAAGTTATAACTAAGTCAGGATCAATTTTCCTGCCTGTTTTTCATAATTTTGCTTGAATTTATTTATATCAGCTGATGAATGTAAACATAATACAATATACTACATATGTGTCACTATGCTGGTTCATGGTTTCTAGAGCTTTTATTGTACAGTATACTCTCGAAAAGTAAATTCTCAGAAAGTAAATAATCTCGGAAAAGTTAATCACCTTTAAGATTACATATGCACCTCGAAAAAGTAAATTTTTTAATTTACTTTTCAGAGAGTGTGATAAAAAATTCGAAACGAAGCAAGCAGCGTTTTTTACGATGTTGCAAAAACACTTACTCTCTTGTTTATCGCGTCTTTTCAGTAAATAAACTCTCCAACTTGATCCACTGGTTTAAAAATGAAAACGATGCAAATCAGGTGTCTGATTTTTTGAATTGTCGTACAAAAATGGTCAGAAAATATATTGCAAAAGAAAAAAAAAACAAAAGAATATTCAAGATTTTTTCTCTTCATAGTAAATACATATGTATGTAAATGTAAATATGTTTTTCATGTAAATCCAGATGTTTTATTGAAGTAAATAAATGAATGAATTTTTTAAGTTTAAAAATGCATTTAATATTATAAAAACAGATAATTTATGTATATATTTGGAAAAGTAAATTATTCGAAAAAGTAAATTACCCAAAATACCAATCGATTTACTTTTCGAGAGTGTACTGTAGTACATATAATAGTATGGAAACCATATGTCTGTCTTAGGATAATAGGCTGGTAGATATCTCCTTTTTAAACGTGTTTGATTGCAGGAATGTACCAAGGCATTAGCCAATGGGTTTGGATGTCCACGAAGTTTAGAAATATATTTCTTTCTACTGTCCTCTATCTCCTTTTTTACCTGTCTATGGATATTTTCGTTACGCATGTACCATGGTGAACCCGGGATTGTTCTAAGCATTTTAGATTGGAATCTCTGAATTATATCAATGTTGATTGCATTTTATAACAGGACTTTGTTGTCTAGGCTAAGTTTAGAATTTATGTTTAAAAGCCAATTTAAATTTGCTGCTCTCAACTTCATACAGGTTATTTTACTCGCTATATGTTTCCGCCACGTGAGCCTTCGATCCAGGTGAATCCCAAGATAAGTTTCTTCATTCGCTTGGCGTACTAGCACATTGTTAACTTTAACTGTCCGGCATGTTTCCGATCTTAGCAAGAATGTAACAAGCTTGCATTTTTCCTCATTAATATATAAACGCCAGTTGGTTAGCCATTCTTCGACAAAAGTTAAGTGCTCCTCTAATACTCTTGATGCTCTGATAGGGCATTTGTTACGACATACTAGAGCTGTGTATTCCGCAAAAGTGGATGTCAATACATTGAATGTCTGCAGTATAGTATATTATGTACAGAGTTTGGCCTAATACACTGTCCTGAGATATACCATCCCTTATTGCTCGTTCTTCTGATATGAAATCTGCTACTTTAATTGTAAACTTCCTGTTTCTTAAATATGACTCCAAAGTTTTATGCAATTCGTAAGGTGTCGTTGATTTTCCATAAGAGGCCTTCATGCCAGAAATTGGATAGTACCCGAAACCAAGAATTGCATTCAAGAGCAAGGAGAAAACTATTATAGCAGATTTCAGTTGAAGCAGAGTTGAAAGAGAACGATTTAACTGCCATTCACGTCTAGCTCCCATTTTCTCATTTACAAGTTTTTCTACTTCATTATTAGTGATGTTTCTAAAAACCTTAATGTTTCTTTTTGGTGTTGCCAAGACAGCTGCATTAGTTACTACATCATTAAATTCTATACTGTTATCAATATCTCTTCCTGTATTTATTTTTAAATCTATGTTAATGTGGCTACTGATATATTTTCTATATTTCAGCCAGTTTGTTTTATGAGTTGTTAGAGAAACTTTCGGCTCAACTATCATGGGCTGTTCGCATAACTTTATTAGTACAGGAGAATGATCAGAAGATAAGTCAGTACATGTATCTGCTGTCATTAGCGATCTATCTATACTTTTGACTACAGCAAAATCTATTAAGTCTAGTATTTTATTTCTTTCTGGGCCAGTATGTCGGCTTACCAGGAGAGATTATATCAAGGTTATTGTGCTTATTCATAACAGTGTAGTACAGCTGTCGTCCATTCGGATTAATAAGACGTGAGCCCCAGTAGACACGCTTGGCAATATAATCTCCACCTTCTAGAAATCTTGGACCTAGTGTATCAAAAAAGTCTTTAAATTCGCAATTTGTAATTTTAAAACGAGGTGGACTGTATATAGCCGTTAGAGTTAGGTCCGAACCCCGATTTTTCAAAAATATTGATGTAGCTAGTAACTGGGCTGTAGCAATCGGTTCTAAAGCATGGTGGTTTCATCGAACATCTATGCTTTTTTCAGTCAGAAGTCGTATTATCTCCAGTTTGTGTTAGCTTACACTTTGGCATTCCATATACAAATATTTAATTTACTCACTTTTTAGATAATAAGGTTTGTAACATGAGGATGGAGTCATATGTAGAAGTTCACGTAAGTGAGAAATGTTTCTGACTGCCATTCACTTGGGAGTGGCCAGGAACGATTCTTTTGCATGTGGCTCAAGTAGCTCACGACTTCCGGTTTTAGTCCAAGTATCTTCTGGGTAGCCAACAGACAACCGTTTGGAGACGAGCTAAAGTGAGAAGGCGAATCCTGCTTATGCGGTTGTGCGTAGGGTTTGGGACCCACCACATAAAAACGAATAACCAATGAATATGAAGCAACAGCCTCGGATGAGACACCCCCCTTTTGATGACGACCACAGCAAACGTATAAAGGACTATGATTTAAGGGCATGCACCTGGAAAGTCCGGACCCTTAATTGGGAAGGTGCCTCTGCCCAGCTGGTTGACGTCCTCGTAAGAGTAAAGGCTGGCATCACCGCAATCCAAGAAATGCGATGGACGGGACAAGGACGGAAGAAGGTGGGTCTTTATGACATCTACTACAGTGGCCATATAAAGGAGCGCAAATTCGGTGTGGGATTCGTGGTGGGAGAGAGACTCCGTCGTCGAATCCTGGCATTCACTCCGGTGGATAACGGCGAGCCACAATCCGCATCAAAGCGACGGTTCTTCAATATTCGCTGATTTGCGCCCACGCCCCGACGTAAGAGAAGGACGAAGTGATCAAAGATAACTCTATGAGCGACCAGAACGTAAGAAAATCCATCAAGCTACTTGGCTGTCCCCGGATCGAATCACTCGCAACCAGATCGATCATGTTGTGATGGACGACATGTCTCCAGTGTTTTTGATGTGCGTACGCTTCGACTCGGACCACTATCTTGTAGCAGCTAAGATACGCACCCGCCTCTGTGTGGAAAAGCACACACGTCAACAAACACAAGGAAAGTTCGACATCGAAAAGCTGCAATCACAACCGACAGCCGAACGATTTTCTTCTCGACTTGCACTCCTGCTCTCTGAGAGCACTCATCAGCATCTCGGTATAAGGGAACTATGGGATGGCATATCAAACTCCTTACGTACAGCTGCAACCGAAACCATTGGCTTTCGGAAATGTCAAAAAACAGCTGGTATGATGAGGATTGTCGTCTCGCAGTGTAGAGAAAACAGACTGCCTACCTCGCAATATTGCGATCGACCGCAACACGTGTTGGATGGGATAGATACCGGGAGCTGAAGAGGAAAGCGAGACGCATTTGCAGACAAAAAAGAAAAAGGCCGAAATGCGTGAGTATGAAGAGCTTAACAAGCTGGCCGACAGGGGTAATGCTCGAAAATTTTACGAAAAGATCCGACGACTAACTGAAGGTTTCAAGACCGGAGCACACTCCTGTAGGACCCCCAGAGGTGATCTAGTTGTTGATGACCAGAGTATACTGTGTTTGTGGAGGGAACACTTATCCAGCCTGCTGAATGGCAGTGTAAGTACAACACCAGGAGATGGCGAACCCGATTCCCCAATCGACGACGATGGAACAGATGTTCCATTGCCCGACCGTGAGGAAATTGGATGGATTTCCGAACTATTCAAATACGGTGGCGAAGAGCTGATAAGGTGCATGCATCAGCTTCTTTGCGAAATATGGTCGGAAGAAAGCATGTCCGACAATTGGAATCTCAGTGTACTCTGCCCAATCCACAAAAAGGAGGACCCAACAATCTGCGCCAACTATCGTGGGATAAGCCTCCTTAACATCGCTTATAAGGTTCTATCAAGCGCACTGTGTGAAAGACTAAAGCCCACCGTCAACAAACTGATTGGACCTTATCAGTGTGGCTTTAGGCCTGGAAAATCAACAATTGACCATATATTCACCATGCGCCAAATCTTGGAGAAGACCCGTGAAAAGAGGATCGACACACACCATCACTTTGTCAACTTTGAAGCTGCTTTCGACAGCACGGAAAGGAGCTGCCTTTATGCCGCGATGTCAGAATTTGGTATCCCCGCAAAACTAATACGGCTGTGTTAGCTGACGTTGAGCAACACCAAAAGTTCCGTCAGTTTCGGGAAGGACCTCTCCGAGCCGTTCGATACCAAACGAGGTTTCAGGCAAGGCGACTCGCTATTGTGTGACTTCTTTAACCTGATGCTTGAAAAAATAGTTCAAGCCGCAGAGCTAAACAGAGAAGGTAAAATTTTGTATAAGAGTGTACAGCTACTGGCGTACGCCGATGATATCGATATCATAGGAAACAACACCCGTGCCGTTAGTTCTGCTTGTTCCAGACTGAATAAGGAAGCGAATGGGTCTGGTGGTGAACAAGGACAAGACGAAATATCTCCAGTCATCAAACAAACAGTCAGCACGTTCGCGTCTTGGCTCCCACGTCACTGTTGACAGTCATAACTTTGAAGTTGTAGATAAGTTCGTTTACCTGGGCACCAGCATCAACACCGATAATAATGTCAGCCTTGAAATCCAACGCAGAATCACTCTTGCCAACAGCTGCTACTATGGACTGAGTAGGCAATTGAAAAGTAAAGTCCTCTCTCGACGAACAAAAACTAAACTCTACAAGTCCCTCATCACCTACACCTACATGCAGAAGCGTGGACTCGGCTATAATCGCGTAAGCGGTGTCTACGTCAGTCAAGAAGAAGAAGAACATTTGGTTTTGTGATTTGATCAAATCTTGAATCATGTTTTGCACCGTAGACATAAATTGTGTCATCATTGAGTGAGGTTTAGAATCATATTTTCAGTACCTCCATTTGGTAGATTTGGCGGTTGTCGCATTTGCACAGCGCCGCCCTTTACGACATTTGCATAGCTTCCTTGGATAAGACTGAAATCTGGTCTGTGGTTTCTATATTTTCGCTACGAGGGATATTCATCATTTGATCACGGTGAGCTTGAATTCCCAGCGACAATTTTGATTCCAAACCTTTATTCACAGGACAGCCCCTGTAGTTAGCAGTGTGATTTCCTCCACAATTACTAAACTTTTTATTTGTATCCTCTTTTTTAAGAGTACGTTTTGATGTAGGGTGTAAATGACCACATGCCACACAAACACAGCGTAGAGTGCAATAAGATTTGGTATGCCCATACTCTTGGCAGTTGGTGCACTGTACCGGACCATTTCTTTTATGAGGTTCTTCAATAGTTACTCTACGGTGAAGCAAATATTTTAAGTTGTATATGGGTTTCGTTTTTTGTTTAGTTGGTTAGAATTCGGCATCAATTCAATTTTAAACATTGCTTGTGGTATTTTATTTCTGTTGAAGATATTTACCATATTTTTAATTCCAAAGCCGCATTCTTCAAGTGCTTCTTACAATCTATTACATCCAAATATGCCCCCTTCTAGTGAGATCCTTTATACCAAACTTTCATAACTTTATTTATGGCTTAGTTATAACGCTTTATAAGTTTTCGGTTTTCGCAGGGTGCCAAGGAATATGTGTTCCAAGTTTCATTAATATATCATATTTTTACTCAAGTTACCGCTTGCACGGACAGACGGACAGACAGACATCCGGATTTCAACTCGTCTCGTCATGAGATATGGGGTTATATATATATAAATGATCAGGATGACGAGTGTAGTTGAAATCCGGATGTCTGTCCGTCCGTCTGTCCGTGCAAGCGATAACTCGAGTAAAAATTAGGATATCTTAACCCTCAAATTCATGAATTTTTTTAATGTGAGATCTTTTGCAAAAATGTCGGAGTATGTGTTTTACATCATTTTAGTTCTCATGTTCGTTATAATTTTCGAGCGTGTTCATGCAGTGATCGATCTCCGTAGACGAAAATAAAAAAAAATAAATTTCGAAAAAAGTGCATATGGGAAAAGTTCCCAAAAACTTAAAAAACACTATTTCGTCATAAAGTAACGTTGATAATATAAATAAAGAAAGGTAAGTGAGTAATTTACAAAAAAAGAAAGTGGAAAAAGTTATTTCGTTTCTGTGCAATAATTTTATAAAAGTTAAGTTGCCTATAGGCAACATCGGTCAATTGTGTGTAATAAAGTTTTGCATATACTTGTTTACATACTAAGATGCGTCCAAAAGGTTTGACACAAGCTGAAATTGAAGAGTTCGCTAATTTTGACTGGGACGAGTCTGAGGATGAGGGTTGCTACAACAAACACATGGGAGGGGTTGATCTTGCTGACATGCTGTTGGAATTGTACAGAATCAACCACCGTTCGAATAAATGGTACATGAGCTTAGTGTACTGGTGTATAAATAACTAGTCAATAGCTAGCTGCTATACCGCAGAGAACTGGAAAATACGAACGGCGAGTTGAAGCATATGTCTCTTATAAAATTCCAGTTGGATATTGCGATTGAACTTTTGAATGCAAGTCAAACAGCAGTTGTATCAAGGAAAAGAGGACGCCCTTCACTTCTTGCAACAATGAGCTCAACTACTTCATCACCTATGTCATCGTCTCAGTCCTCGCCGGCTCCTTCAATGGCCTCTGAAGAAACCCCATCTAAAAGAGCGTATGTTGCAGAACCTTCAAGAGCAACGCGTTTCGATACATCTAATCACTGGGTGCAATGGGGATCAAAAGGCAGATGCAGGCTATGCCACACTGGACACTTATTTGTGCTACAATCCACAAAAAAATTGCTTCGTATCATACCATACAAAATTTGTAATGTGTTTGTGTCCTATCATGCACAATTTTCAATAAAAGAAGTCAATTAAAAAAAAAAATTATTATACACTGTTGCCCAATGTTGCCTATAGGCAATATCCTGTAACTCCCAAACCAGTACACCTAGGACTATGAAATTTTGGTCAGTTCATATTCAGGTCGAATTAAAACATATCTGTACTCAAATATTTTTTAGCAGTGTCATAACTAAGCCATAAATAAAGTTATGATCGCATTAGGGAGGAGCATATTTGGATGTAATTTTTTTGGAGAAGTGGGCGTAATCCCGCTCCCAAATAGGTTTTATGTATATATCTTAACCAATAAAGCTATATAAACCAAACTTTCTGCAGTCGTTTCTTTTAGCCCTTTCCTTATACAGTCCAAAAATGAAACAAATCGGATAATAACCACGCCCACCTCCCATACAAAGGTTAGGTTGAAAATGACTAAAAGTGGGTTAACTCACTAACGAGAAACGTCAGAAACGCCAAATTTTACATAAGAAATGGCAGAAGGAAGCTGCACTGAGATTTTGTTTACTAAATGGAAAATGGGCGTGGCGTCGCCCACTTATGTGTCAAAAACCATATCTGAAGAACTACTCGACCGATTTCAATGAAATTCGGTATATAACACTTTCTTGACGCCCTGATGACACGGGTGGAATATGGGCGAACTCGGTTCACAACTACCCCTACTTCCCATATAACTAAATTTTGAATTCTTCTGATTCGTTCACTTTATAATACATATATACATAAGGAACCAATGAAGATAGCGAAATAAAACTTTACACAAATACTGTATATGATCCGTGGCATCACTTGTGGAATATAGGTAAATCTCTCAGATATTTTAATGTCATTCATTACCTCTGAATTTTTACTTATAACAGTTCGTCTCTGTACCAAAAATGGTTAAAACCGGGTCATAACTTCCTCCAGATCCCATATACCTAATCATAAAATTAAGTGAGCGTATAGTCTTCGATATTTTGTATCTTGGTGGTGAAAACGAGTGAAATCGGTTCAGGAATTACATCAGTCCCGTTATACAATTTATGATGATTTTCGTTATTCTATTGAACTTTATGCCGAATACATGGGACGAATTGCGTTATCTTTATAAAACTACGTCAATAAATTGCGAAAGAATAAAATGTTCGGTTGCACCCGAACTTAGCCTTTCCTTACTTGTTTATTTGTATTTTTAGGTCTTTTAAACTGTTGAACCGTTCTTTCATTAATCCAAAGCAATGTTCAATTTTAATTCGATACTGGCTAAAAGTTCTGTTGAACAGATTTCGTTGTTGTAAAGTGTCTTCCGTAGCATTTGTTCTAAAGGGAGTTATAAGACTCGCAGTCAATTTATAAGCACTGTCACCTGCAAACCACTCTGCTCCTGTCAATAGTTCAGTAGCATTTATAGAAAACTCGCAATTATTATATATTCTTGCATCATGTACACTGCCAGGATACTCCAATACCATATGACGAATCAGTAGATTGTGGCCCCGGACACGTTGAGCTTTTAGTGAGTATACATGTTTACGGGAAAAAATATGCTTCTGGGTCTTCAGTAAGTTTCTCAGCCAATTTTATTTCCGTGCCGTCTCCATAGCCAACATAATGTGGCAGCTCATTGAGTGTTTTAGCCACTAAATTCCCTCGCTCTGCTGCATCTGGCCAGTACATGAACTTATATTTTCACTTCACAACTGCACAAAATATTTTATTGGTTATGACCTCTGTTATAGAGAAATATAAGATCTAGCATAATTGCGCAATTTAATAGTAAATATCACATTTATTACTCCTCCGACGCTAAAACCAAACAAACTTGCGATTTTCGAAAATTGTGCTCCTTCCAAACTTGAACCCAGTCGGTAAAGAACTAATATAAGTTGTATTTGGACGGGAAATTGCTTACACCAACGCGGTCCAATAAACACGTCATCATATTTTATTAACTTAATGATAAAATCAAACGTTGTTCGGCTGACTCTTGCCTATACCTGTTTTTATCCAAATGCGGCAAAACGTTTATTAAAAATTCTTGCGATTTGGACCAGAATGTTGAACAAAAGGGCATCCATATCTAAAATATCTAGCAGTTGCAATTGCAAGGGCAAAGTCTTTTTTATATTTGTTATCTGGGTTATGATATGATTTTAGTATTGAATACCCAAAATAAACGCAATTATATTAACGTCATTTTTCCCAAAAAGCTCCAACATTAGTAAATCATTTGTAAGGAACTTTTCACAAAATATAAGAAATCTCACTTTATCGCTTACTTTGGGTATTTTAGATTTATGATTTTGACAAATAAACAAGTGATCTATAAAAAGCATTTGCAGAAATAATAATGGATATTGATATCATCGGAAGGGGGCGGTTGCCCTTAGTTCAGCTTTTTCCGCCTGTAAAAGGAAGCGAAGTGAATGGGTCTGGAGGTGGACGAGGACAAGACGAAATATCTCCTGTCATCAAACAAAAAGTCAGCGTATTCGCGTCTTGGCTCCCAAGTCACTGTTGACAGTCATAACTTCGAAGTCGTAGATAATTTCGCATACCTGGGAAGCAGCATCAACAATTCCAACAATGTCAGCCTCGAAAATCCAGCGCAGAATCACTCTTGCCAAAAGGTGCTACTTTGGACTGAGTAGGCAATTGAAAAGTAAAGTTCTCTCTCGACGAAACCAAAATCAAACCCTACAAGTCGCTTATCATTCCCGTCCTGATTTATCGTGCAGAAGCGTGGTCCGTGAGCGAATGACGCAGACGATGTACGAGTTATACCACGACATTGACATAGTTCAACGAATAAAAAAAAATGACAGCAGCTACGCAGGCTAGGTCATGTTGTCCGAATGGACGAAAACACTCTAGCTCTGAAAGTGTTCGATGCAGTACCCACCGGAGAAATCCGAGGAAGGGGAAGGCCTCCACTCCGTTGGAGGGACCAAGTGGAGAGCGAACTGACAACCCCTTTGTCATTGTGTGAATTGAATAAAATTCAAAATGCTTATTTAAAGCCAATTTCTAAATCTATATATATGTATATAAGAAAGTCGTGTTAGTTCAAGTCTTTATAACTGAAGAACGGCTGAACCGATTTGGCTTGGGGGTAGCTTAGCACCGGGGGCAGGACATAGGATAAATTTTTTTCATTTTTCGTGACGAGAACGTGAATAAACTGTGGAATAAAAAACGCAATTGACATTCCATATAAAACACAAACTTATTGTTCAATACATCTGAGTAGGCTTTCTTTTCATAAAAATGAAAACAAAACTGAAAAACAAAACAAATTTCAATCACAACATAAATTTGATAAATAAACAAAAAACAAAAAAATGTATATCACGATGAAAATAAAAATAAGCGCAAATGACAACAAACTCAATGTTGTCTCTGATTGTATATCATGATTCAATTATACAAGGTTTGGTAAGTAAACAGATTTCTCACTCTTTTTGGGTGCTAATGTTTTTCTCGAAATAGTATATTCAGAAAACCGTTCAAAAAGTTTTATATAGTAGCAGATTTACCAAGATATTTTTATAAATTTTAATTAAAAATACGTGAATAGAAAATAGTTCGCTGAAATTAAATGTTTGTGTAAAAACCTTGAAACCGCTTTTTAATTATCTTATTCAGTTGCATATATTGAGATGCTGATCTCTTTACTTCACCGTAATGGATTTCAAACATCTACGATTGAAGCAAACTAAACTACAGTTCAAAAGAAATTGCAAGAACGTGTTTAAAGACACCAAATAAAACTGTTGTAGTAGATAATCGGTCCAAGTCATCCTAAATGTAATCAGTCAAGATGTTGACATTTTGTATCCATTGACCGAACATTCCTTGCCCTTTAATTGTAGCGAAAGCATAATTTTTAGACCAACTTCTGAAAGACCAATTAGTTTGTAATTGTCTGATAATTTATTATAAAAGAAATAATAAAATTAAATGTTTGGTCCATGGAGAAAAAGGTTAAGTATTCCATTCTCTATAATTATTATTATAAATAGATATGAACTCATAGTACTGGACGTGACTCATGTATTAAAAAATTACAATTCAAACCATTATTAGAAGATGATCGATTAGGCTTTCATGCTACTTATTAATTTTGGTTGGAGAGTAGTAATATATTTTATACTACACAAAAATAATGAAGCAAGTCTAAGAATAAAAATTAACCTAAAATACATAATTTAGAATGAGATAATTGGTACACTTCATTCATTCAAATCTATTAAGTGTGTAATAAAAGTCACTAACTGTCATCCAATTGTTTTTTTTTTTGATTCTTGGACGTGTCTGGCTTGCCATCGCACAATTTACGACTATTGGCTCCGTAGTAGTCATGCTTCGAAACTTAAACCAAATAAAACTGGCTAACTGAACGCGTTTAGTGGTAAAGAAAATTTATGAACAATGTGATCTATGCCATGATACTCAAAGGAAAGTTCGAAGGTGAAGAAGTTCTCATTCGGAGGATTCCGGTGATAGTAACCGATTTGCCGTTGGAGTTTAAACGACTTCAATTTGCGATCTGTCTTACATTCTCTATGACTGTTAACAAATGGTCAATTATGTGTATGTGGCATGTTCACGGGACAGACGACCATCTGCGTTATTTGTTCTTGCCTGATTATAAAATGAAAAACGTCTGATTGTAAATTACAAGGTGCTTCACTGAAGAGTGCAACCCATGCACCAAAATACATAGCTAATAAAGAATCATTAAAATACTTATTTTTTTTATTATCATAATCAATGCATGAAAATGAACTCAATAAAATCAAAAATCTTCTCATTTATCGCCTCTAAGGCGGAAGAAACTTCTCCGCTGGGCCAGCTAGTAATTAATATAAAATAAATATGTGGAACGTATGTAGTGATATGTGAGTGTATAATAAGTGCAAAATATGTATGAAAAATTCACTATATAGCGAGAAATTACGTGTTAAAATTTGCCAATTTTGAAACTTTAAACGCGAATATCTCGAAAACAATAACTATACAACCATACACACTCTATCCCCGTAATCGTGGGATGCTATACTAAAGTTTTTCCCAAGTATCGAAGTGTAAAACCCTATTATGATAGCAAAGAATATCCATCCGTAGTTAGATTTACTCATACATTTCTTATTTAAAACTTAATTTATTCATGACGCAAATTCAGAATAAATTAAACATAATAACAAGACTCAGTTTTTTTAATACAATACCAACTTATACAATAAAGGTGAAAACAGATATTTCTATTAACATATTTAATCATGAAATAGCACAACTATTTCGATTATGATTCAATGGATATTTACATTGATATTTAAATCGGGAACCATGACTGATGTTATGAATGCTCTGAGATGTTGTTAGTGCATATGATTTTAGTGTAGACTTCACAGATGATGGTAAACTTAAAGAATCAATCGCATATACAGTTGTGCATCTAACAATTGTCCGGCAGCAAAGCTCTTGTAAAGACAAAACTATAAATAGAAAAATATTTTCAAATATTAAAATCTATTTTTAAGTTAAAAATAAAAATGTAAACTTTTGTAATTTTAATTAAATTAGTTGTATATTCAAACTAGTACATCCGCAACGCCCTGCTGTGGATAATTTATATTTTGTTTAATTTTTTAATACATTTAAATTATTACATAGTCATGCAACATATATTTAGTTGCCCATGAGAAAAATATGGACTATCAAATCTAAACCACAAACGGATAGTTTTTGACCTTGGGGCTTATTAATAGGAATAGAGAATGATAAACACATTAGAAGCTGTAGCCTTCTCAAGGGTATCGTAGATTCTGACGGTATTCTTCTTTATACTTTCCGGTCAAAAATATTCCTCAATAATATTTCTAATGATTTCCGTTGCATAATTGGGGTGGATTCAAATTACCCAGAAGAATAATAGGTGCCCGACTTAACTTAATATTATGTGGTGGCATTACAGCTATAGCAATAGCATTTAGAAATTCCCATGAAAATGTTACACTTTAATTTTCATCATCAATAGTGTCGATTGATTTAAAATACATCACACCTCTTGGCAATAACCGCTGTCTCTTTACGATAATTTCGAAAACATGAACATTTTTTTCTGTCAAAATGGCCCGGTCACTGAATCAGTTATGCTCAGGCATGGGCAAAGCCAGAGATAAAGAGATGTACAACTCTCATATCACTGGAAGTGAGAGCGCAATATTAAACGTCAAAACCACCTAAACTTTGACAGTTTGTCGAGATGAGGAGGTTTTGACGTTTCGCAATTGGGAAACTGGAAAGACCAGATTGAAATGTTGCCAAAAAAATAATGCGACGGAGACATTTTTAGCCGCCTTGCAAGATCACTAATAAGAACTTAAAACAATGAATATAAATGAAAACGCGTAATTTAATTAACCTTATTTATTACTGAAACTTCGAAAACCGGCTATTTTAATATACCATTTTATCGTTAAATGAAATTGAAATATGTTATTTTATATTAAACATTCAGTATATAATAATTTTTAACCATAATAAATGTTGGGTATTTTAATTTAAATGCCCAAAAATTAGTATTTTGTCTGATCTGGTAATAATGCAAAATGTTATAAAAAACGCAAATTTTGAGGCGCTCTCACACTGGAATAAGTTGGACATCCCTTTATCCCTGGACAAAGCCTTAGACCGTTTTCACACGGGCAATTTTTGTCGCGGCAATTCTTAGTTTTATAGGGAAGCGAGAGAGAGAGAAATTCTCCTCTCTTCGTCGCCCCCTCTCCTATAAAACTAAGCTTTTAGCACATGCTAAGACCGTTTTCACACGGGCAATTTTTGTCGCGGCAATTCTTAGTTTTATAGGAGAGGGGGCGACCAAGGGAAGCGAGAGAGAGAGAAATTCTCCTCTCTTCGTCGCCCCCTCTCCTATAAAACTAAGAATTGCCGCGACAAAAATTGCCCGTGTGAAAACGGTCTTAGCATGTGCTAAAAGAGCGTAAGTGATCGTATACGTACACTCACCGATTGACACAAGCGAAGAGGGTAAATCGAGCACCTACGATGGGCGATAAATAATCGACGATAAAATCAGTCTGCAGTCAGCAGTTGACGGAGCAGGTTGATGCGGACAAAGTTATATATTTTACTTATGAAATGAAAACAATTAATTCATTGTAAAATAGCATAACTAAACAATGATTTATATTAAATATAAAAGATTATTATTTTTTACATTCTTTAGTACGTGCACTTATTCGTATTGTGCAATCCTGCGGCATAGACCTGCTCAGTCAACCTCTGCAACCTCTCTTCCCATTGTAAATTTCTGTTACTAAGTCGTCGGCTGCCCGATCAGGTGATGGCATTTCATAATGATTTTGATATTATAAATAAATTTGATATTATAATGTATAATTCCTCAATTAACAATAAGGCTTACATCTTTGTACATCTATTCTGTGTAATCTATGTTTGGACATTGGGGCCCATATAAAATCTTAGCTAAGTATTGTTGTAAAGTGAGTAGTCGGTTGCGTTTCACAGTCAATACTTACTTTCCATAAAAATTTATTATGAAATAGGGTAACACAATGGAAAACATATGTTTTAAAAATGCCATGTATAAAAATATGTTTGTTACAAATTGAAATTTTAATTGATGCAAAATAACTTTGCGTTGAAGGTAAACAATAAAAGAACACCAAATTTGACGCGTCGGGGCGCATATTACTCGTTGAAAAACATAAAACCGTAATCATATTCAAGCGATTCGACATGTCTGTTTTTTTATACTCTCGCAACCTGTTGCACAGAGTATTATAGTTTTGTTCACATAACGGTTGTTTGTGTCACCAAGAAATAAAAGAGTTAGATATGGGGTTATATGTATATAAATGATCAGGATGACGAGTGCAGTTGATATCCGGATGTCTGTCCGTCTGTCCGTCCGTGCAAGCGATAACTTGAGTAAAAATTGAGATATCTTAATGAAACTTGGAACACATGTTCCTTGGGACCGTGAGAGGGTTGCAAAATCGGTCCACTGCCACGCCCACAAAATGGCGAAAACCAAAAACACATAAAGTGTCATAACTAAGCCATAAATAAAGTAATAACAGTAAAATTTGGAATAAAGGATCGCACTAGGAAGGGGCATATTTGGATGTAATTTTTTTGGGGTAGTGGGCGTGGTCCCGCACCCAAATCGGTTATTTGTATAATCTCGCAAACCAATAAAGCTATATAAACCAAACTTTCTGCAGTCGTTTTTTTTAGCCACTTCTTAATACTGTCCAAAAATGAAAGAAAAAATAGGTTGAAACTTACTAAAAGTGAGTTAACTCAGTAACGAAAAACGCCAGAAACACTAAATTTCACATAAGAAATGGCATATAGATGGTTTCCAACTTTCAATGGACTTTATACAATATATATGACGAATATGTGGGTCAAATTGTGTATTATATAATATAAATAAAGTTAAATAAATAAATTGCGAGAGTATAAAATATTCGGTTACACCCGAACTTAACCCTTCCTTACTTGTTCTGTCTTATTTTAAGCACAACCTAAGTACGAACTGTGAAACCGGGCATAACTATTCGCAACATTAATATGAGCCTCATATGGTTTTGAAAATAATTGTCAGTATGGCACCACTGACTGTTTGTGAATAACTAATTTTAATTCCATTCTCAGCATTTCTACGGCATTACATTAGATAACCGTCAATATCCGTGATATCATTTGTATACTTACTTTAAAGTATGTATGTCCTTCCGTGTTGTGATTATCGTTTACAAATATCTTAATATTTTTCTTTATTGATTTTTATAATTGCTGCATTTGTCCGGTTTTGCAATCTCATATTGCTAATTGTAGCGTGTACCAAGTTTCATTAAGATATCTAGATTTCAATTCACATTATCGCTTGACCGAATGGCCAAATGGACCGACGGATGGACATTGTCACTAAAATTTGAAATATAAACTATCCTATCTTTTAAGTTGGACCAAACAGCAGACGTTTATAAAAATTATTATTAGATTACATGAATCAATTATATAAGAGGATATTCACAGCTCTCCTTACATACGATAAATCAGTTATTTATACCAAATTATTGCAATAAAAATATCGATACATTAATGAACTCTCTCTTTAACAAAAAACGAAAATAAAGGAAGATAATTAGACAATTCACAAGATTTGTTGTATGTCTTATGTCATATTTTAATATTCTTAAAAAATACGACACTTGTGAGCACCCTTAACTGTTGTATGTCATATTTTGTCATATTTCTACACTTATAGCGTTTTCTTTTCTCGATGAAAATGCTGCGTTTTTATATTTCAACATTATACAAATGCTGTACTACCTTTTTGAATGTTTTCCATTTTTTACGTGATAAAAGAACAGAGAAATGTCTTACTATTATGCTAGTCAACTCTCATCCACATTTTGAAAATCCGAATACAGGGCAGAATAAATGTTACATTTTTTGAGAAAAGAAAACGTATAAAGCAGCTGATAGTGAAAAATTAAGAAGACAGAAATGCTATATATCCGCGATCCGCGATAAAAAATCATCAATATATATATGCGATCATCCGATTTTGGCCTTAGCAAAAAAAAAACAGCGATTTTTTCTGAGGCCAAAACCAGATATATGTCCGTATTTTCCAGATATATACAATGTGCGGTATAAATCGGTTGAGAAGTGTTCAGGCAGAACGGCACGAGCAAAACCGACCACTGACCGACCCAAAAAAACCGGTTCTTCACAGAAAACCGACTACCCACTCGTCGCCCTCGTTTGCCCCAAAGCCCCACCCACCGCACGCCCACACTGCCACGAGTTTGTCCCAAAAAGTAACCGGTTACTGCAGTACTAGGCATATGCCGCAAAAAACCGAAAAAATTCGGCAGCAAGTGGGTAGGGGTATAGAATAACGAACTCAAGAAACATACCACGCAGTGTTATATAAGTCATATTTTAATTTTTCATGTGAAACAACAACAGTGTTGATATGACAGTCATAAAAAAATATGACAATATGACGATATGGCAAAATATGACACCTTGTGAATACCCTAAATTTAAATTTTTAATAAGACATAGTTTAACTGTTCCTATAAAACTTAAAAATAAAATAGATTTTTATTATAATCTTGCAAACAAGAAAATCAAATAAAAAATAAGAATTATATAAGTATAGATTAATACTAATTTACCTTTATTATTGCGCCAGATCCGTTCCATACCATTTCTATGCAATGCCATTCGGGCGAGTTCGCAAAAAGACTCTCTAATGTTAAAATCACAAAGTGGCGATATTTCAAAACATGACATATTATTACGAGAAGCATAAAGCTCTGCGTGTTTAGATAAAACTTGTCTTTTAAAAGCAAGGTGTAGTCTGTTACCAACTAATACTTTCGGAATACCTGGAGCATGCTGGAACAATACAAAATATTTGAAAGATTAATGTCGTCGAACACTTAATAACAACAGTCATTAAGTTCAAGATAAAAACTAAAATCATATTAATAGTTTTTATAATAGCTGTTACTTCTCGGAGATCGCGATTAAAATGTAGAATTACAAATCGTTTGGTGGTGCTTAACACAATGGCGAGTCATATTAACCTAATACCCAATTAATATGTCTAAAAAAGGCTTAACATAAAAATATCTTGACATCATCTTATTTTTTCTACGCTAACCGGTCGTCCCGGGGCAATAACCATCACAAAAATATATACTAACTCTCTTCCCATCCACCTTTTCAAACTGTCATTGTAGGCATATTAGCATATATGTATATTTTGGGGTTTTTCGTAATGTATTTTTTCTTTCTTTGTCAATAAAATTGCAGTGAGGGAGGGAGAGAAAAAGTATCAATGCCCGGTTTCACAGTTCGTACTCAGGTTGTGCTTAAGATAAGTCAGAAAAATAATGTTTTACAATTCATACTTAAGTTATGCTTAAGTACTGAAAATGGGAGTCTTAAGTAGTGCTTAAGTAATAGCTGATTTTTGTTTTGAAATTCGTAGAATTTTGAATTATTTGTCAAAAATATAAAATAAAAAATTATTTACTGAATAAGAAAATATGGAATCGCTTGAAATCTATGGCGGCTTTATGATTTTCAACGAGTTGTAATAGGTGCCCCGAATCGCATGCGGTCAATATCGGTGTCCTTTTATTGTTTACCTTCATTTTCAATATTCATTTTAATATTTTTTCAACCCAATTTTATTTTTTATCAATAGAAATTTCCATTTGTCAAACATAATTTTATACATGGCATTCGTAAAACATATGTTTTCCATTGTGCTACCATATTTAATAATAAAATTTTATTGAAAATAAGCATCGACTGTGAAACGCAAACGACTACTCAGTATACAACAAGCTTTTAGCTAAGATTTTAATTGGGCAGAACTTAAGCACGAACTGTGACACCGGGCACAAGAGTCCTCACTCTTTGTGAAAGGGATAATTTAGACAATTTATTATCTTTTATTAATAAAATTGACTTAGAACATAGAGTAGACAAACAAGATGATCACCGAAATAAAACCTCTGGTGCTGGAACGGAAAGCATAAGTCTAGTTGTCAGTTGTCAGGAAACATGATGTTTCGATGGGGTCGGACCAAAGGGAAAGGGGTGTTAGATGAGTTGGGTTCCTGTGCATGTTTTGATCGAATTTTATTTATATTCGTTTATTTGTAGAATTATATATATGGATTATATATTATATGCATTTATAATTATCATATATGGCGCAAAAAATATGTTTATACATATAATTGAGAGTACCCGAGATTATGAAAGAAAATATTCAAAACTTATATTACCAAGAAATATTTTCTTCAAGAAAATCATAATATGTGATTAATATTTTGAACATTTGTTACAACATTTTTTAAATAATATCTTTACCTCTTCCACTTCTTTTAACCACCTATCAATTCCATCGAAGCTCCATTTATTAGTAATGTCGTAAACTAATATAATTCCTTGTGCCCCTCTTGAATAGGACCTTATAATGGTGCAAAATCGACCTTGTCCAGATGTATCCCAAATTTGCAACTTAACACGTTTTCCTTCCAAAAGAATAGTCGTAGTTTTATAAGCTAAAAATGGTAAAAAAAATTTAATAAATTACTTTAATACTTTACTTCATTAAACGTTACCGTTTCCGCTACAAAAAGGACTTTCTGATGATGCATCTTCAAGGCAGGATAATATTTCGTGTTTACCAACATCGCTATCTCCCACTAAAAGCACCTTTAATAAGTAGTCGTAGTCTTTTGTCATCTTTATATATTACACAAAGAAGCGATACATGTTTTATGCTGTCGTTATAATAGTTATAAAATACAGTAAATCATTTATAATATTTAATATTAATCTTAACTAGCTTAGTTTAAAATCATATTGGAAAAAGCTACGTGCGAAAGGAAAGGAATAACTAAGACTCGAAAACCTAGACTATGCAAATATTATCCATATATGTAACAACACACATCTTTGATAACATGGCACAAAACCATTACGGTACAAGAAACTGAATCGAAAGTCGAAGAATTAATATCGACAACACCAAAAAAATTTGAAGCTACATCACCTATAGAACTGGAAAATGTGAAATATTTTAGTTACTTTGGCAGTATTATATCTACAAATTGAAGATCAAAGGAAGACAAGTTATCACGGGAAACGCATTTGGGTTTAGAATTACCCAAAACTGTTGCGAGTGGCCTGACTCAGTAGGTTCCACGCTACTTGTTGCGGACGAAAAGCAAATATCCAAATTAAAAAAGTTGCGAGTGCACTAAATCCGCACTTCTGCAATCTCACGTCTGCAGTTGTAATTTGATACAACTGACTGTTTAGCGACTGCACTGCCTGCAGCATCGTTTTAATAGCTTGCAGGGTAGGCTAAGTGATTACAGTTTTGTATTTCTTTAATCAGAATTATTTAGAGTTCTCACCAGTGCAGACGAGCTGCAGAAAAAAATACAAATGTAATTTAATAATGAAATTAAACAAGAAGCAAACTGTATAATAACAGCACGATTTTAGTTACTGGGCGCCATAATTCGAGGCCATTTTTATGTTAATTAACCCAAAATAAACAATTTTTAATAAATAAAAAAACATTATTTAAAAAACATTTATTTTAATAAATAAAAAAATGGATATGGGCGGATAGTGGATCTCCATGTTACGAATATATATAATTATAGCCACCGTAAAATTATTGTTTCCGAAATATTTGCAATTTTTTACATATATTTTGCATTTTTTATTCGATTGTATGTGGCAACACTTATCTTCTGTCATCTTGCAACTCTTTTGTTATTTTACAAATAAACACAATTGTACAAAAAGTTAAATGTTTATTTACAGCAAATTTTGATATACTATGTTAAAAATAAATATGTAGAAACAAATTAGTGAAGTGTAAATATATTTAAAGTGCAAAATATATGTGAAAAATTCAATATACAGTGAGAAACTATAAGTTTGCGGCGGCTATAATTGTTACTATATTCGTAATCTGGAGATCCTCCTCTATCCGCCCATATCCTTTTTAACCCCTAAATCGTGGAACGGTATACTAAAGTTTTCCCGGAGAATGTATTATATATATTTTAAATAAAAAATTCAATGACAAAATAATCAAGTGCAACACTTTTTGAATAAGACACTTTCACGAAAACCTCGTTAAATATGTACTTTGTATTAAATAATACGTAATATCAATATAACATAAATCAGCTTATAAAACAATACCCACATATTTCACTTCACTCAACCACAATAATCCCACTGTTTAAATATTAATATTTGGTGTAAACAGGAAAATTAAAATACAATATTTTCACATCACTTACAATGGATATTGTCATAATATAACATGTTCCTTTAAAGAAAACTTAAATTTAACAAGTTAAGTATATGGTACGAAGCAACCACATAGTTCTAGCATTACAATCGCGAAGAACATAAACAAAACTTCGCCCAAATTATAAGTCAACATAAATTCTTATAGCGATGAGAGTATATTATTTTTGAAACAAAATCAATTGCATATATAATCGATTAATTTTTATTAACATTATTCTGGGATTTCGATTAATTATTTTAACCTGCTTACAGCTTTTTCAGACGGGTCAATTCCTGTTACGTCAGTTCTTAGTTTTAAAAGGGGGGCGACGAGGAGAGGAGAATCGCGCCGAGTCTGCTGTGTTCGTCAACACGCTTTGTGTTCTTATTCGTAACAGTTCGCTGCTACGTGTTGAATTTGCGCACCTTTTATTATTATTATATTATAATTAATGTATCAATATATTTTTTAAGAATTTATTTTTTGTATGTAATTTGCAAATACATATAAATATATGCATAATATAATTAAAATATGTTGGAAAATGAAGAATAACAATACCAATTAAAAGTTGAGGAAATGATATGAGAGAATAACCCGAACAGAGTTTTCGCCTCACGTTGTGGATTTGTGAGAAGTATGGCGAAAACTGTGCAATTTTCAGTTTTGACACTGTCATATATACATCGTACCGTGAATAATGAAAAATACCACAGAAAATGATAAACATTGTGGACGGAGTTTGAAAATCAAAATTTTCGAAGTATTCAAAGTAAGTCAAAGTATTCGATGCAGTACCCACTGGTGGAAGCCGGATAGGAGGGAGACTTCCACTCCGATGGAAGGACCAGGTGGAGAGGGACCTGGCTTCGCTTGGTTTAACCAATTGGCTCCAAACTGCCAGAAGGAGGGATACGTGGCGCGCTGTTGTGGATTCGGCTATAACCGCGTAAGCGCTGTCTACGCCAGTCAAGAAAAAGAAGTATTAATCTTATAATCTTAAGGTATTCTTTCAAGAAATGTGTATGAATGTCAATTTGAAACACCTCAATATTGGTTGATATATCTATATTATCTGTACTACTATTATAAAGAGGAAAGATTTCTATGTATGTTGGTATTGAATAAACTCGAAAACTAATGTGCCGATTTCAAAAATCCTTTGACCATTGGAAAGCTACCCTGCACGACGAGTAAAGTTACTTATCTTATGGTGTATTGGTTACCAGTAAAAAAAAGCTGGTATTATATTAGTGCCCTGCAAGATAGGTACCGGCGAATTCTTCGGTGAAAAGCCATGGAGCGGAACTTGCAGTTTCAATGAAAGTTTCTATGCGATTCTTAAGGGCGAATTGACAAAAGTATACGAAACTCTTGTGTACGTGTGATCGCCCATCCCTTTCTTGCACATTACATTCATCATTTAGCAATGTATATATACCTCTTGCACAATTCTGTGAATGATCTTGGTACAATCACGGATGAAAGACCGAAAACTGCGAACCAAAACTATATGTGCACTTTCAGTACTGTTCTTGGTACTATTACGGATGAAAGTCCCAAAATTGCGAACCGAAAACTCCACGTGCACTTTCAGTACTGCGGCCCACAAAAGCCCTGAAACTATACCCGCTATTTTTGGTTAGTTCTATCTATTCAATCGCTTCGAAAGTTTTACGCTGCTACCATAAGTGACACCAATAAGTTTGCGTACCATGACGCGCCATATGAGGTTTAAAATATCTGTATGGAAAATTAATTCGAATTTAAGGCAAGATAATATTATTATATTCAAAAATTATTTATGTATTCAATGGTTTCGCCCTTGATGTTGGCCATTGTTGGCGTAGCTTCTATTGCGTTCTTCGATTTGACGGTGCAATGAAGTATTACTGTATCACCCTCTTCAATTCCATATTTTGGCTTTAGAAAACTTTTATTTTACCTTTTACTTGTTTAAAAATGCGTGCTTCAATAGTTTAAACTTTAATTAGGCTGCACACGCAAAATAATACTTCACAAGCAGCCATGATATAGCTCAAAACAAAACTTGTTCAAACACGACAACTTTGGTTGTTTCTTGCTATCATTCAGGGTGCTGTACGAGAGAAGAGTTGAGGTAAATGTTTATGCACATTTTGCTCTTTGTTGCATATGTGTGTATGTAGTGGTGTTATTAAAATTTCTTTGAATGTGTTGGAGTTTCTGTACCCATGACTTGCTGGGTATTGACTACCCTAATAGAATGTCAAGTGAGTACTAGAATCGATTGCTTTAAAATTATCATGATATCAGCAAGGGCTTATAGAGACTGTATTTAAGCTAATAGAATCGACAATAAATCGAAAATAGTTAATGATTCTAGATATCATTTTATTTTCAATGACAGTTCTCTTGTAATTTTTTATTAATGAATGATCTGTGTGTAGAAATTTTTTGATTTTCGTGTTAAGTTTTCAAAAGAGATATGGATATTATAAAGGTGGCTGGAGAATCATTTTGGTCAACTCATATATGGTTACCTCCAAATACTACATGGGAGGACATAGCTCCAGGTTCACGCCCGGATGTGACGCATGCTGATTACAGGGATCTTATATGGCCCATACCAATGGCAGTAGTAATTATGCTACTTCGATATGCAGTTGAAAGGTACATGTGTGTAATATATCGTTTACTTTCTTTCAATAAATATGTTTTGTATCCCCCAAATAATGCCGGCGTCTAGCATCATTAGCCTAGCACAAATGCTATGCTAAATTAGGGTTGGTCGATTTTTAAGTAGGTTTATAACCTTAAATAACTGTTCGAATTCTACTCGACGAAAATTTATACCTCAAAGATAATAGTTATCTGACCTGTATGTGTCAAACTTATCATTCAGTTATTCTGTATATGTAAAAAGAAGTAATAATTCTATGTTTTGTCAAATGGCCACTCCCTTTTCGTTATTGAGTGTTTGGGTGTTTACTTTAGTAATATTTTTAAATCGCGTTCTTTACTTTCGTTTTTACTTAATATTGTTAGTTTAATAAGCAACTTAGAAAATGTTTATAAAAACTAAATGATAAACAATTATATACTTATGTATGTGTATAAAATTGAGTCCCATTCTTTACTGGATCAGATACCCATTGGTATGAAGGACAATCTATAGACACATTTAATTAAGTACATGTGTTCCGGTGAAGTATGGAGATTGTAGTGTGCACATGTGAGCTTGAAAAAAGCCCTTACGTATACGCATGTATGTATGTACGCAACGCTCTTATGTTAATTATTTGATTGTTGAAATTGGAGTATAATTATGGCCGAATATGAGCCTCATTAAACTTATGGTTTTAAAGATATTGGCATTTAATATTTATAGGTAAAAAAATATTTTAGCAATTTTTATTGAATACTAACAGACCCGGCCACACGTTTTTATGGTCAAGGTATACATTAAATTTTTCAATATAGTGAAAAAATTCTTACGCATAAAGACGAAAACGTTATTGTCGGAAAATTTGAAAATGATTGTTACACATTATTGTAGATCTGTATTAAGCGTAAATCATCTTAATTTGTTAAACTTTTAATTTTTTAATCGTATTTTGAAGTATATAACAAATGAGCAAATTTCAAAGTTGGCTCAATCTTGGCATCGGTGACGATATTGATTACATTCTTCACAGTCAGTCTTTTTTTATGGCAAAGTCGAGATTGATTTATGTTACGCAGCATGATGACAACTACAACTACTACTACTACTTTTAATTGCAAAGTGAGTGGTGATAGTCCAGGAAATTTTAAATAGTCTGTTGGAAAAGTTATAAATCCCTCGAGGTGTCAACTACGACCCTACTATTATACCTTGGTGGTAAAAATGAGTGAAATCGGTTCAGGAATTTCCTTAGCCCTCGTACACTATATATGACGATTTTCGTTATTCTCTAGGACTTTATGCCGAATATATGGGTCAAATTGTGTGTTATCTTAATAAAACTATACCAATATATTGCTTGAATATAAAATGTTCGGTTGCACCCGAACTTCGTCTTTTCTTACATGTTACAAATTGTTTTGGGCTATTGACACAACCTTATACAATTGCATGATTCAATTGTAAAAGGTTTGGTAAGTAGTGACAGCTTAGATTTGACACTGCTTTACAAAAGGTTGTTTTGCGAAGGAAAGAAAAACGGGAAAAAATCGCTTTTTTTGTGAACGTAGTTAAAAATATATTTTAAATAGTGTAAAATATACTACTATTCTAGATCCAAAATTAATAAGTAGCATGAAAATATGTCCGATTTTCTTCTAATAATGGTTTGAATTTTTTGTACAGGTAAGTCACGTCCAGTGCAGAGAGTTAATATCTATTTTATATTAAGTTATAGAGAATATAAAATTTGAAACTGTTCTCCATGAAACAAACATCTAATTTTATTTTCGGAAAGTAGTATTAAAATTTTATAATAAATAATCAGACACCTACGTACATATTAGTCTGGCAGAAGTTGACCTACACAATCTGCTTTCGCTTCAATTGAAGCGCTAGGAAGATTCTAACAATGGATAAATAACGTTGATTGATTACATAGAGTTACAAAAAGACCTAGAGTTGAGGATATAGTCCCAATTTCCTTCTGTGAAATAAACAATTGTGAAAACAAAAAAGCACGATTGGAAAGTTAGTAGTTAAATAGCAAACATTAAGGTTGACTTGGGCCTATTTAACTATATTAATTATCTCCTACAAACACTATTTTCAAACACGTTCTTGCTATAGTATGCCCTTTTAACTTTCTTATAATTGCATTCATCAGTTTTCTGCCGTCTATTTGAAATTAACCCGCTGTCACATTGGTCTTTGTCACAGTCCATATACTGGAATTTCTTTGGACTATAGATTAGTTTTTCTGCAATCGTACGTGTTTTAAATTCATTAAGTCAAGTAAAGAGATGAGCGTCTCGATATATGCAATTGAATAAGAATAATACCGAAAAAAAGATTTTTTACTAAAACATTTCATTTTATCAAACAATTTTTTCCGTTTGCTCAATGTAAAAATCAAATGTCAATAAAAAAAAATTGAAAAAAAAAACAAAAATGAAACAGTATGCCTACCCCTTGTATTGGTAAATATCTGCTACTATTTACAGATTTTTGAACAATTTTCTGGATAGATTTCCAAAAAAATATTATTGTTTTGCTAACGAAGAAGGGGCGTAAAAAAAGAGTGAGAAAGCTGCTTACTTATCAAACCTTTTACAATTGAACAATGACAAAAATATTTCAACTATGACAATCTTCAAAATATTATTATTTTTCGTTTTCTTATTTTTATATTTTTGTTGTCAACTCAAATAAAATTCTTTAATTATTATCTTCCTCGCGTTTTTTCATATTTACATACTTTCTAATCCTTTTCTGGCCTTCCACGAATATTTCAAGACTAAAATTAACCCGATCGGTTTGGCCGTTCTCGACTTGTTGCGAGACTAACGATAACGCCATTCATTTTTATATCTATAGATAACATTGTTTGTATGGGAGATTAGAAAAAGGTGGATTTTAGACTTTTTCAGGTAATTTTTTTTCTCTACGTAAGAACCATTTTTGTACTTCAAGGAATATTCTAAAAAAGAATTAGAGAAATCGGTTCAGCTGTTCTCGAGTTATGCGCTTAGCAACACATTTAGCGATTCATTTTAATATTATGGATTACATTTCATCCGTTTGGTTTAGTTTATATCACATATGTCTAGCAGGTATCTTAATTTCTTTAAGTGATTTGCATTATGTAATTTGGTACTACAAACTTATGGGTTTTATGGCACGATTCCGATTACTTTGGCGGTTTGACAATTAATTCCGTTATAATTGGGGTATCCGGTGAAAGAGATGGAATATATATAAATACTGTTGATCGGACTTATAGTTATTGAAATATTTGTAATATGGTATTTCACACACTTTAACGCAATTTTCTCACATTTTTCACAATACATATTGAAAATTACAATATTAACATTCAATTTAATTTAAATTCTAGATTTATTTAAGGTTTTTAAGCAAAAATTACTTATTTTAAAAATCATTTAGCACACTAATAGCTGAAAAGGTTTCTGTGTTTACAATTATCTGGAAACCGAGCGATGACACATCTTAGAAGCTATATGTGAAGGATTTTGCAACACTGCGTTTTATTTATTTGCATATCATAGTTTTTTGTCGTAGAACTTTCTTCTGCATCAAGTATGCATATAAAAAATCTTTCCAGGGATGTCTGAATTTTTTTCGCGTAGAACTCCTTTCAGCATTAGCGGCCTTTGGCCGCGTTTTAAAAAAAGAACCCTGGCCGAGCCAAAACTAGGGGTGTCCGAAGATTTTTCGCGTAAAACTCCTTTCTGCATTGACGGCCTTCGGCCGAGCTTTTTAAAAATGAATTTTATTGAATGTTAGTAATGTAATTTTAGATATTGGAAGTGAAAAAAGAGTGTAAAGTGTATTAAAGTGTGTGAAATTGCTTGATGAAAATTTTGATTTTTTGAACTTTAAAGCCGAATATCTCGAAAACTAGGCGTCTGCGGTACCTTTAATCTATATATTTTTTAATCAGGATGATTTCCTCTTTCCAACGGTACCTTCAGATCGAGGCTTTTCTAATTTCGAGAGAATAAAATGTTCGTTTGCAGAAGAAATTATTTCTACATATATTGTATGCATATAATATGAATTGAAACAGTATTCGCGTGTCCGTCTATCAAGTTTTTACGGTGGCAGTATAACTGTCTTTTCAGAATCGGATGGTTATTGTTTGTAAAGAGTGGTTCAGTTAAAACGTCAAGCGAAAAAGGTTGTAGTCGATACGCGGTTAGCCGACGCAAACGGTATCTCAGTAAATATTGGCTGTCATTGGCACAGTGATTTACATTTACTACTTGGGTGTGTGCGTTTTTTTAATAAGCCGTGCTTAGGTTGTGCTTAAGATAAAACAGAAAAATATTGTTTTACAGTTCAAACTTACGTAATGCTTAAGTACTAAAAATTTATTTTTCATCAATAATTATTTCAATTTGCCAAACACATTTTCATAGATGTCATTAGAAAAACATGTTTTAAATTGGGTTACTTTTTATCATAATGAAATTTTATAGAAAAAAAACATCGATTGTGGAACACAAATGACTACTCAGTCTACATCAATGCTTAGCTAAGTTTTCATTTGGTCTTAACTTAAGTCACTGCTTAAGTCTCCCATTTTCAGTACTAAAGCATAACTTAAGTATGAACTGTAAAACACTATTCTCTGTAGTATCTGAAGCACAACCTAAGTACGCACAGTAAAACCGGCCAATAAAGTTTTAATTGTGTTCGCTGTACGGAAATTTGCTGATGTATTTGTAATCGTCAAAATACTGATGCTTCTGAATTCACTTTTTTCGGAACCACTTATAGCTGGTCAAACGAATTTTGCCCGGTTTCACAGTCCGTACTTAGGTTGTGCTTCAGATAAGACAGAAAAATAGTGTTTTACAGTTCATACTTAAGTTAGGCTTAAGTACTGAAAATGAGAGGCTTAAGCAGTGCTTAAGTAACAGCTAATTTTTGTTTTAAATATTGAATTATTTGTCAAAGGAATGAAATAAACAAAAGTTTGCTTAAAAAATAGAAATTCTTGCATTTGATGATGGTTATATGCTTTTCGGCGAGTTGCAATATGTACCCGACTCGTTTGCGAAGAAATACGGAGTCCTCTTATTGTTTTCATCCATTCCCAATACTACAATACCTCAAACTTCTTATTTGCAAACCGGGTTTTCCTAAAAATCTAACGGTACTTTCTAATTGTTAAGGTTAACAAATTAAAATTATTCTTAAAGGATTTTGAAGTTAAAAGTATAATTTTTAACTTGTGAAATTATTTATGTGATTTATGTTTTTTGTGAAATTAGCATTTTATATCACCCATTTTTTACCTTTTTTTGCGTCTTCAATTTGCTTACATAAAGTTTTAATTGTGTTCCCCCGATCCCAATTTGGGTTTATTTTATATTGTTATTATCAGAGTCTTAAGGTAATAACAGTGTTAACGGTATTAAATTCGTTGATAATTTTCTTTTTTCCTACCTAATTTTTTTATATGATATTATTCTTATAGGTGGAATATGGGGGTTAGATAGGGGAAACTATAACGACAAATCATATTCAGCTTTTTTATCCAAATCGCTTCACAACCACGCCTACTTCCTATATACCAGAATTTTCAGACGATCTGAATCGTTTACTTTACAATACATATATAAAGTAAGCACTAGTAAAGATATCGATGCAGAACTTTGCACAAATACTACGTTTATAGTGTGGCAGCCCCATTCTAAAAATCACCGAAATCGGACCCTAGGTTGTCAAGGCCCCATATATCGAATATGAGGACCTCGGTGCTTCTAACCTAATATTAGGGTTTCCAACTTTCAATGGACTTTATACAATATATATGACGAATATGTGGGTCAAATTGTGTATTATATATTATTAATAAAGTTAAATAAATAAATTGCGAGAGTATAAAATGTTCGGTTACACCCGAACTTAGCCCTTCCTTACTTGTTTTACTATATATTTAATTTGTTTTTTTAGATTTTTGGTGAAAATTTCATAGCGATATTTCAATGGGAAGTATTTATGACTGCGCTTTCATACAACCCGAACCACTGTGTCATAAGACCACACCATATGTGATTATAGGTCTCACTGTCATGTTGTACATCCATCTGATGATGTATGGGCTGCAGCCCCATGTTCTACTCGTCAGACATTTGTACACCATGAGTGCTTTGGTTGTCTTCGCAGCCGTACTGTCTACAAGTCTGTTTCATCGTAGCGAAGAGTTCAATGTAAGGGCCAAGTATTTCCCCTCGGCGGAACAGCCAATGTCAATGCCTTAAAGCCGACAGGGATATTTATCTTGGTGATGTTTTAAGCGGGTAAATGTTAGCCCCACTTCGTTACACTATTTTGTTAAGCTAAGTTCTTTGGGGTTATATTGCCAAGGGTATTTTTAAGTTTACGGATACGTTTTTACGTTAACAGCTTTTTCCAATGCGTTGATAATGATGGTAGTGGAGGCGTTGTCGAACGTTCCTGCGATATCCAGAATGGCACATATTGCCACTTCCCCGTTTTCTATCTCTATATGTGTTAACCAACAAATGAAATAAAAAAATGCTATTTACACAATATTTGATCGAAATTCCCAAGGAAAAACTAAAATATTTCTGTCTTTTGTATGATGAATTTATTTTCACACGAAATAAAATTTGGTATCAAAAATTTCATGTGAATGAAAACTTATATTCGAATTAATTCAACTGCACATTTGGTACCAGCTTAATAACCTTGTTCTATCCTAAAATCGATTTTGATGATGGCTCCATAATATCCAGGAATCATGTTACTATTGCAAAATACATTCACCTTTTCCACCAAAAACTTTAACTGTGTTTTGTTTATAGACCCATAAAAGGAGGAATACACGTAGACTATAATGCCAGTACTTTGGCAAGTCAGAAAACCCCCAATTAGATATTACGGCTCAAAAAAGCGCAGTGAATCTCCTACAAATGTTCATATGGTTTTTACTTCTAAATTGGCCAGACACCCAAAATAGTCTAATCGTGAATATATAACTGGTATCGACTGAAAGTGAGGGTAGACTTTTTTATTAGCCTCGCGAGCGTAGTCAGCGAGCACTTACTACCAGAGTGAATGGTCACATCACTGAAGAATGCTACGCTTCGAAGAAATAGATCTACTGATACTTTTTTGGCAGCCACTTTTGCTTTAAAAACACTAAAATAGTCGTGAAGCATTTTGAAGCCTCCAGTACACAAGGATCCCACCGAATATTAATTTAACTTTGGGTTCATGTAGCTAAAGAACTACTTAATATATATATTAAAAATTTTTTGAAATTAATTGAATTATTTCTATTGATACTTGTTCCTGTTTCATAAGATGTGAGATTTTCCCCATGTAAAATTCATGATACGAAAAACACAAATGTATGAGTTTATTCAATGTGTCGTTAATGTGAAGTCTGATGAAATGTTTACATGTTTATCATAAGACTGAATATGAATTAAGGTATGCTAGTTCTTTGAATATATGAAACCATAGTTAAATTAATATTCGGTATGATCCTTGTGTGGGGGAGGGCGCTTCAAAAGTCTTCAAAACTATTTTAGAGTTTTTAAATTGCAAGAGGCTGCTATAAAGGTAGCAGCGTATCTTCGAAGCGTAGCATCTTAGATTAATGACAATTCAGGAAATTGTAGGACTACACTTGCCAGTCTTATCGAATGGAGGATGAAAACAATAAGGAGCACTACCCTATTATATTGTATTGCTTCAGCTGAGCTGCACAAGCGCTAGTAAATAGTAAGATCCTTCTGACCCAAGGAAAATCTCGACATCTTGGAAGTTTAGGAGACGATGTGAAAACTTCTCAACACTTGGAATGATAATTTATGCTTTATGGTAAAACAGTCGCGTAATAGGTTTGATAAAAGAAATCTTAATTTTTAGACCCAATTCGCTGTTCATTATTTCTTTTCTTTTCTGTCTCTCCAATAGCAACAATACGATCCTTCCTGTTAGTGATTGTGATTTTTCAAACAAGTGTTGAATTACTTCATTGCTTACATACTGTTGATGTAAAATAGATGACCCTGATTTCTTGTTGTACAACAAGAGTACTATCATCATCTCGTATCATAAGAATTTCAAAAATGGCGTATGGGTGAAAACTGCAGAAATTTCTAAGAACGTTTTGCTAAGAAACAATGGGTCTAAAATTAATTTCCAGTTCGCGCAGAGCGTCTTTAGATTTTGAGGCCTTACTTATTAAATTGTACTCAAAAACCTACACTTTCATAAGAAGCGATCCGGAAAATTGTTCTATTGCTTCTATGTATGCAGCATACAGATATTCCCATGTTTTTTTTTAATTCTAAAACTGTGGCAAATACGGTGGATCGAAAATAAAATTTTATTATTGGAATTAAGTTTTCAAAAAATTATATGTTTTTGTGGTGCAAGTTACAGATAGTGTTTTTTTTTACTGATGACTGGGAATCTTTTCTAGTTTTAGTTTTTTTAGGTTTTAAAGTCTTTTTTGGATTCCATGCGTGGTATTGTAGTACGACTTTTTATAGTTACGGCCATGATATCGTCTTTATTCTTTACAATAGCGTGTCGGGAAACTGTTGTCAGAAGCTGTACACAACGCTCAGTTTTTTGGGGATATGGAATCCCTGGGTCAGGAACAGAGAACTGCAATTATTCCCTTTTTTGAGTCGTTGCTTGAGTAACAAAAAAAATAGTATTAGTGCATATAAGTCAGAAATCATCAAACACTAATATCCACTAACACATTTACGCGCAGCACTCAAAGCGAGAGTTTGAATAATGAGTAAGTTTCTCTTGATACAAATCGTTGAAGTGCGCAATTGTCTCATGAGCCAATAATTCAGTCAAGTTAAACCAAAATGAGCTATACCTCAAAAAACACCCAGGGTATAGCTGAATGAATAAAGTAATACGAATCTGATCAAAGTAAAACTGACGAAGGCTGTGCCGCCGCTAGGCAAAGGTGCCCTGCGGAAAATTACTAACGATGTGTTTTGTTCTTTGATGTCGTGTATTACATTTAATGTTTTAAGTTATTTAATGACAGTAAAGTTGATGCTTTTAGGTTCTAATATATTTCTCTTAATAGTAATATACAGTATACTCTCGAAAAGTAAATCGATTGGTATTTTGGGTAATTTACTTTTTCGAATAATTTACTTTTCCAAATATATACATAAATTATCTGTTTTTATAATATTAAATGCATTTTTAAACTTAAAAAATTCATTCATTTATTTGCTTCAATAAAACATATGGATTTACATGAAAAACATATTTACATTTACATATGTATTTACTATGTATTTACTATGAAGAGAAAAATCTTGAATATTCTTTTGTTTTTTTCTTTTGCAATATATTTTCTGACCATTTTTGTACCACAATTCAAAAAGTCTGACACCTGATTTGCATCGTTTTCATTTTTAAACCAGTGGACCAAGTAGGAGAGTTTATTTACTAAAAAGACGCGATAAACAAGAGAGTAAGTGTTTTTGCAACATCGTAAAAAACGCTGCTTGCTTCGTTTCGAATTTTTTATCACACTCTCTGAAAAGTAAATTAAAAAATTTACTTTTACGAGGTGCATGTGTAATCTTAAAGGTGATTAACTTTTCCGCGATTATTTACTTTCTGAGAATTTACTTTTCGAGAGTATACTGTATTGAAAATGAATAAAGACGCCCGAAAAGGGATGTTCAATGAAATAATGAAAACTGTAATGTGACAAAGTTCTCGCTGGGTATCTCGTACTCGTACCGATCAGTGTACCGAACTCATTCAAGTTTATTTTCATCGTGACCAATGAACAAGTGAGTAAAATCAAATTGTTCCTATACTCTCGTTTGAGTCATAAATTGACGACACATATAAGTGTAGAAATACTATGAGTTTTTTTTGGTTTGATGGAAATGAGTCTTATACTACGTTCGGACCGACATTGAAAACGTGTTTTCATTGGAAAAAATGGGTTTTCGTACGAAAACTTGTGTTTTCATCCATGCAAAATCTGTCAAACGAAATCACAGTTTTCGCTGAAAACTACTTGAAAACTTACATTCCACTCATTATAATGAGCCTGCTCTAGTTTAGTCGATATTATTGGAAGACATATTTTGCCATCTCTAAATTGTCATTTGATATTGTAAACAAATTCCACTACTTTGTCAAAACAATGGAGAAACAGAAATAAAAATAAGAAAGGAAGAGTTAAGTTCGCGTGTGACCGAACATTTTATACTCTCGCAATTTATTTGTTTAATGTTATTAAGCGCTTTTTTTTCGAATGGTGACTTTTTATATTTCAACATTATACACATGCTGCATTACCTTTTTGAATGTGCTCCATTTTTTAAATGATTAAAGAACAATAAAAACGTCACCCTACTATGCTGGTCACCTCTGACTGACAATTTGATAATTAGAGTACAGGGCAGAATAAATTCAAAATTTTTTTGCGAAAAAGGCGCTTTAAAATTACATGCAACTCGACTCATGTATCGGGCACAAAGTCCACTAGAAAACAAAAATCATTATATGAAAGATGGTGTAATTCCTGAAGTTTCATTAATAGATCAGAAGTTTTACTCAAGTAAACGCTTGTGCGGACAGACGGATTTTAACTCGTCTCGTCATCCTTATCATTTTGATATTTATAACCCTATATCGTTTAGTTTTATGTCTTACAACCAACATGAGAACAAAACTTTGATACTTTCTTAGCAACACGTTGCAGGAGTATAAAAATGCTCAAATGTAAACAAACAAATAAATTTGTGAATTGTCAATGAAAACTCATCGAAAACACAAAATGTCGGTCAGAACGTCTTTGGTTCCACAATCCACAAATTGTATTTTCAAGAGGTTTTCAATGACGGTCCGAACGTAGTATTAGTCATTTTAGATATTAGTATTAGTACTCATTTGCACCAATTTGTTTGGCTTATGAGTTAGTGCACTAATTTCATTAGTACTCAATGCAGATCTCTGTTACCGACTGCGCCAGATATAATATGAGTCTTTATTCGGTCAATTCCAAATAAGAACTGTTTTACAGTTACATGAAAAGCTTACATTCTAGATCTTACAAGCGAATGGAGGATGGAGTAGGAGAGAAAATAAGTGTAGAGTTAAGGATTCGGTATTGTAAATCGTAGGAATATGATAATAAGATGTGGTGAATATCTTGAAACGTAACAATATAAAAATGAATTGCTTTTCGTTAGTCTCGCTAAAAGTGAAGAACGGCCAAACCGATGTGGCTAATTGTAGTCTTAAAATATTCGTGGAAGCCACAAATAGATAAGTATGTAAATATGGAAAAATCGCGAGGAAGATAATAATAAGAGAATTTTTTCAATTGATAACAAAAATATAAAAAAGAAAACAAAAAATAATAATGTTTTGAAGGTTGTCATTGTTAAAATATTTTTGCCATTGTTCAATTGTATAAGGTTGTGTTGATAACTCAAAACAATTTGTAACAAGTAAGGAAAGGCAACCGAATGATTTTCTACTTTCGCATTTTATTGATGTAATTTTATGAAGATAACCGATATATTCGGCATAAAGTCTTAGAGAATCATCATATAAATAGTATATAAGGGCAGAGGTAATTCCTGAACCTAACGGGTGATTTTTTTGAGGTTAGGATTTTCATGCATTAGTATTTGACAGATCACGTGGGATTTCAGACATGGTGTCAAAGAGAAAGATGCTCAGTATGCTTTGACATTTCATCATGAATAGACTTACTAACGAGCAACGCTTGCAAATCATTGAATTTTATTACCAAAATCAGTGTTCGGTTCGAAATGTTTTTTATCGACAAGTTTTGTTCAGCGATGAGGCTCATTTCTGGTTGAATGGCTACGTAAATAAGCAAAATTGCCGCATTTGGGGTGAAGAGCAACCAGAAGCCGTTCAAGAACTGCCCATGCATCCCGAAAAATGCACTGTTTGGTGTGGTTTGTACGCTGGTGGAATCATTGGACCGTATTTTTTCAAAGATGCTGTTGGACGCAACGTTACGGTGAATGGCGATCGCTATCGTTCGATGCTAACAAACTTTTTGTTGCCAAAAATGGAAGAACTGAACTTGGTTGACATGTGGTTTCAACAAGATGGCGCTACATGCCACACAGCTCGCGATTCTATGGCCATTTTGAGGGAAAACTTCGGAGAACAATTCATCTCAAGAAATGGACCCGTAAGTTGGCCACCAAGATCATGCGATTTAACGCCTTTAGACTATTTTTTGTGGGGCTACGTCAAGTCTAAAGTCTACAGAAATAAGCCAGCAACTATTCCAGCTTTGGAAGACAACATTTCCGAAGAAATTCGGGCTATTCCGGCCGAAATGCTCGAAAAAGTTGCCCAAAATTGGACTTTCCGAATGGACCACCTAAGACGCAGCCGCGGTCAACATTTAAATGAAATTATCTTCAAAAAGTAAATGTCATGAACCAATCTAACGTTTCAAATAAAGAACCGATGAGATTTTGCAAATTTTATGCGTTTTTTTTTTTAAAAAAGTTATCAAGCTCTTAAAAAATCACCCTTTATTTCACTTATTTTCACCACCAAAGTATAACGTGAATAGGGGCAACTTGGCCCATGTTAGTAGACAGATAAACGGTACATTCGGCCTTGAAATTACTCCTGGATTGCAAAGCTGACGAACTAATCGCATTTCTAAAATAATCTAATTTGTGGTGACACATAAAGAATTGCCAATTAACATTAACAGACGAATGTTTTCGCAACAATATCAAACTGCGATTGTAGAAGCAGTTACTAGATATTGGAAATGGTAGGGTCGCAGTTGACACCACGACGGATTAATAACATTTCCAACAGATTTCTGTCACTTCATGGACTCGAAAGAGGAGCTTATTCATCGTGTTTTTCCTGACATGAAACCACAGTATAATAACCATAAATGGCTGATTGAATGACCTATATTGGTTGTAAAAAACAAAGATGTCGATGATCTCAATGCGACAATTTAGAATTTAGTTCCAGGAGAGTTGACACAGCTACAAACCAGTATGACGTAGTCAATTATCTCACAGACTATTTAAAATGCATGCTGCGTAACATAAATCAACCTTGACTATGCAATAGAACAAGAGTGGCTGTGAAGAAGGTAATCTATATCGTCACCGAAGCCAAGATTGAGTCAACTTTGAAATTTGCTGATTTGTTACATACTTCAATATACGATTAAAAAAATTCAAAGTTTAACAAATTATGATGATTTATCTTAATACAGATCTACAATAATATATATCAATAATTTTAAAATTTACTACTTAGCCATAAAAACGTGTGGTCGGGTCTGGTAGTTTTATGTAAATTTAGAAGAGATGTTTCCTTTCTCTGTGCTGGAATTTGGAAAAATATGGTGAATACTGCCTCTAGCCCCCATATAACTGATATACGGCTTTTCAAACTTCCGGTGGAATTTATATTGCAAAATTAAGTGAGCGTATAATATTGGATATGAAGAAGCTTGGTGACAAAAGTAATTTAAATCGGTCCAGGATATGCTATATATAACGATTTTCGCTATTCTAGAGGACTTTAAGTTATGTATGTGGGTTAAATTGTGTGTAATCTCAAAAAATTAAGTAAATTAATTGCGACAGTATGAAATGTTCGATTACACTCGAACCTACCCCTTACTAGTTTCAAGTGGAACCAGTATAAAAATTTACTTTAAAAAAAGGCCAATAATTCTACACTTTCACACCGTTTATTTTGGTTACTTCCAAATTTGTAAATTTTTTCGTATTTCTGTATGATATTCCCAAGATTATAATACAAATAACACAATTGTATTGGTGGCATAGGAATCGTTACTGAAATCTAATGTTTAACAGTCCCGATATTATTTTGAATTTAATGTTCAAAATAATTTTTTTTAGCGAATTCATAAAAAGTTATCGATTGTTACTTCTCAAATAATACTAATTTAGAATTTAAAGTTTAACATTGTAATTTTTCAGATTCTGGATAATGCCTATCGGGAAATCATTAGGTATTAAATCGTCTCGATCAAAAAAAGCTTCCAATGTCCCTATTTTGGAAAAAGCTTACCAAAAGTGTAATCGGTTGAATTACAAACTGGTAAGTAAAAGTTGTTAGAATAATAACTGATATATTATGCTTTTGTTACCGAAAATTTATTTATCATTAAACTTGTTTTGTCTAAAATCCAAAGAAATTGCGACCTTTCTATTCTGCTAGCTGTTTATATTTGTATTTACACTGTCTTCAGGCCTTAACTCCTGGCCTCCTCTTTGACTTTAATCCCAAAATCTGAAATAAGTCTTGGTGATCAAACCCACTTTGACATTCAGTTTCCAAAAAGAAAATCGGCATCGCCATAACGTCTTAAAGAATATTTGGCTTCAGGAAGAATTAAAGACTTGTTATCCAAATACGTGGATTTGTCTTGTACTGATTAGATGAAACACAGTCGCAAAAAACGTGCTTTCCTAACAATATATAAACTGTACCTATAAACGTGGCTCCTCCGAAGCTGTATTTTTATTATTTAAGGGTGGCCATAAGTAAATTGCTAAATTTAGTTCGTTAGCTTGGAATCGTCAAAATCTTCATGTTCGAAGGTCAAGAGTTCAACGGTCTTTAGTAAATAACGATTCACTTGTTATAGCCGTTAAGTGGAAAGAGCTGCTAAACAAAAAACAATGTTTGAATTTCGATATTGGGCTTGAAAGGCAATGCAAACAAATCCTTTCTTAGTAGTTATTCCTTTTTCCATATATCAGAATCTGATGGACCAATTTCAAGGAAATTCATTTCATAATATATCCTTGGTATCCTATCCAATGCTATAGTGAAAATGGGAAAAATCGGTTGACAATCACGCCAACTTCTCATATACCACTATTTTGAAGTCACACTGATTCGTTCACTTAACAATCTATAAATTAAGCAGCAGTGAAGATATCATAAAAAAAATTTGCACAAATATAGCGTTTCGAATAAGCAAAAACAACAAAAACCCACTGTAAATTAATTGTTTGCAAACACAAGTCAAATAAAAATTCGTAAGAAATGAAGGTGAACTTATACTACCGAACTATTCGGGGTTAAAATGGATATGGTCGGAAACAGAAGGTTCTCCAGATTAACCCTTCATTAGAGTTCTACCGATAACTACCGATGGCACTATCGATACTATCGATGGTATTGAACAATCGCGACTATCGTTGGAATATGATATTACACTTTTGAACTGCATAAAGGGTATGGAATACAGACGTCAAGGGCCAAACAATAGCAAACTGCAGCAACAAAAATTACAGAATTCATGTTTTAAAGTATGTACATATAAGTTTATGCGAAGTAAATAAATATAACTGTGTATAAATCTATATTTTACAGCATTTTGAAAAGGTTAATGTTTTAATGAAAACTTCTATAACTAGAAGTCTTTCTAACTCGAAGTGTTTTGTGAATTAAAGTGATTCGAGTTAGCAAAGTTAAAATGTAATTACCCTGAAGAAACGAAAGCATAACAGGATCAATATACTTCATTTTTCTTTAAACTTTTTGGACCCACGCTCCAACAGGAGTTAAATAAAATTATATATGTCTCTTTAAAATGTTTTTTTTTTTTGCTGTAATATGCTTAATAACTTAAATTTTAATTTCATTGATTTCCATTGTAATACTATTTTTACATATAACGAGATTATCTCCATTAACGAGCTTAACTCGATAATCTGTAATTAAGAAACGAGATTTCTCATACAAAATTTCTCTTGATAATCCGAAGTTATAAAATTATCTCGTTTTGTACAACTAGATTTTCGGAGTTAGATGTGCAATACAACACATTTGACATTTTATGAAATACAGGATTTTTCGAAATTTGTATAACGCTCATGTTGTCGCCTTTCAACAAAATAGGATCTTCGGAACCGCAAGCTATTTCCTTCAGTAAGCGACGAAGATACTATATAATTAAAGCGACGACATCTTGCTTCTTGGATTGCCAAGAAAATGCGCTGCCGGTTAGAAAGAACGAATAGCCGATGTATGACTTCCTATCTGTAGTGTTGCTTGCCCAATTTGCATTCCTTGGCCTTTCATACTACGTTCGGACCGACATTCAAAACATCTTGAAAACACAATTTGTGGATTCTGGAACCAAAGTCGTTCTGACCGACAAGAAAATTTTAATAATGAAGGTATTGGAACGATGATTCTTCAAGAGAATTGTTAGAGGCTCTTACTACCCAGCATCTTAGTCTTGCAAAAAAGATAGAAGAGTTTATCAAAGAACTGTTAATGCTTAGTTTAATGGCTATTTTTTCTGGGCCCGCGTAGAGCACACACAATTATTTTGCCACAATTCAATTACATAGGAGCGCTTCCTCCCACTCACCACACGATTTTTTTTTTTGTACTTTTGTTTTTCTCCATTCTTTTGAAAATGTAAATAAATATTAACTGACAATTTGGGGATGGCAAAATATGTCTTCTAATTATATCGACTAAACTAGAACAGGCATCGATTATAATGAGTGGAATGTAAGTTTTTAAGTAGTTTTCAGCGAAAACTGTGATTTCGTTTGACAGATTTTGCATGGATGACATGTTTTCAATGTCGGTCCCAACATAGTATTACCGGTTTACCACTGTTGAAATAATGATAATATAATAATGCTTTTAATCTACGGTTTTTTATAAGTACCGCAGAACATGCTTTGCACCAGCTTCATGTTTGATAGTTTGCGTTTTATATTTGTAATCTCTTCTTCACGAGGACATGTTTATATTAAGTCAACAATATTAACTGCTATGTAGCTATACAATGTGCATCTCTCTTTGACATACACACATGGCTCGCTTTTGGACGGATTGAAATCCGAACTCTTCGATACTAAATCGAGTGTATTATTCCACTTTACCACTATTTAAAGCTATAAATAGCTTTGTTTAATTTTAGCACCTTGCCCGGACTTTTAGTGCCTATAAAACCTTCTGTCTTATATAAACTTCTTCAGTTAGATTGCTATTTAGATATGCATTTGAAGTAAATGCAATTCTTTCTCCACAGTAATTGCTAGTAGCATATGAATCGTTTCGTATCGAATTACTGGCGAAAATGTTTCCCAATAATTTAAACTCAGCTGCTGACTACAGCCTTTCGCTACTAATATCGACTTGAATATTTCGATATTTCCATCTGGATTAAGTTTCATACCAAAAACCCACTTTGACCCAATCGGCTTTTGGCCCTTCGGCAGGTCTACTGCTGACCAAGTGTTGTTTGCTACTAACGCCGCATACTCATTTTTCATATCTTATTGTACCATAATGAGCTAGCATGTACCAATAAGCTTTTAGCTATCTCAACGATTTTGCTGTTAACTCTTTCTGCCACCCCATTTTGTTGTATGTAGTACAGTCAATTGTCTTTTAATGCCGCATTTAAATATTTATTAAATTTACATTGATCGTTGCACAAACGTCTGTGTGCACAAGTTCAAATATTTGTTTGGTTACATGGGTTTTGTCGGTTAAAAAAGGCATATTTTCAATATTTGTTTTCTATGTAAAAAATCATTCAAATTTTTTTCTGTCAGACATATTTGAAGAATAAAATCTGAAATTTAAAAAAAAAAAATAAAACTCCTCCATTGTGACGTCATTTCCGGTAACTCCTCGGAAAAAAGGTGCGTCTTCGTTGTCAGCATGACTCCTGACAGGATCATCTAAAATTAAAAAAACAAAAATAAGTGTTTTAGTTAAGGACATAAACTCTTGCTTGAACGAAGGAAAGACAAAAAAGTAAAAATTGGAATTTTGGCAGACATTTTACCAAAAAAATCCTTCATCCAAACACGAGTAAATTCTATCTAGAACATCTGTGCAAAATTTCATCAAGATCGGTTGAGTAGTTTTCGAGAATATTTGACAACCGACTTTGAAAACACGGTTCCGAGAAAAACGCGTTTAAAGTATTGAGGAACAATAATATCTGACTTGAGCGCACACCTTCCAAAGGCTGTATCTCCGAAACTATTATTCGGATCGACTTGAAAATTTAGGATAATATTCTTGAGAATTATAGAACTAAATCAAAAAAAGTCGCCAGGACATGATAATGCTAATAATGTAATACCAGCGCATCAATTCGGGTTTCGTGCAAAACATTGCACGATAGAGCAAGTAAATAGAATAACTAACGAAATAAGAAAAGCATTTGAGCACAGAGAGTTCTGTTCAGCTATATTTCTAGATGTTGCTCAGGCATTTGATAAGGTGTGGCATGAAGGGCTTTTATATAAGATTAAAAACATTCTACCTTTAGAATTGTATAAAATATTGGAGTGTTATTTAAATAATAGACAATTTATGGTTAAAGTAGGAGGCTTCATATCTGATGAACGACAAATAAGGGCTGGTGTACCACAAGGCAGTGTTTTAGGGCCAACTCAGTACATCATATATACTGCTGATCTTCCAACAGCTAATAATGTTTTGACATCAACTTTGGCGGATGACACAGCTTTAGTGAGCCGTAACAAATGCCACATTATAGCATCAAGAATATTAGCGGCGCACTTAAGATCTGTCGAAGAATGGCTAGCCAACTGGCGTATAAATGTGAATGAACAAAAATGTATGCACGTTGCATTTTCTCTAAGACTAAAAATGTGTCCGGCAGTAAAAATGAACAATATTTTGGTGCCCCAAGCGAATGAAGTTACCTATCCTGGTATTCACCTAGATAGAAGGCTTACGTGGAGAAAACATATATCTAGTAAAATAACATGCATGAAGATAAGAGCTGCAAATTTAAATTGACTTCTAAATAAAAACTCTTAACTTAGCCTAGACAACAAAGTGCTTTTATACAATGTGGTCATAAAGCCGATTTGGATGTACGGCAATCAACTGTGGGGTACGACCTGTGCAATTAATATCGATATAATACAAAGGTTCCAATCGAAAATGCTTAGAAAAATCACGTGCTCACCATGGTACATGCGCAATGATAATATCTATAAAGATCTTGGTATCCCTATGGTAAAGAAAGAAGTAGAGGACAGCAGATTAAAATATATATCTAAACTCCTTGATCACTCAAACCCATTGTCTAATGCTTTAGTACAATCCTGTTATAAATCACGTCTAAAAAGAAGAGATATGCCTGCATACTAAAGAGCAACGTTTCACCAAAACAACTCAATCACCTGGTTGAGCTTGTCTAGTTTTAATTAGTTTTAAGATTCTATAACTTATTCTTAGGCTTTAAAGAGCAGATTCAGTAAATAAATGTATTTGCAAAATAAGTAAGGAAGGGCTAAGTTCGAGTGTAACCGAACATTTCATACTCTCGCAATTTATTTATTTAACTTAATTAATATTATATAATACACAATTTGACCTACATATTCGTCATATATATTGTATAAAGTCCATTGAAAGTTGGAAACCCTAATATTAGGTTAGAAGCACCGAGGTCCTCATGTTCAATATATGGGGCCTTGAAAACCTATGGTCCCATTTCGGCGGTTTTTAGAAATGGGCTGCCACACTATAAATACAGTATTTGTGCAAAGTTTTGCACCGATATCTTCACTAGTGCTTACTTTATATATTGTAAAGTAAACGATTCAGATCATCTTCTAAGTTCTGGTATATAGGAAGTAGGCGTGGTTGTGAAGCGATTTGGCCAATTTTCACAACATATTATTGGGAGGTAAGGAAACTATTACAAACCAAGTTTCATTGAAATCGGTCAAGTAGTTCCTGAGATATGGTTTTTGACCCATAAGTGGGCGACGCCACGCCCATTTTCCATTTTGTAAAAAAATCTGAGTGCAGCTTTCATCTGCCATTTCTTATGTGAAATTTACTGTTTCTGACGTTTTTCGTTAGTGAGTTAACTTACTTTTAGTAGTTTTCAACTAAACTTTTGTATGGGAGGTGGGCGTGGTTATGATCCGATTTCTTTCATTTTTGGACTGTATTGGGATGTGGCTAAAAAAAACGACTGCAGAAAGTTTGGTTTATATTGCCCTATTAGTTTGCGAGATATGTACAAAAAACTTAGTAGGGGGCGGGGCCACGCCCACTTCCCCAAAAAAATTACATCCACATATGCCTCTTCATAGTGCGATCCTTCATACCAAATTTTATTTCCATAGCTTAATTTATGGCTTAGTTATGGCACTTTATGTGTTTTCGGTTTTCGCCATTTTGTGGGCGTGGCAGTGGTCCGATTTTGCTCATTTTCGAAAGCAACCTTCCTATGGTGCCAAGAAATAAGTGTGCCAAGTTTTATCAAGATATCTCAATTTTTACTCAAGTTACAGCTTGCACAGACGGACGGACGGACGGACAGACAGACATTCGGATTTGAACTCCACTCTTCACCCTGATCACTTTGGTATATATAACCCTATATCTAACTCGTTTAGTTTTGGGTGTTACAAACAACCGTTATGTGAACAAAACTATAATACTCTCTTTAGCAACATTTGTTGCGAGAGTATAAAAAAAATTACAAGTTAAATAACGTCACATTCTTATTTCACGGGTAATTTTTCTACGCATCAGAATGCAATTTTTATACAATATGGACGATGAAAGTGCGCACATTTCTACATACTCAACTCCAAAATCGCGTTTTTAAGTTACGACACTATTCATGTTAAGGAGCGATATAATTTCAACAATATCTAGTAATATAAAAAACAGCAACAAGTAAAAACAAAAGCATAAGATGGGCTTCAAATAAGCAAGAATAACTAAAATCCGATTGTCAATTAATTGTTTGCAAAATGCAAACACAAGTGAAGGAGAGATTCGGATAATAACCACGCCCACCTCCCATACAAAGGTTAGGTTGAAAATTACTAAAAGTGCGTTAACTGACTAACGAAAAATGTCAGAAACACCAAATTGTACATAAGAAATGGCAGAAGGAAGCTGCACTGAGACTTTTTTACAAAATGTAAAATGGGCGTGGCGTCGCCCACTTATGGGTCAAAAACAATATCTCAAGAACTACTCGACCGATTTCAATGAAATTCGGTATACTTATAACACTTTCTTGACACCCTGATGACACGGGCGAAATCGGTTCACAACTACTTCTACTTCCCATATAACTCAATTTTGAATTCTTTTGATTCGTTCACTTTATAATACATGTATACATTAGGAACAAATGAAGATAGCGGAATAAAACATTACACAAATACTGTATTTGAGCTGTGACATCACTTGTGGAAAAATTGTCAAAATCGAACCATGACTTTTCAAGGCCCACAAAAGCTTTGTGACATCACATTTCAAAATTTAGGGCAATATCGTTTCCCGCTCTGCTGCGCTCCTGGGTGCTAGACGACTGGACGCTCTGCACCTCGCCGATCACGCAGCAGCATAATTAAGGATCTATTATTTCTTGACTAGTTATTCGTTGTTTCTGTACTTTTATATTTAACTAAATGTTGATTTTATTAAAGATTATTCAATAAATATAAGAATAAATAGAATAACCTGTTTTTTATTTTATGATAAATCCATAAAATTGGAAAATGGGTGACGTCACGTCAAGGGGGGTGAGTTCAAAATGTGACAACTTGTGACAAGGAGGGGGTGGGGAGGGGTTAAAAAGTCCTTAAATTCGTGTGACGTAATTAATGGATGGCCCCATATACCTAATTATAAGTAATATTAAATTAGGGGAGCGTATAGTCTTCGATACATTGTATCTTGGTGGTGAAAACGAGTGAAATCGGTTTAGGAATTACCTCAGTCCCCATATACTATTTATGGTGATTTTCGTTATTCTATTGAACTTTATACCGAATATATGGATGGAATTGTGTTATCTTTATAAAATTACAGCAATAAATTGCGAGAGTATAAAATGTTCGGTTACACCCGAACTTAGCCCTTCCTTACTTGTTTAACTATTCTTTTAATATGAACTAATGTATATTAAATAGTTATTTGGCTGTTTAAACCATAGTTAAGTCTATAATAATCTATGGGATTCTTGCGTGGTGGAGAACGCTTGAATATAATTCTCTCGCGAAAAAACTAATAAGCGTTCAAATAACGCTTCGGACCACACCGACCTTGGTAATTAATTTGTAACAGAATAATACATCCGTGGACATAGTTGGAAGGTGTATGGCCGCGAGTTACTATCACACGGACAATAAGGACAGTCTATGTGTACTCTTCTCTTGTGGAGAACAGCCATAGTTTGTAATCCAAGATCTATTATAAAAACATCGTTGATGTTTTTGGACAACACTAAAGTGAAAAATCCCAACATAGTAAAGAGCTTTAAAAAAAATAATGAGAAAGTACATCCATTTTGGAATAGTAACATGATTCCTTGAATATCATAGGGCCACAATCGAAATCGATTTCAGAAATAACGCTTCGGACCACACCGACCTTGGTAATTAATTTGTAACAGAATAATACATCCGTGGACATAGTTGGAAGGTGTATGGCCGCGAGTTACTATCACACGGACAATAAGGACAGTCTATGTGTACTCTTCTCTTGTGGAGAACAGCCATAGTTTGTAATCCAAGATCTATTATAAAAACATCGTTGATGTTTTTGGACAACACTAAAGTGAAAAATCCCAACATAGTAAAGAGCTTTAAAAAAAATAATGAGAAAGTACATCCATTTTGGAATAGTAACATGATTCCTTGAATATCATAGGGCCACAATCGAAATCGATTTCAGAATATAAAAATATTGTCAAGTGGCTCCCCAAGGTGCGTCCGCAAGTTGTTTTATTACATTATTTCTTCAAATGGCACTTCATCTTTTACCGTGGTGGAGAATGCAAGTCCCGCCAACCAGCAATGTATTTTGTAGATAATTTATGTAACATGGCACGGGTATTAAAATGCTAAAAAATTCATTATTTTATGCTAAAAGATTCGCATGATTTGCTTTATAAATTTTCAAAAATTAATTTTCATGTATAGTTCCAATACGAATAAAAAAAAACATGTGGGACAGAATGATGAAATTCAAATATAGGATTTCATTCACATGAAATTCATGATAAAAACTTTTCTTTCGTGTGGAAATAATTGGAATGATTTATTCACGTGAAGTTTACAATAATACTGAACATGTCCCATTGGTTTATTTACATCGGAACTTCATATTTCTTCAGTATTATATATTTTGGTGTTTCTTGGCACCATAAGAATTTTGGTGTCGTTGATGGACGAAATTGGCTCACTGCCACGCCCACAAAATAGCGAGAACCGAAAACATATAAAGTGCCATAACTAAGTCATAAAAGTAAAGTTTGGTACAAAGAATTACACTAGGAAAGGGCATTTGGATGCAGTTTTTTTTTTTTTTTGATAAGAGACGTGGTCCCGCCCCTATTAAATTTTTTGTATCTCGAAAACTGTTAAAGTTATATAACGCATACTTTCTAGAATCAATTTAAACATGTAGGAAATCAACCAATTTCAAGGAAATTTGGTACGTAACATTTCTTTGGCAACCCAATGTTATACAGTAATCCCTACTTAAGAGCCACTGCTAAAAATTTAACACTAGTTAAAAGGCAATTTAAAGAGGAGAATTCCAAACATTTTTTTATTTTTGGCTTAAATTTTACAGGCATTTAAACGGGAAGTTTAAGGGGGAAGTTTATATGCAAATTTAGACTATACCGCAAAATATGGGCACTTAGAGGAAAAGGCACTAAAGCGTAGATCCTGTACATAGTTTGAAAACGGGCAAAATCGATTCGAAACCACGCCTTCTTTCATTATACCTTAGTTGATATCGGTCCAGGGACTACCCCAGCCGGTTCATATAATCTATAATGATGTTCACTATTCAAGTGGACTTTATGCTGAATATGTGAAACAAATTGTGTGTTATCTTAATAAAATTACATGATTACATTACTAGTGTATAAAATGTTCGGTTAACCCTGAACTTACTTGTTTTTTTATTTTATTTTTAATTTAGGTATTTCTTTTATTAATTGAATCTTCTCGTTTGGAACCTAACATTAAGTAAAAAACAAAATTATAATCCATTTGCAAACTAATCACGTTCAAAGAAGTGATTAAACTGTTTTGGTATTATGTTGCACTTTAGTAGGCTGGTAGATATTTTATTTTCAAGCGGATTTCATTACATGAATTTTGGCTACTGGGGTTTAATGATCACGGAGTTTTGACATATATGTTTTTCTGCTGCCTTATACTTATTTTTTCACTTTGATTGAAACCTCTGTATTATGTATGATATGAAATAACTTTGACTTTAGACTAAGTTTGGAATTTGGGGAACATCATAAGCCGGGCTCCTCATTCAGGTTCGCCGGCTGCATCTAAGTTTTCTTTTCCATTATATACCTATATACATATACATATGTATGTATATCACGCTTTTATTGAAAAAATTTCTTCATCTACAGGCAAATGCTCTTTGAATAAAACTAAAGTTATTGTTGAGTGGTAGAAGATTTTATACAATCGATCAGAACAGATATAATTTGACTATTGTCGTTGAAGCGTAATAACTAAGTAATTTGAATTGTTTCGATATAATTATCCATTCGGACAACATGACCTAGCCAGCGTAGCCGCTGTCTTTTTATTCGCTGAGCTATGTCAATGTCGTCGTATAACTCGCCGTTGCCAATGTTCTGAGGACTGTAAATCTTGCGCAAAATTTTCTTCTCGAAAACTCCTAGTGTCGCCTCTCGGGAATGATAAGCGCTTTGTGGAGTTTGATTTTGGTTCGTCGAGAGAGGACTTTACTTTTCAAATGCCAACTCAGACCAAAGTAGCTCCTGTTGGCAAGAGTGATTCTGCGCTGAATTTTGAGGCTGACATTGTTTGTGTTGTTGATGTTGGTTCCCAGGTTTACGAAATTATCTACGACTGCAAAGTTCTGACTGTCAACAGTGACGTGGGAGCCAAGTCGCGAGTGCTGTTTGTTTGATGACAGGAGATATTACGTCTTGTTCTCCTTCTCCTCCAGACCCATTCGATTTGCTTCCTAATCCAGACGAAAAAAACAGAATTAACGACGCGGTTGCTGCTTCCGATGATATCAATTTCATAGGCGTACACGAGCCGCTGTACACTCTTATAGAAGATTGTCCTTCTCTATTTAGTTCTGCGGCTCGTATTATTTTTTCCAGCATAAAGTTAAAGAAGTCACACGATAGTGAGTCACCTTGTCTGAAACCTCGTTTGGTATCGAACGGCTCGGAAATGTCCATGGTGAATATCTGGTTAGTTGTTGTTACATGGATAAGGCAGCCAAGCAGCTTGTTAACAGTGGGCTTTAGTCTTTCACACATTACGCTCGATAGAACCTTATAAGTGATATTTAGGATACTTATCCCAAATAAGCTGATGCATGCACCTTATCAGTTCTTCGCCACCGTATTTGAATAGCTCGGTAATCCATCGGCCCCCGCTTTGCTCTTCTTCAAACGTGTAATTTCTATTCGAATTTCTTCATGGTCAGGTGATGGAACATTTGTTCCATTGTTATCGATTGGGGTAAAAAAAATTTGGTTAAAAATGGTTAAAATCGGGTCATAACTTCCCTAGCTCCTATATAGGGTACTAGCAAATTATTTATTGAATGCAACTTGTTTGCGCTTTTGCTCATTGACATTTATTCAGTAGATTGGTTAGTCATTCTCCGACATATGTAGGTATGTAAGTTATCCTGAAATATTCTTGATGCTTACTAGAGCTGTGTTATTCGCAAAAGTACATGATAATACGTTATTAGCTATAGCTATTGCTAAATATCTGCTGTATACATTATATATTGCGATATGTCTAACACCCTGCACTGTGATAAATAAAATATTTTACTTTAACAGTAAATTTACTATTTTTTTTTTAAATAAGACAATGTTGTATTCAATGCTAAAGGTATTACGTTTTTAATCTTATATAAGAGGCCTTAGGCAACACCTAAGCAACATCTAGAAATATAGCTGAACAGTACCTACTCTCTGTACTTTTTTTATTTCGTTAGTAATTCGATTTACTTGCTCTACTGTGCTATTTGTTAACCGAAAACCAAATTAGGGAGTATAATACCACCAATTATAGCATTTTTGGGGTATTATCGTGTCCTGACGCTTTTTTCGAGTTTAACTGTAAAGTGGAAGTCTTAATAGATACAATAGCCTTTAAAATTTTAGAAATTTAATTTCATTGGAATAAATTACGTTTAAAACTATGTGTAAATATTTTTTTTAATATATCGACAACCAGCATATGTCAGTTACTAGTTTTTTAATTTATTTAATTTAAAACTACAAAATATTTTAAGGTACCGTCTTTAAAAAAACAAACTGATATGTCTGAGCGACAAATTCAACGTTGGTGGCGATTGAGAAGAGCTGCAGATAGACCAACAACTATAGTAAAATTTTGCGAAAATACGTGGCGCTGCATATATTATTCCTACAGCTTTATTTTTGGAATTATCGTCCTTTGGGATAAGCCTTGGTTTTGGGACATAAAGAATTGTTGGTATGGTTATCCACATCAGGTTTGTAAACTAATTCTTAATATCGTATATTTTGCATAGTAATATTAAAAGTTTATTTATAAATTACTTTATATGTAACATTAATTATAAAAAATAGTGAAATGCAAAACCAGGCGACAAAAAAGTCTTGAACGCACTAAATTCTTTTGATTTAGGTCAAAATCATGTATATACAGTATCCCACAAAATTATGTATACCCTATGAATGTTAATACCAAAATGAGTATATCTTTTAAGCAGTGAAATTTATCGCTTTGTTTGTTTTTCTATTTTGCTTATGGGTATATTGCATTAAAGAATTAAATTTATATATTGTACATTTGAACTATTTGTTGCAAAACACGCGATCATCTGAAAAAGGCAAATATTTAATAACGACAAAAGTATGGATACCCCTATATATTATAAAAAAAATAGTGCTTCAATATTTACTGTTGGTATCTTTAGCGTTAATTACATCCAAAAGACTTTGAGACATGCTGTCTACCAAGTTCAGAGAAAGTGATTCTGGTATGTTTTCCCAGGAGTCCTTCAATCTTTTAAAAATGTCTCATTTGGACACACTCCATTCACTGGTATTCAGCATCGAAAAAGCCTTGGAATATAAGGATTCTGAACAGTATCGAGTCAATAGGCGTTGAGACTGCAATACAACGGCGGGTCAAAAGCCTCTTGACTTCAAGAAGGATAATAGCAGAATGGAACGATTCCAGAATGACCAAGGAGGTCCGCAGGGGTACCACACAAGGTGGTGTGTTATCTCCGCTCCTATGGACATTAGTGGTGAATTAATTATTAAAGGAGTTGGACGGCAAAGCCCCTAAGATAATAACTGGGCAACTCATGCAGGCTTGGGGCTGAATGCGGAGAAAACTGACTTGCTTGTTTTTACGAGGAAGTACAAAATTCCCACATTTAGACACCCCTCGCTAAATGGGACAGAACTCCCTCTCAAGGATCGCACCAAGTACCTGGGGATAGTCTTGGACAGCAAACTGCTGTGGAAGTACAATGTAGAGGAGAGAGTAAGAAAGGTCAGCAATGCTTTATATGCGTGCAAGCAGATGCTTGGTACTACCTGGGGGCTTCCTCCCTCTCTTATGCACTGGTGCTACACAGCAGTGGTAAGTGGTGGACAGGCGCACGGAAATCAACGTATCGAAAGCCAATGGAAACAATTACACTCTACATCAAAATGCGCTCTTAAAAAGAGAATACAAATAAAAAATACAATAATTGTGGAGGAAATCACACTGCTAAATTGTCACTGGGAATTCAAACTCGCCTTAACCAAATGATAAATATCCCTTGTAGTGATAATATAGAAATCACAGACCAGATTTCAGTCTTATCCAAGGAAGCTATGCAAATGTGGTAAAGCGCGGCGCTGTGCAAATGCAACAACCGCCAAATCTACCAAATGGAGGTACTGAAAATATGATTCTAAACCTCACTCAATGTATGACACAATTTATGTCTACGATGCAAAACATGATTCAAGATTTGATCAAATCACAAAACAAAATGTTACAAACCTTATTATCTAAAAAGTGAGTATACTAAATATTTGTATATGGAATGCCAAAGTGTAAACCAACACAAACTAGAGATAATACGATTTCTGACTAAAAAAAACATAGATGTTATGCTACTGCCAGAAACTCATTTAACAAATAAAAACAATTTCTTTATACCGGGATATAGACTTTATGTTACAAATCACCCAAATGGAAAGGCGCACGGAGGAACAGCAGTATTGGTTAGAAATCGGTTAAATCACCATGCTTTAAATGCTTCTGCCCAATTGCAAGCTTCAACAATATCCTTAAAACTCGAGGTTCGGACCTAACTCTAACGACTATATACTGTCCATCTCGTTTTAACATTACAGATTGCGAATTTAAATACTTTTTTGGAACACTAGGTCCAAGATTTCTAGCAGGTGGAGATTACAATGCAAAACACATCTACGGGGGCTCACGTCTTATTAATCCGAAAGGACGACAGCTGTACTACACTATTATGAATAAGCACAATAACCTTGATATAATTTCTCCTCGTAAGCCGACATACTGACCCACTGATAGACACAAAATACCAGACTTTATAGATTTTGCTGTAGTCAGAAATACAGATAAATCGCTTATAAACGCAGACACATGTACTGTCTTATCTTCTGAATATTCTCCTGTATTAATAAAGCTCTATTTTAAAGATCTCGAGAGTACATTAAAAATTATGAAAACTGATGGGATGACGTAATTTTTCTTACCGAAGGTAAGTTTAATTTATTTGGCAGCGATATATGGACAATGGTGTGGCGTAAACCCAACACAGAACTTACAAATCGAAACTTACTACCGACGGTGAATTACGCAGGTGGACATGTTATGGTGTGGGGGTGCATATTATCCAAAAGCGTCGGAAATTTTGGTTTTTTGTTGATGGGATTAAGTCTAACCAACACATAATGTTCATAAACACACACGCTTCGTTTTTTATACTCTCGCAACAAATGTTGCTCAAGAGAGTATTATAGTTTTGTTCACATAACGGTTGTTTGTAACACCCAAAACTTAACGAGTTAGATATAGGGTTTTATATACCAAAGTGATCAGGGTGAAGAGTGGAGTTCAAATCCGAATGTCTGTCTGTCCGTCCGTCTGTGCAAGCTGTAACTTGGGTAAAAATTAAGATATCTTAATGAAACTTGGCACACTTATTTCTTGGCACCATAGGAAGGTTGCTTTCGAAATGGAGCAAAATCGGACCACTGCCACGCCCACAAAATGGCGAAAACCGAAAACACATATAGTGCCATAACTAAGCCATAAATAAAGCTATGGAAATAAAATTTGGTATGAAGGATCGTACTATGAAGGGGCATATTTGGATGTAATTTTTTTGGGGAAGTGGGCGTGGCCCCGCCCCCTACTAAGTTTTTTATACATATCTCGCAAACCGACAGAGCTATATAAACCAAACTTTCTGCAGTCGTTTTTTTTAGCCACTTCCCAATACAGTCCAAAAATGAAAGAAATCGGATCATAACCACGCCCACCTCCCATACAAAAGTTAGGTTGAAAATTACTAAAAGTGGGTTAACTCACTAACGAAAAACGTCAGAAACACTAAATTTCACATAAGAAATGGCAGATGGAAGCTGCACTCAGATTTTTTTACAAAATCGTGGCGTCGTCCACTTATGGGTCAAAAATCATATCTCAGGAACTACTCGACCGATTTCAATCAAACTTGGTTTGTAATAGTTTCCTTACATCCCAATGATATGTTGTGAAAATAGGCCAAATCGCTTCACAACCACGCCTACTTCCTATATACCAGAACTTTGAAGACAATCTGAATCGTTTACAATATATAAAGTAAGTACTAGTGAAGATATCGGTGCAGAACTATGCACAAATACTATGTTAATAGTGTGGCAGCCCCATTCTAAAAATCGCCGAAATCGGACCATAGATTTTTAAGGCCCCATATATCGAACACGAGGACCTCGGCACTTCTAACCTAATATTATGGTTTCCAACTTTCAATGGACTTTATACAATATATATGACGAATATGTGGGTCAAATTGTGTATTATATAATATAAATAAAGTTAAATAAATAAATTGCGAGAGTATAAAATGTTCGGTTACACCCGAACTTAGCCCTTCCTTACTTGTTTATTTTGCTTAGCACTTGTTACTCAGTTAACCGTACTTTATAGTTATCTATTCCTCCTAATGGCGGTTAGAATGATGTGCTGAACACAAAGACGACACGACGTAGCGACGGCTGACTACAAATGTCTTGAACATTTTGAAAACGGCAGTGACATATAAAACATATAAAACAGCAATTTCATTATTGCCGTAGTAAAATCTTTCACTTCAATAAAATTTACATATTTAGTTTAAAGTGAAATTATTTGTGCAAAAAATTTAAAAATTGGCAATTTATTTGTTTTCAATAATCCATTGTTATTATAAATTATATATCAAAGCTATTTTACGTTTCTGCTAGCAAAATAACGTCATACTTGTGAGAACTTTGAATAATTTTACATTTCACATATTAGAGGCAGCTCTACAGCGGCCATTGTCGTCGGCAAAATTAGAAACATTTCTAATTTGGTGACAGCGAAGACTTCAACCCTTTTGTGGTGAAGTCGTGCTGTTCTCTAAAAATCTGTGCCCATAAGGACGCGTGTATTTTAATATTTGACAGATGTCGCTTGTCGCATGTCGTCGTTTATGTGTTCAGCACTTAAATTTGTCAATTAGTTAGTGATTCAATTTGGCATTTTTCATATTACAAGGTACCCAATATTACATTTTTAAAATTCCGGGCAAAGGGTTATAGTTTAAGTGGCTCAACTAATGCCCCATAATCACCAATTGGACAAAAACGTTTATGAGCTATCATTTCTCTATTCTATTCTGTTACCACGCATACCAATCATACCGTCAGAATCTACGATACTCTTCAGAAGGCTATAGTTTCCAATTCGTTTAGCAATTGCTAAGTCTATAAAGAAGTCCCAAAACTGTGCGTCTACGGATTTGATTTACAGAATTCATTTTTTTTTCATGGGAATCTATTTGTATTAGCTAGAGACAGGATAACCAAGAATATTATGAACCGATTAGTACTGAATTAAATTAAAATGTTTATAAAAAATATTACTCATTAGGCAACAAAATATATAATATACCATAAATGAAAGGGAAATATGTAACAAATACTTTTTTAAATTAGCGAATATGATTGCTTTTTTATTAACGATAACTAACTTAACTTGCGAAACAATGACAACAAACTAACAACTGTTGAAATTGAATACACAGTAACACAAATATGACAAATATCACGACTTGTAAATTATAGGAAGGAATAAATTGTTTTTGCACTGGAAATAATTCACAATTATATAAAAAATGTATGTTATAAAAATCTAAAGTATAAATAATACTCTTTATTTTTTATCCCATTGCAACATGTGGCACAAATAGATAGGAAATAAATAACTTAACAAGTTTGTTATCATTGAAACTATTAAAGTATTTGAAGAATGGCCAAAAAATCCAGTAACTTATTTTTGACTAAAGTATCCGTTTACGAAGATCTTTAATATCAGTTAAACAAATGATTGATTACGTTTGATATATCCTACCAGAATATAAGTATATGAATAAAGTATACTTAAAAAACCTTTTATAATATGTGTTCTAATCTAATCTAATTGTAAAAATTTGTATTTATTTCTGTAAGTTATGTATAGAAGTTACTATGTTACGTACATTTATTTAATGTTTTTTCTAGTCTATTTCTAGCGATATATGGTGGTACTATATGATATCAATGGCCTTTTATTGGTCCCTTACCGTAACACAGTTTATTGATGTTAAGCGGAAAGATTTTTGGCAAATGTTTGTCCACCATATGGTCACGCTACTACTTATGGCATTGAGCTGGGTCTGTAATTTACATCGTGTCGGTTCCTTAGTTCTTGTTGTACATGACTGTGCCGACATATTTTTAGAGGTAAGTTAAAATTTCTCTAACATTTTTATATTATTATATGGTAAATATTTTTAACAATTAATCAAAATGGTAAATGCCACTTCGATTACTTCACACTTATTCAATCTCTAAGGGACAAAGATGATTCAAAGTTGTTGTGCACCACAAGTTCTATTTGGGTTAATTTCTCAGAATATGTACCGTGTTTCGTCTTTTCGAATGTAAGCAAATCAGCTTTCACATAGTAACCACTTGTGCAGTAAAACTCTCAAATACCAACACTGAACTATATTTTTATACTCTCGCAGGATGTCGCTCAGTGTTTGTTCACCTAACACTAAAAGTTCTTTATTATATATATCAGCATGATCAGGATGACGAGACTACTTGAAATCTAGATGTCTTGAATAAAAATTTAGTTATCTTATGCCCCTATTACGGGGTACAACCTAACTGCTAGATAGCAGTTCTAATTAAGGGGTTATATACAGTTAGAATTTTCAAAAAATCTATTTTTTTTTTATTTCATTTTCTTATGCCCGGTTTCACAGTCAGTGCTTAGGTTGTGCTTAAGAAAAAACAGAAATATTGCGTTTTACCGTTCATACTTAAGTTCTGCTTAAGTACTGAAAATGGGAGACTTAAGCAGTGCTTAAGTAACAGCTGATTTTTGTTTTGAATATTGACTTATTTGTCAAAAAAATAAAATAAAAATTATTTGCTGAAAACATTTTTGGCATTTCTTGCATTCAATGACGGTTATATGCTTTCCTGCGAGTTGCAATAGGTGCCCCCACTCGCTTGCGGTGAAATTCGGTGTCTTTTTATTGTTTCCATCCATTTCCCAGATTCTAAATTTATTTGTCGCAAAGTTATTTTTCATCAACAATAATTTCAATTTGTCAGATGGTATTTGTAAACAAATGTTTTTCATTGTGCTGCCATATATCATAATAGAATTTTATAGAAAATAAGCATCGACTGTGAAACGCAAATGACTACTCAGTCAACAACAATGCTTAGCTAAGATTTTATTTGGGCACAACTTAAGTACGAACTGTGAAACCGGGCATTAATGTACATATACTTAAGAATACACACAGAAAATTTCATATCGTTCCGGTGAATATTTTCAAAGTTACAAGCAAATGAAAAATTTGAAAAGGCGTTTCAGAGTGCTTTTAAGTACAAGATCCAAACTTTAAACGCGTTTTTCTCAAAATGGTGTTTTCAAAGTCGGTGACCAACATTACTCGAAAACGACCTTCTTAAATATATTTTTTAGTAATTAATCGTAGATTTTTTCTCTCCGATAAATATTTTTTTTTATAAACAATTTAAGGCCGAAATTTCGGTTAAAAATCGATTTTTTTTTTTTTGAGAAACCGCCATTTTGTCAAAAAATTTTATTTTGCTTTTTCCTTCGATTAATTACTAAATTTAACATTATTTTAACGAAATCTGTTTGGTTTTTTAATTTCGGATGATCCAGTTCCGAGATATAGTGGTCACCGCAAAACGTCTTTTTTGAGAGGAGCTCCTGGAGATCAGCTGTAGCTCTTTTTCAAATAAATATTTTTACTAAAACTAAGTCTTAAAATACAGTTAAAAGATACCATAATATGTGTATAAATTTTTGGATCAATAAATTAAAAAGTTTTATCGGAAAAAATTCTGGAAAATTCACTTTTTTCGGCCGTCTGACTGTATATAACCCCTTAAACATTGGTGTAGAAGATTTGAAAAATTTTTAACTTAAAATGGAAGGCGAATAAAAAAAATTTAATTATTTCCAAAGCTTGGCAAGAGTCGGCGCAATTCTCAAGCAAAATCAAACTGAGCATTTGGGAGAATAACCCTAAAATGATGATCGATAAGGCAACTCCGGCAAATTTGCATTTTAAAAAAGCAAAGTAAAATGTTACATTTGACGCGATTTATACCCTTTCACTTCGCTCAAAACGCTTTAGCATATTATTTAAAAGCTCCTACGTAGATTTCCCCAGTCTAACGTTAAAATCATTCTCACTGGATTTGTGATAATTACCCTCAACAAAGAAACGAAGAGTGGTCCATAATTTCAATATTGATCATCTTCTTGATTTCCAGTTGCTAAATCCGGTATTATTGTTTAATCTCTCCTGCTATTCGCGCATGCTTCCGCAGTGTGAATTTACCGTTCAGCAAGTTCAGATATTCGAGCAATAGTGAAGTTTCTAAAATTTTGGATATACAGAGGTAGTCAAAATTATTTACACATCGGACGTTTTTTTACATATTTCGCACAAAAAGCTTTTGCTTGTTGTTGTTGTTGTCGCAGGGTAACAAAGTGCTATGTTCTTGTAAACCTTGATCTATTCCTGAGCGAATGAAATCAGTTTGGCTAGAATAGCTAGAAATATTGCGGATATATAAAAAATAAATGAACTACCGACTCACAGTAGTCAAAAGTATTTACACACAACTTGAACTGTATTATCCTGTTATTTTTTCATGATAATTTTTTAATATTAATGTTTATTCTAAGGCGGTAAATTCATAATTGGTTAGATCGCATTTGGCATCAATAACAGCCTGCTTTATGGTCCGAATTGATTCAACACAATTGAGCGCTAAGTTAACTGTTAAATTAGCCAAATGTCGGTAATTTCGCCGTTTTCGGTTATTATATCAATTGTCCTCTGATATTTAACGAAACCACAAATATTTTCAATAAAGTTTAGATCGGGGTACTGCGCAGGTCAACTTTATTTGCTTCACTTAAAAGTTTTGTTGGTAACGATCCTTTTTGAAATGGAGCATTGTACTGTTGTAAAATGGAGTCAATAGGTGGAAAAGGCGACGGACCCCTACAATGGCATGGTCACGTGAATTCTGAAATATCCGGATGATTTAGGGTCCTTAAATTAGTACCAAATCTCCAAAACAGAAGTAAGGAAAATTTCCCCAAAAAATCATAATGTCACTCCCGACTCTATTTAGCACCTAAACTGCATATTTCTTATTTTCTCATGATAAATGTCTTTCAATTGTTCGTTACCTTCTTTTTAATAACATTATAAACAGTATTTCATCAAATTCTATACATTTTAACTAACTCGAAGCCGATCTCCGATCTAGTTATATTCGATAATTCCTTTGTTTTCGGCATTTTATTTACCAATTTTTATACATATATTAAAGCTGAATTAGTTAGTTATGAATGCAATAGAAGCCAATCACTACTCTTTCCTAAACCATATCCAAGAATAAACGCTAAATCGCGGTGTGTAAATACATTTAACGCAAAAAAATGTGTGTAAATACTTTTGACTACTGCGAGTCTGTAGTTCATTTGCTTATATCTCCGCCATATTTCTAGCTATTCTAGCCATAGCACTTTGTTACCTTGCATTGTGTACCTCTGTATAGTTCAGATAAAAATCAAACTCAATTATGTCGGCAGTACATGTTGAGTGTAATATGGACCACCACGGTAGAGGCTAATATGAACTAGTGGATATTAAGTACTTAGCCTATTAACTGACTGAAAAAAATACTATTGTACACCCATGCGCTGCGCTAGTTTTTAAAGAGGAACCAAAATTTGGCGTTTCGCTCTCCAAAGGAAACTTCACTGGCAAAAGCACGCGGTTTCACAAAATATTATATGAATACCTTTTTTTGATATCCTTGAAAAGGAAATGGACCATTTTTCAGCCAACAATGTGTTGATGAAGCAGGCATATGTGTTGTTCCATCAAAATTACCTCAAATATTGTCAAGGAAGGGTAAAAGGGAGATTGGTAGCCTTTCAACTAACTGGTCCACATTACCCTCAAAATAAATTTGATTGTATTATTGCACGTATTTGGTGAAGTATACAACAAACATAGATTGCTCAGTGGTTTGGCTTGTATGAAGGGGCGAACCATAAATACGTCCCGTTGAGATATCGCTGAAATTTACACCAAAAATCTAGAAAAATATTTTAAATATATAGTAAAAAAATTATACTCTCGCAATTTATTTATTTATTTAACTTTATTTATATTATATAATACACAATTTGACCTACATATATGTTGTATAAAGTCCATTGAGAGTTGGAAACCATAATATTAGGTTAGAAGCACCGAGGTCCTCGTGTTCGATATATGGGGCCTTAAAAACCTATGGTCCGATTTCGGCGATTTTTAGATTGGGGCTGCCACACTATAAACATAGTATTTGTGCAAAGTTCTGCACCGATATCTTCACTAGTGCTCACTTTATATATTGTAAAGTAAACGATTCAGATCGTCATCAAAGTTCTGGTATATAGGAAGTAGGCGTTGTTGTGAGGCGATTTGGCATATTTTCACAACATATCATTAGGATGTAAGGAAACTATTACAAACCAAGTTTCATTGAAATCGGTCGAGTAGTTCCTGAGATATGGTTTTTTACCCATAAGTGGTCGACGCCACGCCCATTTTCCATTTTGTAAAAAAAATCTGAGTGCAGCTTCCATCTGCCATTTCTTATTTGAAATTTGGTGTTTCTGACGTTTTTCGTTAGTGAGTTAACCCACTTTTAGTAATTTTCAACCTAACCTTTGTATGGGAGGTAGGCGTGGTTATTATCCGATTTCTTTCATTTTTGGACTGTATAAGAAGTGGCTAAAAAAACGACTGCAGCAAGTTTGGTTTATATAGTTCTATTGGTTTCCGAGAAATATACAAAAAACCTATTTGGGGGCGGGGTCACGCCCACCTCCTCAAAAAAATTACATCCACAAATGCCCCTTCCTTGTGCGATCCTTCATACCAAATTTTATTTCCATAGCTTTATTTATGGCTTAGTTATGGCACTTTATGTGTTTTCGGTTTTCGCCATTTTGTGGGCGTGGCAGTGGTCCGATTTTGCTGATTTGCCGATTTTCGAAAGCAACCTTCCTATGGTGCCAAGAAATAAGTGTGCCAAGTTTCATCAGTATATCTTAATTTTTACTTAAGTTACAGCTTGCACAGACGGACGGACGGACAGACAGACATACGGATTTGAACTACACTCTTAACCCTGATCACTTTGGTATATATAACCGTATATCTAACTCATTGAGTTTTGGGTGTTACAAACAACCGTTATGTGAACAAAACTATAATACTCTCTAGCAACTTTGTTGCGAGAGTATAAAAATTATGTAGGAAAAAAATTATCAACGAATTTAATACAGTTAAACAACAACAATTAAAACTTTATGTAAACAAATTGAAGACGCAAAAAATTTACAAACAAATAGGTCACATTATACATTAATTTCACAGAAACCACGAAGCAAGTTATTCTTAATTATCCTCACAATATAACATGTATACCTTTAACTTCGAAATCCATTAAAAGTAATCTCCATTCCATAACCTGAATAATTACCAGAATAATTTGAAGTGCGTAGTTGCTGTCAAATTTTTCAAAAAAGTTCTGATGTGTTTTGAAAATGTATTTGCATGCATTTAACACAATTTTTAGAAAGTACCGTTAGATTTTTAGGAAAACCTGGTTTGCAAATAAGAAGTTTGGACAATTTAGAGACCATCGGTTTAAATTTTGACAAAAAAACGTCAGATAGATGTTCCTTCATCCAATTTAGTAAAAACCAACAGAATTGCTTATTTAAAGGAATATAACTTATGAATCTGCAATCACATAAAAAGACACAATATTACAACATTGGCATTCTAAGGGCTTGGAAGTTCCAATGGAATCGATTGTATACGAAGACTTTGTGTATTTTGCAGCACGTCAGCTTTGGTCATAACATCTTCGTCGTTTGTTGTGAATGAAATGGAGTTACTTTTAACATTTATTCATACATTCATAAAATTAATGTTTAAAATTTTAATATAAAATGTATCAGATAGTTAATTACCTGTCAACTCTTCAAATTTTTAAGTGGGCAATGTAAATCAACCTTAAACTAAAATTTTTTTGAAGTTCATAATAACAAACTTTAGGTTGGTTGATCTGCAGTTGATATGCCCTAACTTCTAACTAATACCATAAATAAATCCATAAAAATGCAATTTGGTACAAACGATTACATTAAGGGTGTGCATATTTGGTTTGCATTTTTTTAAATGGTGGACGTGTCCCCACCCCCTAATACATATACCTTCAATCTACTAAAGCTAAATATCTTCCAAACTTTCAAAGCTATATAAGCCAAATTTAGTGGACACATTTCATTTCAGTACCATAAAAATGAAAGAAATTTGATAATAACCTCGCATATAGCAACAGCAATCCATTTTTGTAAATAGCAATGTATTACAATCCCAATGGCAGTTCAATAATTTGAGTTCTCCCACAGTAGCTATAGAGAAGTTCAGTCAAAGAACGTATATTAATAATAAGGTGCAAATCAGAGAACGGCATCGGCTGAATGAAAAACATTCGTACGCGCTCAACAGCCGAATAATCACACTGTTCGGATCAGCCGATCAAACTTTCATGCGCTCACATTTTCGTTGTTCATTTTAAATGGGGTGTGTGGGGTCATTTCAATCGGATGTGTGCGATTTTTTGTTTCACTCCGAGTTTGTTCGGCTCGTGTTCAATATAATGATTTGGGGCGCTTGCTCATTTGGTTCAACAATCATTGTTTTGAACAAGAACAACATTCAACTCGTACTGATTTTACTCATGCGCGCAGCAAGCTGCACTTTTTCTGCACAGATGAAATACGCGAAGAAGAACAAGACAAGCTACAACAACAAACTGCATACAATAGTAACGCTCACATCGTGTCGTCTTGTCGCTAATCGTTTACTCATAACCGATCAACTCAAATTGAACCGAATGATGCTTTCGTCAACACATGCTCATTTTATTGAACGCTGACTTTTGTTCAGTGAGTTGAATTAGGTGAAAAATTTTGAACCGAGGACTCAAAATCCTTGGAATGATGTGTACGGCAAAATGAGTTGATTTTTACTCATCACTCTGTGTTTTTCAGTGAGTTGAGTTGAATGAAAAAGTGCGCGTATGAGTAAATCAAGAAAATGGTGATTTTTGCAGTTCTCTGGTGCAAATGTTAGCTATGCCCAATTATATTAAATGACATTAGGGAACATCGAAAAAATTTCGCACACTATAAAGGAACACACCACTCTAAAGGGGAAGAAAGCAAATGTTTACCACTCTATAAGGGAACCAACCAAGTGTTTACCACAATAAAAAGGAACATGGGAGCAGAAATTGCTCGCGCAGCTATCTTGCACATGCGTATTAGGAAATATTAGAAAAACAAGTAAGGAAAGGCTAAGTTCGGGTGCAAACGCACATTTTATACTACCGCAATTTATTACTATAGTTTTATTAAGGTATCACACTTTGACCTATATATTCGGCACAAAATCGAATAGAATAACGAAAATCATCATACTGAGGCTGAGGTAATTCCTGAACCAATTTCACTAATTTTCACCACCAACATTTACTTTTAGAAGAAAAAAGTCCTCTGAATTACATTAAAATATCTAAGAGATTTACCGATATTTTCGGTGAAAAATTACTATTATGCACTCAGTTCTTCATGTTCGATATCCAGTGCCTTGAAAATTTATAGTCCGATTTTTTCACAAGTAGTGCCACAGATCATATACAGTATTTGTGCAAAGTTTTTGTCCGCTATCTCCATTGGTTACTTATGTATATATTATAAAATGAAGGAATGAGATGGAATTCAAAATTGAGTTATATGGGAAGTAGTCGTGGTTGTGAGCCGATTTTGCCCATTTTTGATGTGTGTCAGGGTATCAAGAAAATATTATATACCAAATTTCATTGAAATTGGTCGTGTAGTTCCTGAGATATGGTTTTTGACCCATAAGTGGGCGACGCCACGCCCATTTTCCTTTTCTGAAATCTGAGCGCAACTTCTTTCTGCCATTTCTCAGGTAAAATTTAGTGTTTCTGATGATTTCCTTTTGCGAGTTAGCGCACTTAATATTTTCAATTTTCAACCTAACCTTTGTATGGGAGGTGGGCGTGGTTATTACCCGATTTCAATTATTTTCATGGTGTATGGGTACCCCACCAAGGGAACCGACTGCAGAAAGTTTGGTTTATATAGCTTTGTTGGTTTTCATAACTTTATTTATGGCTTAATTATGGCACTTTATAGGTTTTCGGCAATTTGTGGGCGTGGCAGTGTACCAATTTCGCCCATTTTCAATACCAACCTCCTTAGAATGCCAAGGAATTTGTGTAGCAAGTTTCATTAAGATATCTAAATTTTTACTCAAGTTATCGCTTACACGGACAGGCATCCGGATTTCGAATCATCTCAACCGTTATGTAAACAAAACTATTATACTCTCTTTAGCAACTTTGTTGCGAGAGTATAAAAAGAAATGGCCTTATATGTAAATATTATACTGAATCCGTTCTTTTTTTCTTACGCCCAAAGAGATGTACACACATGAAAACATACACGCATATATTTCTCACAATGCCTTCAAACGATCACTTGCAAAAAATGAAACATTCGCGCAAGGGACACAAACAACAACCAATCGTCTGCGCAATGCTTTATGATTGGTCAATATTCGCGGCTGCTCTACATATGTGTTCTAATTCCTCTTCTTCTTCTTCTTGACTGGCGTAGCCACCGCTTACGCGGTTATAGCCGAGTCCAAAACAGCGCGCCACGCATCTCTCCTTCTGGCAGTTTGGCGCCAATTGGTTATTCCAAGGTTATTCTAATTAGAACATTTAAATGTTTCATGCTACAACAAAAATAATTTTATTCATAAGAAACGCGCGTCTTCGACAAAGCAAGTGCGTGGATTCGCACTCAGCGTCGCACTCTTTTTTCCTTGCATCCATTCCATCTACACGAACTTGCTAAATATCAAGAGTTGAACAATTTCTAATGTTCACTTCAGAAGTGAAGAGTGGCAACATAGCCCTTTCCAGACTCATAAGATTCTTTTATCAATTCTGTATGTGCTCGCATTTCAATGTCCATATACAGTTTGTCAACTAATTCTTTGCAAAATGCAAATTGATACAAAAAATCAACTTTGACAATAAATTTCTATAACAAAGGTTCAGTTTTTTATGATTTTTTTCTTTTACAGTAATACTATAAGATATGTGTATCTAGTAATAGATTATGTTAAAAAAACAACAAAATTTCACAGATCTATATGGAAATCAGAATTGTCATGCAAATGAGTTCACGAGAAATTTAACGAATTGGTATATTTTTATTGTTGCAAAGAAATAAATAAAAAAATTTTAATATAACAGAAGGCAAATGAGCTTTTTTTCGTCAAGCATGAATGGATTTTCATCAAGCAGAAAATCAAGCTCGAAAATTTTACGAAAAGATCCGGCGACTAACTGAAGGTTTCAAGACCGGAGCACACTCCTGTAGGACCCCCAAAGGTGATCTAGTTGTAGATGACCAGAATATGCAGCGTTTGTGGAGGGAACACTTCTCCAGCCTGCTGAATGGCAGTGAAAGTACAACACCAGGATATGGCGAACCCGATTCCCCAATGGATGACGATGGAACAGTTGTTCCATTGTCCGACCGTAAAGAAATTAGAATAGCAATTACCAGCTTGGAAAACAACAAGGCGGCGGGGGCCGATGGATTGCCGGCCGAGCTATTCAAATACGGCGGCGAAGAGCTGATAAGGTGCCTGCATCAGCTTCTTTGTGGAATATGGTCGGAAGAAAGCATGTCCGCCGATTGGAATCTCAGTGTACTATGCTCAATCAACAAAAAGGGAGACCCCATAATCTTCACCAATTACCGTGGGATAAGCCTCCTTAACATCGCTTATAAGGTTCCATCGAGCGTACTGTGTGAAAGACTAAAGCCCATCGTCAACAAACTGATTGGACATTATCAGTGTGTCTTTAGACCTGGAAAATCTTCATCTGACCAGATATTCACCATGCGCCAAATCCTGGAAAAGACACGTGAAAAGAGGATCGACACACACCATCCGTTTGTCGATTTAAAACCCGCTTTCGACAGCACGAAAAGCAGTTGCCTCTATGTCTGAATTTGGTATCCCTGCAAAATTAATGCGGCTGTGTAAGCTGACGTTGAGAAACACCAAAAGCTCCGACAGGATCGGTGAGGACCTCTCCGAGCCGTTCGATACCAAACGAGGTTTCAGACAAGGTGACTCACTATCGTGTGACTTCTTTAACTTTATGCTGGAAAACGTAATACGAACCGCAGAGCAAAATAGAGAAGGTACAATCTACTATAACAGCGGCTGTACAGCGGCTGGTGTAAACCTATGATATTGATATCATCGGAAGCAGCAACCGCGTCGTTAGTTCTGCTTTTTCCAGACTGGATAAGGAAGTGAAACTATGGGTCTGGTGGTGAACGAGGACAAGACGAAATATCTCCAGTCAACAAACAAACAGTCCGTGAAGAAAAAAAAATGACAATAGTATATTGTGGATTATGGATATTCTTTCATCTGTACTCACACTAAAGCAAAAGTTACGGCAAGCATATGGGTATTTATGAATCTGTGCGTGAATATGATTTGCTTTCATAGGCAAAACGTGTTGATGAATTTTTGGCAGATAAGCAAATATATACATGACGTATTATAATTATTAATATTTCGTAAACTACTTCGCGCTTACTACCCGTGCCATGTCGAAAGCAGTGTTTAAAAAACTGCAGTCGAAAAAACTATCATTTTCAGAGATAAGAAGTACTACCATGTCTACTTCGATTTTATTATCATAATTTTTAGCAATGTATTTATTTTGTAGGTGGAGACGTATTCTCCCCCCCAAAAACCATGTTGAGTCGTTAATTCGTTGGCGAATATTTTGGTGCGATTGCTACCCGGATCGACAAAAGCATATATATCGTGTCCATTTATATATATTATTTTTACTATACCCTTTTTACCATTTTCTTTATGTGCATTCTTTTCATTAGTTTCATATATATGATTATCCGAGATTTTATTTACATTCAAGTTTTCCTTTTCGGGACACTCGTCTGTTTTATGTGTCGTACGTTGGCATATAGTACACTTTGGGTTTTTCCGTGGTTCAGAGCAAATAATCGCGTAATAACCGAATTTAGCACAATTGTAACATTTTATATCATTGGACGAACGTTGACTATTGTTATTTGTGGACAATGGAACACTTTTCGTATTTAGAGTTTGAGGTTTTACTGTGGGCGATACGTTTCTCGATTTAAATTACCAATTTGTATCATTATATACACTATAACTCATGATATTTTTTAATAAGTATTGGCACCGATTGTATTCATTAGATACTAGCTTTTTACCCGCGGCTTCGCCCGCAGTGGAGGTATTAAATAAGTATGAGAGATAAAGGGTAAGGGTATAATAATAGAAATGAGTCAATATGATAACTAAATTTGATTGTTTGGCTGAGATCAACAATTTTTAAAAATTACTACAGACAGAAGTTTCAACACTTTAATATATGCTTAGTTTCAATTTAAGTTTATGTGACGGTACACCCGATAGTTCAAGTGAATTTAAAAACTCCACAGGATATGAAGTACTTAGTTCCGTATCCATAATTGTATCCATTGACAAATATTCCTTCATTTCTCCCTGAACCTCCTTTAAAATGTCAGTGTTGATCCTATTAACGATTTCATTTCTTGGTGCTAATATTGCTCCTGCACACAACCACTGATCACTATACAAATTTTGTTGCTAAAAGCTTGCATTCTCGCAGCACTCTACCTCGTGAACTATTTTTACTAAAATTACAAATGGGCGAATCTTCCTATGCCAAATTCAATGGTAATTTTAAAACGGAATGTGCCGAACGACCGCCGTTTAATAGCATCACGGCAATACCTGACCCTTTAATAATAAGTTAAGTAAAAACGTTTTTCCAGTTACTCCTGGTGCATCGAGAAAGAAGAGTCCACCACTACCGATTGTTCTGGTGTTTCTATCGCTCTTCTAGTTGTCTGCAGTGCAGCTTGTCTTTCTAAACGAACTCGTGCCTGAAGAGGCGTTTCAGCTGCTCTCAAAACTCTTTGTCGCTCTGCTTGTTGTTGTCTTCTCAGCTCTGCGTGAGCCGAAGTTTCTTGATTTGAATGAATTTTTGGATAGACCAGATTTCCGCTTTCGAGGCATTTAAAAAAAAAGCAGAGTAAAAATTAACATCAGCGAGTAAGATCTAAAATAATAAAGTAACAGCTAACCACAAAAATTACGGATAACCTCAAAAATTGGAATAGTTTTATACTGCATGTAACGACAGAAGAAAGTCACAATAAATATAGAAATATTATAAACAGTTGAAACTATATTCAATTAAATTAGACATTTTCGTTACCGCCATACAATGGGACGGTATTACAGTATTCAGGGTTGAAACTTCATGACTGTAAAACTTCATTACTGAAGTAGCTACATTTGACCAAAGTGTATTCAACAAAGTGAACTAAGTATTTGACATACCCGCTTTTGACAATAAAATAGTAAACAATACATGTATTTGTTTACATTAACCCGCCTTTTTTAACTTTAACAATATAATATATATTGATAAAATTGTTTTCAATTTGTCAGTTGGAGCACAAAACCTTAGTAAATTGCTTCCATGAGTTGTTTTGCCTAAGCAGAAAGTATTCGGCATTTTCTTTTATTCATTTAAAAAATATTTTTTTTTTGGTTTGAAATTTGTTTACTTTTGAATTTCGAAATTTGAATTTTTGAATAAATGTATGGGTTAAATCAATGGCAACAAACATGTCACATTCGGGTAAAAAATTGTGATATGTCATATACCTGGTTCACTTTGTTGAATACACTTTGCATTTGACGATTTTTTGAGAAACAATTGTTTTACCTTTCGTAAATTTTTTTTTTAATTTAAAGTACCCTATGTTGCTTCTAGTACCTTCAAGAGTATATGTACAAAGTTTCATGATGATCGGTTTAGTAGTTTTTGCGTGAAAGCGTAACAAACAAACTTACATTCGCATTTATAATATTAGTAGGGATTTTACGCTTCAAATCGTTGTCGTTTCACAATATGTCGCGCGATACTATTTTCTGTAAAACCGCCTTTGTTACCAAGTGCTAGCATTCTATAGAAGTATTCGACCGGTGATTCAGTTTGAGATTGTTTTGTTCGCCATAGTTTAATATGCGAATCTTCTTCGTGTAACATACTCGGAAAGTCAGATAAAAATTTATTCACAACCAATTTACAAAAATTCTTTGTTACGAATAAATCAACATTTTTGTGGATCCTCGTAATTTCTGTTTGGGATCTCCCATTGTGGCATGAAGTTCACTCGGAAGACAGTTTTACACCATTCTTGGTAATTTCGTCCACAATCTCGTTGCCTTCAATGTCTTTATGTCCTGGCAACCAGTAGAAGTAAAGACATGTGTTCCTAGCAACACTAGTCGCCCGCCGATTTTGCCGCATAGGTTTCGGCAAAGAGATCTATCGGTGGCACTTTATTTTAATATGGATACAAAAGTTAATTTAATTAGATATAAAAATAATAATAATATACACAGAAAAGACAACTGAACTTGTTGAATGAGTCACGCCGAGTAATGTAGTTATGAGAGATTTCAGAGCAGCCTTTCTGTGGCGTGACAATACGTTTTTTGGGTTCAGTAGCAATAGCAGTTGGGTACGGTGATTACGTTAAATCTACTCTATTAGTTAATTGTAATTACAAAAGCTTTTGGATATTGTTAAAATTAAAAAAAGAAAATGCAAAAATTTAAATTAATGTGGAGTACAATTTTTCATAAATTCGTTATTGCACAATGTCATAACAAACCAAATTATAGAATTATATCAAAAATATAGAACACTCGAAATATAAATTGTATTTATTTATAAACATTTCTATTTCTAGGCTGCAAAATTGACAAAGTACGCGAAATATCAAAAATTATGTGACTTTATATTCGCGATATTTACTGTTGTATGGATTATAACAAGGCTGGGTTTCTTTCCTCGCATAATTTATAGGTAAGTTTATATACAGAGATGCATTGTAGTGTCTTAATTTAAAAAGGTCCTGTCGATAAAATATAATTATAATTGTATATAAAATGATACGTACTTTCATTTTATAATAAATGTATTGTATACAATTTTTATTCTTGCGATAAAAGTTCAATTTAGACCTTTCCGTTTAGGTTACATTTCCTTTGTTCTGACACTGCGTTTATTAGACATAAATTAGAGTATTTAATAATAACAAATATAGTATGGGCATTCACAAGTTGTGAAAACGCGACGTAAAGTCATAGTCACATATTTTTACACTGATGTATTATTTGTTGAATTGTATGCCAAAATAAGTTAAAAAGATACAACTCTGAGCATCAATTCTTTAACAAGTACATGCGATGAGCGTAAAATTAGTATTTAAGATGGGGCAAAGCGACGCTTATTGTGAAGCTACATAACTCGAGTCAACGGCTACGCTGATTAGGTCATGTTGTTCAAATGAATGGAAGTGTGGTGATGCGAAGAAAAAATCAGGTGGACAGCAAATTGTAGAAAAAAAGACTATTATTCATTCGTCTATAATCGCGTAATTGGTGTCTGCCAGTTGTATACACACATACATAACTCGCGTATGTGGAAATCAGTGTTGTCCAACGTGACTGTGTGCACATTATGCTTGTGTTGGTTATTAGCGTACATTCGGAAAGCTACGAGCAGACAACACGAATACGGAACAGTTCGTACAAATAAGTAAACGTACTTTTTAAAAATTACGGTCAACTAAATTATCTATATTTATTTCTTTATTATATTGCTTAATTCTAATGAGATCAGAAATGTGATTGTTTGATAGTATAGCTGAGAATTTAATTTTAATACAATTTTCTTTTGTAATTATCAATAAGACTTTTTCGGGCGTCTCCCTCGATATTCACAAGATTTTTGTGACAACGTTCGTAATGTCTTTTTATATCATGTTTGCTACAACGCTTTATTTTTTTATAACAAATTAAGTATTCTGCATGCTTTTCATTGTTCTCAATAAAAAAATAACATTTTCCAAATTTTTTGGAACATTTTTAGTGCGTTCTGTTTTCTAGCGTCAACTGATCGTAAAATTCTGCTTTGTTTGCCTACGAAGTTGAATACAGTAGCACAACCGTGCTTTCACAGACACTTGTCGCGACATGTTGGTGTGAGGTGCCTGGCTTGTCCGTGCGCTATTGTGCGCATAGGCCGTGGACAACGCTGGTGTAAATGTAAAAGAGGCAATGCGCTCGACAGAGTGAATTATTCGATATGGTGCATCGAAACTTGACATCGATGATATGCTATGCATCGAATAAAAAAATCAATGAATCGAAAGTAAAACTTTAAAACTACAAATTTATTTACATTTTTTGTTTGCTTATATATATATATATATATGTATACAAAATATCACTTCTGCAAGTACATAAATTTAAAGTGTAACAGTTTTGATTAAAGGATTTAAAAATAATCTTATTCAATAGTTTCAATTTATAAAAACAGTATAATATAATGATGTAGCAACAATTGTTAAGTATTTGAAGGCTGATTTATATAATTTAGCAAATTGTGTTTGTAAATCGTTCCAAATTTCCAGCAGATTTCCTACTAGCCTTCCAATTAGATTGTGCTAATTTATAAGGATAACTCGCCTAACATATCTAACAAATTGTTTCTGTTCATCTTCCAATTTATTTGGACTAACTCATGATGACCAGTCCAAATACTAAATGAGTTTTCAGCTTTATCCATCCCTTCTTATTATTCATGGAGGTACAAAAATACTATGTGAACCATCTAAAAGGACTTTAACCCTTTCGACCCCGACGTTGCCTGTGAGCAATTTCACCAGTTTGATGATTTAAAGCAAAAGCTGTGTTCAATGTTTTAACTTGATTTGAATGAAAATCAAAAGAGTTACCAACATTCTTTACCGTTATTCTTATAGTTTTTTTTAACACAGTGCATTGTTGATAATTTGTGAACGGAAATTTTTAAACGTTTGTTAGAATAGATCCAATTATTATAATAATTTAATTTAACGAAAAAATGAGTATGCATTTTTGTTCGAAATGTATTATAGCATTTTTTCATGAATGCAAAATCTTCGGTTTATGATTTTTGCATACCATCATGCCCCAATGTTACTCACAAGCAACCTTCTGTAGCGCCCATAATAAAAGGCGTGGCTAGGTAAAATTTTGTTTGTAATCTCTTTTTGGCATTTTTTTATGGAGAAAAATATTTTAATACCACAGGAAAAAAGTCGGGGTCGGAAGGGTTAATATTTCATAAAACGGTTTATAATTCTTGGAATCCTTATGCTGATTTTGCAACTGAATTTAACGTTGCACACACAAACACAGAATGTTACATCTTTTTCCAAAGACTAAGGTTAATGTTTATAACATATTGGTAGTATTATCAGTACCAATAACTGATATTTTAGTTTCATTAATACTCCAATTTTCGCATATCTTCAAAATTTGCTCGCTTATATGTATATTCAAATGTATGCCTTTGAACTAGTTCAATAGACCAATAGTTAAAGATTTGTGTTTCAGACGATTTTTGATTACTGGCGTTTGTCATTTTAAAACATGTTCCCAACGAGACGAATTCAAAAAAAATCATTGATGTATAGGATAAAAATATTTAAACTTCATCCACCATTATCCTCAAATACTACATTAAAGATGTGATGAAAACGTAATTATTAAATAAAAAATATAACATTTTACCAAATATGTTATTCCATCATATTCATAACTTATAACTTTCTTATGTCATTGGAGTACCTTTGTACTCCTAAAGATGGCTTTTTATCGTTCTCTTCTTTTAAGTAAAACACTTTATTTTAATATGGATACAAAAGTTAATTTTAATTCGATAGAAGAATAATAATATACACAGAAAGAGACAATTGAACTGAACTGTTGAACGCGTCGCGGCGAGTAATGTAATTTCGAGAACATTCAAGTACAAGTGTTCACGCGTCACCCCACACAGGGCAATATTTTTGGTGTTCAGCAACACTTTGCCTGTGGCGTGACCACTCGGCCCTTCCTGAGCTAAATCATCTTCGATTTCGTCGTCGGGTTCTAGTTCAGGACAATTTCTACACCAAGGCTTCATTTTGTCGACAGCCACAACTTCAAATTCATAACTGTGATATCGGCTTTCTGTATTAGTGTAATGACGACTGTAATAGCACACTGGACGCCATGCACTTTCGTCAGTTGATTGTAGAAGTACGCCCGCTAAACCACTGCTACTGCCATCAGTATGTACTTCATGTTGCGCATTGACATCGTATAATGTAAAGAAGTTAACGCTTTGATGAGGGTTTCGAAAGAGTGTTGCTGTTCGCTGCCCGATACAAATTTGTTTTCATTCGACTTAATCAGTAAAATGGGAATAGGTTTCGAAATCAGTGAGTATTCTGGGACAAATTTTCTGAAAAACCCCGTAAGGCCTAAAAGTCTTCTAACCTCTGTCGTATTAGTTGGTGTTTTTAATTTTTTTATAGCTGCTGCCTTCTGCAAACCCGGTGTAATACCATTTTCGTCGATGATATGCCTGAGGTATTCTATTCTTTTTTTGAGGCGTAAAAGTCCTTCGCACACAGTTTTGCCTGGAATAATTATGTCGTCTAAGTACACTAACACTTCACCATTGTTGATTTTTTGTTCATTATGGCTTGGAAAGGCATACGGTTCATCAACCGAATGCGGTATATTGTTTCGATGATTCTTCAATTTCGATTTGGTGATAACACATCCGAAGGTCAAGAGTAGTAAAATATTTATTACCCGCGAGTTGTGCGAATTTGTCTTCCATGTTCGGCATGGGCAATGGTTGTTTAACCGTAATTTTATTTAAACACCGATAATATATACAAAGATGTTCTTTTTTCGATTAAGACGACTGGAGACGAGTACGACGATTCACTCGATCTGATTATATTATTTTCTAGTAACTCACTTAAGATTTGCGATACGATAGGTCATTTTGAGAATGGCCTTAATTGAATTGGATTACCGTTACTTTAGACATTAAGTCATTTTCATTTTTGAGATTGTACACTTTCCAATATTTTCGATACTGTTGGTGAAAAGTCCACGATATTCACGCATTATATTTTCAAAATGTTGGTTTTCGGTTTTATTTAAGCTTTCAATAGCAATAATTTGACAACCACAAAAAAAATCGATAAAAGGTTCCTTTGACCAAACATTGTGTATTATATGTATTTTGGGCCGCTGAAACCGAATCTGAAGTCCGTTTTGCTCCATCACGTCAGGATTTCTTCCTAACCTCAAAATACATTCCAATTTTGGGATCGAGGGGTTTTTAGGGTCGCTGATCACTTATTTAAAGTCAGATTTTCAAAATACAAAATAGAAAATCCAATATAGATTTTTACAAAACTTATTATCTGTGAGTTTTGGAGCTCGCTAACTATGATTTTGAAATCAGATTTTCAAAAGCAATTGCTAATATTAGTTCAGGACTTCCTTTATTTTACAATTACCTGCATTCAGCTATATACCCAGATCATTGGAGAAGCAAACGTTAGTTTCTTGCGTTTCTTCAGTTGCAATGGCATGCATCTCAGGCATATCTCTTTTGGAGTCCAAACATTGACGATGTCACTAGTTTCTATGCCGAAAACTTTCGTATAGCTAGATTTTAGTGTATCTGTAAATTTTTTCCGGATCTTACTTATAACGTATTCCCCACAAACGACACAGATATTGTCTTTCATTTTGCAAAATAATTTTCTTGTAGCATTATACTCATCAAAGGCCAAGTCACCCACCAATGTAGAGCTGCGGTTGCTTGATGACGACGCCTGCGGGCCCGCTTTCTTACCCTGTCCAGCCGCCGATACTGGGGTTCCGACTCCCTGCATCGTACTTATTTTTTTTGTGCCTATCATGACGGCGTAAAGGTGAGTCTAAAATGGGATTAGGGTCACGTACACGTACAACTAAACCCATTGCAGACTCACCTTAAGGAGCGTGATCCAGGGACTCTGCCGGATCACGGAACATCTCCGTTGCCGGCGTCACCACGTGGAGGTGCCCTGGATGCAGGTACACGATTAATTTGTGGGCAGCGGCCCTAAAAACTTCTAGATATATACTAAGTTTTGTGAACATTAAAGAAATTGTTATACATCCGACAGCCATATTGGATCCGCCATTTTGTATTTTGAAAATTTGTCTTTAATTTCGTAATCTGGGACCGACATGTATTTTGAGGTCAGGAAAAAATCCTGACGTGATTTAGCAAAACGGACTTCAGATTCGGTTTCAACGGCCCAAAATACATGTAATACACCATGTTTGGTCAAAGGAACCTTTCATCGATTTTTTTTCTTGGACCTCTGTTATGAGTCGCGTATTCGAATCACATAGTACATCTTTACCTAGAAATACATTTTCAGAGATAACTGACTACTACCATGTCTACTTCGATTTTATTATCATAAATTTTTAGCATTGTATTTATTTTGTAGGTAGAGACGTATTCTCCCCCATCAAAACCATGTAGAGTAGTTAATTCGTTTTTCATGTTACCGATTTTGTTAGCGAATTTTTTTTCGAGTGCTACCCGGATCGACAAAAGCATATGTATCGTGTCCATTTACATTTATTATTTTTACTATACTCTTGTTACCATTTTCTTTATGTGCATTCTTTTCATTAGTTTCATAAGTATGATTATCCGAGATTTTATTTACTTTGAAGTTTTCCTTTTCGGGACACTCTGTTTTATGTGTCGTACGTTGGCATATAGTACACTTTGGCTTTTTCTGTCGTTCAGAGCAATTAATCGCGTAATAACCGAATTTAGCACAATTTTAACATTTTATATCATTGGACGAATGTTGACTATTGTTATTTGTTGACAATGAAACACTTTTCGTATTTAGAGTTTGAGGTTTTACTTAGGGCGATGCATTTCTCGATTCAAATGACCAATTCGTATCAGTATGCACAATATAACTCATGATATCTTTTAATAGTCTTGGCACCGATTGTATTCATTAGATATTTTACGCTTCAAATCGTTGTCGTTTCACAATATGTCGCGCGATACTATTTTCTGTAAAACCGCCTTTGTTACCAAGTGCTAGCATTCTATAGAAGTATTCGACCGGTGATTCAGTTTGAGATTGTTTTGTTTGCGATAGTTAAATATGCGTATCTGCTTCGTTTAACATACAGGGAAAGTCAGTTAAAAATTTATTCACAAACTGTGGCCAATTTACAAAAATACTCTGTTGCGAATCAATCCACAATTTTGCGAATCCTCGTAATTTCTGTTGCACCGCACAAATCAATATGTGTTCTTCCCAATTTTAGGCACTTTTTAACATTTAGATATGTTTTATAAATTGAAACGAATTTAACGACGATACGGTTGTTGGGTTATATTCTGGCAACAGCTCGACAATATCCCTCATGTTAAAACAAGTGTAAAACAAACTCATTTGTTCATACGGATTTAACATTTGTTTTGTCATAATATATAATTTTGTCGTATTTCTTGAAACGTCTTTGTACATAAGCCAATCAAACGACGCTTAGTAGTCAGTTTCATTATAACAGCTTACTTTGATTTAATAATTTGAATAATCAAATATAATCGAATTAAATATTGGGTCTCTAACTAGTATATTCGTGTGGTTTTCAAAGAATTGGCGAAGATTGTCATTTCAAAAGGTTTCAAAAGCAAGGGAATCTGGTGACTTATGAGTTGAAGCCAAGAGATGTTGAAATACTATGCCAAATATATGCTGTTTTTTGGTAGGATCAAAAGGGCGTGTTGTATTATGAGTTTATAAAACCATTAATTGATAACCCTACCGACAACAATTCATCTCATAGTTCAAGACTTCGGAAAACAACGGTTGGGAAGTTTTGCCTCTCCGCCTTATAACTGAGACCGTATCACTTTTCACTACCATTTCTTCTGGTCAAAGCAAAACACCTCGTTGGAATGCGGTTCATATCAGAATGCATAAATTTAGTTATATACCCAATACTTAGAATGCTACTTGTGAAAATATTACAAAGTATGCACTTAAGTTTTTAATGTCTGTAATGCAAACGCAATATCACATATACATATATGTATGTATGTAATATAAATATTAGTTGATAATTCTTGAAAAAATACCTATATTTTAATTTTTCTATTATATTATCTTCTTACATATAATATATATCTACTATATATATATATTTTTTTTTTGCAGCTCATCTGTTGAGGCTCCAAAAATTTTACCAATGTTCCCGGCGTACTACATTTTCAACACACTTTTAATCTCGCTACTGTTTCTACATGTAGTTTGGACATATTTGATTTTAAAAATTGTTGTTGATTCTTTACAGAAAGGATTGGTGAGTGTCTGAATTTGACCATCCGTTATCATATTAATTTATTTTAACACATTAAGTTATGTTTTAAAATATTAAAATATATAAAAGAGACGAAGAAATTATTTATTCAGTAACTGAAATTCTACTTTCCACAAATTGATCAACTTTCATCCCAATAAGCATTAAAAAACATTTGGTTTCCGATTAACTCTTCATTCGTTTTTTCCTCTTCCTCTGGTTCCCCGGAGGGCACTGCGTCGTCTATACGTATTCTCAGAGCTGGTGTGTTCTCATCCATCCAGACAATATGACCTAGACAGCACATACACTGTTTCTTGATCCCATGAACTACATATGTCAATGTTGCCGTATATCACATATAGCTTATCATTCCATCGTCATCGCAAATGCTCAAAGGATTGTAAATCCTCCGCAAAACCTTACTTAGGGACTTATAGAGTTTGGTCTTTATTCATAATAAAATTGAATAAAAAATGTTCTTGATTTTTATTTTACACACAACGTCATAATTAAAAGTGTCCCCTTATGTTCAGCATTTTATTTAATATATTACATGCAACTCGTTTATTCAATATACTTATGGCTTTTTCCTATATTTGAGTTGAACGCTTGATTTCGAATAGAATGAAGCAAACAACAAGTTCGAATGAAAACTTAAAAGTATTACCAACCTATTCATGACGTAGTGTTGTGTAATGTAACTATCGTATCTCGAATAGGGATATTCGAACATGCAGTGTTGTATAATGCTATTTTTGTATGAAGGAGTAGGGATATTCTAACACGTCTCCTCAAAAATAACATTTATTATAAAAATATAACTTTAAATAGTATTCATTAATTATTGTATTTGTCTTTTGTGGTTGGTGTGCATTCGGGGATGTATAATGTGATCCAGAATTTGCAGAAAGGATAAGGGAAAAACCCAGAAAACCCCGATCAGATCATTTACAAATATCTTAACATTAACATTTCATTTAACAAAACAGTAACATTAGTGTTTAAATAAGTATGGCTTAATTCTACAAATTCATAAGTTAATTTTTTTTTATTAAATAATAAAAGAAACGCCAATATTCAGCAAAGTAGATCATATACGTATATTAGTCATCTTTGCGCTTTAAGTTTGGTGTTTACACTATTTAGAAGAGATGTTAACCATAACGCTTCCCTAACAGCTACCGAATTTTGTCTTTTAGTGTTCCAACAAATTAAATTTGAACCGAATACTTTAAACAAAAAACCCGTTGTACTCTTCCTATCAATCTCGTTACCACCCCAGTCAGAATCTACATAACCAACTAATATACATATTTTCAAAATTATTTTTGTTTCAAAAATCAATTTCATATCAATGGTTCCCTTCAAGTACCTAAGAACCCCTTTTAAGCATTGCCATAACTCAATATTATTTTTTCTACTATATCTACTTACGATATTTACAACAGTTGCTAAATCTGGACCCTATGTACACATAGCATCATGTGCATCAAACAACCAATAAGATTCCGACATTGTGCATTACAATTTTCATCTGAATTAAGCAATTAATAATTTAGTTTGTTCGGTAAAGGTGTACTAACTGAATTGCAATCATACATATTAAATTCATTTCAAATCCTTTTTACATAAGCAGACTGGCTTAAACAGACTTTATCTTCAAACATTTCTATTCTTATTCCAATAAAATGTCGTATTTCATTTAAGTCAGTCATTCGAAACTTTTCCATTAAATACTTCTTGAAACTATTCATTCTTGTCATATCCCCTGTAGCTATTACCACATCATCGACATATAACAGTACATATATGTTTTCCTTGATATCACCTCTGTCAAGGATATATATACAGCGATCAACTGGAGAGTTAGAAAATTTGCATTCTTTTAATGCTTTTTCAAATACTTCAAACCAGCATCTGGCTGCTTGTTTGAGCCCGTAAATTGCCTTATTCAATTTACATACATTTTCACAATTGCATGATACACCTTGAGGAAGTTGCATATATATTTCGCATTAAGGAAAGCTGTTTTTACATCCATTTGATCGACCTTCAAATTATATTGGACTGATAATGCTAATATGAATCGAAAACTTGAAATCCTAGCAACAGGAGCAAATGTTTCATCATAGTCGACTTGATATTTTTGAGTAAATCCTCGTGCCACTAGTCGTGCTTTGTATTTTATGGGATCCCCGAGTTCATTATATTTAATAGAAAACACCCATCTACTGTCAACAATGTTATTATTCCAGCCTCTTGCAGTCGCTTAACTGACATTAAGTTTCCTGATACCTTCTTACAATAGAGAACATCCTCCAGTGTAATTTTATGACCATTGTGCATCCGCACAATACCACGTTTTGTTGCGAATGTAAACTCGCCTTGTTTGGCAACAGCAATCTTAAGTGGATGTTGCAATTTTATACTATCAGTATATAATGATTCATCGTTTATTAAATGGTTTGTCGCGCCCGAATCAAGAACCAAAAGAGTCTGTTTTGAATGTCTTTAACATAAGTGCAAATCCTTGTTGTGATGTTGCGATTTGAGCTTGCTTGTTTTCATTATTATTTTCGTTTATAATGATGGCAATCTTTTTTTATGTACCCCTCTTTACCACAAAGATGGCATTTTCAATTAAAATGACATTAAAATTTTTACATTAAAATAATCCACAAAAACTTCGAGTTGGAGAGACTTCGAGTTATAGAAATTTTCATTAAAATATACATTTTTCAAAAAGCTGTAAAATATAGATTTATATACAATGTTAGTTATTTACTTCGGATAAAGTTTTATTCAAATAAGTTAAAACATGTATTCTGTAATGTAATTGTTTGTTGCACTTCGCTATTGTTTGGCTCTCGACGTCTCCCATGCTTTTGTTATGCCTAAGACAGACATATGGTTTCAGCACTACGATGTGCACTACAATAAAAGCTCAAGAAACCATATACCAGCATAGTGACACACATGTAGTATTGTACTATGTTTACATCCATCAGCTGATACAAATAAATTCAAGCAAAATATAATTATGAATAACAGGCAGGAAAATTGATCCTGACTTAGTTATAACTTCAAGCAATCTTAAAATATCATTGCCCTATATAATTATTCTTCTCTTCTTAACTGGCGTAGAAACCGCTTACGCGGTTATAGCCGAGTCCACAACAGTGCGCCACGCATCTCTCCTTTTGGCGGTTTGGCGCCAATTGGTAATACCAAGTGAAGACAGGTCCTTCTCCACCTGGTCCTTCCACCGGAGTGGAGGTCTCCCTCTTCCTCGGCTTCCACCAGCGGGTACTGCATCGAAAACTTTCAGAGCTGGGGCACTTTCATCCATTCGAACAACATGACCCAGCCAGCGTAGCCGCTGTCTTTTTATTCGCTGGACTATGTCTATGTCGTCGAACAACACATACAGCTCATCATTCCATCTTCTGCGGTATTCGCCGTTGCCAATGTTTAGGGGACCGTAAATCTTCCGCAAAACCTTTCTCTCGAAAACTCCTAGTGCCGTCTCATCGGATGTTGACACCGTCCACGCTTCTGCACCATAAAGTAGGACGGGAATGATGAGGGACTTGTAGAGTTTAGTTTTTGTTCGTCGAGAGAGGACTTTACTTTTCAATTGCCTACTCAGTCCATAGTAGCACCTGTTGGCAAGAGTGATTCTGCGTTGGATTTCAAGGCTGACATTATTATCGGTGTTAATGTTGGTTCCTAGGTATACGAAATTATCTACAACTTCAAAGTTATGACTGTCAACAGTGACGTGGGAGCCAAGACGCGAATGCGCTGACTGTTTGTTTGATGACAGGAGATATTTCGTCTTGTCCTCGTTCACCACCAGACCCATTCGCTTCGCTTCCTTATCCAGGCGGGAAAAAGCAGAACTAACGGCGCGGGTGTTGTTTCCGATGATATCAATATCATCGGCGTACGCCAGGAGCTGTACACTCTTGTAGAAGATTGTACCATCTCTATTTAGCTCTGCAGCTCTTATAATTTTCTCCAGCATCAAGTTAAAGAAGTCGCACGATAGCGAGTCACTTTGTCTGAAACCTCGTTTGGTATCGAACGGCTCGGAGAGGTCCTTCCCGATCCTGACGGAGCTTTTGGTGTTGCTCAACGTCAACTTACACAGCCGTATTAGTTTTGCGGGGTTACCAAATTCAGACATCGCGGCATAAAGGCAGCTCCTTTTCGTGCTGTCGAAAGCAGCTTTAAAGTCGACAAACAGATGGTGTGTGTCGATCCTTTTTTCACGGGTCTTCTCCAAGATTTGGCGCATGGTGAATATCTGGTCAGTTGTTGATTTTCCAGGTCTAAAGCCACACTGGTAAGGTCCAATCAGTTTGTTGACGGTGGGCTTTAGTCTTTCACACAGTACGCTCGATAGAACCTTATAAGCGATGTTAAGGAGGCTTATCCCACGATAGTTGGCGCAGATTGTGGGGTCTCCCTTTTTGTAGATTGGGCAGAGTACACTGAGATTCCAATCGTCGGGCATGCTTTCTTCCGACCATATTTCGCAAAGAAGCTGATGCATGCACCTTATCAGCTCTTCGCCGCCGTATTTGAATAGCTCGGCCGGCAATCCATCGGCCCCCGCCGCCTTGTTGTTCTTCAAGCGGGTAATTGCTATTCTAATTTCTTCACGGTCGGGCAATGGAACATCTGTTCCATCGTCGTCGATTGGGGAATCGGGTTCGCCATCTCCTGGTGTTGTACTTTCACTGCCATTCAGCAGGCTGGAGAAGTGTTCCCTCCACAAACACAGTATACTCTGGTCATCAACCACTAGATCCCCGCTGGGGGTCCTACAGGAGTGTGCTCCGGTCTTGAAACCTTCAGTTAGTCGCCGGATCTTTTCGTAAAATTTTCGAGCATTACCCCTGTCGGCCAGCTTGTCAAGCTCTTCATACTCACGCATTTCTGCCTCTTTCTTTCTTTTTCTGCAAATGCGTCTCGCTTCCCTCTTCAGCTCTCGGTATCTTTCCCATCCCGCTCGTGTTGCGGTCGATCGCAACATTGCGAGGTAGGCAGTCTGTTTTCTCTCCACTGCGAGACGACAATCCTCATCATACCAGCTGTTTTTTTGGCTTTTCCGAAAGCCAATGGTTTCGGTTGCAGCTGTACGTAAGGAGTTTGATATGCCGTCCCACAGCTCCCTTATACCGAGATGCTGATGAGTGCTCTCAGAGAGCAGGAGTGCAAGTCGAGTAGAAAATCGTTCGGCTGTCGGTTGTGATTGCAGCTTCTCGATGTCGAACCTTCCTTGTGTTTGTTGACGTGTGCGCTTTTCTACACAGAGGCGGGTGCGTATCTTAGCTGCTACAAGATAGTGGTCCGAGTCGATGTTGGGACCACGAAGCGTACGCACATCAAAAACACTGGAGACATGTCGTCCATCTATCACAACATGATCGATCTGGTTGCGAGTGATTCGATCCGGGGACAGCCAAGTAGCTTGATGGATTTTCTTATGCTGGAATCTAGTGCTACAGATGACCATATTTCGGGCCCCGGCGAAGTCGATCAGCCTCAGACCGTTTGGTGATGTTTCGTCATGGAGGCTGAATTTTCCGACGGTTGTGCCAAAGACACCTTCTTTACCCACCCTAGCGTTGAAATCGCCAAGCACGATTTTGACATCGTGGCGGGGGCAGCGCTCATAGGTACGTTCTAGGCGCTCATAGAAGGTATCTTTGGTCACATCGTCCTTCTCTTCCGTCGGGGCGTGGGCGCAAATCAGCGATATGTTGAAGAACCTCGCTTTGATGCGGATTGTGGCTAGACGTTCATCCACCGGAGTGAATGCCAGAACTCGACGACGGAGTCTCTCTCCCACCACGAATCCCACACCGAATTTGCGCTCCTTTATATGGCCGCTGTAGTAGATGTCACAAGGACCCACCTTCTTCCGTCCTTGTCCCGTCCATTGCATTTCTTGGATTGCGGTGATGTCAGCCTTTACTCTTACGAGGACATCAACCAGCTGGGCAGAGGCACCTTCCCAATTAAGGGTCCGGACATTCCAGGTGCATGCCCTTAAATCATAGTCCTTTATACGTTTGCCGTGGTCGTCATCAAAAGGGGGGTTTCTCATCCGAGGCCTGTGTTTCTTATTCACTGGTTATTCGTTTTTATGTGGTGGGTCCCAAGCCCTACGCACAACCGCATAAGCGGGATTCGCCTTCTCACTTTAGCTCGCTTCCAGACGGATGTCTGTTGGCTACCCAGAGGATACTTGGTCTAAGACCGGAAGTTGTGAGCTGCTTGAGCCACATGTAAAAGAATCGTTCCTGGCCACTCCCAAGTGAATGGCAGTCAGAAACTTTCCTCACTTACGTGAACTTCTACATATGACTCCATCCTCCAATATAATTATTACATATTACATATTTTTCACATCATTTTTTTTTTCAAATTTTGTTTTTTGATTTCAACTAATTTTGAATTTTATTTATTTTCTGTATGTCAAAATGTCAGAAAACATATGATTGTGACATAAGAGCTTTCACATATGGTTTCTGAAGCATATTTGATTTATGAAATCCATTAGAGTAATATCATATCTTTTGTTCTCCTCCATACGATATAGAGAAACTCTTTTGAAATTGTGCCTCGATAGTAAAAATTTAAATTTCGTATTATACCCTGGTCGAAAAGTTCGATTAATGGAAGGAAATTTGAATGAAATTTTACTGATATTACCAATTTAAGAGTTCGCGTTATGGAGAATTTCGAGGTAAAGAAGTTTGATTTGTAGAAGGAAATTTGTATGAAAGTTGATTTCTAAACGCTATTGTCATTACCAAAGTTCGAGTTATGGTATTCACTGTATATGCTTATTTTTATACTCTCGCAACAAAAGTTGCTAAGAGAGTATTATAGTTTTGTCCACATAACGGTTGTTTGTAAGTCCTAAAACTAAACGAGTTAGATATAAGGTTATATATACCAAAGTGATCAGGGTGACGAGTAAAGTTCAAATCCGGCCGTCTGTCTGTCCGTCCGTGCAAGCTGTAACTTGAGTAAAAATTGCGATATCTTAATAAAACTTGGAACACTTGTTCATTGGCACCATAAGAATGTTAAGTTCGAAGATGGGCGGAATCGGACCACTGCCACGTCCACAAAATAGCGATAACCAAAAACACATAAAGAGCTATAACTAAGCCATAAATAAAGTTATGAAAATAAAATTTGGAACATAGGATCGCATTAGGGAAGGGCACATTTGAATGTAATTGTTTTCAAAAAGTGGGCGTGACCCCCCAAATAGGTTTTTTGTATATATCTTGCAAACCAAAAAAGCTATATAAACCAAACTTTCTGCAGTCGTTTCTTTAAACCGTTTCTTTAAACAGTCCAAAAATGAAAGAAATCGGATAATAATCACGCCCACCTCCCATACAAAGGTTAGGTTGAAAATGACTAAAAGTGCGTAAACTCACTAACGAGAAACGTCAGAAACACCAAATTTTACATAAGAAATGGCAGAAGGAAGCTGCACTGAGATTTTTTTACAAAATGGGAAATGGCGTCGCCCACTTATGGGTCAAAAACCATATCTCAAGAACTACTCGACAGATTTCAATGAAATTCGTTATATAATATTTTCTTGACACCCTGATGACACTGGTGGAATATGGGCGAAATCGGTTCACAACAACGCCTACTTCCCATATAACTCAATTTTGAATCCTTCTGATTCGTTCACTTTATAATGTATACATAAGGAACCGATAAAGATAGCGAAATAAAACTTTACACAAATACTGTATATTATCTCTTGCTTCACTTGTGAAAAAAATTTTCGAAAACGGACTATAACTTATCAAAGCCCCAGATATCGAAAAATATGGGTAAATCTCTCAGGTAATTTAATGTAATTCAGAGGAAATTGTTTTCTTCTAACATAACATCTCTCAGCTCCCATATACATAGTTATAGGCTTTTCAAACAAATCATCTCCTAGCTCCCATATACCTAATTATAGGTTTTTTTAAAATACAGTGGGCTTTATTCCGCTTATATGTATTGGTTAATATGTGAGATATCTTAGTATCAAAATTAAGTGAGCGTATATTGGATATAGCTGCTGGTGAAAATGAATGAAATCGGTTCAGGAATTACCTCAGCCCTCATATATGCTGATTTTCGTTATTCTATTAAACTTTATGCCGAATTTATGTGTAAATTGGTGTGTTATCTAAATAAAATTTCTTTAATAAAGTGCGAGAGTATAAAATGTTCGGTTGCAACCGAACTTAGCCTTTCCTTACTTGTTTTATAATACGCAATTTTACTCATATAGAACCATTATATATAAATATGGAAGCTTAGGTAATTCCTGAATATTTTTCTACTATTTTCACCAACCTGCATTGTATTAAAAATTAACCGCTCACTTAGTTTTGCTAATATACATATCTCATATATTAAGTGAATATATAGGGTATAAAGCTCGCCGGAAGTTTGAAAATAATAGTACAGTAAAACCTGTCTAAGTTGGACACCGGCTCAGCCCTTTTTGTCCAAGTTACGCGAGTGTCCATGTTATATGAAATGCTTTTTGAAAAACTGGGTTAAAAACGCATATAGAATTCAATAAATAATAAAAAAACATTAAAAATTAACACAAATCAAAATTACGCGTCATCGCTAAACCATGAAATTTTTTTACATAAAAAATTCGCAAAAGTAACGGTATTGCAACGTATGAAAAATTCTATTGATGCCGAAATACAAATACATTTGTGCGTAATATAATTAAATTTCATACATATTAAATGTATTGTCCAAGATGGCTCAGAGCACAGTCGTGGTCACGATTATTTGTCACAATGTATACCAAGGACCTCAAAATTGTCAAAACTTTGTATTTGCAAACCGGGTTTTCCTAAAAATCGAACGGCACATTCTGAAAATAGGGTTAAATGCCTGATGCACATTTCTAAAGCACATCAGAACCTTTTTGAAATTTTCACATCAACAACGTACTTCAAATTGTTATGGTAATTGCTTCAGGTTAACGAATCAATATTATTTTTAATTGATTAAAACTGAGATAATTTGTGTTTTTTGTGAAACAAGTGTTGTATACCACTTTTTGGTCCTTTTTTTGTGCGTCTTCAATTTGTGTACATACAATTTTAATTGTGTTCCCCCGCGAACCACCTTTAGATTTATTTTATTGTCTTTAGCAGAGTCTTAAGGTAATAAAAGTGTTAATGTTAGGTGCGGAAATTTGCGGATATATTTGAAATGGTCAAAATATTAATGCCTTATGAATTCTCTATTATTGGGCATTAATTCACTGGGCTAAGGAAGCTATGAAAGAAGGATATATTAGATGTAATTTCAATCTGTGTACGATTTACTAGAAGAGACGTTATAAGTTTTTGTTCTAATTATAATGGCTGTGAAAACATGAACTGCATTAAATTGGTTGAATATTTGATTTTTATACTCTCGCAACATGTTGCTCAGAGTATTATAGATTTGTTCACATAACGCAGAAATAAAAGTGTTAGATATGGGGTTATATATATACAAATGTATATGGATGACGAGTGGAGTTGAAATCTGGATGTCTGTCCGTCCGTCTGTCCGTGGAAGCGATAACTTGAGTAAAAATTGAGATATCTTAATGAAACTTGAAACATATATTCCTTAGCACTCTGATGAGGTTGGTATTGAAAATGGGCGAAATCGGACCATTGCCACGCCCACAAAATGGCGGAAACCGAAAACATATAAAGTGCCATAACTAAGTCATAAATAAAGTTATAAAAGTAAAACTTCGTACAATGGATAGTACTAGGAAGAAGCATCTCCGGATGTATTTTTTTAGGGAAGTGGCGTGGCCCCGCCGCAAAATAGGGTTTCTTGTAAACTATTAAAGCTATAGCAACCAAGTTCAGTCTTTCTACAGTCGTTTCTTTTAGGTATTACCTTATACAGCGTGTCTCCGCCCAAAAATCAGGAAATCGGATTTTAACCACTCCCACCTCCCATACAAAGGTTATGTTGAAAACTACTGAAAATGCTTTAACTCAGCAATGAAAACCACCAGAAACCTTAAATTTCATTATGAATATGGTACGGAAGAGCTGCACTCAAAATGATATACAAAATTTTAAGTGGGCATGGTTCCGCCCACTTATGGGTCAAAAACGATATCTTCGAAACTACTCGACCAATTTCAATGAAATGCGGTTCATAATATCTTCCTGACTTCCCAATGATATAGTCCAAATCGGTTCACAACCATGCCTACTTCCCATTTACCATAACTTTGACGTATACTTTATACCATATACATACATATGTATATGCGGAATATGTGAGTCAAATTGTTTGCTATATTAATAAAATTAAATAAGTATAAAATGCTCGGTAACACCCGAACTTAGCCCTTCCTTACTGGTTTCAGTTTGTTTTATTTATTAAATACGTTCACTCTCCTTAAGTGCTTAAATGAAAGTGATGCTAACTGCTAAATACTCATATCTCTAAGTATAGAAGACGAAATGCGGGAGAGATTTTTGGGATAAGATTAACATACGCATATGTACATATGCAAAGTACATATGGGCATTTCCGTCATGTCGAAAGTGACAATCGCACACATTTCAACTAAATAAATTATGAACTAAAATTTTAAAATTATAATTTGACAGTAGGATTTTTTAATAGCTCTTTATTAACCCTACATTTAGTGTTAATGATGATTTTTCAACTATTTTCATTTTCAAAATAATTACAAAAAACCAAGGCATTCTCATGGGACAAAAAATGTAAGTCGTTTTTCCAACAACGATTCAAAGCCGATTTCAGCGAATTGTGAGGCAATATTCAAATGTTTTTGATTGCAGAACGTTGTGCATGGATGCCTTTAAAATTTGTGTGAATTTCTCCCAAAAATAATTTATAGTTTTTTTTAATTAAATATTTTATTAAGTTGCATTTTCTATGTTTTGTACGAACATCGGGGAAGATTGGAAACGTTCTTTCCGAGTCTGAATTGGTATGGGGCAAACATAAAACAAATTTGTCTAACTGTACTAAATTAGAAAAACAATAGTCATGATTGAAATTCTAAAGCGCAACCGAACATTTTATACTCTCGCAATTTATTGCTACATTTTTATTAAGATAACACACAATTTTACCCATACATTGGGCATAATATCCAATAGAATAACGAAAATCCTCATACATATATAGTAAATAGGCTGAGGTAATTCCTGAACCGATTTCCCTCATTTTCACCACCAGCATACATTACATTAAGATTATATGCTCACTTAATTTTACTAAGGTATTTCACATATTAACCGATTTATAAGGTATTAGCCCATCGTATTTTTGAAAAACCTATAATTAGGTATATGGGAACTAGAAGAAGTTATGACCTGATTTTAACCATTTTTGGTACAGAGACACACTATGAGAAGAAAAAGATTTCCTTTGAATTAAATTAAGATATCTGAGAGGTTTATCGATATTTTCGGTGAAAAATTTCTCTAAGGCACTGAGTTCTCCACGCCCATTTTCCATTTTATAAAAAAATCTGAGTGCAGTTTCCTTCTGCTATTTCTTCTCTAAAATTTAGTGTTTCAGATGATTTTCGTTAGTGAGTTAGCACACTTTTAGTAATTTTCAACCTAACATTTGTATGGAATGTGGGCGTGGTTATTATCCGATTTCAACTATTTACATGGTGTGTGCAGAAGGTTTGGTTTATATAGCTTTATTGGTTTGCGAGATGTACATCTTCGAAAGGAACTCTCTCACGGTTCCAAGCATCATGTGTACCAAGTTTCATCAAGATATCTCAATTTTTACTAGCATATCCCGGATATCTAGCACCCTCTCAATACACTTTTTAATGTAAAAGCCATCAATTTGTATAGGTTCGTTCATCTTCTTTCCGTTAAGCAATTTCTGTAGAGTTTCTAGCTTTGCATAGTTCTTGGAACAACCTGACAAATACGAACCTATCTGGCGCAAGAGATCTTGAGGTGCTCTGGCGATAATTGCTCCATATATTTTATGACTAAAGCATCTGGAGCGTTACTAATTTTGATGCAAAATATTTATATTGTACGAATATGGAATACTAACTATCTTAACCAACATAAACTAAGGATTATTAGATTTCTGTCAGAAAAAAATAGTTGTAATGATATTGTCAGAAATTTATCTCACAAATAAAAACAATTTCTCTATACCGCGATTTAGACACTGTGTTACAAATCATCAGGATGGAAAAAGGATCGACAGTGTTGATTAGGAATTGGTTAAACCACTATGTTCTAGAATCTCATGCTACAGCCCAGTTACAAGCAACAATAATATCCTTTAAAAACATCGGAGCTGTGATTTAAATCAGTATGTTATCAAAATCAAACTATAACACTTCTGGATATGATGGGCGACTGTAAGTGTGAAGGAAGCCAAACGACGAGTTAAAGCCAAAAAATACAATTAAGACGGTCAAGCATGGAGGTGGAGGTGTCCTGGTTTGGGGTTGCATGTCCACATCAGGTGTTGACAATCTTGTTTTTATCGATGAAATTATGAATAAGAAGAGTTTTTGAAAATTCTCAAGAAAATTTGTAACAAAGTGCGGAAAAAATGGGACTGCCTAGCGGATTTTACTTCCAGCAAGACAACGAACCCAAACATACCGCACATATAGTGAAGATGTGGTTAACACACAAAGTACCTCATTTGTTACTAACACCTCCACAGAGCCTAGATGTCCAATCGATCATTTATGGGATCATTTACAAAAACGCTTAAAGAAACACCATATTACTTCAAAATATCAGTGCAGCTTACCCAAAAAATTTATTCATCCCATGACTGACCGACTAAAATGAGTTGTTCGATTACGAGAATAGGTGTGGTTGATAAAATTTGGCATGAAGGCATATATTAGATTAGAAACATTCTACCTTTAGAATTGTAAAAACATTGAAGTCTTTTTTAAAAATGGAAAATTTATTGTTAATGTAGGAAGTTTTATATCTGATGAACGACCGGTATAGGATGGTATATCCCTCTGCAGAGTTAGACCCAACTCAATACATAATTATAGATCGTCGAACAGCTAATAATGTATTGACATAAACTTTTGCGGATGACACAGCTTTAGTGAGCCGTATCAAATGCCTCTTTATAGCATCAAGAGTATTGAAAGAGCATTTAATTTTTGTCGGAGTATGACTAGCCCACTAGCGAATATATAATATGTGAATGAACTAAAGTGAAAATGAATTTCAATTTCTCTTTACGGAATATTTGCCAAAACAAATATTCTAAACAACTTACCTACGCGCAGAACCGAGTTCACCATTTGATATCCGGAGTATACTCGCCCCTAATATAAATAAGTATATACAGTGATCAAAAAAGTTTACGTACAAATCTTTCAAACATTCATGGTCTGAAAATCCAACTAAAACAAACAAAAAAAAAACTGAAAATCACACCAAAAAATCTTTCTGCGTTTACGTGATTTTGCAACTTCGCTGAATGTTTCAATACCGTTTCGTGAATAACTTCCCGGACCATTTTAATATGAAGATCACAGTGCAATCTGAACTACGCATATACCACGGGGAATTTACAAATTCGCGTAGGACTTTATTTTGGAACCGTTGTATCGCTTGAATGTATATCGGTGCAGAGCTTCCCCACAGTTAAATTCCGTATGTCCAAATAGGTTTCAACGTTTGATTATATACGAGGATTTTATTTGATGTTGTTAGCTGCGATTTGTTAAAGATTAACCAGCTTATTTTGTTATTTCTTAGATTTAGTTCTACAACTTTTTTTGTATGTGCTCTTTCCATTTCAACTTTGCATCTAGCGTTATGCCTAGATATTTCCCAGAGGTGGAGTATGGGATTACCACATTACCAATATGTAAGAGAATATATCTAGCACTTTTGTTCGTGTAGTTTACGTGTATTGATTTCGTCTCGTTTAAAGTAATGAAGCATCTCTGCGTCCATTCCACTATTTTGTTATTTGATTGCATTTTTGATTGCATTCTGTTGGCCGATTCCTCTTCGTTTTTGCCTGTCGTTATGATGCAGGTATCATCAGCAAATGTGGCAATTGTACAGTTTGTCGGCGTAGGCATATCGCAAGTGAACAAGATATATAAAAGTGATCGCAGGATACTACCTTGGGGTACTCCTGTTTTTATTGGTTGCAATGTGGTATGCGATTGTCCCTGCTTGATTCTTAAGTAGCGGTTGCTCAAGTAAGAGTCAAGTAAGTCAGTTAGTTAGATATTGTGGTAAGAAACGTCTTAATTTATAAAGTAAGCCATGGTGCCATACTCTATCGAATGCCTGAGATACGTCTAGAAATACAGCTGTGCAAATTAGTTTATTTTCCATCGCATCTTCTATTATGTTTGTTATGCGATGTACTTGATCGATTGTGGAATGTTGAGTCCTAAAACCGAATTGATGAATTGGTATGATACCTTTTTCTTCAATTATGTTCTCAAGTCTTTTGATAATGACAGCTTCAAGTAGCTTAGACAAAATACGCAACATTGAGTTTGGACGATATGACGAGGCTTCATTTGTACTTTTCCCTGGTTTTTGTACCATAATGATTTCGGATATCTTCCATGACATTGGGACGTATTTAAGATTTAAGCAGGCGTTTATTATCGATGTAAACTTTGTTAATACTCTGGGTGTTGGATTTTTCAATACATCATTTCCATATTGCGTTGCTTCTAGCTATGGTAAGGTATTATGGAACGAAAATGGACTAAACGTTTTAGTTAGTTTCTCTGAAAAAACTTCCGCTTTTTCTTCGTCACTTTTAGATCAGGATCCGTTGGGCTTTCTGAGAGGAGTATTAGACAATATCGGTTTCCTGGCATTTTTTACAGCTTTCCAAAGAGTATAGTCTGTATTTTTGTTTGGCGTTAATTTCTTAATATAGCTCGAAATGGTTTGATTTTTAATTTATTTTATTATGAAACTGAGAAGTTTGGTTAAATTGTTCAGCTCTTTTTTATATTGAGGAAATCGCGTGGTTTGCCATTTTTTACGCATTTTTCTCTTTTTTACTTATGAGATCCAAAATATCTGCAGGGTATTCAGTATAAAAGTTTTTTTTTGCTTTAGAACAAGAGTGCTTTTCCATGCCGATTCTTGTAAAGCTTTTGTAGACTTCATATTCCAGGATATTAGGTGTTGTTATATTTTCTGTAGGATCAATATGTTTGTCAATCATATCTTTAAAATACTCTCAATCCATATGTTTATTAGAGAGATATGGTGGTAGCTCGATTTCTTTTAGATGGTTATTTAGAATGAAATACACTTGTGAGTGGTCCGAATTTCAGTCTAAGCCATTGTCTATGGTAATAAAGTCCTTCGACATTTGACGAATGATAAAAAAGTCGATGAAGTCAGGTAATTTTCTTGTATCGGTAGGCCAGTAGGTCGGTTTACCAGTGGCCATAGCGGCTTTAAAAAGCTCTCCGCCCTTTGATGTCGTAATTATTGAACCCCATTGCAAGTGTTTTGCGTTAAAGTCACCACCCATAATGAATTTTCCATGATGCTTTAAAATAAGCTCTGTATATAAATCATATTTAATATTATGCCTAGGAGGGCTATGTATTGCGGTAACATGTATTTTTCCAATCCCAGAGTTAACCGATATAGTCGTAGTTTGGAATTCAGGAATGCTTACATTCATTTCTTCGAAGTGGGGAATGTTACCTCGAACAATTATTGCACTCCCCCCTCTAGCGTTGTTATTTGGGTGATTAGAGCAATACGTCTTGTAGATTTTAAACTTAAAAGTCTGATTTGTGAAATGAGTTTCAGATATAAGACATATATGAATCTTTTCAAGATGAAGCAATGTCTCTAATTAGTCCCTATGTTTGAGTAAGCCATTAACATTCCAGGTTATAATTTTTAGAGGTTTCATTTTTGCTTCCTATTTCCATTTTGCAGTCGCTCTAGTTGTTTAAGACGTTCGTGAATAAGTTTGTTTTGCTCTTCCAGCTTATTAAGCTTGTTGAGAATCAACGAAAGATTGTCGGTTACATCATCAATTACTTTCGGATTTATTTGATTTTCAGACATTTGTAGTTGCAATTTGTTGCCATCTTTTACTATGCTGCAAATGATGGTTCACCAGATTCCTGGCTTGTATTCGTAACTTCCTTCTGTGGGGCAGTAGATACTCTTGTGCTTATTTTTTTTTTTGATTGTTGAGGCTCTTTATGTTTCACAGCCGCGTTTTTAATTTTTTGTAATTTTTTTGCCACTTCACATCCCCTATAGTTCGCAGGGTGGTTTTTATTGCAGTTACAGCATTTCGGCGGTAGATCGGCAGGTTTTGTACAGCTTACAACACGTCAAAGTGTAAGTCTTAAAAATTATCTTAGGCTTGTATTTAAATGGGAATGGAGCATAATTTTCGAATTATTAACAAACCGCCTTTGAGTGCATTTCCAAGAAAATAAGCTGATGAACCTGACTCGTTTTGGGATGACGTAGTATATCAAAATACAATCATTTTCATGATAGATGTAATTTAGTTTCTTCCAAAACTCAACATGTACGTAAACTTTTTTGACCACTGTAATTCTTATTGCGAAGTTTGTTTTAGAACATTAAGCAAGAACAATATTTCTCTTTCGTTTAACATTTGAATTTTATTTTTGTTACAATATAAATGACTATAAAATATTATCATGCTCTCATTTGTATTTATTTTCTCAAGATTAATTAGTTTTAAGAAATGTACTATCAGTTATTCCTTAACCAAATTTTCAAAATAAATATAAAATTAACATTGTAATATGTTTTTTAATATTTTTAGATGTCAGGTGACATACGTTCAAGTGATAGCGAAGACGTTTCTGATAGTTCTGAAAGCGCAAATATTCCCAATGGGATTGGAGCACCTACAAGTGAGGTTAACAATATGAATCGATCGCGTTAATTAAATAAGTGGAATAACATTTTATGCACATTTGTATAATATGTAAATAAATAGCAAGCTTGATTATTTAATCAAGAAAACCAAAAATGTTATGTAATAAAAGTGATCATAGTAAAATTTCAACTGAAGTATTATGATTTAAAAAAATATATGTGTGTATATGGCACTATTGCTACGGAAAATTAAATAGTATTAGTAGTAACTAATAGTATAGGGAAAAAAATGTTCGCATGTGAAAGCAACTAGAAAGTTATCCAGTTAAATTCATACAAGTGAGTATACCAATACCTCCTTAAAAATAATATCGCCGCTTGCATTGGTGATACAAAATTTTGTTTTCCACATTAGGACTCTTCACAATGGTAAAAACGACTCAAAAGGACAATGCCAATATATATTTATACTCTCGCAACAAAAGTTGCTAAGAGTAGTTTTGTTCACATAACGGTTGTTTGTAAGTCATAAAACTTAACGAGTTAGATATATGGTTATACATACCAAAGTGATAAGGATGAAGAGTGGAGTAGGGGTATGAAGGGGCATATTTGGATGTAATCCTTTTTGGGAAGTGGGCGTGGCCCCGCGTGTTTTTTGTACAAATCTCGCAAACCAATAGAGCTATATAAACCAAACTTTCTTGGGTCGTTTTTTTTAGCCACTTCTTAATACAGTCCAAAAATGAAAGAAATCGGATAATAACCACGCCCACCAGCCATACAAAAGTTAGGTTGAAAATTACTAAAAGTGGGTTAACTCACTAACGAAAAACGTCAGAAACACTAAATTTCACATAAGAAATGACAGATGGAAGCTGCACTCAGATTTTTTTACAAAATGGAAAATGGACGTGGCGTCGCCCACTTATGGGTCAAAAACCATATCTCAGGAACTACTCGACCGATTTCAATGAAACTTGGTTTGTAATAGTTTCCTTACATCCCAATGGTATGTTGTGAAAATAAGCCAAATCGTTCACAACCACGCCTACTTCCTATATACCAGAACTTTGAAGATGATCTGAATCGTTTACTTTACAATATATAAAGTAAGAACTGTTAATAGTGTGGCCCCATTCTAAAAATCATGGGTTTTTAAGGCCCCATATATCGAACATGAGGACCTCGGTGCTTCTAACCTAATATTAGGGTTTCCAACTTTCAATGGACTTTATACAATATATATGACGAATATGTGGGCCAAATTGTGTATTATATAATATAAATAAAGTTAAATAAATAAATTGCGAGAGTATAAAGTGTACGCTTACACCCGAACTTAGCCATTCCTTACTTGTTTTATAATATATTTAGAATATTTTTTTGTTTTTGGTGAAAATTTTATAGCGATATCTCAACTGGAAGTATGTGCGGAGATTACAAAAGCAGTTAAATGAACCAAAAATTTATTAAATAGTTAATTGTGATTTCGAAAGCAGGTACATTTTGGATATTGTTTAAATTAATAAAAATGAAAATGTAAAAAAATATAAAAATGTGGAGCACAAATTCTCGTAAATTCGTTTTTTTTTGTTGCGATCGCAGTAGCAATGTAAAATCACAATCATTTAAAAATAGAAATCACAGTGATTCAGAAATAGCAATATCCAGTCCATCGAAATATGGAACTCATGGGATTGTCTGATTTTTTTGTGTTAAGTACAGAAGCAACTAGGAAGCAAACGATCTCACAAGTCTGTATACGAACATATAATATATGAAAATGAGAGAGTAAATCAATCAGGCAGAGAGCGCAAAACCACGAAAATTGGGTTATACTATTTGGGAGCGACATAGAAACGACGCGGTTGTTTGAAGGAATATTTGAAGTGAAGATGAAAGTTCCAAATCGGAAACAGTTTGAAATTTTAATTTGTTAAACGCAAAAATGTCCTCCATATTCCAAAGATTTTAGTAAAGTGATATAACCTTTAAAGTTCGATTTTTTTGGACGGATATTTCTAAAAAACTATATCCATTCGCACCGCCATCTCGCGTCAGAGCTGGTGGGCATTAATAAAATTGCATTTTTGTATCTAAGGCTTTAAGATAACGAAGATAAAAATGTTACACAACAAGTCAGAAGCTAGAGAAAAAAGAGGAGGAGTTAATAAAACAGATGCCACTGTATCCTTTGGAAGAAGCTGTTGCGAATTCAATGCAGTTCGGTAATTAGCTGGACTACCTGGTAGAGTAGTTGGATTAGCGGGAAGCGAGGAGCATAATATGCTGGAAGTATTACATATTTTAGAAGAATGAAGTGCAGGACGCAAATGTCACCACTACGTCTTTTGGTATACACGACAGTACTCATATACCAAACTTTCCAACATATCACCAAAAAAAAAAACAAATAAAGGTGGAAGACTAAAATTGTTGGGCAGATAAACGTAAGTGCAACAAATACAGTGATGCCGTTGTTTAGAGTCAATAGAGAATAGTATAAAACCCATAAAGGACTGATTTAAAGATATGTCTCGTTAAATCAGAAAGAATAAGAGCGCCTTAAGGTATACCATATAAAATATATATATACAAAATTATGTATATATTATGCCGCATGTGTTTTCGATGCATTTTCATTGACAGTTAACAAATTTATTTGTTTGTTTACATTTTGAGCAAGGATAATGGTAAGTTTTAGAATATTTAATATTTGCTATAATTATTATTAATGATCGTGTTTTATATTAGGTTTACAACTTTGCTTCCGCCGTTTTCTTTGTAAATTTAAGGCTATTTTTGTATAAAAACGGTTACAAAAATGTTTTTCAAAATATTGGCCTACTACTTTTGACCATCTTTCTGGCAGCATTCCGTGGAAATGTCGAGAATTTGGCTCAAAAAGTGACATTTTTTTTAATAGAATCACGACAAGAAAATTTTAATAAAGACTGGCTTTGAAAAGCCAGATATATATCTTGGGCAGTGATGATTCTTTAAGATAATTGATAGAGACTCTTACTATCCAGCACCTTGGCCTTGCAAAAAAAAAATAGAAGAGTTGAACAAACAACGTCGATTAAATCATGTTGGACAAAAGTTTGTATAGGTTTCTACCGATGCAAAAGCTTTCAATTAAATATCATTAATTCCGATTGTCAACGAAATGGATCTGTGCTTTTTAAATAAAACTTTTGAATGAACCGAAGTTCATTTCATCCATCGGCCTCTACAAAAAATGGATACGAACAAATATTAATAATGTGGTGAATGCAAAATATGTCTTTCAATTATATCGCAGGCATCGATTATAATAAGAGGAATGTAAGTTTCAAGTATTATAGCTTTCAGCGAAAACTGGTTTTCATTTCGTTCGACAGATTTTGCATGGATGAAAACACAAGTTTTAGAATGAAAACCCAGTTTTTTACGAAAACATGTTTTCAATGTCCGTCCGAATATAGTATTCGTTTGATTCTTCTTTTTTGAATCATGTTTTCAGTAGAAAATTTAATTTAAAAACGTACATAAACTTCTTAGCCTCCGCTTAAGTGCCTTTCACGCAAATTTCCTCTTTTAAATGCCTTTTAATTTTTTTGACATTGGCTATCGTCAAAAGTAAAAAATCTACATAGTTTTGTAATGTTTTTTTATATTTATTGTTATTAATAAGTATTTTTGTTAATAATAAGAAATAAATGTGACTTTCATTCTAAAAGAAAAATAATAGATCGAAATATTGAAGAAAAAACTTGGTAAATGCCTCGTGGCATTTAAGCGGGATTCATTTAAGTGCCTTTCCCACTTAAGTGTCTCAAAATTATTGCATGTTAAGAGGGAGCACTTAAGCGGGGATTACTGTACTAAAAAAATATACATAAATACGTTATTATTAGAACTTTAATTTACATTTACATTTAATTGAAAAACTGTCAGTATTGCATATATGTATTCATTCACAATAGGTTAAAAGCGGCCATGTTTAACAATGTCACTAACTCTCTAAAATTTTGAGGATTAAATGGGAGTTAGCAAGCAGTTAATCAGATTAACACCGCCGTCTGTCAGGGGTATAATTCTTCCATACAAACTAAGCTAAAAGCTTAATTTGCTGGTCAATGAAAACACCCCCATATTTTATATATCTAATACAAAAATCAAATTATAATATCGTACTAAGTAGTAAATAATAATAAAATCAATATAGCAATGGTGCTGAGGAAGATAGCTTTCCTCAAAGCTGAAAATCAGTACCTTAATCAAAAAATATAAATAAGACAAATAATGTCACAAATGCTGAACGTTTTGAAACAGATGAGAAGGGTTTCCCCCCGAAACATATTGGATCTTGCAAAGAAGACCCAGCAAAAAAGGAACAGCTGAACTCTCTCCTCAGCTTATTGTGTCAACTATGTACGTCAAATACCCCAAAAATAGGCGTAAGTGATCAAAAAGAAAAGAAAATCTCATGGTCTCCACCAATAATGATATCGGGGGAATGTGAATACCAAAAAAATTATAATATTGCGAATAATCAAGTTAAAAAGGATTTTCTATTAAACTTATTAATTTGTGTATTAAATGATGATTAACGAAAGTTAACCAAGATGTTATCAAAAGAGAGTTTACCATGGAGATCTGCCAACATAGGTTATGGGCCCAGGGCATTGCGTCCCAGCTCACGATTTCGGGAACATTTCGCATTAAAACATTATGCAGTTTCATGTCCCGCAAAAATAGAACGTTGTGAGAATGCATGTGTCGCACTAAAACGTTATATGGCTCCAGAATACAGTTCGAAAAAAAAAACATAACTTTGAGAGAATGCGTGTGTCGCATTAAAACGTTATATAGTTCAACATTACGGTTTCGAATAAAAACAGCAACTCAGTTCTTTATAGCAAGTGCGTGTGTCGCAATAAACAGTTTTTTGAATATAAAAGTACAATTGCGTGTATCGCACTCTAAATTAAACACATTTTTTTTTACAAAATAACACTGAAACAAGTGTATATCATTCTTTTTCATATACGAGAAATCGTTACTATGAACTCATTATTTCAAATTGAAAAACTTGATGAAAAGAACTTCGACTCGTGGCGTGTTCAAATGAAAAGTGTCCTCACCCACGGTGGATTATGGCAAATAGTGAGTGAAAAATATTTAAAAGACGAGAATAACGAAGCTGAGTGGAATGCGTTGGATGAAAAGGCATTGGCCACAATCACCACATAAAGCAATGTGGATCATCCATAGAAGCGTGGAAAGTTCTAGAACAGGTGCATGAGCCAAGTGGATCGGTTCATAAAGTTTCCTTATATAAGAAACTATTGAACATGAGATTTAGTGAAAATGAAAGTATGTCAAAATATTTGAATGATTTCACATCAATCGAAATCAAAGGGGACTTAATAACCATTATTTTACTTTCAAGTCTTCCAAAGCGATATGAACATTTCGTAGTGGCTATGAAGACTCGAGATAGTTTACCAACCTTAAGGGTACTTAAAATTAAGCTCCTCGAAGAATCCGAAAGAAAACGGCAAACGAAAAATGGTTCCGTTGAATCGCAGGCTTTTGCGGTATGGGCAAATAAAGGTGAAAATTCCAATAAGGGAAATAAATATACAAACATAAGATGTTTTAAGTGCGGGCAGCGCGGTCATATCGCCGCCAATTGTTATTCAAAGTGCAAGAAGAGAGTCAACAAACCATCCAAAAGAGACGAAAATTCTTTCACAACGCTAGCAGCAGCAGACGTAAAGGAGTTCGACAACACAACCTGGCTTCTCGATAGTGGAGCAACAGCACATGTATGCATTAATCGAAATTTGTTCATTTCGTTAAAAACGCATAAAGAGGGAATCTCATTGGCGGGAAATAATTATATTACCGCGGAAGGTGTTGGAGAAGTGAGAATACAATCACTAGAATGTGACATTATTCAAAATAGTGTTTTGTTTGTGCCAAATATGAACAGTAATTTTATATCGGTTGCAAGAGCTGCTGAAAATGAAGTTAAAGTAATGTTTGATAGAAATTATGCAAAAATAATGTGCAAAAACAATACCGTTTTGAAAGCAAGAAAGATTAATAAACTTTTTATATTTCGGTGTGAAAACCATAAGTGTTTTTTATTATACAAATGAAAAAGCCGTATCATGGCATGAACGTTACGGTCATTTAAATTATAGTAGCCTACAAGAATTGATAAATAAAGACATGGTCCGTGGTATAGACAAAGTGAATTTTGCTAAAAACATTACATGCGAAGTGTGTGCGAGATGCAAAATAAGTGTAAAACCATTTCCAAAGTGTACGAAAAATAGAGCCAAAGACATTTAGACATTCTTTCGTACAAAGTCCTTAGGAGGTTCGCGTTATTTCTTAAGTTTTATAGATGATAAAACAAGACGTATATTTGTGTATTTTCTAAAATCAAAAGAAGAAGTTCTAGATAAATTCAAAATATCTAAAAGTCAAGTGCAGAGACAAACTGAAAGAAGAATTAAATCGATTCGCACTGATAATGGTCGTGAATTCGTAAATAAACAATTTGATAACCTTTTAAGTAAGTGTGGCATAAAAAGACAGTTAACGGTCCCGTATACTCCACAGCATAATGGAGTTGCCGAAAGAGCAATTCGAACAATTCTTGAAATGGCACGTAGCATGTTGCTACAAAGTGGACTCAATGAATCTTTTTGGGCAGAAGCAGCCGCCACTGCAGTGTTTTTACGTAATAGGTCGCCCACAAAAGCATTGAACGAGATAACACCATATAAGACATGGTCCGGTAGAAAACCATATGTGAAATTTCTTAAAATATTCGGTACGGAAGCTATTGCACTAAGTAAAGTTAATAATAGCAAATTACAACCAAAAGGCAAAAAATATATTATGGTAGGTTATTCGCAAACGCGATGTAGTGTTTCTACCATTCAAAAGAAACGAGATAATCGATTTTTCGGACATGATGTCTATCGAATCTGAAGCCTTCGAGAACGGAGAAAGAGCATCTGAGGTACAAAGCGACAAAGAAGCAGATGACAGTGATGACGCGTTTGAAGAAGCGATCGAAGAATCGTTAGAGACAGAACCTGAGAGTGATTTTCATGAAAGTCTTGGTGAATCTTCGATTCAGGAAGAGAGTCCTGCTCAAATAGGACGAGGAAGACCCAGAGTAATACGTAGTGGAAAGCCAGGTCGTCCACGAAAGATGTTTAATACAATAAATATATTGCAACATGTTTGTTGTGAGATGAAGATCCCCCAAAGTGCCGAAGAAGCTAAAAGTAACAAATATGCAAATGAATGGGTGAGAGCAAGAAGACAGAATACGATGCCCTAGTACGAAATAAAACGTGGAACTTAGTTGACTTACCAGATAACCAGAAAGCAATTGGATCTAAATGGGTGTTTACAGTCAAACATGATAAGAATGGTGAAGTAGAGCGATTTAAAGCACGTTTAGTCGCAAAAGGATGTAGCCAAAGATTTGGAGTAAATTATACAGAGACATTTTTTCCAGTAGTGCGTTATGCAACTATACGCATGGTATTAGCATTAGCAGCAGAGTTCAAGATGCATACACATGTATGTAGCGCATATCTTAACAGTGAATTATCCGATGTCGTGTACATGCAACAACCTAAAAATATCATCGACAAGAGATATCCTGAACGAGTATTGAAGCTCAATAAAGCAATATATGGGCTGAAACAATCAGGAAGAGAATGGAACCAGAAATTGGATGAAGTCATTAAAGGAATTGGCTTCAGAGCATGCAACAACGAACAATGTTTATACAGAATGAGCAATCAGGGTAACTTATCGCTGTATATGTTGATGATCTCATTATAAGTTGTCAAACCAGAGAAGACCTCCTTGCAATCAAAGCAAAAATTGCAAACAATTTCAAATGTGTCGATAAGGGTCCAATCTCTTATTTTCTGGGAAATTACAAGAGACGGTGAAACCGGTAGCATTGAAATTGGTCAAGAATTATACGTTAAAGAGATCTTAGAAAAATATAAGATGACAAATTGTCGAACGACGAAAACCCCATTAGACATAGGTTTTCAAATTTCGTGCACTAATGAATCGTGTACCAAAGTAGACGTGAAGAAATATCAGTCAGCCATAGGTCCATTAATGTACTTAGCTATTTGCCCGAGGCCTGACATACTACATTCAGTCGCGAAGTTAGCTCAAAAGGAATCAAGATCCTCATAAAGAACACGAAGCAGGTATCAAGCATATTTTACGATATCTATTCATGACAGCGAACTACAAACTAGTATATCGTCGTACTGGCCAATCTATTGAAGGATTTGTAGAAGCCGATTGGGGCAGTAACAATTCGTACACATGATATGTAAATGAAATGAAAATACAATGAATTAGTGATAATAACATTAAAAAAAAAAATATTATAAAATATTTTATGAATTTCTTAAAAATGACAATTTTTTGTTTTAGCTTAATTTTTTTTTAATACTTTTAATATTACAAAATTTATTCGTTTAATCAACAGTTAAACACCCATGTAAGACATTTACAAAAAGAAGTGGTAAGTTTGATAGCCACATTTGAGAATACTTGTATTTTAATGGGGTGCCTAATACTTTTGGCCAAGACTGTATGTACTAATGAAATGATAGCTGATGTTCTAAATAAGAATTTATGTAAATTAAGGTATGAGAAATTTGTAAAACTATTAGGTTTTAAACAGTCATGATGTAAACGACCTACTCGTGTTGAGGAAGGGTGTTAAAGGTAATCGGTGTTTCCCTAAGCAACACGATTAGTTCATACTATAGAAAGCAACTCTAAACCATACGCCCTTTCTGTACATAGCATTACGTCTTCATGAAAAAGGATTCAATGAATGATATAAATGCCGTTAACAAATTGAAATGAAAATGAAGAAGCCTATAAATATGTTTCTTCTTACTTTCGAAGCAACTGAAAACCTTATCAACATATGTGGAATAAAAACAATAGTGCATTCTGTTCTTTTTTTAGTAATTTTCAACCTAACCTTTGTATGGGAGGTGACTATATTAAGAAGTGGCTAAAAGAAACGACTGCGGAAAGTTTGACTTATATAGCTTTATTTTGTTTGCGAGACATATACAAAAAACCTATTTGAGGGAGGGGCAGACTTCTCCAAAAAAATTACATCCAAATATGCCCCGCTTAAGTGCCCCCCTGAATATGCAAGACTTTTGAGACACTTAAGCAGGAAAAACACTTAAATGAATCCCGCTTAATTGCCTCAAGGTACTTACCAAGCTCTTTCTCAAATATTTCGATATAATATTTTTTCTTTTCGAATGAAAATAACATTTATTTAGTATTAATAACAAAAATACTTATTAATAACAATATTAAAAGGCACTTAAAAGAGGTAATTTGCAAACAGTTTTTGTGGCTTAAATATAACAGGCATTTAAGCGGGAAAGGCCCTTAGACGGACACTCTTAAGCGGGGAATTTTATATGTAAATGCCGCAAAATATGGTCACTTAAGCGGGGATCACTGTATATGGGAATCGTCAATATCCGTGTTCTTCTATCATTTAATGCGCACAAGCTCAAAAGACTATTTAATTTCTTTTTGGCTGCTAGAAGTAAAATCAATTGTTGCAATCTTTTTTATTTCCATTTCCATTTTTAAATTTCAATTAATTTATTTACTGTAATCAGCTCATTGTAAAAATTTACTGCACATGTATTTTCTGCGATTTCGGCTATAATCGCTTAAAGCGGTTCCTATGCCAAATATATATACAGAGTAAGTGCCTTTACCGCTTAAGTGACGATATTTTGCGGCATCTTTGTTTTTTCTCTAAATTTCCATATAAATTAAGAGCATCCGCTTAAGTGACTATATTACCGCGAGCTGAAAGCCTCTGCAGCTAGTGCTCCTTAAATTTTGTATAATAATAATTGTATTATTATTTTTCATTTAATAAATAAATAAATAAATTACAGTCACAAATACAAAATTATTTGCATTTTTTCTCCTTTTAGTGCCTTTTAATACTTTTGACATTAAATGCACTGAGAATTGTCAAAAGGAAAACACATACATATTTTTCTAATGTTTTTTCTTCCATATTTATGTGATTTTCATTCTAAAAGAAAAAATATTAGATCGAAATATTTGAAAAAAAACCTCGAGGCTCTTAAGCGGGATTCATTTAAGTGCCTTTCCCGCTTAAGTGTCTCAAAAGTCTTGCATGTCCAGAGGGGGCACTTAAGCGGAGATTATTGTATATATCTTTTCACTGGAAAAATTTGTGCAGATCTGCATGTAGGGATGCAAACATCGTGAAATGAAACAACGATGGTTCGATGTATCGATTTTTCTCCAAAACCCATCGAAATCAAAAACATCGGGCATTAAAACATCGATACATCAATGTATGTTTGAACTTTTTTAACTTATTTTAAATTAAGTGTAAAAAGCTAAGGGATACAGAACCAGAAATAAATAGCATAAATAAATGAAATGTAGTACGTCTACAGTTATGTCTGTTAAAGTTTTTTCTCAATAAATAACAGAATTTCAAAACAACGACGTGGAAAGTTTTTTCACTGTCAATTCTTTTCGATTTTATTTTTGCGTGATTATTGCCCTGGGTTTAGAAAACGGTCGTTTACTCGGCACTGAAGTGGCCACAATGTGTAAATATTAATAAGCATATTTATACAACTCCGGAAACACAGTATTCATATCAACCCAAACTCTATTGGCTTTTGATTGGTAGGGGTAACAGCCGAGATACATTTTCTCTTCAACCTTCCGTCCCTGTAAGTGTAGATAAATTTGACAGCTTACATTTCACCTTTTGGTGGACCAAATGTTTATTCTGGTTCCAAATATCAAACGAGTATTCTGTTTCACACTCATCCGAATATTCCGTTGTACGATTCTTTGAATTTTTGTGAAAAAAGTTTTTCTTTTAGCCGTAACATCCATAAAATGCAGTAATTTGAATCTCTGATCTAACGCAGTAGAATACGCCAGAATTAAATTGTATAAATAAATCATAAAAGTAACCGCAGTATTGTCCAAGCGCACATTCCCTTAATGAATTCTCCGTATTTTACAAACATCGAATTCCAATGTAATAAAGCGTATTCAAATAGAGGGTTTCGAGTTAATACTCGAAAAAGTGTGAAGTCAAATTTTTATATAAAACATCGGCATAAAACATCGTTGAAAGTGACATCGATGCATCGATGTTTTTAGATTCGAGACATCGATGCTTTTTGACGAAAACATCGATACATCATTTGCGTCCCTATCTACATGCAGAATATCTACACATGTAATTCAGGCATAACGCAATAACACACATGAGATTGATTAATGCGCTTAAAAATATAAAAGTTGAGTACGATAGTGAAATAGAATGGGAGAATTAGTGCAGAGTTGTCAGCCAAGTTTTGACGCATTAAGAGATTACAAACCCAACTCTTCGAAATGAGGGAGAAAGTAAAAAACTTATGCATTGAAACATCTCAAATTGGGACTTATAGTAAAATTTCAGTGAACCCAGATATCGTGTGCAAGATCCCACTCTATATAAATAAATCAGCCCCTGAATATAATGGGGGATCAGATGACTACGTGGCCTGGAGGCAGTCGGCCACGGGCGTGTACGTACTATTCAAACATTAGTTACCAACAGAATTGTAATGACATATGAAACGGGGCTACACTACTCAATGAAGAGGTCAGAGCTTTCGGACTTCATGTCTTCATATCTGGCTTAATTGTAGGACATGCTTAAGCAAGATCTTTTGTCTTTCCAGCACAGCCGAACAAGTTACCACCTGCTTTACCATTGTCCAGAGAAGCAGAAGTTAGGATTGAATGCAGTCTGATTTCGACCTCATAAGCCAAAGCCTTGCAGAAAGGGAACAGACCAAAGAAGAGTATAGAACCGTGGTCGGCACTGCTTGGCACATTTTTGCTTACTCACATCACACGTACGCTTAATCTCCAGTTATGCATACTTGACTTGACTTAGCTACATGTGATAACTGTCACATAGAGGATCTGTTTAACCTTCCGATGTTCGGTGCCTTATGATGCGGTAAGTGCATCATAAGGGTCTGCCCAGACCCATAAAAATAATGTAAGAAATACGGTTTTAAAAATAATTTTATTTATTTATTTGAACGGATTAGTATTAATTATGAAGAGCAATTGGGTTTACAACTATATAGTTGCATGGAATGTTCATTAAGACATATGGGACGATTACATTTGCTGCAGTTATAACGAGTTTTACGTCGCTTTTTCGAAGAAGAAGCAGCACAATGGTAGCACGATGGCCGTTTTGAAGCAACTTGAGCATATGATTGTTGCTGTGTTGCATCTGATGTCGATGGACAAGATTCCGGTACTTAAAAGTTGCGAAATAATTTATTTTAAATTAGTAAATATGAATACATGCATACACATATCTTTATACGCGGAGATATATGTAGGTGTGTATATAATTCATACTCACCTTGATATTGAAAAGATTCATTGCTTGTCTTATATGATCAAACCTCCATACTAATGGGTTAGTCGCCCGTTTCGTCATATGTGGAATAACTAGCTGCCGTGCCAATTCAATGATAAATGAGCGCCTCTTATCACTCTGCTTTGCCGGATTCAGCTCGTCATAGATGATGAATGAGGCCAAACCGGCAATATCCAGCATATTATAAAACATTGCTAGTGGCCAACGGTTTGTCGAGCGTTTGCACGAATAGCCCGTCAACATTTGATCCATTGTATCTACCCCCGCTTTAAATTTATTGTAGTCCAAAATTTTATCTGGCTTGAATCCTTTAAATGGATCGGTGCTTTGACGGTAATGGGCAGTGGATAACATAATTACTGGCTTTTTCGGCTTTGCCATATACGAGCACAGACCGATATTATTATTGTGATAACAAAATAAAGTGCTTTTAACATCACGCTTCGGGTTAAGCAATTCATGCGGAATGAAGGTCTTATTTTTTCTTACGGTACCGACAAAAGCCACTCTACGATTCATCAACATTTCTGCCAAGTTGTATGTTGAAAAAAAATTGTCAGCATAAACAGTCCTACCGCTGTCCATATAATTTTGCATCAATTTCATGGCGACCCGTTCACCTTGATACGTTTCTCGCTGGCCACCTGGTGGTTTTCCAGTATAAATTATATCTTTCAAAGGGTAGTTTGAAACAGAGTCACAAATCCACCACACTTTCATGCCATATTTTGCCGGTTTACTCGGAATATTTTGGGTGAATCGAGTGCGCCCACGATATGGAAATAACTGTTCATCGACGGTTACATGACAATCCGGAGTGTATGCTTTCTCTAAATTGGCCATCAGCATTAGCCATACATCGTCCAGGGCAGCAGTTTTGCTTTGCTTCAACCTCTCAGCACGAGTACCACTGTTATCGAAACGGGTGAAAGTAGTTAAGCTCTTGAACCGATTCAATGACATAGTGGCCTTATAAATTGGCATATTGTAGCTGGCCCACAATTCTTTCGCTGGCTGAGAATTCGAGTGGAATACACCAGCAATAAGTAGCATCCCAAAAAAAGCATACATTCGTCATCGTCAGTCATTACCCAAGAACGCTGTTTATTACTGGGATGCTTTTCATTCCATAGACGAAACGCTTCAACGGCTTTTCTGTTGGTTTCCCGCACAATGATACTAACGATTTCAGGAGACAGCAATAGCTTGAAAAGAGCTTTATGACTCGGTGACGCTCCTCGTAGTGGCCCTTTACGAGTAAAAGTTGTAACATTGTGGCAACGAGGCCTTCCAGGTGGTGGAGGATTTGAATTCCACATTCTACCATCTTTCGACCTGTATATAAGGCCCTGGGTAATAGATGTGCTGCATGATTCCATTGTAGTTGAAGCCTCAAGGGCGATAGCTTCTCTATACAAATCCTCAATATCATCATGGTTTTCATCCAGAACAGCCTCTAACTCGATTTCCTGTTCTATATCTGATGCTTCACCGAAGTCATCTTCATCTGGAAAATATTCATCATCTTCTACGTCGCCACTTGTTTCAAATGGATCGGACTTCTGTCCCATAATTTCTTCAATTTGTGCCTGAAGTCGCTGACGTTCTTCCGGACTCACATTTGCTGCGTTTAGCTTACGAAGCAAACGCGTCAACACATCAACTTCATCCATATTTACTTGTTCCATTTTATTTTAAAAAACACTTCCCACTAATTAAAAAACACGTGTTCACTTCAATTATCAAATGTCAACTAAAAAATTATCTCTGCCGCTGCCTCCGCTAACAGTTTAGTTGTTTACACCTAACGGTTAACCAATTTACATGAGAAGCTTATATGGGTCTGCACAGACCCAAGTGAGCTTAATAAACGAAATTAGTTTAAAATTATTATTTTTACAACAAATATAGCAAAAATCTTAATTTTGCTACTTCATTGTGTTTAGCACACTACATTTTAGGAAGTCATGGACTAAGAAGCCTCAGATATTAAAAATAAAAGATCTACATACATTTAAAGATCGAATGGGTCTGGCCAGACCCATATGAACATCGAAGGGTTAATAGGCTTTGCATGTACTTGATTATCGAACACTTGACTTGACTTGAAAGCCTCTGGAATTTAGAACTCTATGTTGCGTTGATATTTGAACTGCTCTCTCTCTCTCACTGTTTCTCTTTCCATCCTCATTATGACACTATTCCTATGTTGCCTGAATGGTTCGATTGGAAATAAATATGTTAGAATTCTTAGCTTTATAAATCTTCAAAAATAGAAAAAAGTTAAGAAAATTCAGCAAAAAAATACTTTTTCACAACAATTTTTTTAAAGGGTTTAATAAAAAAATCTTCTATTTTATTTATAACTGTATATAACTAATGTAAACAGAAATATAACTATTACAAATCTCTACAAAAATTTGTGTTGATCTGCTCAGAAAAAACTTAATTTGCGAATTTATGTATGTACATATAATAACAAACACTCATCTATACTAATATTATAAAGCTGGAAAGTTTGTTTGTTTGTTTGAACGCGCTAATCTCAGAAACTACTGGTTCGAATTGAATAATTCTTTTTGTGTTGGATAGTCCATTTCTCGAGGAAGGCTATAGGCGACCAATAGGAGCGAAACAGTGGTAAATGTGTAAAAAACGGGGGAAATTATTTATCTTTGAGGGCTTCCGTTCCTTGCGCTGCGAAAGCGGTTCAAGATACACAAAAGTTATGTATGAAAGAATTATTTCTCTTTTAATGATCTAAAAAAAAATCCGTGAGTACCGTTTTTGTGATAATTAATTTGGTCGAAATTATTTGTTAGAGTCTTATTAACATAATAATATTAATCTTTATCCAATATAGTATGAATTTGAAAATGCTAGAATTTATATTTTATATTCCTGTTGTTATCCTTCCTGTTGTACCCTCTGCGAGGACTTTCAAAAACGATGAAATGTGACAAGTGCTCTGGGAAAGTGAAGATGGGCTAGATTTTGATGATGGTAATAGTCTATCGGAGCCAGATTATGATGTAAACATGGAAGATATTTGGTCTTAGCGGGATATGATGATATTTTATATACAGTTATTATATATTTTATTAATATTTCTTTTATACATTTTGTATATATTTTATAGTAATAAAGAGGAATGATTTGTATCTATGTTTGTAATGAATAAACTCAAAAACTCCTGTGTCGACTTTAAAAATTCTTTCACCATTGGAAAGCTACATTCATCCCGAGTAACATAGGCTATATTTATTGCTAGAATCTCAACTTTCTTTCTTGAAATAGTTCCCATGTGAGGGCAACAAAAAGACTCCGTGATGGAGAATCTTAACCTGAAACTGAAAATCGTCTTGCAAGTCATTCTCTTCGTTTCGCAATCGCGTACCAGAGAGTCGAGTAACGAGTGTTCGCAGCTGCTTGCGTATGCAGGGGCTTGAAGAACAATATATTAGAAATATACAAGTTCACAATAGGGAGTCGAACTCTGTGCGTTCCCAACGCCTTCAAAATCAGAGAGAAAGACAATCGTCATCAAAGCCTTGAGGTCATAATCAAATTTTAGCTCATTGCAAATAAAATATAATTTGATGTTCGAATTTTCCTCATTTTTTTTTAACTCACGAATGAAACTGCAAAGTACAAACATATGTATATATATATATGAGATATATATATATATATATGAGAGTATGTATAAATGCGTAAAAACTTATAACTTTTGAATTATTTGATTAAGCCCGTGCGAAGCCGGAGTGGTCTGCTAGTATGTAGATAAGTACGTTGTTGGTATCTTATTTCTAAAAAATCATATAGTTTGTTTATCTTATGCCGAGTCGTTGATGATGACAAGTCAGCACAACAGCTTTAAGTAGTTTTAACCTAAGTATAGTTTAAGAATGTAAAGAAATTTTAATAATAAACTAGACGGAAAGCCGCACAGAACGGTATTTTTCCGTAGTTTTTATTCAAAGATACGTATGTATATCCCGTCATTTATTCAATTCAAATAAATTATGCGATTAAAATAATATATCTACTTAATGTTTATATTTTTATATTAAATGCATTTCTTACAATACTAAAATTGACTACATATTTCATTATACATGTGTATATCTACATATATACAAAAGCCCTTACGTACATATGTAGACATATGGACATCTTCCAAAATTCCAATTGTCTCGTTATCTCTTATCAGTGAAGGACATATGCACGCATTGCATAAAACCAACACCATACACACCGCCCCGCGTATGGCATGTCAACAAACGCCTTTTCGCGACGATGACAAAAATCATAAATTGAAGATTTTTCTTTTCCACAAGGAAAAGTTCCAACACCGCAAAAACCTAGGTACAAAAGTGGCAACAAAGCCTTTGAGTCGATTTAAAATATTTTCAGCACAAATTCTCAGGTTCGCAAAAATTTATGTCGATATGTTTGCATACTCATACATATTCATACATATTTACCGATTTTCTACTAACAACGCAATGCTGTGTCGTTTTGACGTTGCGCAGGCGGCCATTAAACCTTCGATACATCGAGCTATACAGAGCCGTTTTAAGTGATCCCTCCCGAATTATAAATGCGCTAATTATGTATTGTATAATATTGACCCACAATTAGCATATATATAAAAAAAATGGTGCGTGGAGTCCCTACGCGCGGAAGAAGTTATACTTCTTAGTGATATCCCAAGAAATGCATATCATTTTACTATTATAATTATCGCTAGGGTTCATTTTGCATTCTACCGCACACAAATCGCCAAGTGAGTGAGAATATGACATTTGTCTTGCTCATTGTGATAAATAGCAACGACTGAATTTCTTGTTTCATTTCATTGTAATCTTACAACGAAATCAAAATTTGGTACAGATTTCAGGAGGCTCGTTGCCGTTCATAAATGTTTCTGATAAATCAAGATGTTTGACTGTTTAAACACTCTATCTGAGAAATCATCAACATGATTAATTATTATTATTTGTATAAAACCTTGGAATTTATTCATTAAAATAACCACTCAGAAGTTGTTTTATCCGTTGTAACCGAGACATCATTGCTAATATGCCACAAGACAAAATTAGAAATGAAGTTCATAAACCTCACGCTGTCAGATAAAACGATATACCTCCTCATCGCGGGTGCTAATACTTTCGACAGAGATAAAGAGATGTACAACTCTCATATCTCTGGAAGTGAGAGCGCAATTGTAAACGTCAAAACCACCTAAACATTGACAGTTTGTCGAGATGAGGAGGTTTTGACGTTTCGCAATTGGGAAACTGGAAAGGCCAGATTGAAATGTTGCCAAAAAAATAATGCGATGGAGACATTTTTAGCCGCCTTGCAAGATCACTAATAAGAACTTAAAACAATAAATATCAATGAAAACGCGTAATTTAAAAGTGGTTTAAGAATATTTTTGTGAATTGCAGCATCGAGAAACTAATTTTTCATGGAAAATTATAAAAGAAATTGATTTATTTTCAGTTGACACTTAATAATTGACCATATTTATTACTGAAACTTCGAAAACCGGCTATTTTAATATACCATTTTATCGCTAAATGAAATTGAAATAAGTTATTTTATATTAAACATTCAGTATATAATAATTTTTAACCATAATAAATGTTGGGTATTTTTATTTAAATGCCCAAAAATTAGTATTTTGTCTGATCTGGCGATATTGCAAAATGTTATAAAAAACGCAAATTTTGAGGTGCTCTCACACTGGAATAAGCTGGACATCCCTTTATCCCTGCTTTCGATTTGCAATGAAAGTAAATGAAGACTGACTACAGAAATGATCCTGTGAAGTATAGTCTTAACTTTTCAACGGCCAACGCAAAGTATTTCAACCAAAAGTCACACAAAATAGTTGAGAATTCGCAGAAATGAAACAGAAACGAAAGAAAAACAAATAATACACAAGCATACGAACATACATATGCGTACACATGTGAACATGTCACCAACCAAAAATTTAAACATTGTTCTACAAAAACAAGAATTGCTCAAATAGCATAAGCATGGCAAGTGCTTTAAGTTCTCTGCTTTACTCTGCTTTACTCTCATTCACTCTCTCTCTCTCTCTCGCGTTAATTGTTCAACGCTATTCCCTCTCCACTGAAGCGTTAAACAATTATCGCAATCTTTTCCGAAGTCGTATAAGAAGTATAACTTCAATAATTGAATGTATTGAAATATTCTACCAATATATTATGCCATATTTTAATATACTACGATTGATTATTGTAAGAATCAAGACATAAAAATATAAACGATAATATGAGTTGGGGACCTGGAGCTTCCCTATGAACGGGCGACACTGTTTACAAGTCTTTGATTTGAGAACAAAAAATCACAATTTGCAGCCATTCATTGTCCGTGGCAACGAAGATTTTACAACAAACCATGAGGCACATATTTACGCACATATGTATGCATGTAAACAAATTTACAAACATTATGCGTATGGTTCTTTCGATTTTGTTTACAATTACAAATTATGCGCGAAAGTTTAATCTTTTGGTATATTATAGAAAATTTTAATAACCAAAGAAACTAAATATATATATGTACATATATATATAGTATATAATTACATTGTATTTTAGTATATGTATATAATAATTAATTAATTAATTGGATACTTCAAAGCATTTTATAGAATAATTCATGAATTTTTGCATATGTACGTAAGTATGTATATTGATATCAAATATAAAAGAAATTCTATACAGAGTCGATTGTGCATTGTATATAAGCGAAACTGTAAGGGTACAGTAATTAACATTGAAATTAACATAATTTTTCACATTTAACACAGAAAATGCTAATTTCTGCTATTTTCGAGCGCGCCGATGTTTTTGGTGAAACTGGCTTATAGATTTCTGTGGTGAGACTGGCTTATAGCGGCGAGTACCCCTGCGAAAAGAGGACCATTTTGACTTATTCCAGAGAACGTTAAATATAGAGAAGGTCCAATTGCGGACCAGCGTGTGAATTGTCAAAATCTAACAAAACACGATGAGCGTGTTTCACCTCAGCCAGCTCGGAAGGAGAAATTTTAACAGCGTCACGTTAACATTGCTGAGCATTAAATATAAAATATGCTCAGAGATTTACATTTCTATTATATCGGAATGTTAGCCCGTTTGCTTATATATTGATACATTTATATGCAATCATATGTGCTAATATGATATTTATTTATGACTGCAATTTATTCAATTCAAATAAATTATGCGATTTCAGGGGCATATTTGTCGGCATGTTTAAACGGACCTACATATGTATGTAATGTTTTAAAATAATATACCTACTTTCATAAAAAATGTTTTTATTTTTATATTAAATGCATTTCTTACAATACTAAAATTAACTACATATTTCATTATATGAGACTTGTATATAAATACATGTGTATACCTAGATATATACAAAAGCGCTTACGTACATACATACATATGTAGATGCATATGTATGGACATCTTCCAAAATTCATATTGTCTCGTTATCACTTATCAGTGAAGGTCATATGCACACATTGTTACATATGCATATACATAAATATGTTTGTATGTCATTGACGAACAAGTAATGCATACACAAACTTACATTCGCATATGCGTACACGTAAGTTTGTCACCATCACAAAAAATCAAAAGTATTTTCTACAAAAACAACAAGCGCCTCAAACGCATAAGCAGCATCACAAGTCAATATGGCAGCCAAATATAAGCGAATCTGTAAGCGTACAGTTATTAACATTCAAATTAACACAATTTTTCTCATTTAACACTGAAACCGCTCAATTCTGCTATTTTCGAGTGCGCTGATGTTAAACCTGTGGTGAAACACGCTAATAATTTTCTGTGGTGAAACACGCTCATCTTGGCGAGTACCCCTGCGAAAAGAGGACCACTTGGACAATCGGCACACCATGAACCTTCTCTATATTTAACGTTCTCTGCTTATTCATTGGTCACGATGAAAATAAACTTGAATGAGTTCGGTACACTGATCGGAACGAGTGGAATTGTGAGATCGTAGCTGAGCACGAAAGTTGAGATACCCAGTGAGAATTTTGTCACATTAAATTGTTCATTATTTCATTGAATACAATGCGCAAACGACTCTGTATATGATTTCGTTTCGTGCAAAAATGCATTAATTATTCTATAAAATGCTTTGACGTATCTAATAAATTAATTATTTTATATACATATGCTAAAATATAATGTAATTATATACTACATACTAGCAGACCCGGCCACATGTTTTTGTGGCTAAGGTATACATTAAATTAAGTTGGTCCAATCTTGGCTTCGGCGACGATATTGATTACTGGAGGTTGATTTATGTTACGCAGCATGATTACAACTCACACTACTTTTAATTGCAAAGTGAATGGTGATAGTACAGGCAATTTTATATAGTTTGGGATAATTGACTACGTCATCCTGGTTTGTAGCTGTGTCAACTCTCTTGGACCGAAATTCTAAATTGTCGCATTAAGATTATCAATATATTTTTTTACCACCAATATAGGTCATTCAATCAGTCATTTATGGTTATCATATTGAGGTTTCATGGGAGGAAAACTTCTCTTTCGAGTCAATGAAGTGACGGAAATCTGTTGGAAATGCTATTAATCCATCGAGGTGTCAACTGCGACCTTACCATTTCCAACTGATTCTACAATCGCAATTTGATATTGTTGCAAAAACACTCATATGTTAGTTGTTAATTGGCGATTCTTTATGTGTCGCCACAAATTAAATGATTTTAGGCATGCGAATAGCCCGTCAGTAACAGTTGATCCAGGAATAATTGGAAGAGTCTGGCGTAAATCACCCGCTAACAGAATCCTGGCTCCACCAAAAACGTTCATCGACAATCAAGAACTTTTAAAGTCCTGTGCAGTACCTCCAGCGACTTCTTGAATATTTGGAAAATCTTCGTTATAGCGCTATTTTTGGCGATTTTGCCAACTGGTGTTTCGTTCATTTGCAATTTAGGAGTAATTTCAAGGCCGAATGTGCCGTTTGTTTGCCTACTAACAGGTGCCAAGTTGCCCCTATTCCCGTTAACCTTGGCCGTCATATAATATATATGATGATTTTCTATTGGACTTTATGCCGAATATATAGGTCAAATTGTGTGTTATCTCAATAAAATTACATCAATAAATTGCGAGAGTATAAAATGTTCGGTTGGACCCAAACTTAGCCTTTCCTTATTTGTTACAAATTTTATGTGTCGCCACAAATTAATCGACTCAACCTTATACAATTGAACAATAACAAAAATATTTTAACAAAGCAACAATGATAACACTGTGATAGTAAAAAAAAAGACAAGACTAAATTCGACGGTTTCCCCCTATTTCGGGTCCTACGAATAGAACTGCATCATTACTTTTTTGAGTTACAATCATGGTTTCATACAAAAATTTTTGTTGAAGTTTTTCATCTATGCTTAAATTTTGACTCTTAGGCAAGCATTTAACGTTTCTTTCAAACGTTACTTGTTGTTATTTCTTATCAGTGCAGTGGTTAAAATCTTGACTCGTTGCTTGCTGATTTGTGTTGGACATTGATAGATGAGTCTTATTATTGAAAGAAACGTTAAATGCTTGCCTAAGAGTCAAAATTTAAGCATAGATTACAGAGAATAGAGATAGAGGGAAAAAAACATTAAAAAAATTGATTAAATTTCAGTTTTTTCGACATATTGGCTATAAGGACACAAAAAACATTGATTTTGGGGTTTACAGTCATCTAAGAACTTAAAGACGGACTTATTCTGAGAAGCTTTGCCAAAGAAAGTTTACAAAAAAAGTCAACATTAAAAAAGTTAGAGACCGAAGAAAAATGTGCCTTTCTCTTACAATGGGCCACTTTGATGAAAAACTTCAAAAAAAAATTTTGTATGAAACCATGATTGTAACTGAAAAAAGTAATGATGCAGTTCGACTCGTAGGACCCGAAATAGGGGGAAACCGTCGAATTTGTTCTTGTCTTTTTTTTTTTTTGAAAAATACTATCACAGTGTAATCTTCAAAATATTATTTTTTAGTTTTCTCCTTTTATATTTTTCTTGTCAACTCGAATAAAATTGTCTTATTATTATCTACCTCGCAATTTTTTCATATTTACTCACTTTCTAATCTTTTTCTGGCTTTCCACGAATATTTCAAGACTAAAATTAGCCAGATCGGTTTGGCCGTTCTCATTTTTTTGCGGCACAAACGAACAGCAATTCATTTTTTATACTCTCGCAACAAATGTTGCTAAAGAGAGTATTATAGTTTTGTTTGTAACACCAAAAACTAAACGTGTTAGATATTGGGTTATATATACCAAAGTGATCAGGGTGAAGAGTGGAGTTCAAATCCGAATGTCTGTCTGTCCGTCCGTCCGTCCGTCTGTGCAAGCTGTAACTTGAGTAAAAATTAAGATATCTTGATGAAACTTGGCACACTTATTTCTTGGCACCATACGAAGGTTGCTTTCGAAAATGAGCAAAATCGGACCACTGCCACGCCCACAAAAAGGGCGAAAACCGAAAACACATAAAGTGCCATAACTAAGCCATAAATAAAGCTATGGAAATAAAATTTGGTATGAAGGATCGCACTATGAAGAGGCATATTTGGATGTAATGTTTTTGGGGAAGTGGGCGTGGTAAGTTTTATGTACATATCTCGCAAACCAATAGAGCTATATAAACCAAACTTTCTGCAGTCGTTTTTTTAGCCACTTCCTAATACAGTCCAAAAATGAAAGAAATCGGATAATAACCACGCCCACCTCCCATACAAAAGTTAGGTTGAAAATTACTAAAAGTAAGTTAACTCACTAACGAAAAACGTCAGAAACACAAAATTTCACATAAGAAATGGCAGATGAAAGCTGCACTCAGATTTTTTTACAAAATGCAAAATGGACGTGGCGTCGCCCACTTATGGGTCAAAAACCATATCTGAGGAACTACTCGACCGATTTCAATGAAACTTGGTTTGTAATAGTTTCCTTACATCCCAATGATATGTTGTGAAGATAGTCCAAATCGGATCACAACCACTCCTACTTCCCATATACGAGAACTCTGAAGACGATCTGAATCATTTACTTTACAATATATAAAGTAAGCACTAGTGAAGATATCGGTGCAGAACATTGCACAAATACTATGTTAATAGTGTGGCAGCTCCATTCTAAAAATCGCCGAAATCGGACCATAGGTTTTTAAGGCCCCATATATCGAACACGAGGACCTCGGTGCTTCTAACCTAATATTATGGTTTCCAACTTTCAATGGACTTTATGCACTATATATGACGAATATGTGGGTCAAATTATGTATTATATAATATAAATAAAGTTAAATAAATAAATTGCGAGAGTATAAAATGTTCGGTTACACCCGAACTTAGCCCTTCCTTACTTGTTTTTATATTATATTATTATCAAGCGACAATTTTTTTTTAATTCCGCACACAACCATTCAGTAGGGAGCCGACCGCGCGAGTGATCTTTACCCCCCTCCCGTACCTCCGTGCCCCAGTGACGCCTACAACTCTACAACGCATAGTTAGCCGCCGAGCGGCTTTTCAAAATTTTTAACCCGTGATATCTTTTGAATGGAATGTCAGAATCTAATAATTCAAAAAGTTATATAAAGGTTTTGAAGCGATCTGAAATAATAAATGATTTATTTCGATAAGGATTAATACTATGGTACAAATAAAGAGCCTTTTCAAGTAGTGATATTTTAATTATTTTTTTTTATAGAAAATCGCTTATTGTGACAGAACTATAATAGTTAGAGATATGATGTCCCGACGTTTTTTGTAGATAATGATAAGTTCTACAAAATTGTAGTACATCACTTTGTTATATCTTCAATCGTTTTCGCAGCATTCGCGATTAAAGAAAGTTTTTTGGTATTTTTTTTACATTATCGGAGTTTTGGTAAGGAACCCTATTTATTTTGTTAACTAAATATAGCCTATGTCACTCAGGGGTAGTATAGCTTTCCAACGGTGAAAGAATTTTTCAAATCGGTTCAGTAGTTTCGGAGCCTATTCGAGACAAACAAACAAAACAACAAACCTTTCCTCTTTATAATATTAGTATAGATGTACATATGTATATTTATTTTCTTTGGTTATTAAAATTTTCTAAAGGGTGATTTTTTAAGAGCTTGATAACTTTTTTTAAAAAAAAATTGAAAAAAAAAAAATTTAAAATTTGCAAAATCTCATCGGTTCTTTATTTGAAACGTTAGATTGGTTCATGACATTTACTTTTTGAAGATAATTTCATTTAAATGTTGACCGCATATACATACATATACTAAAATACAATGTAATTATATACTATATATATATGTACATATATATATTTAGTTTCTTTGGTTATTAAAATTTTCTATAATATACCAAAAGAATAAACTTTCGCGCATAATTTGTAATTGTAAACAAAATCGAAAGAACCATACGCATAATGTTTGTAAATTTGTTTATATGCATACATATGTGCGTAAATATGTGCCTCATGGTTTGTTGTAAAATCTTCGTTGCCACGTTCATAGGGAAGAGCTCCAGGTCCCCAACTCATATTATCGTTTATATTTTTATGTCTTTATTCTTACAATAATCAATCGTAGTACATTAAAATATGGCATAATATATTGGTAGAATTATTTAATATTTGCTAATTGTGGGTCAATACTATACAATAGATAATTAGCGCATTTATAATTAAGGAGGGATCACTTGAGACGGCTCTGTAAAGCTCGATGTGTCGAAGGTTTGATGGCCGCCTGCGCGACGTCAAAACGACGCAACGTTGCGTTGTTGATAGAAAATCGGCTTGTCGTAAATATGTATGAATATATATGAGCATGCAAACATATCGACATAATTTTTTGCGATCCTCAGAATTTGTGCTGAAAATATTTTAAATCGACTCAAGAGATATGTTGCCACTTTTGTACCTAGGTTTTTGCGGTATTGCAACTTTTCTTTCTGGAGGGAACATTAGAAAAATCTTCTATTTATGATTTTTGTCATCGTCGCGAAAAGGCGTTTGTGGACATGGCATACGCGGGGGATGTGTATGGTGTTGGTTTTATGAATGAAGCAACTTTGCCAAGTGAATGTGCGCTTGCGTTCATGAATGAAAATGTTTTTGTTGTGTTTACTACAAAATTGGCTTCGTTGATTAGCTGCCATATTCACTTGTGATGCTGCTATGCGTTTGAGGCCCTTGTTGTTTTTGTAGAAAATGCTTTTGATTTTTTGTGATGGTGACAAACTTACGTGTACGCATATGCGAATGTAAGTTTGTGTATGCATTACTTGTTCGTCAATGACATACACACATATTTGTGTATATGCATATGTAGCAATGCGTGCATATGTCCTTCACTGATAAGTGATAACGAGACAATTCGAATTTTGGAAGATGTCCATACATATGCATCTACATATGTACGTAAGCGCTTTTGTTTACATGTAGATATATACAAGACTCACATAATGAAATATGTAGTTAATTTTAGTATTGTAAGAAATGCGTTTAATATAAAAATATAAACATTAAGTAGGTATATTATTTTAAAACATTACATATGTAAGTCCGTTTAAACATTTTGATGACAAACATGCCTCTGAAATCTCATAATTTATTTGAATTGAATAAATTTTGCATGCAGTCATAAATAAATATCATATTAACACATATGATTGCATATAAATGTATCAATATATATATAAGCAAACGGGCTAACATTCCACTATAATAGAAATGTAAATCTCTGAGCATGTTTTTCGTTTAATGCTCAGCACTGTTAACGCGACACTGTTAAAATTTCTCCTTCCGCGTTGGCTGTGGTGAGACTGGCTCATAGTGTTTTGTTAGATTTTGACAATTCACACGCTGGTCCGCAATTGGACCTTCTCTATATTAAACGTTCTCTGTAATTGGCGCAGTCGATTCGTTCTAACGACTTTCAAATTTATAAGAAATTCAATTTAAATCGTTCGTGTAAATTTATACAAATTTAAAAACTTGGCATAAAAGTATTAACACATTCACTTTAAAATAAGTCAAGTATTAAATTAATTTTATAAAAATCGTATTTTATCTTGGTGATAATATATATTGGTGATATAATAAACTTATAAAAATTTAAAAAAAATAATAAACCAAAAAGTAAAAACAATTCCGGTAAAAAAAAATTAAATTAAATATGAAATTTTTTTGTAATATTAATATAAGTAATAATATGTAATATTAATATATTAAAAGTAATATTAATATATAAAATAAATAATTAGTAAATAAAAATAATATAATGTAAGATAAGTATAAAAAAAGGGAGGAGATAGAATATAATATTCGTAGAAAATAAGGAAATAAATTAAAAACAAATATTTGTACATGAATTAAATAAATATATTTCATAAACATTTGTTTTATTTTTTGTAAAAGTGTTGTTTTCAAAAGTTTTTCTCAGGCGTAGAACCACAAGCGTTAATGGACCAGCAGAATCGCTAGCGATTTTAAATTAATGAAACCTCTAGCGTGTTCGAATTAGTCAAATCACTAGCAATTTTGAATTAACGAAAACGCTAGTGATTCTGACTAGCGATTCACTAACGATTTTGGAACTAGTCATTTCACCGATGACTGGTAATGCAATGTAAAAATCGTTAGTCAAATAACATTGCATGTAATCTGGAATCCGGTGTTACAGATTCGGAATAAGTTATATCGTTAGCTCTTCTCCGATGGTACCGAACTACAGGGTAATTAATCTTAAATTCACCATACAAAAGCAAATTGCAGAAAAACAATTATTTTATATGCTTTTATATATACTACAAAACAAAATTAAAAAACACATTGTTGCATAAAAGAAAATTAATTAAAAACATCCATTTTTAACGCAAATAACTGAACAAAATGCAACAAATAATCAATTGACAATTAGGCAAAGAATAGAAAAAGATTTCAAATACAGTGATCCCCGCTTAAGTGCCCCACCGTTTAAATACCTTTCTCGCTTAAGTGACCATATTTTGCGACAACGTTGTTTTTTTCTCTAAATTTACATACAAAATTCCCCGCTTAAATGCCTCTAATATATAAGTCACAAATACAAAATTGTTTGCAATTTTAAATTTTAAGTGCGTTTTCATATTTTTGACATTTAATGCGCTGAGAATTGTCAAAAGGAAAAAATATACAGAAGTATTCCGAAATAACGAACACATTAATTGTCAGATCAGTTCGGTATAACGATTTTTTCGTTAATTCGAGAACTCACTTAAGTGCTGAACAAATAGACGACGACAATCAACGAGCGACATCTGTCAAATATTAAAATACACGCGTTCTTATGGGCACAGATTTTTTGACAACAACTCGACTACGCGACAACAGGCTTGTTGTTGTCGCTAACTTAAAAATGTTTCTAATTTTGGCGACGACAATGGGCAGCTGAAGAGTTGCCACTAATATGAGAAACGTAAAATTATTAAAAGTTATAACAAATATGACGTTATTTTGTCATCAGAAACGTAAAATAGCTTTGATATATCATTTATAACAATTAAAACAAATATTTGTATATGGAATGCCAACGGTGTAAACCAACACAAACTGGAGTTAATACGATTTCTGACTGAAAAAAACATAGATGTTATGCTGATATCAGAAACTCATTTAACAAATAAAAACAATTTCTTTATAGAGGGATATAGACTTCATGTTACAAATCATCCAGATGGAAAGGCGCACGGTGGAACAGCAGTATTGGTTAGAAATCGGCTAAACCACCATGCTTTAGAACCACATGCTACAGCGCAGCTACAAGCTACAACAATATCATTGAAAAATCGAGGCTCTGACCTCAATCTGACGGCTATATACTGTCCACCTCGTTTTAAAATTACAGACTGCGAATTTAAAGATATTTTTGGAACGCTAGGTCCAAGATTTCTAGCAGGTGGTGTTTATAATGCAAAACACATGTACTGGGGCTCACGTCTTATTAATCCGAAAGGACGACAGCTGTACTACACTATTATAAATAAGCACAATAACCTTGATATAATATCTCCTGGTAAGCCGACATACTGGCCTAGTGATAGAAACAAAATACCAGACTTAATAGATTTTGCTGTAGTCAAAAATATAGATCGCTAATAACAGCAGATACATGTACAGACTTATCTTCAGATCATTCTCCTGTACTAATAAAGTTATGCGAACAGCCCATGATAGTTGAGCCAAAAGTATCTCTAACATCTTTTAAAACTAACTGGTTGAAATATAGAAAATATATCAGTAGCCACATTAACATAGATTTAAAAATAAATACAGGAAAAGATATTGATAACAGTATAGAATTTAATGATGTAGTAACTAATGCAGCTGTCTTGGCAACACCAAAAAGAAACATTAAGGTTTTTAGAAACGTGACTAATATTGAAATAGAAAAGCTTGTGAACGAAAAAAGGCGAGCTAGACGCGAATGGCAGTTAAGTCGTTCCCCTTCAACTCTGCGTCAACTGAAATCGGCTGCACGTAAGTTAAAAAAAGCACTTAAACACGATGAAGAATACAATACTGAAAATTATATAAAGCACCTGTGTCCAAATTCTAGCAAGAAAAACTCCCTTTGGAAAGACCAAAAGTATTTTAAGCCTCCAGTAGATTCCAAGATGCCTATAAGACAGTCGAATGGTAATTGGGCGCGCAGTAATGAGGAAAAGGCAAATTGCTTTGCAAATCACCTAGAAAAGGTATTTCAACCCAATGGACCAAAAAACAACTTTAAGTTGCCAACTTTGCCCAATAATGCAAACGAGTCAAGCGTGTCTATTAGGACGTCTACTTATGAAATTATCAAGATCCTAAAAGAGCTAAATCCGAAAAAGTCTTCAGGACACGATAATATTACTCCAAAAATGTTAATTGAGTTGCCAAATATTGCTATATCAGTGCTCTCTTTGCTCTTTAATGCAATTCTTGGTTTCGGGTACTACCCAATTTCGTGGAAAAAGTCGCAGATCATCATGATAGATAAACCGGGAAAAGACCTGGCACAGCCGTCTTCCTACAGACCAATAAGTCTCTTACCATGTCTTTCCAAAATATTCGAAAAAGTTTTACTATCAAAAATGTCTCCTTTCCTCCACGAAAATAATATAATACCAACCCATCAATTCGGGTTTCGTGCTAAACATGGCACAGTAGAGCAAGTGAATAGAATTACAAACGAAATCAGGAAAGCATTCGAGCACAGAGAGTACTGTTCAGCTCGATGTAGCTCAGGCGTTCGATAAGGTCTGGCATGAAGGCCTTTTATGGAAAATCAAAAACGTTTTACCTTACGATTTGCATAAAACATTGGAGTCATATTTAAGAAATAGGAAATTTACGGTTAAAGTAGCAGATTTTATATCAGAAGAACGAGCAATAAGGGCCGGTGTACCTCAGGGCAGTGTATTAGGCCCCACTCTGTACATAATATATACAGCAGACATTCCAATAGCTAATAACGTATTGACATCCACTTTTGCGGATGACACAGCCATAGTAAGCCGAAACAAATGCCCCATTAGAGCATCAAGAGTATTAGAGGAGCACTTAACTTGTGTCGAAGAATGGCTAGCCAACTGGCGTATAAAAATTAATGAGCAAAAATGCAAGCATGTTACATTTTCTCTAAGGCCAGAAACATGTCGGACAGTTAAAATAAACAATGTATTAGTACCCCAAGCGAATGAAGTAACTTATCTTGGGATTTACCTGGATCGAAGGCTTACGTGGCGGAAACATATAGCGAGTAAAGTAACTTGCATGAAGTTAAGAGCAGCAAATTTAAATTGGCTTCTAAACAAAAAATCTAAACTTAGCCTAGACAACAAAGTCCTGTTATACAATGCAATCATAAAACCGATTTGGATGTATGGTATTCAACTGTGGGGTACGACCTGTGCAACCAACATTGATATAATTCAGAGATTCCAATCTAAAATGCTTAGAACAATAACGGGTTCACCATGGTACATGCGTAATGAAAATATCCATAAGGATCTTGATATTCCTATGGTAAAGAAGGAAATAGAGGACAGCAGAAAGAAATATATTTCTAAACTTCGTGAACATCCAAACCCATTGGCAAACGCCTTGGTACATTTCAATCAAACTCGTTTAAAAAGAAGAGATCTACCTGCCTACTAAAGAGCAACGTTCTGCCGAAAAGCTCAAACACATTCTTGAGCTTACTTAGTTGTAAATAGATTTAAGATTTTAATACTTATTGTTAGGCTTTAAACAAAGCAGATTCAATAAATAAACAAATATTGAAAAAAAAAAATTATAACAACAATCGATTATTTAAAACAAATAAATCGACCAGTTTTACATTTTTTGCACAGATCATTTCACTTTAAACTAACAGCCCTATTCTGAAAAAACCTCATAACTGAGTTGTGAGGAAAAATTTGTGAGGTTTCTTGTGACGTATATTTTGTGAGTCTATTCTGACTCGAACCTCATAAGAAAAAAGCTTAAAAAAGTCACCAATTGAGGTGAAAAGCATTTTGCTGTCAAAGAGTTGTTTCAAAAGAAATAAATTCAAAATAAATACAAATTGATGTAAAATTTGTAAACAAATGAAAGAAATGAAATTGCGTATTTACAGTCGAAAAGTCAAAAAACAGAAGAAATATAAAACAAGTAAGGAAGATATGGTTTTTGACCCATAAGTGGGCGGAACAACGCCTATTTAAAATTTTGTATACCATTTTGAGGGCAGCTCTTTACAATGAAATTCCATCTTTACAATGAAACTTAAGGTTTCTGGTGGTTTTCCTTACTGAACTTACTGCATTTTTAGTAATTTTCAATATTACCTTTGTAAGGGAGGTGGGCGTGGTTATGACCCGATTTCCTTCATTTTTGGACGGTATAAGGTAGTACCTAAAAGAAACGACTCTAGAAAGTTTCCTTGATATAGCTTAATTAGTTTGCGGGATATGTACAAAAAATATGCGTGGCAGTGGTCCGATTACGCACATTTTCGAACTTAACCTTCTTATGGTGCCAAGAAATACGTCTTCCAAGTTTCATCAAGATATCGCAATTTTTACTCAAGTTACAGCTTGCACGGACGGATGGACAGACGGACGGACAGACGTCCGGATTTGAACTTTTTTCGTCACCCTGATCATTTACATATATATAAACCAGTATCTAACTCGTTTAGTTTTGGACTTGCAAAACTATAATACTCTCGTAGCAACTTTGTTGCGAGAGTATAAAAATAACCTGGGTGTAAATCATCGTCTATAGAGGCTGTGCGTCAGTGTCCTTTGCTTTACAAAAATAATGCGTCCTTAACGGATCGTAGATGTGGTTGTGGTTGCTCCAGATTCGGTTAAACACAATTATTCGATATAGAGGCCATTTTTTTCAAAGAACAATTCCTCCATGCTCGTTATAGTACGCAAATATTTACACATTTGTTTACAAATATTGCTAAAAACCAAAACAAACACAAATATTTTTGTATTGTGAGGACAAGACGAAATATCTCCTGCCATCAAGCAAACAGTCGGCGCATTCGCGTCTTGGCTCCCACGTCACTGTTGACAGTCATAACTTCGAAGTCGTAGATAATTTCGTATACCTGGGAACCAGTATCAACAACACCAACAATGTCAGCCTCGAAATCCAGCGCAGAATAACTCTTGCCAACAGGTGCTACTTTGGACTGAGTAGGTAATTGAAAAGTAAAGTCCAATGTCGTCTTATAACTCCTACAGCTCATCGTTCCATCGTCTGCGGTATTCGCCGTTGCCAATGTTCTGAGGACCATAAATCTTGAGCAAAATTTTCCTCTCGAAAACTCCTAGTGTCTATTCATCTGATATTGACATCGTCGAAGCTTCTGCACCATAAAGCAGGACGGGAATGATAAGCGACTTGTAGAGTTTGATTTTGGTTCGTCGAGAGAGGACTTTACTGTTCAATTGCCTACTCAGTCCAAAGTAGCACCTGTTGGCAAGAGTTATTGTTATTGAGTTATTGTTAGTTGTTGATGCTGGTTCCCAGGTATACAAAATTATCTACGACCTCGAAGTTATGACTGTCAACAGTGACGTGGGAGCCAAGACGAGAATGCACCGACTGTTTGCTTGATGACAGGAGATATTTCGTCTTGTCCTCATTCACCTCCAGACCCATTCGCTTCGCCTCCTTACCCATGCGGGAAAAAGCAGAACAAACGGCGCGGTTGTTGCTTCCGATGATATCAATATCATCGGCGTACGCCAGGAGCTGTACACTCTTGTAGAAGATTGTACCTTCTCGGTTTAGCTCTGCAGCTCTTATAATTTTTTCCAGCGTCAGGTTAAAGAAGTCGCACGATAGTGAGTCACTTTGTCTGAAACCTCGTTTGGTATCGAACGGCTCGGAGAGGTCCTTCCCGATCCTGACGGAGCTTTTGGTGTTGCTCAACGTCAACTTACACAGCCGTATTAGTTTTGCGGGGTTACCAAATTCAGACATCACGGCGTAAAGGCAGCTCCTTTTCGTACTGTCGAAAGTAGCTTTAAAATCGACAAAAAGGTGGTGTGTGTCGATCCTCTTTTCACGGGTCTTCTCCAAGATTTGGCGCATGGTGAATATCTGGTCAGTTGTCGATTTTCCAGGTCTAAAGCCACACTGATAAGGTCCAATCAGTTTGTTGACGGTGGGCTTTAGTCTTTCACACAGTACGCTCGATAGAACCTTGTATGCGATATTTAGGAGGCTTATCCCACGGTAATTGGCGCAGATTGTGGGATCTCCCTTTTATGGATTGGGCAGAACACACTGAGATTCCAATCGTCATGCATGCTTTCGCTTTGTTGTTCTTTAGGCGGGTAATTGCTATTGGAATTTCTTCATGGTCGGGTAATGGAACATCTGTTCCATTGTCATCGATTGGGGAATCGGGTTCACCATTTCCTGGAGGACACACGAAGACTGCAAAGACTATTCGTTCATTTGCAATTTAGGAGTAATTTCAAGGCCGAAAGTGCCGTTTGTTTTCCTATTAACAGGTGCCAAGTTTCCCCTATTCCCGTTAACCTTGGTGGTGAAAATTAGTGAAATTGGTGCTGGAATTACATCAGCCTCATATACTATATATGATGATTTTCTATTGGACTTTATGCCGAATATATAGGTCAAATTGTGTGTTATCTTAATAAAATTGCGAGGGTATAAAATGCCTTTCGTTATTTGTTACAAATTGTTTTGAACTATCAACACAACCTTATACAATTGAACAATAACAAAGATATTTTAACAAAGCAACAATGACGACCTTCAAAATATTATTTTTTTATTTATATTATTATCAAGCGACAATTTTTTTAATTCCGCACACGACCATTCAGTAGGGAGCCGACCGCGCGAGGGATCTTAACCCCCCTCCCGTACCTCCGTGCCCGAGTGACGCCTACAACTCTACAACGCATAGTTAGCCGCCGAGCGGATATTTTTCAAAATTTTTAACTCGTGATATCTTTTGAATGGATTGTCAGAATCTAATAATTCAAAAAGTTATATAAAGGTTTTGAATCTTAAATAATAAATCAATTACTTCAATAAGGATAAATATTAAGGTACAAATAAAGAGTCTTTTCAAGTAGTGGTATTTTGATTAATTTTTTTACATAAAATCGCTTATTGTGACAAAACTATAATAGGTAGAGATATGATGTCGTTTTTTGTAGATAATGATAAGTTCTAAAAAATTGTAGTACATCACTTTGTTATATCTTCAATCGTTTTCGCAGCATTCGGGATTAAAGAAAGTTTTTTGGTATTTTTTTACATTATCGGAGTTTTTTTTTAATTAAATATAGCCAATGTCACTCAGGGATAGTATAGCTTTCCAACGGTGAAAGAATTTTTCAAATCGGTACAGTAGTTTCGGAGCCTATTCGAGACAAACAAACAAAAAATCAAACCTTTCCTCTTTATAATAGGCGTGTTTTATTTAACCAGCAAATTAAGCTATTAGCTTATTTTGTATGGAAGACTTAGCCAACATAATTATGTTGGCTTGTCATAAGCTATCATAGCTTGTATATTGAACTAGAGGCATTGCCAGTTCATCACTTTTTTTGTTTGGTTCTTTCCAAAAAAAAGTGTAAAAGTAAGTAAAAATGTAAACAAACAAAAATTTTAAATTCTATCTAACTTTATCCATATTTATTTTGACCATCGATTTTTTTTTATTTTATTTTGATCGAATAATGCTTGTAGATTCCTTAAAAAGTCAGAATATTATAGAAAAGCGGTAAACAAAAGGAAATTTGATTTATAAATTCAACTTTTTTTTCAAATAAATTACATTTCAGCTGTGAGTTCGGGACCGCATTGCCAATGCAATTCATTTTTAAGCGAAGATATGAAATAAGCTAAATGCGGTTTATTTGTCCATGATTTAGCTATTAGCTTGTGGTGGTCAAATAAAACACGCCTAATATTAGTATAAATAATTAATGGGTCTAATTATTGAATCCGTTTCGATCGAAAAATGGTTCGATTCGGTCGAAAAATTTTACGTCGGAATTATTGAAACGGTATCGAAAATAAAATTTACGATCACAATGAACTGAAGAATATATTTCATTGAATCGGGACGATTCAATTTAGAGGTGAGGGAGTTAATACCACCATCCATGTATTTTAATAGACAAATATGTCCGATGTCCTTGGCACAGTCACTATTAAGGATCGAGGGTCACGCGTGTTGTACATATGTTATGGTAACATACATATAAGATAAACATTATAAGATAAACATTTTCAAGTGGACATTTGTCACACACATTAGAATGTAAGAAGAACCTTAACTCTTACCACCTGTGGTGCGTCTCAAGTGGAACATATGTTTATAAGATGAATATTAGATTGTAAGAGTATTTGTATTTAGTCTTAAGAATTAGAATATGTATAAAAAGAAGCTAAAATAAAGAATAGTCAGTCAGTCCTTTGGCTGACTCAACCATAACACCCAAAAAATGTAGTTTCTACTACACGACATTCCGGTCGAGTTCGGGAAGTTAATTGGTAATTCTGCCAAGAGACTTCCCCGAACAATCCTCGAATGATTAATTTGCACTTCTATATGATCTGTAGGAAATGTGGCCATAGTATCATCGGACCGATGATAAATAGCCACCCCACCTGCTGGACGATTGTCTCTTTTGAAACTTGCTATAAAGTTGAAATTTTAAATGTCAATGGTTTCTTCGTTACTCACATGAGTTTCTGATAATATTAATACCTTAGACAGACATGTAGTATCTATTGTAGTATGCTTCAGAAACCATATGTGTATCACCGATTTTCCGAATTTTGTTTGAAAGCAAATGGTGTTCCGTACTACAATAGAGTTCTAGAAACCATTGAAATTTTGTGGTGTTGTGAAATGTACTACAATGGATTGCATTGAACACACCGAAAGCTTTAAGCACTTCTGTCACAATCATATGTTTTCTGACATTTTGACATACAGAAAATAAATTAAATTCAAAATTAATTGAAATATCAATATTTGAAATAAAAAAATTATGTGAAAAATATGTAATATGTAATAATTATATTGGATAATAATATTTTAAGATTGCTTGAAGTTATAACTAAGTCAGGATCAATTTTCCTGCCTGTTATTCATAATTACATTTTGCTTGAATTTATTTGTATCAGCTGATGAATGTAAACATAGTATAATATACTACATGTGTGTCACTATGCTGGTTCATGGTTTCTGAGCTTTTATTGTAGTACCTATTATAGTATGGAAACCATATGTCTGTCTTAGGTATAAACAAGGACATTTCTCAGTTAAAAGAACAATAGATTCAGTTGAAAAAAAAAAACATTTTATATCCCAAGTCTAGCGGCAAAAGCCGAAAAGGTTGTGAAGAGTTGCATAGAATGCATAATATCTGAAAACAAAACTGGTAGGAAGGAAGGATTTTTGTCACCAATCCACAAAGAGGATAGGCCTCTTGGGACCTACCACGTAGATCACGTTGGGCCCATGGAAACCACAAGTAAATCTTATAATTATATTTTCGCAGTATTCGATGGATTTTCAAATTTTGTGTGGCTGTACCCCACGCGAAACACATGCACCGATAGCGTAGTGGCAAACCTTAAAAAACAGTCAGCCCTGTTTGGTAACCCCAAGCGAATCATATGAGATAGGGGAATGGCATTTACGTCAAATATATTCAAGGATTATTGATTGAAGAAATAGAGCATTTACTAATCGCCACCGGTGTGCCGAGGGGAAATGGTCAGGTGGAACGCAACGAAAGGAGGCACAGCAAAATATTGCAAAAATTCAAGAAGAAAGAAGATCTTTTAACAAAAACAGAAAAGAAAGTGTACAGTATAAGATTAACGATCACGGGTCTTCTCCAAGATTTGGCGCATGGTGAATATCTGGTCAGTTGTCGATTTTCCAGGTCTAAAGCCACACTGATAAGGTCCAATCAGTTTGTTGACGGTGGGCTTTAGTCTTTCACACAGTACGCTCGATAGAACCTTGTATGCGATATTTAGGAGGCTTATCCCACGGTAATTGGCGCAGATTGTGGGATCTCCCTTTTATGGATTGGGCAGAACACACTGAGATTCCAATCGTCATGCATGCTTTCGCTTTGTTGTTCTTTAGGCGGGTAATTGCTATTCGAATTTCTTCATGGTCGGGTAATGGAACATCTGTTCCATCGTCATCGATTGGGGAATCGGGTTCACCATTTCCTGGAGGACACACGAAGACTGCAAAGACTATTCGTTCATTTGCAATTTAGGAGTAATTTCAAGGCCGAAAGTGCCGTTTGTTTTCCTATTAACAGGTGCCAAGTTTCCCCTATTCCCGTTAACCTTGGTGGTGAAAATTAGTGAAATTGGTGCTGGAATTACATCAGCCTCATATACTATATATGATGATTTTCTATTGGACTTTATGCCGAATATATAGGTCAAATTGTGTGTTATCTTAATAAAATTGCGAGGGTATAAAATGCCTTTCGTTATTTGTTACAAATTGTTTTGAACTATCAACACAACCTTATACAATTGAACAATAACAAAGATATTTTAACAAAGCAACAATGACGACCTTCAAAATATTATTTTTTTATTTATATTATTATCAAGCGACAATTTTTTTAATTCCGCACACGACCATTCAGTAGGGAGCCGACCGCGCGAGGGATCTTAACCCCCCTCCCGTACCTCCGTGCCCGAGTGACGCCTACAACTCTACAACGCATAGTTAGCCGCCGAGCGGATATTTTTCAAAATTTTTAACTCGTGATATCTTTTGAATGGATTGTCAGAATCTAATAATTCAAAAAGTTATATAAAGGTTTTGAATCTTAAATAATAAATCAATTACTTCAATAAGGATAAATATTAAGGTACAAATAAAGAGTCTTTTCAAGTAGTGGTATTTTGATTAATTTTTTTACATAAAATCGCTTATTGTGACAAAACTATAATAGGTAGAGATATGATGTCGTTTTTTGTAGATAATGATAAGTTCTAAAAAATTGTAGTACATCACTTTGTTATATCTTCAATCGTTTTCGCAGCATTCGGGATTAAAGAAAGTTTTTTGGTATTTTTTTACATTATCGGAGTTTTTTTTAATTAAATATAGCCTATGTCACTCAGGGATAGTATAGCTTTCCAACTTTCCAAGAATTTTTCAAATCGGTACAGTAGTTTCGGAGCCTATTCGAGACAAACAAACAAAAAATCAAACCTTTCCTCTTTATAATAGGCGTGTTTTATTTAACCAGCAAATTAAGCTATTAGCTTATTTTGTATGGAAGACTTAGCCAACATAATTATGTTGGCTTGTCATAAGCTATCATAGCTTGTATATTGAACTAGAGGCATTGCCAGTTCATCACTTTTTTTGTTTGGTTCTTTCCAAAAAAAAGTGTAAAAGTAAGTAAAAATGTAAACAAACAAAAATTTTAAATTCTATCTAACTTTATCCATATTTATTTTGACCATCGATTTTTTTTTTATTTTATTTTGATCGAATAATGCTTGTAGATTCCTTAAAAAGTCAGAATATTATAGAAAAGCGGTAAACAAAAGGAAATTTGATTTATAAATTCAACTTTTTTTTCAAATAAATTACATTTCAGCTGTGAGTTCGGGACCGCATTGCCAATGCAATTCATTTTTAAGCGAAGATATGAAATAAGCTAAATGCGGTTTATTTGTCCATGATTTAGCTATTAGCTTGTGGTGGTCAAATAAAACACGCCTAATATTAGTATAAATAATTAATGGGTCTAATTATTGAATCCGTTTCGATCGAAAAATGGTTCGATTCGGTCGAAAAATTTTACGTCGGAATTATTGAAACGGTATCGAAAATAAAATTTACGATCACAATGAACTGAAGAATATATTTCATTGAATCGGGACGATTCAATTTAGAGGTGAGGGAGTTAATACCACCATCCATGTATTTTAATAGACAAATATGTCCGATGTCCTTGGCACAGTCACTATTAAGGATCGAGGGTCACGCGTGTTGTACATATGTTATGGTAACATACATATAAGATAAACATTATAAGATAAACATTTTCAAGTGGACATTTGTCACACACATTAGAATGTAAGAAGAACCTTAACTCTTACCACCTGTGGTGCGTCTCAAGTGGAACATATGTTTATAAGATGAATATTAGATTGTAAGAGTATTTGTATTTAGTCTTAAGAATTAGAATATGTATAAAAAGAAGCTAAAATAAAGAATAGTCAGTCAGTCCTTTGGCTGACTCAACCATAACACCCAAAAAATGTGGTTTCTACTACACGACATTCCGGTCGAGTTCGGGAAGTTAATTGGTAATTCTGCCAAGAGACTTCCCCGAACAATCCTCGACCCCACCTGCTGGACGATTGTCTCTTTTGAAACTTGCTATAAAGTTGAAATTTTAAATGTCAATGGTTTCTTCGTTACTCACATGAGTTTCTGATAATATTAATACCTTAGACAGACATGTAGTATCTATTGTAGTATGCTTCAGAAACCATATGTGTATCACCGATTTTCCGAATTTTGTTTGAAAGCAAATGGTGTTCCGTACTACAATAGAGTTCTAGAAACCATTGAAATTTTGTGGTGTTGTGAAATGTACTACAATGGATTGCATTGAACACACCGAAAGCTTTAAGCACTTCTGTCACAATCATATGTTTTCTGACATTTTGACATACAGAAAATAAATTAAATTCAAAATTAATTGAAATATCAATATTTGAAATAAAAAAATTATGTGAAAAATATGTAATATGTAATAATTATATTGGATAATAATATTTTAAGATTTTCCTGCCTGTTATTCATAATTACATTTTGCTTGAATTTATTTGTATCAGCTGATGAATGTAAACATAGTATAATATACTACATGTGTGTCACTATGCTGGTTCATGGTTTCTGAGCTTTTATTGTAGTACCTATTATAGTATGGAAACCATATGTCTGTCTTAGGTATAAACAAGGACATTTCTCAGTTAAAAGAACAATAGATTCAGTTGAAAAAAAAACATTTTATATCCCAAGTCTAGCGGCAAAAGCCGAAAAGGTTGTGAAGAGTTGCATAGAATGCATAATATCTGAAAACAAAACTGGTAGGAAGGAAGGATTTTTGTCACCAATCTACAAAGAGGATAGGCCTCTTGGGACCTACCACGTAGATCACGTTGGGCCCATGGAAACCACAAGTAAATCTTATAATTATATTTTCGCAGTATTCGATGGATTTTCAAATTTTGTGTGGCTGTACCCCACGCGAAACACATGCACCGATAGCGTAGTGGCAAACCTTAAAAAACAGTCAGCCCTGTTTGGTAACCCCAAGCGAATCATATGAGATAGGGGAATGGCATTTACGTCAAATATGTTCAAGGATTATTGATTGAAGAAATAGAGCATTTACTAATCGCCACCGGTGTTCCGAGGGGAAATGGTCAGGTGGAACGCAACGAAAGGAGGCACAGCAAAATATTGCAAAAATTCAAGAAGAAAGAAGATCTTTTAACAAAAACAGAAAAGAAAGTGTACAGTATAAGATTAACGAGCTAGTCGCAATGAAACGTACTCAATACGGCACAACTTTAAATTTGAGACCTAAGTTTTTCGGTCCGTACAAAATAAAACACACTTTAGGACGTGACAGGTACGAAGTGGAAAAGGTAGGCGACCACGAGGGCTCAGGACACACTACGACTGTCGCTGAAAATATGAAAAGGTGGGAACTTTCATTCGAGGGCGAATGCAGAGTCAGAATGGCCGAATGTGGGATGGCATCCCTGACAATATTAGAATAGGGATATTTAGAAAAAGGGACAATACTAAAACACATAGCGTGGGTTGCTTCTATTTTTGCCAGCTAACATCGCGTCGCGCGCAGCAAAAGTTGAAAATTATAACTTAATGTAAATTAAAAAAAGGAGAAGCAAAAGTTGAAAATTATAACTTAATGTAAACTAAAAAAGAGAGAAGCGAAACTTGAGAATTATAACTTAATGTAAACTAAAAAAGAGAGAATTGCTTCTTGAAAACTTGAAAATTATAATTTAATGTAAACTAAAAGAAAGAGAAACAAAAGTGAAATAAATAAAACCAAAAAACAATAACTGAAGTTTAAGATAGTGTGGCTACCGTGTATGGCATGTATTTATCTTCGCTGAAATTGTCTGTCATTTCGCAACGAAGTCGCGTACTTTTGCGATGCATTTTGCCACGCGAATGGATAATCGTACCTTTCGTAGGGTTAGTGTGTTTTTATTAAAGCCTCGGGCAATCTCAATCAGATTTATCGGCATTCTAATCTCTTCCCTTTTAAAATTAACATATTTCAAGAAACAATAATTATTAATTATACTATTAGGGCCTTTTCAAATATTTTTGGTGCATAATTTAATCACTTTAATTTGTTGAAATGTGGGCGCGCACCAAATTCACACATCTGAATTAAAGTGATTTGTTTCCGAATATTTTCCTGCGAATTCGTTTTTTAGAACAAGCATTTTCACTCGGAATTCATTGGAATTTGAAAAGAAAGGTGAAATTCAGAACATTAAATATAGGATTGAAAGTGAATTTGCTTGAGTTTTACTTGAAAGTGAATTGCAGAACCTGCCTGATAACTTTGAAAAATGGAACAATGATTCCGTTCCATAGGAAAACTGTTCTGGAACAGGTTTATTCATTTGAAGTGCGTGAACAAAAAACAAATAAGGAAGGGCTAAGTTCGGGTGTATGCATGTGATTGGCGTTGAACCGTTTAGCCGGTTATAGCCGAATCGATGAGAGCGCGCCACTCGTCTCTTTTCTTCGCAGTTCGGCGCCAGTTGGAGATTCCAAGTGTAACCAGGTCGCTCTCTACTTGGTCCCTCCAACTGAGTGGAGGCCTTCCCCTTCCTCGGCTTCCTCTGGCGGGAACTGCATCGATTCCAAGTGTAACCAGGTCGCTCTTCACCTGATCCCTCCAACGGAGTGGAGGCCTTCCCCTTCCTCGGCTTCCTCCGGCGGAACTGCATCGAACACTTTCAGAGCTGGAGTGTTTTCGTCCATTCGGACAACATGACCTAGCCAGCCTAGCCTGCGATATTCGCCGTTGCCAATGTTCTGAGGACCATAAATCTTGCGAAAAATTTTCCTCTCGAAAACTCCTAGAGTCGTCTCATCTGATGTTGACATCGTCCAAGCTTCTGCACCATAAAGCAGGACGGGAATGATAAGCGACTTGTAGAGTTTGATTTTGGTTCGTCGAGAGAGGACTTTACTGTTCAATTGCATACTCAGTCCAAAGTAGCACCTGTTGGCAAGAGTGATTCTGCGCTGGATTTCGAGGCTGACATTGTTGGTGTTGTTGATACTGGTTCCCAGGTATACGAAATTATCTACGACTTCGAAGTTAAGACTTTCAACAGTGACGTGGGAGCCAAGACGCGAATGCGCCGACTGTTTGCTTGATGGCAGGAGATATTTCGTCTTGTCCTCATTCACCTCCAGACCCATTCGCTTCGCTTCCTTATCCAGGCGGGAAAAAGCAGAACTAATGGCACGGTTGTTGCCTCCGATGATATCAATATCATCGGCGTACGCCAGCAGCTGTACACTCTTATAGAAGATTGTACCTTCTCTATTTAGCTCTGAAGCTCGTATTATTTTTTTCCAGCATCAAGTTAAAGAAGACGCACGATAGTGAGTCACCTTGTCTGAAACCTCGTTTGGTATCGAACGGCTCGGAGAGGTCCTTCCCAATCATGATAGAGCTTTTGGTGTTGCTCAGCGTCAACTTGCACAGCCGTATTAGTTTTGCGGGGATACCAAATTCAGACATCACGGCGTAAAGGCAGCTCCTTTTCGTGCTATCGAAAGCAGCTTTAAAATCGACAAAAAGGTGGTGTGTGTCGATCCTCTTTTCACGGGTCTTCTCCAAGATTTGGCGCATGGTGAATATCTGGTCAGTTGTCGATTTTCCAGGTCTAAAGCCACACTGATAAGGTCCAATCAGTTTGTTGACGGTGGGCTTTAGTCTTTCACACAGTACGCTCGATAGAACCTTGTATGCGATATTTAGGAGGCTTATCCCACGGTAATTGGCGCAGATTGTGGGATCTCCCTTTTATGGATTGGGCAGAACACACTGAGATTCCAATCGTCATGCATGCTTTCGCTTTGTTGTTCTTTAGGCGGGTAATTGCTATTGGAATTTCTTCATGGTCGGGTAATGGAACATCTGTTCCATTGTCATCGATTGGGGAATCGGGTTCACCATTTCCTGGAGGACACACGAAGACTGCAAAGACTATTCGTTCATTTGCAATTTAGGAGTAATTTCAAGGCCGAAAGTGCCGTTTGTTTTCCTATTAACAGGTGCCAAGTTTCCCCTATTCCCGTTAACCTTGGTGGTGAAAATTAGTGAAATTGGTGCTGGAATTACATCAGCCTCATATACTATATATGATGATTTTCTATTGGACTTTATGCCGAATATATAGGTCAAATTGTGTGTTATCTTAATAAAATTGCGAGGGTATAAAATGCCTTTCGTTATTTGTTACAAATTGTTTTGAACTATCAACACAACCTTATACAATTGAACAATAACAAAGATATTTTAACAAAGCAACAATGACGACCTTCAAAATATTATTTTTTTATTTATTATTATCAAGCGACAATTTTTTGAATTCCGCACACGACCATTCAGTAGGGAGCCGACCGCGCGAGGGATCTTAACCCCCCTCCCGTACCTCCGTGCCCGAGTGACGCCTACAACTCTACAACGCATAGTTAGCCGCCGAGCGGATATTTTTCAAAATTTTTAACTCGTGATATCTTTTGAATGGATTGTCAGAATCTAATAATTCAAAAAGTTATATAAAGGTTTTGAATCTTAAATAATAAATCAATTACTTCAATAAGGATAAATATTAAGGTACAAATAAAGAGTCTTTTCAAGTAGTGGTATTTTGATTAATTTTTTTACATAAAATCGCTTATTGTGACAAAACTATAATAGGTAGAGATATGATGTCGTTTTTTGTAGATAATGATAAGTTCTAAAAAATTGTAGTACATCACTTTGTTATATCTTCAATCGTTTTCGCAGCATTCGGGATTAAAGAAAGTTTTTTGGTATTTTTTTACATTATCGGAGTTTTTTTTTTAATTAAATATATGCTATGTCACTCAGGGATAGTATAGCTTTCCAACGGTGAAAGAATTTTTCAAATCGGTACAGTAGTTTCGGAGCCTATTCGAGACAAACAAACAAAAAATCAAACCTTTCCTCTTTATAATAGGCGTGTTTTATTTAACCAGCAAATTAAGCTATTAGCTTATTTTGTATGGAAGACTTAGCCAACATAATTATGTTGGCTTGTCGTAAGCTATCATAGCTTGTATATTGAACTAGAGGCATTGCCAGTTCATCACTTTTTTTGTTTGGTTCTTTCCAAAAAAAAGTGTAAAAGTAAGTAAAAATGTAAACAAACAAAAATTTTAAATTCTATCTAACTTTATCCATATTTATTTTGACCATCGATTTTTTTTTTATTTTATTTTGATCGAATAATGCTTGTAGATTCCTTAAAAAGTCAGAATATTATAGAAAAGCGGTAAACAAAAGGAAATTTGATTTATAAATTCAACTTTTTTTTCAAATAAATTACATTTCAGCTGTGAGTTCGGGACCGCATTGCCAATGCAATTCATTTTTAAGCGAAGATATGAAATAAGCTAAATGCGGTTTATTTGTCCATGATTTAGCTATTAGCTTGTGGTGGTCAAATAAAACACGCCTAATATTAGTATAAATAATTAATGGGTCTAATTATTGAATCCGTTTCGATCGAAAAATGGTTCGATTCGGTCGAAAAATTTTACGTCGGAATTATTGAAACGGTATCGAAAATAAAATTTACGATCACAATGAACTGAAGAATATATTTCATTGAATCGGGACGATTCAATTTAGAGGTGAGGGAGTTAATACCACCATCCATGTATTTTAATAGACAAATATGTCCGATGTCCTTGGCACAGTCACTATTAAGGATCGAGGGTCACGCGTGTTGTACATATGTTATGGTAACATACATATAAGATAAACATTATAAGATAAACATTTTCAAGTGGACATTTGTCACACACATTAGAATGTAAGAAGAACCTTAACTCTTACCACCTGTGGTGCGTCTCAAGTGGAACATATGTTTATAAGATGAATATTAGATTGTAAGAGTATTTGTATTTAGTCTTAAGAATTAGAATATGTATAAAAAGAAGCTAAAATAAAGAATAGTCAGTCAGTCCTTTGGCTGACTCAACCATAACACCCAAAAAATGTAGTTTCTACTACACGACATTCCGGTCGAGTTCGGGAAGTTAATTGGTAATTCTGCCAAGAGACTTCCCCGAACAATCCTCGAATGATTAATTTGCACTTCTATATGATCTGTAGGAAATGTGGCCATAGTATCATCGGACCGATGATAAATAGCCACCCCACCTGCTGGACGATTGTCTCTTTTGAAACTTGCTATAAAGTTGAAATTTTAAATGTCAATGGTTTCTTCGTTACTCACATGAGTTTCTGATAATATTAATACCTTAGACAGACATGTAGTATCTATTGTAGTATGCTTCAGAAACCATATGTGTATCACCGATTTTCCGAATTTTGTTTGAAAGCAAATGGTGTTCCGTACTACAATAGAGTTCTAGAAACCATTGAAATTTTGTGGTGTTGTGAAATGTACTACAATGGATTGCATTGAACACACCGAAAGCTTTAAGCACTTCTGTCACAATCATATGTTTTCTGACATTTTGACATACAGAAAATAAATTAAATTCAAAATTAATTGAAATATCAATATTTGAAATAAAAAAATTATGTGAAAAATATGTAATATGTAATAATTATATTGGATAATAATATTTTAAGATTGCTTGAAGTTATAACTAAGTCAGGATCAATTTTCCTGCCTGTTATTCATAATTACATTTTGCTTGAATTTATTTGTATCAGCTGATGAATGTAAACATAGTATAATATACTACATGTGTGTCACTATGCTGGTTCATGGTTTCTGAGCTTTTATTGTAGTACCTATTATAGTATGGAAACCATATGTCTGTCTTAGGTATAAACAAGGACATTTCTCAGTTAAAAGAACAATAGATTCAGTTGAAAAAAAAAAAACATTTTATATCCCAAGTCCAGCGGCAAAAGCCGAAAAGGGTGTGAAGAGTTGCATAGAATGCATAATATCTGAAAACAAAACTGGTAGGAAGGAAGGATTTTTGTCACCAATCCACAAAGAGGATAGGCCTCTTGGGACCTACCACGTAGATCACGTTGGGCCCATGGAAACCACAAGTAAATCTTATAATTATATTTTCGCAGTATTCGATGGATTTTCAAATTTTGTGTGGCTGTACCCCACGCGAAACACATGCACCGATAGCGTAGTGGCAAACCTTAAAAAACAGTCAGCCCTGTTTGGTAACCCCAAGCGAATCATATGAGATAGGGGAATGGCATTTACGTCAAATATGTTCAAGGATTATTGATTGAAGAAATAGAGCATTTACTAATCGCCACCGGTGTTCCGAGGGGAAATGGTCAGGTGGAACGCAACGAAAGGAGGCACAGCAAAATATTGCAAAAATTCAAGAAGAAAGAAGATCTTTTAACAAAAACAGAAAAGAAAGTGTACAGTATAAGATTAACGAGCTAGTCGCAATGAAACGTACTCAATACGGCACAACTTTAAATTTGAGACCTAAGTTTTTCGGTCCGTACAAAATAAAACACACTTTAGGACGTGACAGGTACGAAGTGGAAAAGGTAGGCGACCACGAGGGCTCAGGACACACTACGACTGTCGCTGAAAATATGAAAAGGTGGGAACTTTCATTCGAGGGCGAATGCAGAGTCAGAATGGCCGAATGTGGGATGGCATCCCTGACAATATTAGAATAGGGATATTTAGAAAAAGGGACAATACTAAAACACATAGCGTGGGTTGCTTCTATTTTTGCCAGCTAACATCGCGTCGCGCGCAGCAAAAGTTGAAAATTATAACTTAATGTAAATTAAAAAAAGGAGAAGCAAAAGTTGAAAATTATAACTTAATGTAAACTAAAAAAGAGAGAAGCGAAACTTGAGAATTATAACTTAATGTAAACTAAAAAAGAGAGAATTGCTTCTTGAAAACTTGAAAATTATAATTTAATGTAAACTAAAAGAAAGAGAAACAAAAGTGAAATAAATAAAACCAAAAAACAATAACTGAAGTTTAAGATAGTGTGGCTACCGTGTATGGCATGTATTTATCTTCGCTGAAATTGTCTGTCATTTCGCAACGAAGTCGCGTACTTTTGCGATGCATTTTGCCACGCGAATGGATAATCGTACCTTTCGTAGGGTTAGTGTGTTTTTATTAAAGCCTCGGGCAATCTCAATCAGATTTATCGGCATTCTAATCTCTTCCCTTTTAAAATTAACATATTTCAAGAAACAATAATTATTAATTATACTATTAGGGCCTTTTCAAATATTTTTGGTGCATAATTTAATCACTTTAATTTGTTGAAATGTGGGCGCGCACCAAATTCACACATCTGAATTAAAGTGATTTGTTTCCGAATATTTTCCTGCGAATTCGTTTTTTAGAACAAGCATTTTCACTCGGAATTCATTGGAATTTGAAAAGAAAGGTGAAATTCAGAACATTAAATATAGGATTGAAAGTGAATTTGCTTGAGTTTTACTTGAAAGTGAATTGCAGAACCTGCCTGATAACTTTGAAAAATGGAACAATGATTCCGTTCCATAGGAAAACTGTTCTGGAACAGGTTTATTCATTTGAAGTGCGTGAACAAAAAACAAATAAGGAAGGGCTAAGTTCGGGTGTATGCATGTGATTGGCGTTGAACCGTTTAGCCGGTTATAGCCGAATCGATGAGAGCGCGCCACTCGTCTCTTTTCTTCGCAGTTCGGCGCCAGTTGGAGATTCCAAGTGTAACCAGGTCGCTCTCTACTTGGTCCCTCCAACTGAGTGGAGGCCTTCCCCTTCCTCGGCTTCCTCTGGCGGGTACTGCATCGATTCCAAGTGTAACCAGGTCGCTCTTCACCTGATCCCTCCAACGGAGTGGAGGCCTTCCCCTTCCTCGGCTTCCTCCGGCGGGTACTGCATCGAACACTTTCAGAGCTGGAGTGTTTTCGTCCATTCGGACAACATGACCTAGCCAGCCTAGCCTGCGATATTCGCCGTTGCCAATGTTCTGAGGACCATAAATCTTGCGAAAAATTTTCCTCTCGAAAACTCCTAGTGTCGTCTCATCTGATGTTGACATCGTCCAAGCTTCTGCACCATAAAGCAGGACGGGAATGATAAGCGACTTGTAGAGTTTGATTTTGGTTCGTCGAGAGAGGACTTTACTGTTCAATTGCATACTCAGTCCAAAGTAGCACCTGTTGGCAAGAGTGATTCTGCGCTGGATTTCGAGGCTGACATTGTTGGTGTTGTTGATACTGGTTCCCAGGTATACGAAATTATCTACGACTTCGAAGTTATGACTTTCAACAGTGACGTGGGAGCCAAGACGCGAATGCGCCGACTGTTTGCTTGATGGCAGGAGATATTTCGTCTTGTCCTCATTCACCTCCAGACCCATTCGCTTCGCTTCCTTATCCAGGCGGGAAAAAGCAGAACTAATGGCACGGTTGTTGCCTCCGATGATATCAATATCATCGGCGTACGCCAGCAGCTGTACACTCTTATAGAAGATTGTACCTTCTCTATTTAGCTCTGAAGCTCGTATTATTTTTTTCCAGCATCAAGTTAAAGAAGACGCACGATAGTGAGTCACCTTGTCTGAAACCTCGTTTGGTATCGAACGGCTCGGAGAGGTCCTTCCCAATCATGATAGAGCTTTTGGTGTTGCTCAGCGTCAACTTGCACAGCCGTATTAGTTTTGCGGGGATACCAAATTCAGACATCACGGCGTAAAGGCAGCTCCTTTTCGTGCTATCGAAAGCAGCTTTAAAATCGACAAAAAGGTGGTGTGTGTCGATCCTCTTTTCACGGGTCTTCTCCAAGATTTGGCGCATGGTGAATATCTGGTCAGTTGTCGATTTTCCAGGTCTAAAGCCACACTGATAAGGTCCAATCAGTTTGTTGACGGTGGGCTTTAGTCTTTCACACAGTACGCTCGATAGAACCTTGTATGCGATATTTAGGAGGCTTATCCCACGGTAATTGGCGCAGATTGTGGGATCTCCCTTTTATGGATTGGGCAGAACACACTGAGATTCCAATCGTCATGCATGCTTTCGCTTTGTTGTTCTTTAGGCGGGTAATTGCTATTGGAATTTCTTCATGGTCGGGTAATGGAACATCTGTTCCATTGTCATCGATTGGGGAATCGGGTTCACCATTTCCTGGAGGACACACGAAGACTGCAAAGACTATTCGTTCATTTGCAATTTAGGAGTAATTTCAAGGCCGAAAGTGCCGTTTGTTTTCCTATTAACAGGTGCCAAGTTTCCCCTATTCCCGTTAACCTTGGTGGTGAAAATTAGTGAAATTGGTGCTGGAATTACATCAGCCTCATATACTATATATGATGATTTTCTATTGGACTTTATGCCGAATATATAGGTCAAATTGTGTGTTATCTTAATAAAATTGCGAGGGTATAAAATGCCTTTCGTTATTTGTTACAAATTGTTTTGAACTATCAACACAACCTTATACAATTGAACAATAACAAAGATATTTTAACAAAGCAACAATGACGACCTTCAAAATATTATTTTTTTATTTATTATTATCAAGCGACAATTTTTTGAATTCCGCACACGACCATTCAGTAGGGAGCCGACCGCGCGAGGGATCTTAACCCCCCTCCCGTACCTCCGTGCCCGAGTGACGCCTACAACTCTACAACGCATAGTTAGCCGCCGAGCGGATATTTTTCAAAATTTTTAACTCGTGATATCTTTTGAATGGATTGTCAGAATCTAATAATTCAAAAAGTTATATAAAGGTTTTGAATCTTAAATAATAAATCAATTACTTCAATAAGGATAAATATTAAGGTACAAATAAAGAGTCTTTTCAAGTAGTGGTATTTTGATTAATTTTTTTACATAAAATCGCTTATTGTGACAAAACTATAATAGGTAGAGATATGATGTCGTTTTTTGTAGATAATGATAAGTTCTAAAAAATTGTAGTACATCACTTTGTTATATCTTCAATCGTTTTCGCAGCATTCGGGATTAAAGAAAGTTTTTTGGTATTTTTTTACATTATCGGAGTTTTTTTTTTTAATTAAATATAGCCTATGTCACTCAGGGATAGTATAGCTTTCCAACGGTGAAAGAATTTTTCAAATCGGTACAGTAGTTTCGGAGCCTATTCGAGACAAACAAACAAAAAATCAAACCTTTCCTCTTTATAATAGGCGTGTTTTATTTAACCAGCAAATTAAGCTATTAGCTTATTTTGTATGGAAGACTTAGCCAACATAATTATGTTGGCTTGTCGTAAGCTATCATAGCTTGTATATTGAACTAGAGGCATTGCCAGTTCATCACTTTTTTTGTTTGGTTCTTTCCAAAAAAAAGTGTAAAAGTAAGTAAAAATGTAAACAAACAAAAATTTTAAATTCTATCTAACTTTATCCATATTTATTTTGACCATCGATTTTTTTTTTATTTTATTTTGATCGAATAATGCTTGTAGATTCCTTAAAAAGTCAGAATATTATAGAAAAGCGGTAAACAAAAGGAAATTTGATTTATAAATTCAACTTTTTTTTCAAATAAATTACATTTCAGCTGTGAGTTCGGGACCGCATTGCCAATGCAATTCATTTTTAAGCGAAGATATGAAATAAGCTAAATGCGGTTTATTTGTCCATGATTTAGCTATTAGCTTGTGGTGGTCAAATAAAACACGCCTAATATTAGTATAAATAATTAATGGGTCTAATTATTGAATCCGTTTCGATCGAAAAATGGTTCGATTCGGTCGAAAAATTTTACGTCGGAATTATTGAAACGGTATCGAAAATAAAATTTACGATCACAATGAACTGAAGAATATATTTCATTGAATCGGGACGATTCAATTTAGAGGTGAGGGAGTTAATACCACCATCCATGTATTTTAATAGACAAATATGTCCGATGTCCTTGGCACAGTCACTATTAAGGATCGAGGGTCACGCGTGTTGTACATATGTTATGGTAACATACATATAAGATAAACATTATAAGATAAACATTTTCAAGTGGACATTTGTCACACACATTAGAATGTAAGAAGAACCTTAACTCTTACCACCTGTGGTGCGTCTCAAGTGGAACATATGTTTATAAGATGAATATTAGATTGTAAGAGTATTTGTATTTAGTCTTAAGAATTAGAATATGTATAAAAAGAAGCTAAAATAAAGAATAGTCAGTCAGTCCTTTGGCTGACTCAACCATAACACCCAAAAAATGTAGTTTCTACTACACGACATTCCGGTCGAGTTCGGGAAGTTAATTGGTAATTCTGCCAAGAGACTTCCCCGAACAATCCTCGAATGATTAATTTGCACTTCTATATGATCTGTAGGAAATGTGGCCATAGTATCATCGGACCGATGATAAATAGCCACCCCACCTGCTGGACGATTGTCTCTTTTGAAACTTGCTATAAAGTTGAAATTTTAAATGTCAATGGTTTCTTCGTTACTCACATGAGTTTCTGATAATATTAATACCTTAGACAGACATGTAGTATCTATTGTAGTATGCTTCAGAAACCATATGTGTATCACCGATTTTCCGAATTTTGTTTGAAAGCAAATGGTGTTCCGTACTACAATAGAGTTCTAGAAACCATTGAAATTTTGTGGTGTTGTGAAATGTACTACAATGGATTGCATTGAACACACCGAAAGCTTTAAGCACTTCTGTCACAATCATATGTTTTCTGACATTTTGACATACAGAAAATAAATTAAATTCAAAATTAATTGAAATATCAATATTTGAAATAAAAAAATTATGTGAAAAATATGTAATATGTAATAATTATATTGGATAATAATATTTTAAGATTGCTTGAAGTTATAACTAAGTCAGGATCAATTTTCCTGCCTGTTATTCATAATTACATTTTGCTTGAATTTATTTGTATCAGCTGATGAATGTAAACATAGTATAATATACTACATGTGTGTCACTATGCTGGTTCATGGTTTCTGAGCTTTTATTGTAGTACCTATTATAGTATGGAAACCATATGTCTGTCTTAGGTATAAACAAGGACATTTCTCAGTTAAAAGAACAATAGATTCAGTTGAAAAAAAAAAAACATTTTATATCCCAAGTCCAGCGGCAAAAGCCGAAAAGGGTGTGAAGAGTTGCATAGAATGCATAATATCTGAAAACAAAACTGGTAGGAAGGAAGGATTTTTGTCACCAATCCACAAAGAGGATAGGCCTCTTGGGACCTACCACGTAGATCACGTTGGGCCCATGGAAACCACAAGTAAATCTTATAATTATATTTTCGCAGTATTCGATGGATTTTCAAATTTTGTGTGGCTGTACCCCACGCGAAACACATGCACCGATAGCGTAGTGGCAAACCTTAAAAAACAGTCAGCCCTGTTTGGTAACCCCAAGCGAATCATATGAGATAGGGGAATGGCATTTACGTCAAATATGTTCAAGGATTATTGATTGAAGAAATAGAGCATTTACTAATCGCCACCGGTGTTCCGAGGGGAAATGGTCAGGTGGAACGCAACGAAAGGAGGCACAGCAAAATATTGCAAAAATTCAAGAAGAAAGAAGATCTTTTAACAAAAACAGAAAAGAAAGTGTACAGTATAAGATAAACGAGCTAGTCACAATGAAACGTACTCAATACGGCACAACTTTAAATTTGAGACCTAAGTTTTTCGGTCCGTACAAAATAAAACACACTTTAGGACGTGACAGGTACGAAGTGGAAAAGGTAGGCGACCACGAGGGCTCAGGACACACTACGACTGTCGCTGAAAATATGAAAAGGTGGGAACTTTCATTCGAGGGCGAATGCAGAGTCAGAATGGCCGAATGTGGGATGGCATCCCTGACAATATTAGAATAGGGATATTTAGAAAAAGGGACAATACTAAAACACATAGCGTGGGTTGCTTCTATTTTTGCCAGCTAACATCGCGTCGCGCGCAGCAAAAGTTCAAAATTATAACTTAATGTAAATTAAAAAAAGGAGAAGCAAAAGTTGAAAATTATAACTTAATGTAAACTAAAAAAGAGAGAAGCGAAACTTGAGAATTATAACTTAATGTAAACTAAAAAAGAGAGAATTGCTTCTTGAAAACTTGAAAATTATAATTTAATGTAAACTAAAAGAAAGAGAAACAAAAGTGAAATAAATAAAACCAAAAAACAATAACTGAAGTTTAAGATAGTGTGGCTACCGTGTATGGCATGTATTTATCTTCGCTGAAATTGTCTGTCATTTCGCAACGAAGTCGCGTACTTTTGCGATGCATTTTGCCACGCGAATGGATAATCGTACCTTTCGTAGGGTTAGTGTGTTTTTATTAAAGCCTCGGGCAATCTCAATCAGATTTATCGGCATTCTAATCTCTTCCCTTTTAAAATTAACATATTTCAAGAAACAATAATTATTAATTATACTATTAGGGCCTTTTCAAATATTTTTGGTGCATAATTTAATCACTTTAATTTGTTGAAATGTGGGCGCGCACCAAATTCACACATCTGAATTAAAGTGATTTGTTTCCGAATATTTTCCTGCGAATTCGTTTTTTAGAACAAGCATTTTCACTCGGAATTCATTGGAATTTGAAAAGAAAGGTGAAATTCAGAACATTAAATATAGGATTGAAAGTGAATTTGCTTGAGTTTTACTTGAAAGTGAATTGCAGAACCTGCCTGATAACTTTGAAAAATGGAACAATGATTCCGTTCCATAGGAAAACTGTTCTGGAACAGGTTTATTCATTTGAAGTGCGTGAACAAAAAACAAATAAGGAAGGGCTAAGTTCGGGTGTATGCATGTGATTGGCGTTGAACCGTTTAGCCGGTTATAGCCGAATCGATGAGAGCGCGCCACTCGTCTCTTTTCTTCGCAGTTCGGCGCCAGTTGGAGATTCCAAGTGTAACCAGGTCGCTCTCTACTTGGTCCCTCCAACTGAGTGGAGGCCTTCCCCTTCCTCGGCTTCCTCTGCCGGGTACTGCATCGATTCCAAGTGTAACCAGGTCGCTCTTCACCTGATCCCTCCAACGGAGTGGAGGCCTTCCCCTTCCTCGGCTTCCTCCGGCGGGTACTGCATCGAACACTTTCAGAGCTGGAGTGTTTTCGTCCATTCGGACAACATGACCTAGCCAGCCTAGCCTGCGATATTCGCCGTTGCCAATGTTCTGAGGACCATAAATCTTGCGAAAAATTTTCCTCTCGAAAACTCCTAGTGTCGTCTCATCTGATGTTGACATCGTCCAAGCTTCTGCACCATAAAGCAGGACGGGAATGATAAGCGACTTGTAGAGTTTGATTTTGGTTCGTCGAGAGAGGACTTTACTGTTCAATTGCATACTCAGTCCAAAGTAGCACCTGTTGGCAAGAGTGATTCTGCGCTGGATTTCGAGGCTGACATTGTTGGTGTTGTTGATACTGGTTCCCAGGTATACGAAATTATCTACGACTTCGAAGTTATGACTTTCAACAGTGACGTGGGAGCCAAGACGCGAATGCGCCGACTGTTTGCTTGATGGCAGGAGATATTTCGTCTTGTCCTCATTCACCTCCAGACCCATTCGCTTCGCTTCCTTATCCAGGCGGGAAAAAGCAGAACTAATGGCACGGTTGTTGCCTCCGATGATATCAATATCATCGGCGTACGCCAGCAGCTGTACACTCTTATAGAAGATTGTACCTTCTCTATTTAGCTCTGAAGCTCGTATTATTTTTTTCCAGCATCAAGTTAAAGAAGACGCACGATAGTGAGTCACCTTGTCTGAAACCTCGTTTGGTATCGAACGGCTCGGAGAGGTCCTTCCCAATCATGATAGAGCTTTTGGTGTTGCTCAGCGTCAACTTGCACAGCCGTATTAGTTTTGCGGGGATACCAAATTCAGACATCACGGCGTAAAGGCAGCTCCTTTTCGTGCTATCGAAAGCAGCTTTAAAATCGACAAAAAGGTGGTGTGTGTCGATCCTCTTTTCACGGGTCTTCTCCAAGATTTGGCGCATGGTGAATATCTGGTCAGTTGTCGATTTTCCAGGTCTAAAGCCACACTGATAAGGTCCAATCAGTTTGTTGACGGTGGGCTTTAGTCTTTCACACAGTACGCTCGATAGAACCTTGTATGCGATATTTAGGAGGCTTATCCCACGGTAATTGGCGCAGATTGTGGGATCTCCCTTTTATGGATTGGGCAGAACACACTGAGATTCCAATCGTCATGCATGCTTTCGCTTTGTTGTTCTTTAGGCGGGTAATTGCTATTGGAATTTCTTCATGGTCGGGTAATGGAACATCTGTTCCATTGTCATCGATTGGGGAATCGGGTTCACCATTTCCTGGAGGACACACGAAGACTGCAAAGACTATTCGTTCATTTGCAATTTAGGAGTAATTTCAAGGCCGAAAGTGCCGTTTGTTTTCCTATTAACAGGTGCCAAGTTTCCCCTATTCCCGTTAACCTTGGTGGTGAAAATTAGTGAAATTGGTGCTGGAATTACATCAGCCTCATATACTATATATGATGATTTTCTATTGGACTTTATGCCGAATATATAGGTCAAATTGTGTGTTATCTTAATAAAATTGCGAGGGTATAAAATGCCTTTCGTTATTTGTTACAAATTGTTTTGAACTATCAACACAACCTTATACAATTGAACAATAACAAAGATATTTTAACAAAGCAACAATGACGACCTTCAAAATATTATTTTTTTATTTATTATTATCAAGCGACAATTTTTTGAATTCCGCACACGACCATTCAGTAGGGAGCCGACCGCGCGAGGGATCTTAACCCCCCTCCCGTACCTCCGTGCCCGAGTGACGCCTACAACTCTACAACGCATAGTTAGCCGCCGAGCGGATATTTTTCAAAATTTTTAACTCGTGATATCTTTTGAATGGATTGTCAGAATCTAATAATTCAAAAAGTTATATAAAGGTTTTGAATCTTAAATAATAAATCAATTACTTCAATAAGGATAAATATTAAGGTACAAATAAAGAGTCTTTTCAAGTAGTGGTATTTTGATTAATTTTTTTACATAAAATCGCTTATTGTGACAAAACTATAATAGGTAGAGATATGATGTCGTTTTTTGTAGATAATGATAAGTTCTAAAAAATTGTAGTACATCACTTTGTTATATCTTCAATCGTTTTCGCAGCATTCGGGATTAAAGAAAGTTTTTTGGTATTTTTTTACATTATCGGAGTTTTTTTTTAATTAAATATAGCCTATGTCACTCAGGGATAGTATAGCTTTCCAACGGTGAAAGAATTTTTCAAATCGGTACAGTAGTTTCGGAGCCTATTCAAGACAAACAAACAAAAAATCAAACCTTTCCTCTTTATAATAGGCGTGTTTTATTTAACCAGCAAATTAAGCTATTAGCTTATTTTGTATGGAAGACTTAGCCAACATAATTATGTTGGCTTGTCGTAAGCTATCATAGCTTGTATATTGAACTAGAGGCATTGCCAGTTCATCACTTTTTTTGTTTGGTTCTTTCCAAAAAAAAGTGTAAAAGTAAGTAAAAATGTAAACAAACAAAAATTTTAAATTCTATCTAACTTTATCCATATTTATTTTGACCATCGATTTTTTTTTTATTTTATTTTGATCGAATAATGCTTGTAGATTCCTTAAAAAGTCAGAATATTATAGAAAAGCGGTAAACAAAAGGAAATTTGATTTATAAATTCAACTTTTTTTTCAAATAAATTACATTTCAGCTGTGAGTTCGGGACCGCATTGCCAATGCAATTCATTTTTAAGCGAAGATATGAAATAAGCTAAATGCGGTTTATTTGTCCATGATTTAGCTATTAGCTTGTGGTGGTCAAATAAAACACGCCTAATATTAGTATAAATAATTAATGGGTCTAATTATTGAATCCGTTTCGATCGAAAAATGGTTCGATTCGGTCGAAAAATTTTACGTCGGAATTATTGAAACGGTATCGAAAATAAAATTTACGATCACAATGAACTGAAGAATATATTTCATTGAATCGGGACGATTCAATTTAGAGGTGAGGGAGTTAATACCACCATCCATGTATTTTAATAGACAAATATGTCCGATGTCCTTGGCACAGTCACTATTAAGGATCGAGGGTCACGCGTGTTGTACATATGTTATGGTAACATACATATAAGATAAACATTATAAGATAAACATTTTCAAGTGGACATTTGTCACACACATTAGAATGTAAGAAGAACCTTAACTCTTACCACCTGTGGTGCGTCTCAAGTGGAACATATGTTTATAAGATGAATATTAGATTGTAAGAGTATTTGTATTTAGTCTTAAGAATTAGAATATGTATAAAAAGAAGCTAAAATAAAGAATAGTCAGTCAGTCCTTTGGCTGACTCAACCATAACACCCAAAAAATGTAGTTTCTACTACACGACATTCCGGTCGAGTTCGGGAAGTTAATTGGTAATTCTGCCAAGAGACTTCCCCGAACAATCCTCGACCCCACCTGCTGGACGATTGTCTCTTTTGAAACTTGCTATAAAGTTGAAATTTTAAATGTCAATGGTTTCTTCGTTACTCACATGAGTTTCTGATAATATTAATACCTTAGACAGACATGTAGTATCTATTGTAGTATGCTTCAGAAACCATATGTGTATCACCGATTTTCCGAATTTTGTTTGAAAGCAAATGGTGTTCCGTACTACAATAGAGTTCTAGAAACCATTGAAATTTTGTGGTGTTGTGAAATGTACTACAATGGATTGCATTGAACACACCGAAAGCTTTAAGCACTTCTGTCATAATCATATGTTTTCTGACATTTTGACATACAGAAAATAAATTAAATTCAAAATTAATTGAAATATCAATATTTGAAATAAAAAAATTATGTGAAAAATATGTAATATGTAATAATTATATTGGATAATAATATTTTAAGATTGCTTGAAGTTATAACTAAGTCAGGATCAATTTTCCTGCCTGTTATTCATAATTACATTTTGCTTGAATTTATTTGTATCAGCTGATGAATGTAAACATAGTATAATATACTACATGTGTGTCACTATGCTGGTTCATGGTTTCTGAGCTTTTATTGTAGTACCTATTATAGTATGGAAACCATATGTCTGTCTTAGGTATAAACAAGGACATTTCTCAGTTAAAAGAACAATAGATTCAGTTGAAAAAAAAAAAAAACATTTTATATCCTAAGTCCAGCGGCAAAAGCCGAAAAGGGTGTGAAGAGTTGCATAGAATGCATAATATCTGAAAACAAAACTGGTAGGAAGGAAGGATTTTTGTCACCAATCCACAAAGAGGATAGGCCTCTTGGGACCTACCACGTAGATCACGTTGGGCCCATGGAAACCACAAGTAAATCTTATAATTATATTTTCGCAGTATTCGATGGATTTTCAAATTTTGTGTGGCTGTACCCCACGCGAAACACATGCACCGATAGCGTAGTGGCAAACCTTAAAAAACAGTCAGCCCTGTTTGGTAACCCCAAGCGAATCATATGAGATAGGGGAATGGCATTTACGTCAAATATGTTCAAGGATTATTGATTGAAGAAATAGAGCATTTACTAATCGCCACCGGTGTTCCGAGGGGAAATGGTCAGGTGGAACGCAACGAAAGGAGGCACAGCAAAATATTGCAAAAATTCAAGAAGAAAGAAGATCTTTTAACAAAAACAGAAAAGAAAGTGTACAGTATAAGATAAACGAGCTAGTCACAATGAAACGTACTCAATACGGCACAACTTTAAATTTGAGACCTAAGTTTTTCGGTCCGTACAAAATAAAACACACTTTAGGACGTGACAGGTACGAAGTGGAAAAGGTAGGCGACCACGAGGGCTCAGGACACACTACGACTGTCGCTGAAAATATGAAAAGGTGGGAACTTTCATTCGAGGGCGAATGCAGAGTCAGAATGGCCGAATGTGGGATGGCATCCCTGACAATATTAGAATAGGGATATTTAGAAAAAGGGACAATACTAAAACACATAGCGTGGGTTGCTTCTATTTTTGCCAGCTAACATCGCGTCGCGCGCAGCAAAAGTTCAAAATTATAACTTAATGTAAATTAAAAAAAGGAGAAGCAAAAGTTGAAAATTATAACTTAATGTAAACTAAAAAAGAGAGAAGCGAAACTTGAGAATTATAACTTAATGTAAACTAAAAAAGAGAGAATTGCTTCTTGAAAACTTGAAAATTATAATTTAATGTAAACTAAAAGAAAGAGAAACAAAAGTGAAATAAATAAAACCAAAAAACAATAACTGAAGTTTAAGATAGTGTGGCTACCGTGTATGGCATGTATTTATCTTCGCTGAAATTGTCTGTCATTTCGCAACGAAGTCGCGTACTTTTGCGATGCATTTTGCCACGCGAATGGATAATCGTACCTTTCGTAGGGTTAGTGTGTTTTTATTAAAGCCTCGGGCAATCTCAATCAGATTTATCGGCATTCTAATCTCTTCCCTTTTAAAATTAACATATTTCAAGAAACAATAATTATTAATTATACTATTAGGGCCTTTTCAAATATTTTTGGTGCATAATTTAATCACTTTAATTTGTTGAAATGTGGGCGCGCACCAAATTCACACATCTGAATTAAAGTGATTTGTTTCCGAATATTTTCCTGCGAATTCGTTTTTTAGAACAAGCATTTTCACTCGGAATTCATTGGAATTTGAAAAGAAAGGTGAAATTCAGAACATTAAATATAGGATTGAAAGTGAATTTGCTTGAGTTTTACTTGAAAGTGAATTGCAGAACCTGCCTGATAACTTTGAAAAATGGAACAATGATTCCGTTCCATAGGAAAACTGTTCTGGAACAGGTTTATTCATTTGAAGTGCGTGAACAAAAAACAAATAAGGAAGGGCTAAGTTCGGGTGTATGCATGTGATTGGCGTTGAACCGTTTAGCCGGTTATAGCCGAATCGATGAGAGCGCGCCACTCGTCTCTTTTCTTCGCAGTTCGGCGCCAGTTGGAGATTCCAAGTGTAACCAGGTCGCTCTCTACTTGGTCCCTCCAACTGAGTGGAGGCCTTCCCCTTCCTCGGCTTCCTCTGCCGGGTACTGCATCGATTCCAAGTGTAACCAGGTCGCTCTTCACCTGATCCCTCCAACGGAGTGGAGGCCTTCCCCTTCCTCGGCTTCCTCCGGCGGGTACTGCATCGAACACTTTCAGAGCTGGAGTGTTTTCGTCCATTCGGACAACATGACCTAGCCAGCCTAGCCTGCGATATTCGCCGTTGCCAATGTTCTGAGGACCATAAATCTTGCGAAAAATTTTCCTCTCGAAAACTCCTAGTGTCGTCTCATCTGATGTTGACATCGTCCAAGCTTCTGCACCATAAAGCAGGACGGGAATGATCAGCGACTTGTAGAGTTTGATTTTGGTTCGTCGAGAGAGGACTTTACTGTTCAATTGCATACTCAGTCCAAAGTAGCACCTGTTGGCAAGAGTGATTCTGCGCTGGATTTCGAGGCTGACATTGTTGGTGTTGTTGATACTGGTTCCCAGGTATACGAAATTATCTACGACTTCGAAGTTATGACTTTCAACAGTGACGTGGGAGCCAAGACGCGAATGCGCCGACTGTTTGCTTGATGGCAGGAGATATTTCGTCTTGTCCTCATTCACCTCCAGACCCATTCGCTTCGCTTCCTTATCCAGGCGGGAAAAAGCAGAACTAATGGCACGGTTGTTGCCTCCGATGATATCAATATCATCGACGTACGCCAGCAGCTGTACACACTTATAGAAGATTGTACCTTCTCTATTTAGCTCTGAAGCTCGTATTATTTTTTTCCAGCATCAAGTTAAAGAAGACGCACGATAGTGAGTCACCTTGTCTGAAACCTCGTTTGGTATCGAACGGCTCGGAGAGGTCCTTCCCAATCATGATAGAGCTTTTGGTGTTGCTCAGCGTCAACTTGCACAGCCGTATTAGTTTTGCGGGGATACCAAATTCAGACATCACGGCGTAAAGGCAGCTCCTTTTCGTACTGTCGAAAGTAGCTTTAAAATCGACAAAAAGGTGGTGTGTGTCGATCCTCTTTTCACGGGTCTTCTCCAAGATTTGGCGCATGGTGAATATCTGGTCAGTTGTCGATTTTCCAGGTCTAAAGCCACACTGATAAGGTCCAATCAGTTTGTTGACGGTGGGCTTTAGTCTTTCACACAGTACGCTCGATAGAACCTTGTATGCGATATTTAGGAGGCTTATCCCACGGTAATTGGCGCAGATTGTGGGATCTCCCTTTTATGGATTGGGCAGAACACACTGAGATTCCAATCGTCATGCATGCTTTCGCTTTGTTGTTCTTTAGGCGGGTAATTGCTATTCGAATTTCTTCATGGTCGGGTAATGGAACATCTGTTCCATCGTCATCGATTGGGGAATCGGGTTCACCATTTCCTGGAGGACACACGAAGACTGCAAAGACTATTCGTTCATTTGCAATTTAGGAGTAATTTCAAGGCCGAAAGTGCCGTTTGTTTTCCTATTAACAGGTGCCAAGTTTCCCCTATTCCCGTTAACCTTGGTGGTGAAAATTAGTGAAATTGGTGCTGGAATTACATCAGCCTCATATACTATATATGATGATTTTTTATTGGACTTTATGCCGAATATATAGGTCAAATTGTGTGTTATCTTAATAAAATTGCGAGGGTATAAAATGCCTTTCGTTATTTGTTACAAATTGTTTTGAACTATCAACACAACCTTATACAATTGAACAATAACAAAGATATTTTAACAAAGCAACAATGACGACCTTCAAAATATTATTTTTTTATTTATATTATTATCAAGCGACAATTTTTTTAATTCCGCACACGACCATTCAGTAGGGAGCCGACCGCATGAGGGATCTTAACCCCCCTCCCGTACCTCCGTGCCCGAGTGACGCCTACAACTCTACAACGCATAGTTAGCCGCCGAGCGGATATTTTTCAAAATTTTTAACTCGGATTGTCAGAATCTAATAATTCAAAAAGTTATATAAAGGTTTTGAATCTTAAATAATAAATCAATTACTTCAATAAGGATAAATATTAAGGTACAAATAAAGAGTCTTTTCAAGTAGTGGTATTTTGATTAATTTTTTTACATAAAATCGCTTATTGTGACAAAACTATAATAGGTAGAGATATGATGTCGTTTTTTGTAGATAATGATAAGTTCTAAAAAATTGTAGTACATCACTTTGTTATATCTTCAATCGTTTTCGCAGCATTCGGGATTAAAGAAAGTTTTTTGGTATTTTTTTACATTATCGGAGTTTTTTTTTTAATTAAATATAGCCTATGTCACTCAGGGATAGTATAGCTTTCCAACGGTGAAAGAATTTTTCAAATCGGTACAGTAGTTTCGGAGCCTATTCGAGACAAACAAACAAAAAATCAAACCTTTCCTCTTTATAATAGGCGTGTTTTATTTAACCAGCAAATTAAGCTATTAGCTTATTTTGTATGGAAGACTTAGCCAACATAATTATGTTGGCTTGTCGTAAGCTATCATAGCTTGTATATTGAACTAGAGGCATTGCCAGTTCATCACTTTTTTTGTTTGGTTCTTTCCAAAAAAAAGTGTAAAAGTAAGTAAAAATGTAAACAAACAAAAATTTTAAATTCTATCTAACTTTATCCATATTTATTTTGACCATCGATTTTTTTTTTATTTTATTTTGATCGAATAATGCTTGTAGATTCCTTAAAAAGTCAGAATATTATAGAAAAGCGGTAAACAAAAGGAAATTTGATTTATAAATTCAACTTTTTTTTCAAATAAATTACATTTCAGCTGTGAGTTCGGGACCGCATTGCCAATGCAATTCATTTTTAAGCGAAGATATGAAATAAGCTAAATGCGGTTTATTTGTCCATGATTTAGCTATTAGCTTGTGGTGGTCAAATAAAACACGCCTAATATTAGTATAAATAATTAATGGGTCTAATTATTGAATCCGTTTCGATCGAAAAATGGTTCGATTCGGTCGAAAAATTTTACGTCGGAATTATTGAAACGGTATCGAAAATAAAATTTACGATCACAATGAACTGAAGAATATATTTCATTGAATCGGGACGATTCAATTTAGAGGTGAGGGAGTTAATACCACCATCCATGTATTTTAATAGACAAATATGTCCGATGTCCTTGGCACAGTCACTATTAAGGATCGAGGGTCACGCGTGTTGTACATATGTTATGGTAACATACATATAAGATAAACATTATAAGATAAACATTTTCAAGTGGACATTTGTCACACACATTAGAATGTAAGAAGAACCTTAACTCTTACCACCTGTGGTGCGTCTCAAGTGGAACATATGTTTATAAGATGAATATTAGATTGTAAGAGTATTTGTATTTAGTCTTAAGAATTAGAATATGTATAAAAAGAAGCTAAAATAAAGAATAGTCAGTCAGTCCTTTGGCTGACTCAACCATAACACCCAAAAAATGTAGTTTCTACTACACGACATTCCGGTCGAGTTCGGGAAGTTAATTGGTAATTCTGCCAAGAGACTTCCCCGAACAATCCTCGACCCCACCTGCTGGACGATTGTCTCTTTTGAAACTTGCTATAAAGTTGAAATTTTAAATGTCAATGGTTTCTTCGTTACTCACATGAGTTTCTGATAATATTAATACCTTAGACAGACATGTAGTATCTATTGTAGTATGCTTCAGAAACCATATGTGTATCACCGATTTTCCGAATTTTGTTTGAAAGCAAATGGTGTTCCGTACTACAATAGAGTTCTAGAAACCATTGAAATTTTGTGGTGTTGTGAAATGTACTACAATGGATTGCATTGAACACACCGAAAGCTTTAAGCACTTCTGTCACAATCATATGTTTTCTGACATTTTGACATACAGAAAATAAATTAAATTCAAAATTAATTGAAATATCAATATTTGAAATAAAAAAATTATGTGAAAAATATGTAATATGTAATAATTATATTGGATAATAATATTTTAAGATTGCTTGAAGTTATAACTAAGTCAGGATCAATTTTCCTGCCTGTTATTCATAATTACATTTTGCTTGAATTTATTTGTATCAGCTGATGAATGAAAACATAGTATAATATACTACATGTGTGTCACTATGCTGGTTCATGGTTTCTGAGCTTTTATTGTAGTACCTATTATAGTATGGAAACCATATGTCTGTCTTAGGTATAAACAAGGACATTTCTCAGTTAAAAGAACAATAGATTCAGTTGAAAAAAAAAAAACATTTTATATCCCAAGTCCAGCGGCAAAAGCCGAAAAGGGTGTGAAGAGTTGCATAGAATGCATAATATCTGAAAACAAAACTGGTAGGAAGGAAGGATTTTTGTCACCAATCCACAAAGAGGATAGGCCTCTTGGGACCTACCACGTAGATCACGTTGGGCCCATGGAAACCACAAGTAAATCTTATAATTATATTTTCGCAGTATTCGATGGATTTTCAAATTTTGTGTGGCTGTACCCCACGCGAAACACATGCACCGATAGCGTAGTGGCAAACCTTAAAAAACAGTCAGCCCTGTTTGGTAACCCCAAGCGAATCATATGAGATAGGGGAATGGCATTTACGTCAAATATGTTCAAGGATTATTGATTGAAGAAATAGAGCATTTACTAATCGCCACCGGTGTTCCGAGGGGAAATGGTCAGGTGGAACGCAACGAAAGGAGGCACAGCAAAATATTGCAAAAATTCAAGAAGAAAGAAGATCTTTTAACAAAAACAGAAAAGAAAGTGTACAGTATAAGATTAACGAGCTAGTCGCAATGAAACGTACTCAATACGGCACAACTTTAAATTTGAGACCTAAGTTTTTCGGTCCGTACAAAATAAAACACACTTTAGGACGTGACAGGTACGAAGTGGAAAAGGTAGGCGACCACGAGGGCTCAGGACACACTACGACTGTCGCTGAAAATATGAAAAGGTGGGAACTTTCATTCGAGGGCGAATGCAGAGTCAGAATGGCCGAATGTGGGATGGCATCCCTGACAATATTAGAATAGGGATATTTAGAAAAAGGGACAATACTAAAACACATAGCGTGGGTTGCTTCTATTTTTGCCAGCTAACATCGCGTCGCGCGCAGCAAAAGTTGAAAATTATAACTTAATGTAAATTAAAAAAAGGAGAAGCAAAAGTTGAAAATTATAACTTAATGTAAACTAAAAAAGAGAGAAGCGAAACTTGAGAATTATAACTTAATGTAAACTAAAAAAGAGAGAATTGCTTCTTGAAAACTTGAAAATTATAATTTAATGTAAACTAAAAGAAAGAGAAACAAAAGTGAAATAAATAAAACCAAAAAACAATAACTGAAGTTTAAGATAGTGTGGCTACCGTGTATGGCATGTATTTATCTTCGCTGAAATTGTCTGTCATTTCGCAACGAAGTCGCGTACTTTTGCGATGCATTTTGCCACGCGAATGGATAATCGTACCTTTCGTAGGGTTAGTGTGTTTTTATTAAAGCCTCGGGCAATCTCAATCAGATTTATCGGCATTCTAATCTCTTCCCTTTTAAAATTAACATATTTCAAGAAACAATAATTATTAATTATACTATTAGGGCCTTTTCAAATATTTTTGGTGCATAATTTAATCACTTTAATTTGTTGAAATGTGGGCGCGCACCAAATTCACACATCTGAATTAAAGTGATTTGTTTCCGAATATTTTCCTGCGAATTCGTTTTTTAGAACAAGCATTTTCACTCGGAATTCATTGGAATTTGAAAAGAAAGGTGAAATTCAGAACATTAAATATAGGATTGAAAGTGAATTTGCTTGAGTTTTACTTGAAAGTGAATTGCAGAACCTGCCTGATAACTTTGAAAAATGGAACAATGATTCCGTTCCATAGGAAAACTGTTCTGGAACAGGTTTATTCATTTGAAGTGCGTGAACAAAAAACAAATAAGGAAGGGCTAAGTTCGGGTGTATGCATGTGATTGGCGTTGAACCGTTTAGCCGGTTATAGCCGAATCGATGAGAGCGCGCCACTCGTCTCTTTTCTTCGCAGTTCGGCGCCAGTTGGAGATTCCAAGTGTAACCAGGTCGCTCTCTACTTGGTCCCTCCAACTGAGTGGAGGCCTTCCCCTTCCTCGGCTTCCTCTGGCGGGTACTGCATCGATTCCAAGTGTAACCAGGTCGCTCTTCACCTGATCCCTCCAACGGAGTGGAGGCCTTCCCCTTCCTCGGCTTCCTCCGGCGGGTACTGCATCGAACACTTTCAGAGCTGGAGTGTTTTCGTCCATTCGGACAACATGACCTAGCCAGCCTAGCCTGCGATATTCGCCGTTGCCAATGTTCTGAGGACCATAAATCTTGCGAAAAATTTTCCTCTCGAAAACTCCTAGTGTCGTCTCATCTGATGTTGACATCGTCCAAGCTTCTGCACCATAAAGCAGGACGGGAATGATAAGCGACTTGTAGAGTTTGATTTTGGTTCGTCGAGAGAGGACTTTACTGTTCAATTGCATACTCAGTCCAAAGTAGCACCTGTTGGCAAGAGTGATTCTGCGCTGGATTTCGAGGCTGACATTGTTGGTGTTGTTGATACTGGTTCCCAGGTATACGAAATTATCTACGACTTCGAAGTTATGACTTTCAACAGTGACGTGGGAGCCAAGACGCGAATGCGCCGACTGTTTGCTTGATGGCAGGAGATATTTCGTCTTGTCCTCATTCACCTCCAGACCCATTCGCTTCGCTTCCTTATCCAGGCGGGAAAAAGCAGAACTAATGGCACGGTTGTTGCCTCCGATGATATCAATATCATCGACGTACGCCAGCAGCTGTACACACTTATAGAAGATTGTACCTTCTCTATTTAGCTCTGAAGCTCGTATTATTTTTTTCCAGCATCAAGTTAAAGAAGACGCACGATAGTGAGTCACCTTGTCTGAAACCTCGTTTGGTATCGAACGGCTCGGAGAGGTCCTTCCCAATCATGATAGAGCTTTTGGTGTTGCTCAGCGTCAACTTGCACAGCCGTATTAGTTTTGCGGGGATACCAAATTCAGACATCACGGCGTAAAGGCAGCTCCTTTTCGTACTGTCGAAAGTAGCTTTAAAATCGACAAAAAGGTGGTGTGTGTCGATCCTCTTTTCACGGGTCTTCTCCAAGATTTGGCGCATGGTGAATATCTGGTCAGTTGTCGATTTTCCAGGTCTAAAGCCACACTGATAAGGTCCAATCAGTTTGTTGACGGTGGGCTTTAGTCTTTCACACAGTACGCTCGATAGAACCTTGTATGCGATATTTAGGAGGCTTATCCCACGGTAATTGGCGCAGATTGTGGGATCTCCCTTTTATGGATTGGGCAGAACACACTGAGATTCCAATCGTCATGCATGCTTTCGCTTTGTTGTTCTTTAGGCGGGTAATTGCTATTCGAATTTCTTCATGGTCGGGTAATGGAACATCTGTTCCATCGTCATCGATTGGGGAATCGGGTTCACCATTTCCTGGAGGACACACGAAGACTGCAAAGACTATTCGTTCATTTGCAATTTAGGAGTAATTTCAAGGCCGAAAGTGCCGTTTGTTTTCCTATTAACAGGTGCCAAGTTTCCCCTATTCCCGTTAACCTTGGTGGTGAAAATTAGTGAAATTGGTGCTGGAATTACATCAGCCTCATATACTATATATGATGATTTTCTATTGGACTTTATGCCGAATATATAGGTCAAATTGTGTGTTATCTTAATAAAATTGCGAGGGTATAAAATGTTCGGTTGGACCCGAACTTAGCCTTTCGTTATTTGTTACAAATTCTTTTGAACTATCAACACAACATTATACAATTGAACAATAACAAAGATATTTTAACAAAGCAACAATGACGACCTTCAAAATATTATTTTTTTATTTATATTATTATCAAGCGACAATTTTTTTAATTCCGCACACGACCATTCAGTAGGGAGCCGACCGCGCGAGGGATCTTAACCCCCCTCCCGTACCTCCGTGCCCGAGTGACGCCTACAACTAGGGATGGCAAAAAAAATTTTTAATCGATTAAATAATCAAATGATTAATTGAAAGATATAAAAAATTAATTGTAATTAATTGCAATTAAACGATTAATTCCAATGTTTTCAAATAATACTAAATTGCATAAAGACCACCACCAGTTTCAGCGCCGAATCTTGTATTATAATGCTCTATCACAGCGTCCCAGCCATATCCAAAAAGAGAAAATGGCCTACATTTGAAGTTAAGTAGCACAATGACATTAAATTTTTCAAAATATGCACAGCAATCTTAAAGTAAAACAATTGCCTCTTGCTTGAAAGACTATGTTTTGCAACTTTGCGTAAAAATAAAACCAATAAAATATGTATGTATGTATGTGATTGGCGTTCAACCGTTTAGCCGGTTATAGCCGAATCGATGAGAGCGCGCCACTCCTCTCTTTCCTTCGCAGTTCGGCGCCAGTTGGAGATTCCAAGTGTAACCAGGTCGCTCTCCACCTGGCCCCTCCAACGGAGTGGGGGCCTTCCCCTTCCTCGGCTTCCTCCGGCGGGTACTGCATCGAACACTTTCAGGGCTGGAGTGTTTTCGTCCATTCGGACAACATGACCTAGCCAGCGTAGCCGCTGTCTTTTTATTCCCTGAACTATGTCAATGTCGCCAAATTTCTCGTATGCTCATCGTTCCATCCACTTGAAACAACTGAACGTAAAATGCGTTTGACTTAACTGTAAATACAGTGTTACCAGACATTCATTTTTTGATATTAAACTACGTTGACATATTAGAATTTAACTATGTTTACAACGTTTGCAGTCATTAATGACTGATGTGACCAATTTCGACCCTTGTAAGCTAACTTAGATGAACATAAAATGTATTAAATTTGAAAATGCTGTTTGCGATTATTTTGCAATTACTCGAGTAATACTCGAGTAATTAGAAAAGGTGTTTCGATGCAATTGAATCGTAAATTAAATGAAAATAATCGATTAATTTAATCAAATGATTAATCGTTGCCATCCCTACCTACAACTCTACAACGCATAGTTAGCCGCCGAGCGGATATTTTTCAAAATTTTTAACTCGTGATATCTTTTGAATGGATTGTCAGAATCTAATAATTCAAAAAGTTATATAAAGGTTTTGAATCTTAAATAATAAATCAATTACTTCAATAAGGATAAATATTAAGGTACAAATAAAGAGCCTTTTCAAGTAGTGGTATTTTGATTAATTTTTTTACATAAAATCGCTTATTGTGACAAAACTATAATAGGTAGAGATATGATGTCGTTTTTTGTAGATAATGATAAGTTCTAAAAAATTGTAGTACATCACTTTGTTATATCTTCAATCGTTTTCGCAGCATTCGGGATTAAAGAAAGTTTTTTGGTATTTTTTTACATTATCGGAGTTTTTTTTTTAATTAAATATAGTCTATGTCACTCAGGGATAGTATAGCTTTCCAACGGTGAAAGAATTTTTCAAATCGGTACAGTAGTTTCGGAGCCTATTCGAGACAAACAAACAAAAAATCAAACCTTTCCTCTTTATAATAGGCGTGTTTTATTTAACCAGCAAATTAAGCTATTAGCTTATTTTGTATGGAAGACTTAGCCAACATAATTATGTTGGCTTGTCATAAGCTATCATAGCTTGTATATTGAACTAGAGGCATTGCCAGTTCATCACTTTTTTGTTTGGTTCTTTCCAAAAAAAAGTGTAAAAGTAAATTTTAAATTCTATCTAACTTTATCCAAATTTATTTTGACCATCGATTTTTTTTTATTTTATTTTGATCGAATAATGCTTGTAGATTCCTTAAAAAGTCAGAATATTATAGAAAAGCGGTAAACAAAAGGAAATTTGATTTATAAATTCAACTTTTTTTCAAATAAATTACATTTCAGCTGTGAGTTCGGGACCGCATTGCCAATGCAATTCATTTTTAAGCGAAGATATGAAATAAGCTAAATGCGGTTTATTTGTCCATGATTTAGCTATTAGCTTGTGGTGGTCAAATAAAATACGCCTAATATTAGTATAAATAATTAATGGGTCTAATTATTGAATCCGTTTCGATCGAAAAATGGTTCGATTCGGTCGAAAAATTTTACGTCGGAATTATTGAAACCGTATCGAAAATAAAATTTACGATCACAATGAACTGAAGAATATATTTCATTGAATCGGGACGATTCAATTTAGAGGTGAGGGAGTTAATACCACCATCCATGTATTTTAATAGACAAATATGTCCGATGTCCTTGGCACAGTCACTATTAAGGATCGAGGGTCACGCGTGTTGTACATATGTTATGGTAACATACATATAAGATAAACATTATAAGATAAACATTTTCAAGTGGACATTTGTCACACACATTAGAATGTAAGAAGAACCTTAACTCTTACCACCTGTGGTGCGTCTCGAGTGGAACATATGTTTATAAGATGAATATTAGATTGTAAGAGTATTTGTATTTAGTCTTAAGAATTAGAATATGTATAAAAATAAGCTAAAATAAAGAATAGTCAGTCAGTCCTTTGGCTGACTCAACCATAACACCCAAAAAATGTAGTTTCTACTACACGACATTCCGGTCGAGTTCGGGAAGTTAATTGGTAATTCTGCCAAGAGACTTCCCCGAACAATGATTAATTTGCACTTCTATATGATCTGTAGGAAATGTGGCCATAGTATCATCGGACCGATGATAAATAGCCACCCCACCTGCTGGACGATTGTCTCTTTTGAAACTTGCTATAAAGTTGAAATTTTAAATGTCAATGGTTTCTTCGTTACTCACATGAGTTTCTGATAATATTAATACCTTAGACAGACATGTAGTATCTATTGTAGTATGCTTCAGAAACCATATGTGTATCACCGATTTTCCGAATTTTGTTTGAAAGCAAATGGTGTTCCGTACTACAATAGAGTTCTAGAAACCATTGAAATTTTGTGGTGTTGTGAAATGTACTACAATGGATTGCATTGAACACACTAAGCTTTACGCTCTTCTGTCACAATCATATGTTTTCTGACATTTTGACATACAGAAAATAAATTAAATTCAAAATTAATTGAAATATCAATATTTGAAATAAAAAATTATGTGAAAAATATGTAATATGTAATAATTATATTGGATAATAATATTTTAAGATTGCTTGAAGTTATAACTAAGTCAGGATCAATTTTCCTGCCTGTTATTTATAATTACATTTTGCTTGAATTTATTTGTACCAGCTGATGAATGTAAACATAGTACAATATACTACATGTGTGTCACTATGCTGGTTCATGGTTTCTGAGCTTTTATTGTAGTACCTATTATAGTATGGAAACCATATGTCTGTCTTAGGTATAAACAAGGACATTTCTCAGTTAAAAGAACAAAAAATTCAGTTGAAAAAAAAAACATTTTATATCCCAAGTCTAGCGGCAAAAGCCGAAAAGGTTGTGAAGAGTTGCATAGAATGCATAATATCTGAAAACAAAACTGGTAGGAAGGAAGGATTTTTGTCACCAATCCACAAAGAGGATAGGCCTCTTGGGACCTACCACGTAGATCACGTTGGGCCCATGGAAACCACAAGTAAATCTTATAATTATATTTTCGCAGTATTCGATGGATTTTCAAAGTTTGTGTGGCTGTACCCCACACATGCACCGATAGCGTAGTGGCAAACCTTAAAAAACAGTCAGCCCTGTTTGGTAACCCCAAGCGAATCATATGAGATAGGGGAATGGCATTTACGTCAAATATGTTCAATGATTATTGATTGAAGAAATAGAGCATTTACTAATCGCCACCGGTGTTCCGAGGGGAAATGGTCAGGTGGAACGCAACGAAAGGAGGCACAGCAAAATATTGCAAAAATTCAAGAAGAAAGAAGATCTTTTAACAAAAACAGAAAAGAAAGTGTACAGTATAAGATTAACGAGCTAGTCGCAATTAAACGTACTCAATACGGCACAACTTTAAATTTGAAACCTAAGTTTTTCGGTCCGTACAAAATAAAACACACTTTAGGACGTGACAGGTACGAAGTGGAAAAGGTAGGCGACCACGAGGGCTCAGGACACACTACGACTGTCGCTGAAAATATGAAAAGGTGGGAACTTTCATTCGAGGGCGAATGCAGAGTCAGAATGGCCGAATGTGGGATGGCATCCCTGACAATATTAGAATAGGGATATTTAGAAAAAGGGACAATACTAAAACACATAGCGTGGGATGCTTCTATTTTTGCCAGGCAGAGTTCTGAAGGTAGCCACCAAGCTAACATCGCGTCGCGCGCAGCAAAAGTTGAAAATTATAACTTAATGTAAATTAAAAAAAGGAGAAGCAAAAGTTGAAAATTATAACTTAATGTAAACTAAAAAAGAGAGAAGCGAAACTTGAGAATTATAACTTAATGTAAACTAAAAAAGAGAGAATTGCTTCTTGAAAACTTGAAAATTATAATTTAATGTAAACTAAAAGAAAGAGAAACAAAAGTGAAATAAATAAAACCAAAAAACAATAACTGAAGTTTAAGATAGTGTGGCTACCGTGTATGGCATGTATTTATCTTCGCTGAAATTGTCTGTCATTTCGCAACGAAGTCGCGTACTTTTGCAATGCATTTTGCCACACGAATGGATAATCGTACCTTTCGTAGGGTTAGTGTGTTTTTATTAAAGCCTCGGGCAATCTCAATCAGATTTATCGGCATTCTAATCTCTTCCCTTTTAAAATTAACATATTTCAAGAAACAATAATAATTAATTATACTATTAGGGCCTTTTCAAATATTTTTGGTGCATAATTTAATCACTTTAATTTGTTGAAATGTGGGCGCGCACCAAATTCACACATCTGAATTAAAGTGATTTGTTTCCGAATATTTTCCTGCGAATTCGTTTTTTAGAACAAGCATTTTCAGTCGGAATTCATTGGAATTTGAAAAGAAAGGTGAAATTCAGAACATCAAATATAGGATTGAAAGTGAATTTGCTTGAGTTTTACTTGAAAGTGAATTGCAGAACCTGCCTGATAACTTTGAAAAATGGAACAATGATTCCGTTCCATAGGAAAACTGTTCTGGAACAGGTTTATTCATTTGAAGTGCGTGAACAAAAAACAAATAAGGAAGGGCTAAGTTCGGGTGTATGCATGTGATTGGCGTTGAACCGTTTAGCCGGTTATAGCCGAATCGATGAGAGCGCGCCACTCGTCTCTTTTCTTCGCAGTTCGGCGCCAGTTGGAGATTCCAAGTGTAACCAGGTCGCTCTCTACTTGGTCCCTCCAACTGAGTGAAGGCCTTCCCCTTCCTCGGCTTCCTCTGGCGGGTACTGCATCGATTCCAAGTGTAACCAGGTCGCTCTTCACCTGATCCCTCCAACGGAGTGGAGGCCTTCCCCTTCCTCGGCTTCCTCCGGCGGGTACTGCATCGAACACTTTCAGAGCTGGAGTGTTTTCGGCCATTCGGACAACATGATCTAGCCAGCCTAGCCTGCGATATTCGCCATTGCCAATGTTCTGAGGACCATAAATCTTGCGAAAAATTTTCCTCTCGAAAACTCCTAGTGTCGTCTCATCTGATGTTGACATCGTCCAAGCTTCTGCACCATAAAGCAGGACGGGAATGATAAGCGACTTGTAGAGTTTGATTTTGGTTCGTCGAGAGAGGACTTTACTGTTCAATTGCCTACTCAGTCCAAAGTAGCACCTGTTGGCAAGAGTGATTCTGCGCTGGATTTCGAGGCTGACATTGTTGGTGTTGTTGATACTGATTCCCAGGTATACGAAATTATCTACGACTTCGAAGTTATGACTTTCAACAGTGACGTGGGAGCCAAGACGCGAATGCGCCGACTGTTTGCTTGATGGCAGGAGATATTTCGTCTTGTCCTCATTCACCTCCAGACCCATTCGCTTCGCTTCCTTATCCAGGCGGGAAAAAGCAGAACTAATGGCACGGTTGTTGCTTCCGATGATATCAATATCATCGGCGTACGCCAGGAGCTGTACACTCTTATAGAAGATTGTACCTTCTCTATTTAGCTCTGAAGCTCGTATTATTTTTTTCCAGCATCAAGTTAAAGAAGACGCACGATAGTGAGTCACCTTGTCTGAAACCTCGTTTGGTATCGAACGGCTCGGAGAGGTCCTTCCCAATCATGATAGAGCTTTTGGTGTTGCTCAGCGTCAACTTGCACAGCCGTATTAGTTTTGCGGGGATACCAAATTCAGACATCACGGCGTAAAGGCAGCTCCTTTTCGTGCTGTCGAAAGCAGCTTTAAAATCGACAAAAAGGTGGTGTGTGTCGATCCTCTTTCACGCGTCTTCTCCAAGATTTGGCGCATGGTGAATATCTGGTCAGTTGTCGATTTTCCAGGTCTAAAGCCACACTGATAAGGTCCAATCAGTTTGTTGACGGTGGGCTTTAGTCTTTCACACAGTACGCTCGATAGAACCTTGTATGCGATATTTAGGAGGCTTATCCCACGGTAATTGGCGCAGATTGTGGGATCTCTCTTTTATGGATTGGGCAGAACACACTGAGATTCCAATCGTCATGCATGCTTTCGTTTTGTTGTTCTTTAGGCGGGTAATTGCTATTCGAATTTCTTCATGGTCGGGTAATGGAACATCTGTTCCATCGTCATCGATTGGGGAATCGGGTTCGCCATCTCCTGGAGGACACACGAAGACTGCAAAGACTATTCGTTCATTTGCAATTTAGGAGTAATTTCAAGGCCGAATGTGCCGTTTGTTTGCCTATTAACAGGTGCCAAGTTTCCCCTATTCCCGTTAACCTTGGTGGTGAAAATTAGTGAAATTGGTGCTGGAATTACATCAGCCTCATATACTATATATGATGATTTTCTATTGGACTTTATGCCGAATATATAGGTCAAATTGTGTGTTATCTTAATAAAATTGCGAGGGTATAAAATGCCTTTCGTTATTTGTTACAAATTGTTTTGAACTATCAACACAACCTTATACAATTGAACAATAACAAAGATATTTTAACAAAGCAACAATGACGACCTTCAAAATATTATTTTTTTATTTATATTATTATCAAGCGACAATTTTTTTAATTCCGCACACGACCATTCAGTAGGGAGCCGACCGCGCGAGGGATCTTAACCCCCCTCCCGTACCTCCGTGCCCGAGTGACGCCTACAACTCTACAACGCATAGTTAGCCGCCGAGCGGATATTTTTCAAAATTTTTAACTCGTGATATCTTTTGAATGGATTGTCAGAATCTAATAATTCAAAAAGTTATATAAAGGTTTTGAATCTTAAATAATAAATCAATTACTTCAATAAGGATAAATATTAAGGTACAAATAAAGAGCCTTTTCAAGTAGTGGTATTTTGATTAATTTTTTTACATAAAATCGCTTATTGTGACAAAACTATAATAGGTAGAGATATGATGTCGTTTTTTGTAGACAATGATAAGTTCTAAAAAATTGTAGTACATCACTTTGTTATATCTTCAATCGTTTTCGCTGAATTCGGGATTAAAGAAAGTTTTTTGGTATTTTTTTACATTATCGGAGTTTTTTTTTAATTAAATATAGCCTATGTCACTCAGGGATAGTATAGCTTTCCAACGGTGAAAGAATTTTTCAAATCGGTACAGTAGTTTCGGAGCCTATTCGAGACAAACAAACAAAAAACCAAACCTTTCCTCTTTATAATAGGAGTGTTTTATTTAACCAGCAAATTAAGCTATTAGCTTATTTTGTATGGAAGACTTAGCCAACATAATTATGTTGGCTTGTCGTAAGCTATCATAGCTTGTATATTGTACTAGAGGCATTGCCAGTTCATCACTTTTTTTGTTTGGTTCTTTCCAAAAAAAAGTGTAAAAGTAAGTAAAAATGTAAACAAACAAAAATTTTAAATTCTATCTAACTTTATCCATATTTATTTTGACCATCGATTTTTTTTTTATTTTATTTTGATCGAATAATGCTTGTAGATTCCTTAAAAAGTCAGAATATTATAGAAAAGCGGTAAACAAAAGGAAATTTGATTTATAAATTCAACTTTTTTTTCAAATAAATTACATTTCAGCTGAGAGTTCGGGACCACATTGCCAATGCAATTTATTTTTAAGCGAAGATATGAAATAACCTAAATGCGTTTTATTTGTCCATGATTTAGCTATTAGCTTGTGGTGGTCAAATAAAACACGCCTAATATTAGTATAAATAATTAATGGGTCTAATTATTGAATCCGTTTCGATCGAAAAATGGTTCGATTCGATCGAAAAATTTTACGTCGGAATTATTGAAACCGTATCGAAAATAAAATTTACGATCACATTGAACTGACTTGCCGACTCGAAAAAATACATTCCGCGGCTAATTGATGTCGCTAATTACGAAATCATTGAATCCGCAGAATCGAAAATTTTGGTCGAAATCTATCCTTTGGTGAATGAATTGCGGAAATGTAAAAGAAATAAACCATTTGGATGTTTTTATGTAAATAATTACTGATGACGGATTAAATTATGTTTTAAATGGGTATTTTAGAGACAAGAGACAAAAACAGACTAACAAAAATAAATTAAAGATGTTTAAAAGTGATATAAAGTTGCCCTCTCGAAATAGCGAAACAATTTTCTCAAAGAGCCTCAGGCGAATTAAATATTGTTTTGGAAGAAATTTCACAACAGTTAAGGGTCAGTTTTACTTTTTTTTGAACAAGGCAAAAAGCACAGACACTTTATCAAATTTGTCGCAATATGAAGGTCGATAAAACAGTTGTACGTTCTCACTTTGTGGTAAAGCAGTTTATCGACGCAGTCAATGATTGCATGAACATTTTCGATCGAAAATCTGTATCGTATCGAAATCGAATTCGCTGCGGATTCAATGATTAGTCCCAATACTTTCGTTATTGACTTCTCATTTGGGTTTTTGGTAGCGGGTATAGTTTCTGGAAACTGGTTTGTAGTATAAGGCGTATATGTGCAAGGCGATGACATAAAAAACGGTGATAAAAATAATTAGCAAAATATAGTGACAACTACGATTATTTTCAAGACATCACCAAAAGGAAAAGATATTAATAAAATGATATTCAGTTTTTCAATTCTAATTGGAGTGAACAATTTTCATACAAATCTGGCAGACACGGGCAAGGCAGTGTTATGCCTGCAAACAGTGACATATGTATTTAGAATCTAATAATATAATTTTTCACAGGTATCAGTTAAAATAAGAAAAGATCTATAGAATTGTCATACAAAACATTCACTTTTCTACATCTATAGACGGCATTAAACTTCACTTAGCTCAAAAAGGCCACCCTATGGGAAATATTATTAATGCAAAAAGTAAATTAACAAAAATGCCAATGCCGTTATCTTTTGATGACCTAGAGACATCGCCAAACAACAAAAGTGTATTCGCCATTAATAGATTATGGAGTGCAGTAGTCAAAATCAAGCCTCCTCATAAATTTAACGACCTACATATTTCAGTGTCATCGGCCAGGAGTTTGGACATACTAAACGCTAAAGTAAAAAGCCATTCAGATGTTGGAAGTGCAGTCTAAACCACTCTATGCGAAAAAGACACAGGTACTTAATCTAAATGTGTACACTGTTTGCAAAATCACACTGACAGCTACAAGGGATGTCAAGTTTATCAGGCGCTAATATGCAAAAAATATGCAATCAAGTCGGGTAATAATAAACCTAGAACTAATACAGAACAACCGATTTTCAACAACAACTTCAACTACGCATAATTCGCAAATCGTCTGCTCAGAGATCTGACGTAAAAATGACCTATTTACAAACAAAATACACGAAATCCAAATAACAAAACAGCCCTTAAAATGCAATCAAGGAACTTAAACAAAGTTAGCTGAACTTAAAGAAGATTAGATTTGTGAATACTTAAAAAACTTAGATTCAAACAAATTGACCAAATACTTATAATACACCGTAAGATATGTTCCGGTGAAAGATGCTAACAATTCATGCAGACAAAATTTAAGCAAAGCACACGCTTTTGCCAACCATCTTAAAGGAACATTTCAACCATTTAATTTCAACAGTACTATCCAACGCCAAGATGTCGAAGCATATATCGACTGCATTAAACTGCATGGATAAACATTTATACGTAAAACTGTCAGAGATCCAGTAAGAAATCTCGCGGATAAAAAATTCTAAGTATCGAGGTTAAGATAATATCGATGGATGTAAATGCGTATTATTTTTATACTCTCGCAACAAAAATTGCTAAGAGAGTATTATAGTTTTGTTCACATAACGGTTGTTTGTAAGTCATAAAACTAAACGAGTTAGATATAGGGTTATATATAACAAAATGATCAGGGTGACGAGACGAGTCAAAATCCGAATGTCTGTCTGTCCGTCCGTCCGTCCGTCCGTGCAACGGATATGTATGTGATTGGCGTTGCAACCGTTTAGCCGGTTATAGCCGAATCGACGATAGTGCGTCACCTGTCTCTCTCCTTCGCAGTTCGGCGCCAGTTGGAGATCCCAAGTGTAACCAGGTCGCTCTCCACCTGGTCCCTCCAACGGAGTGGAGGCCTTCCCCTTCCTCGGCTTCCTCCGGCGGGTACTGCATCGAACACTTTCAGGGCTGGAGTGTTTTCGTCCATTCGGACAACATGACCTAGCCAGCGTAGCCGCTGTCTTTTTATTCGCTGAACTATGTCAATGTCGTCGTATAACTCGTACAGCTCATCGTTCCATCGTCTGCGGTATTCGCCGTTGCCAATGTTCTGAGGACCATAAATCTTGCGCAAAATTTTCCTCTCGAAAACTCCTAGTGTCGTCTCATCTGATGTTGACATCGTCCAAGCTTCTGCACCGTAAAGCAGGACGGGAATGATAAGCGACTTGTAGAGCTTGATTTTGGTTCGTCGAGAGAGGACTTTACTGTTCAATTGCCTACTCAGTCCAAAGTAGCACCTGTTGGCAAGAGTTATTCTGCGTTGGATTTCGAGGCTGACATTGTTCGTGTTGTTGATGCTGGTTCCCAGGTATACGAAATTATATACGACCTCGAAGTTATGACTGTCAACAGTGACGTGGGAGCCAAGACGCGAATGCGCCGACTGTTTGTTTGATGACAGGAGATATTTCGTCTTGTCCTCATTCACCTCCAGACCCATTCGCTTCGCCTCCTTATCCATGCGGGAAAAAGCAGAACAAACGGCGCGGTTGTTGCTTCCGATGATATCAATATCATCGGCGTACGCCAGGAGCTGTACACTCTTGTAGAAGATTGTACCTTCTCGGTTTAGCTCTGCAGCTCTTATAATTTTTTCCAGCATCAGGTTAAAGAAGTCGCACGATAGTGAGTCACCTTGTCTAAAACCTCGTTTGGTATCGAACGGCTCGGAGAGGTCCTTCCCAATCATGACGGAGCTTTTGGTGTTGCTCAACGTCAATTTACACAGCCGTATTAGTTTTGCGGGGATACCAAATTCAGACATCGCGGCGTAAAGGCAGCTCTTTTTCGTGCTGTCGAAAGCAGCTTTAAAATCGACAAAAAGGTGGTGTGTGTCGATCCTCTTTTCTCGGGTCCTTTCCAAGATTTGGCGCAGGGTGAATATCTGGTCAGTTGTCGATTTTCCAGGTCTAAAGCCACACTGATAAGGTCCAATCAGTTTGTTGACGGTGGGCTTTAGTCTTTCACACAATACGCTCGATAGAACCTTGTATGCGATATTTAGGAGGCTGATCCCACGGTAATTGGCGCAGATTGTGGGATCTCCCTTTTTATGGATTGGGCAGAGCACACTGAGATTCCAATCGTCAGGCATGCTTTCTTCCGACCATATTCTGCAAAGAAGCTGATGCATGCACCTTATCAGTTCTTCGCCGCCGTATTTGAATAGTTCTGCCGGTAATCTATCGGCCCCCGCTGCTTTGTTGTTCTTCAAGCGGGTAATTGCTATTCGAATTTCTTCATGGTCGGGTAATGGAACATCTGTTCCATCGTCATCGATTGGGGGATCGGGTTCGCCATCTCCTGGTGTTGTACTCTCACTGCCATTCAGCAGGTCGGAGAAGTGTTCCCTCCATAATCCCAGTATGCCCTGGACATCGGTTACCAGATTACCACCTTGGTCTCTACATGAGGATGCTCCGGTCTTGAAACCTTCGTTAAGTCGCTTCATTTTTTCATAAAATTTTCGAGCATTCCCTCTGTCTGCCAGCTTCTCAAGCTCTTCGTACTCACGCATTTCGGCCTCTTTCTTTTTTTGTCTGCAAATGCGTCTCGCTTCCCTCTTCAGCTCTCGGTATCTATCCCATCCCGCACGTGTTGTGGTCGTTTGCAATGTTGCGAGGTAGGCAGTCTGTTTTCTCTCCGCTGCGAGACGGCACTCCTCATCGTACCAGCTTGTTTTTTGTCGTTGCCGAAAACCAATTGTTTCGGCTGCAGCGGTACGCAGTGAGTTTGAGATGCCGTTCCACAGTTCCCTTATACCGAGATGCTGATGAGTGCTCTCAGAGAGCAGGAGTGCAAGTCGAGTAGAGTATTTCGTGGCTGTCTGTTGCGATTGCAGCTTTTCGACGTCGAACCTTCCTTGTGTTTGTTGACGGGCATTCTTTGCTGCACAGAGGCGGGTGCGTATCTTCGCTGCGACCAGATAATGGTCCGAGTCTATATTTGGTCCTCGGAGCGTACGCACGTCTAAAACACAGGAGACATGTCTTCCGTCTATCACAACGTGATCGATTTGGTTCCGCGTGTTTCGATCAGGAGACAGCCAAGTAGCTTGATGTATTTTCTTATGCTGGAATCTGGTACTACAGACGACCATATTTCGGGCCCCAGCGAAGTCGATCAGCCTCAGGCCGTTTGGCGATGTTTCGTCATGGAGGCTGAATTTTCCGACTGTTGTGCCAAAGACACCTTCTTTACCCACCCTGGCGTTAAAATCACCAAGCACGACTTTTACATCGTGGCGGGGGCAGCGCTCATAGGTGCGTTCTAGGCGCTCATAGAAAGCATCTTTGGTCACATCGTCCTTCTCTTCCGTTGGGGCGTGGGCGCAAATTAGCGATATGTTGAAGAACCTCGCTTTGATGCGGATTGTGGCTAGACGTTCATCCACCGGGGTGAATGCCAGGACTCTGCGACGGAGTCTCTCTCCCACCACAAATCCAACACCAAATTTGCGCTCCTTTATGTGGCCGCTGAAGTAGATGTCACAAGGACCCACCTTCTTCCGTCCTTGTCCCGTCCATCGCACTTCTTGGATGGCGGTGATGTCAGCCTTAAGTCGTATGAGGACATCAACCAGCTGGGCAGAGGCACCTTCCCAATTAAGGGTCCGGACATTCCAGGTGCATGCCCTTATATCATTATCCTTAAAACGTTTGCAGGGGTCGTCATCAAAAGGGGGGTGTCTCATCCGAGGCTTTCGTAGATTTTTCATTGGGGGGTGTTTTTATGTGGTGGGTCCCAAACCCTACGCACAACCGCATAAGCGGGCTCGCCTTCTCACTTTAGCTCGCCTTCAAACGGATGTCTGTTGGCTACCCAGAGGATACTTGGTCTAAAACCGGAAGTCGTGAGCTGCTTGAACCATGTGGAAAAGAATCGTTTCTGGCCACTCCCAAGTGAGAGACAATCAAAAACTTTCCTCACTTGCGTGAACTTCTACACATGATCCCATCCAACGGATAACTTGAGTAAAAATTGAGATATCTTGATGAAACTTGGAACACACGTTATTTGGGACCGTGAGAGGGTTGCTTTCGAAAATGGGCAAAATCGGACCACTGCCACGCCCACAAAATTGCGAAAACCGAAAACTTATACAGTGTCATAACTAAGCCATAAATAAAGTTATGAAAATGAAATTTAGAAAATAGGATCCCATTAGGGAGGGGCACATTTGGATGTAATTTTTTTGGGAATGTGGGCGTGGCCCCGCCCCCAAATCGGTTATTTGTATATAACTCGCAAACCAATAAAGCTATATAAACCAAACTTTCGACAGTCAGCTCTCTTACGTACCCCACCACACACCATGAAAATAGTTGAAATCGGATAATAACCACGCCCACCTCTCATACAAAGGTTAGGTTGAAACTTACTAAAAGTGAGTTAACTCAGTAACGAAAAACGCCAGAAACACTAAATTTCACATAAGAAATGGCATATAGAAGCTGCACTCAGATTTTTTTACAAAATGGAAAATGGGCGTGGCATCGCCCACTCATGGGTCAAAAACCATATCTCAGGAACTACTCGACCGATTTCAATGAAACTTATAGTAGGTTTCTTACATCCCAATGATTTGTTGTGAAAATAGGCCAAATCGCTTCACAACCACGCCAACTTCGTATATACCAGAACTTTGAAGATGATCTGAATCGTTAACTTTACAATATATAAAGAAAGCACTAGTAAAGATATCGATGCAGAACTTTGCACAAATACTACCTTTATAGTGTGGAAGCCCCATTCTAAAAATCGCCGAAATCGGACCATAGGTTTTCAAGGCCCCATGTATCGAACATGAGGACCTCGGTGCTTCTAACCTAATATTAGGGTTTCCACCTTTCAATGGACTTTATACAATATATATGATGAATATGTGGGTCAAATTGTGTATTATATAATATAAATAAAGTTAAATAAATAAATTGCGAGAGTATAAAATGTTCGGTTACACCCGAACTTAGCCTTTCCTTACTTGTTGGTCTTGTTTTTTAACAGTCGCTTCAGATTGATTCATTTTGATTCACACTCAATACACACGCTATAAACTTATTAGATAATAGCGAGGACACACGAAGACTGCAAACACTACGTCCTCTAGACCTGCCTTTTGATCGAAATTTCTAAATGTAGTATTAAATGGAATAGTAATAATAAACATCACGTACTAAGCTTAGTAAATATTGACACCCTTAAAGGCCAAATTGCACTTAAGCCACCAATTCAATAGTCAATTAAATTTACATATTGTTTTACGACAGATTGGAAATAAAAATATATTAATAAAAAAATAATAATGAAGATTTGGTTATTTATGGATGATTTGCAGCCAGTAGGTCAATTCAGCTGCATTTGTATGGAGTCTTTCCAACACTGGGTTCCCTTGGGAAGTAAATTCAGCTGTATTTGTACGGAGTCTTTCCAACACTGGGTTCCCTTGGGAAGTAAATTCAGCTGTATTTGTACGGAGCCTTTCCAACACTGGGTTCCCTTGGGAAGTAAAGGGGCCCTTATCACGCCTGGATCTGGTATGGCGGACAAAACTTTCCCCACAGAAAAATTTGACCGGTAAGCTCGATCCACGAACTTAACAGTCGTACGAAACGGTATGAGCATAAAAAACAACAAAACCAACAACAACAATAAAAAAACATCTTAGGGTACCTCAAATTTAGGGAGAAGACCACGCTTCCTTAAGGCCCTTACGACACACTGGCATCCCACGCAGAGGGCGTCAAACCACGCGCAAATGCTCAAGAGATCGTGAAAAGCTCTGAAGGCAATCTAAGCTGCCCGGAGTCTTCTTTATTTGTCAATTCGTATTCGAATATTGTGATCATATATGATCATATAGCCCTTAATATTATATACGATATTAAGCCTTAGAGGCAATAAGTGAGCTGATTGTGGATGTTATAAAGTTAATTTTTATACTCTCGCAACATGTTGCACAGAGTATAATAGTTTTGTTCACATAACGGTTGTTTGTGTCACCAAGAAATAAAAGAGCTAGATATGAGGTTATATATATATAACTGATCAGGATGACGAGTGGATTTGAAATCCGGATGTCTGTCCGTCTGTCCGTGCAAGCGATAACTTGAGTAAAAATTAAGATATCTTAATGAAACTTGGAACACATATTCCTTGGGACCCTGAGGAGGCTTTCGAAAATGGGCAAAATCGGTCCACTGCCACGCCCACCAAATTGGCGGAAACCGAAAACCTATACAGTGTAATAAATAAGCTATAAATAAAGTTATGAAAATAAAATGTTATGAAATTTGGAACATAGGATCACATTAGGGAGGGGCACATTTGAATGTAATTGTTTTTGAAAAGTGGTCGTGACTCCGCCCCGAAATAGGTTTTTTTATATATAACTCGCAAACCAATTAAGCTATATAAACCAAACTTTTTACAGTCGTTTCTTTTAGCAATTTCCATATACAATCCAAAAATGAAAGAAATCGGATAATAACCACGCCCACCGCCCATACGAAAGTTAGGTTACTAAAAGTGGGTTAACTCACTAACGAAAAACGTCGAATACACTAAATTTTACAGAAGAAATAGCAGAAGAAAGCTTCACTCAGATTGTTTTTACAAAATGAAAAATGGGCCTGGCATCGCCCACTTTCTGAATTCTGAATTCGTTCACTTTATAATATATACATAAGGAACCGATGAAGATAATGGAATAAAACTTTACACAAATACTGTATATCATCTGTGGCTTCACTTATAGAAAATGTTTCGAAATCGGGCTATAACTTTTCAAGGCCCCAACATGTTGAACTCAGCGCCTAAGGTTAAATTTTAACCGAAAATATGGGTAAATCTTTCAGATAATTTAATGTAATTCAGGGGAAATTGTTTTCTTTCAATAGTGTGTCTCGGTTACACCCGAACTTAGCCTTTCCTTACTTGTTTTAATTGGATAATCCAATATATTCAAGTATTTTAATAATGCTTAATGATGATAATTGACCACGGGAAAACATAAAAATTCTAGATTTAGACCACAAACTTTCACATATTGGCCTTGTCATTTGTGAACGAAACTTAAACGGCATATTGGTTTGGATCATCGGGATCCTCGGAATGAGAACTTCATCACCTTCGAAAGTTCCTTTGACATCGCGTAGATAACATTGTTCAGCAGTTTTCTTACCACCAATCGCGTTCCGTTGCATAGTTTTGGTTGAGGAAAAGTGAATTTGTTGAATGGAGATATTTTACTTTTGTCGTTATTTTTATACAAAGAAGAAAAATATGAGTATGTTGATGGCTCGCGTTATTGAGCCGTTTTTAAATAAAGAAGTTTATTTTTCCCTTTTTTTATAAAAAAAATTAAGATAATGAGGGTAACTTTGAGGAAATTGTTTTCTATATATTGCATGCGATTACAGCTTAGCAATTTTTGCCAATAATGAACAAAGTTTGGATTTCGTATTCCCCAAGGAAATTTTCTGAAGCTAAACATAACAACCAACTAAATCAAAATTGCATTCCAAATATTTTTAATTATATTATAAAGGACATATGTACATATGTGTATGTATTATATTATGAGGTATCCTATGGCTTTGCGGGGGAGCAAAAGACTAGGGAGGATCTGGGATGGAAAAGCGAATAGCCTCTGCTATCCGATTATCAATCAACCTCAATTACGCGTGGCACTCCCTGTTTGATTAGGGAGGCTAACGAGGCTCTGGCGACCGAGTAAAGGCGGTATCATCTATATAGAGTAAATGGGATTGTAAAACCAAACCAAATACTTTGCATCAGGCCTGGGAGGCTTCAGTCGATATCTCGACATCAGAATCGGATAGATAGGCTGATAACTCAGAAACTTCACGTCTAGACCAAGAGCAAATGATTTATTCTGAAATTTAAGTTAAATTATTAACTATTTTGCAACATATATTGAAATGCATGTGAAAACGTACATTATAGAATAATTCAAATACACTTTTCAATTCAATTCAATATAATTGAACAGAAATCAGCTGTTTCTGTTTACATTTTTGTTTGCCACACGTGTGGGGAAAAGCCATGATTCAATTATAAAAGGTTTGGTAAGTAGTGACAGCAAAGTTTTGACACTGCGTTACAAAAGGTTGTATTTTCGAAGGAAAGAAATAAGGTAAAATTAATTCGCTTTTTTTTTGGTAAACGTAGTTAAAACAAGTAAGGAAAGGCTAAGTTCGGGTGCAACCGAACATTTTATACTCTCGCAATTTATTTATTTTTATTAAGATCGCACACAATTTGACCCATATATTCGGCATAAAGTCCAATATAAAACGAAAATCATCATATATAGAATATAGGCTGGGGTAATTCCTGAACTGATTTCACTAATTTTCATCATCAACATACATTATATCTGAGAGTATATGCTCACTTAATTTGGCTAAGATATTTCACATATTAACCGATTTATAAGCTATTAAGCCCATCGTATTTTCGAAAATCCTATAATTAGCTATATGAGATCCAGGGGAAGTTATGACCATTTCTGGTATAGAGACACACTTACGGTGAAAAATTACTATAATGCGATATCCGGGGCATTGAAAAGTTATAGTCCGATTTCGACAATTTTTTCACAAGTGATGCCACAGATCATATACAGTATTTGTGTAAAGTTTTATTTCGCTGTCTTCAAAATTCAAAATTGAGTTATATAGGAAGCTACCGTATTTGTGAACCGATTTCATTCATTTTCCAAATGTGTCATCAGGGTGTCAAGAAAGTGTTATATACCGAATTCCATTAAAATCGGACGAGTAGTTTTTGACCCATAAGTAGGCGACGCCATACCCCTTTTCCATTTGGTAAGAAAATCTCAGTGCAGCTTTCTTCTGCCATTCCTTATGTAAAATTTGGTGTTTCTGACGTTTCTCGTTAGTGAGTTAACCCACTTTTAGCTTTATTGGTATGCAAGATATGTACAAAAATAACAAAACGACTGCAGAAAGTTTGGTTTATATAGCTTTATTGGTATGCAAGATATATACAAAAAACCAATTTGGGGCGGGGTCACGCCCACTTTTCCAAAAAAAATACATCCAAATGTGCCCCTCCCTAATGCGATCCTATGCTCCAAATTTTATGGCTTAGTTATGACATTGTATGGGTACTCGGTTTTCGCCATTTTGTGGGCGTGGTAGTGGACCGATTTTGCCCATCTTCGAAAGCAACCTCCTCAGGGTGCCAAGGAATATGTGTTCCAAGTTTCATTAAGATATCTAAATTTTTACTCGAGTTATCGCTTACACGGACGGACGGACGGACAGACATTTCAACTCCACTCGTCATCCTGATCATTTATATATATATTACCCCATATCTAACTCTTTTATTTCTTGGTGACACAAACAACCGTTATGTGAACAAAACTATAATACTCTGCGCAACATGTTGTGAGAGTATAAATATATTCTAAGTAGTATAAAATATACTACTATTCTCGAACCAAAATTAATAATTAGTATGAAAATGTGTCCTGTTTTCTTCTAATAATGGTTTGAATTTTTAATTTTTATGTAGGTGAGTGACGTCAAGTGCAGAGAAATAATATCTATTTAATATTAATAGTCATAGAGAATATAATATTTAAAATTTTCTCCATGAAACAAACATATAATTTTATTTTCGGAAATAACATGATCATTCAACGAGAGAATTACAAAAAGAGCCAGAGTTGAAGATATAGTCCCAATTTCCTTCTGTGGAAAATAAAACAATTGTAAAAAAAAGAAATACTCATTGTGCGACTGCTCTGAAGAATTCTAGAAAAATCTCAAAATGGATTATTCAGATGTTATATATTTATCAAATATTTGATCAAATATTTAGTATGTATATTTCTACTAGACTTGACAGTGTTAATTTCGGGAATGTATATGAAACCTATGAAATAAACCCTTAGACACCTGAAAATCGCTTGGTTCTCACTTACATACATGTACATATGTCTAAATATTACGGTTCCGCTTCAAGGAGAAGGAACATTGAGATCAGTAAAATAATATAAGGGTGATTGATTACATAACCTTTTATTGGGAGAATTGCAAAAGACAATGGTAGAACTCGAGTTCGATAAACATTCCTGATTTCCTTATGTGAGAAACAAGCAAAACAGAAAAAACAGCGAAGTACAATGAACACTTTTTATTTAAAATAAGGTTTAAGCAGTAGTTACGTAAAAAAAATTTAAGATAACTGGACATCTTTTAACTCCTTTGTTCTTCCAACCGTGGCAGTCAAATTAATCTTCTAATATCTCTACTTGTTACTTTCTGTTTTGAACTCTCTTTTGAGAAGAAATATCGGTATCTAATCCCGAAACCAACCTGCAATCCTTGTAATTGCGCCTTTTTGGCAATTGACCGTTTTTTTCTTTATTCGCTTTAATCGCAATACCCAGATTCAACAAAAAAACGCGATTAATATCACCTCGATATACATAACCGCATATGTATATAATCGAAACAGTTTGATAGTTTTAACATTTAAAATATTATTGAATATAACAACTTTTTTGAATTTCTGTAATATAAAATTAAAATGTCAATAGAAAAATCGAGAAGAACATATAAAAATGAAACAATATTGTCTACCCCTTGCGTTGATAAATATCTGCTACTATTTACAACTATTTGAACAATTCAAAATTGTCACAGAATACCAAAAAATTTCTTACTTGATAAAAATCTGAAAAAAATTTAGATTTTTTGTTATTTTGTCTAGTGCACAGAATGGGGCTGTAAGTTTCGAGGCATGATTACCACGGAACCAACCTTTAGTCGTAAACTATGTGGTGGTAAGCCTGGTACATCCAAAGAGTTTTAATTCAGTTGAATAGTTGGTATCTTCATCTTTATTTATTACACAGGCAATTTATTTGAATGAGTGAAGTGTACCAATGATCTTATTCTGAATTATGTAGTTTGAGCCACCTACACCCCGATTCTCTTAAATTGATACATATTTTATTTTTAAGGTACGAGCCTATATTTCTTCATTTAGAAAACACAGAACTTTCCTTTAAGCAAGGTTTTAAAGACGGATCTAGTTAGAACAAATGTTGTGAAAATGAAAAATATCCCTTTCATAATTTTCCCTGCAAGACAAGTACTGGCGAATTCTGCGGTGAAATGCCAGGGAGTTTCAATGAACGTTTCTATGCCATTCTTAAGGGCGAATTGACAAAAGTATCCGAAACTATTGTGTACGTGTGATCGTTCATCCCTTTCTTGCACATTACATTCATCATTTAACAATTTATATATACCTCTTGCACAATTCTGAGAATGTTCATCCCTTTCTTGCACATTACATTCATCATTTAACAATTTATATATACCTCTTGCACAATTCTGAGAATGATCTTGGTACAATTACGGATGAAAGACTCAAAACTGCGAACCAAAACTCCACGTGCACTTTCAGTACTGCGACCCACAAAAGCCCGCTATTTTCGGATAGTTCTACGAAAATCCCAAATGAGAATGTAATACAAAATCATTAATTATATTTCATATTTTATGAAAATATCATGCCATTTAGGTGTTATTATTATATTTACTTTATACATGTATTATCGTACTACACTATATACATATGAATAACGTATTGAATAGCTGAACAATTTTTGCTATCGGACAAAGGCTGGAGGAAGACTGGCAAATGTCAAAAATCCCGGCCCGGAAGTGTAAGCTGCGCACTATATGTGAGGACTCTTTTAGTTTCTTTAGGAGTTTTTGTAAGATCTGTTCTTTCATTAATATCATTAGTACTAGATTCGTTCATTTTCTGGGAGGAGAGTTTCTATAAAATATGAAGTAAAATTTTAATTTTTACAACATAAATGTTAGTAATAATTACATTTTGTTTCAGGAATTCTAAATCTAGCACGGGCAACGTTCTAGTCTTAACATCCATGCTCTTGTTGTAGTATTTCCATTGAACTAATTTCGGTGAATCCATGTCCTTGTAAAGCGATACAACAACGTTATGATTGCTACAAGGTACAAGGTACATACAAGGTGAAAATGAATCAAAAAAGTCCTCCTAATAGAACATACAAGAAGTTTTTAAATTTCTATGATCACAAACATTCACTTAAATTTACCCTTTAATTTCTGAGTTTTAGCTGCTAATAGCACGGCCAACTGGCCGGTAATTCTAAAAATACTGCAACTGCTTTGCCCTCCAGCTCATTGGCAAAATCCAGTTGACACACGTCGCGATGATAAACGGTTACAAAAGCACCTAAACCATGTTTCAGTTCTTCCCGGGCTTGTGTTGAGCAAAAGGTTTAATTGCACGTAAAAAAGAGACATTAAACCTACATTGTTGGCGTAGCTTATATTGCGTGCTTCGAATTGACAATGCAATGAAGTATTACTGTATCACCCTCTTCAATTCCATATTTTGACTTTATTTTACGTTTTTAAAATGCGTGTTTCAATAATTTAAACTTTAATTAGGCTGCAGATCACTGATTTAAATAAAACACGCAAAATAATACTTCACAAGCACCCAAATAGATGCAAAACTTGTTTAAACACGAGAACTTTGGTTGTTTCTTGCTATCATTCAGGGTGCTGTACGAAAGAAGAGTTGAGGTAAATGTTTATGCACATTTCGCCCTTTGTTGCATATTTGTGTATGTAGTGGTGTTAGTGTTATAAAAATTTCTTTGAATGCATTGGTGTTTCAGTACCCATGACTTGCTGGGTTGTTTATATGGGGTAGGGCAAGAATGATAGAAGGCAAGAATCCTTCACCATTATTGACATTTGGCATCAAAAAAATTAAAAGGCAGGGATGTTTGTAAGAATAACAGCTGATTTATGTAAACAAATAAGTTGTATTTCTTTGTCAAAATCGTAAACAAATGGGAATTCAGCTGATAAAAAAGCGTAACCATGGTTACATATGACAGTATTTAAATAATATTTAAATGGCAAAGCGTGACCATTTAAATAAAAATTAAGTCAAATGGTGGAACTGAAATTAATTATTTTTCACTTAAATTTGTTTCGTGAAACCGGCTGTTAGTGTGTAATAAAATTTTTTTGGGAACAATATCAGTCCTACTTAATTAATTATTAAAGATCTTTTTTTGAACTTCGAAGCCAAATATTTCGGCTAACTTCGAAGAGCGGAGAAATATGTTTTATTATTTATGACTCAATCTCCTAAAAAATAGTCGATAGTAATACCCGTATAGTGTATAATAGATCATGAGACATCTTGAAATGTATTTAATTTAATTATGTTTTATTGTCTAATTTTTATATAACAAGTAAGGAAGGGTTAAGTTCGGGTGTAACCGAACACTTTATACTCTCGCAATTTACTTGTTTAATTTTATTAAGATAGCACACAATTTGGCCCACATATTCGGTATAAAATCCATTAAAATAACGAAAATCATTATATATAGTATATGTGTATTTCATGACAAGATTTCAACCATTTTTGCAACCTAGCTACATTCTATCCAATATTATATGTTCACTAAATTTTGCTAAAATATCTAAAATATTAACTGATAAATATACAGTGAACCAAAAAAAAAACTTGTACAGATAAAACTTATTACTATTACTTAACTCTTAAACTAATTAAGATAGTGACATTCGTCTAAAAGTGAGATAAAGTGCATTTTTTAGTTATTTGAATGTAAAAAAAATTAAAAAAAAAATTATACCATCTTTGCTTTTTCGAATATTCGATTGTGATGCAGATACTACCCTACAAGACGGCGCTAACTCATACACCACTACACATGCAAAGTTTTTCAGCTTTTACCAACACATACGCTATAGCAACTTTTTGTAGTTAAATGGCAATCTCGGTAGTTAGAGTGGCAACATTCATTAACCCTAATTTTTGTATGTATATTAATAATTTGTTACTGATATTATTGAAGTTATACTTCTTATACGAGTTCTGAAAAGGTTGCGATAATTGTTGCGCAACATGCAACATTATTCATAAACATACATATGTACATGTTTATATGTCATTGAACAAACACACAAACTTACATTTGTATAGGCGTGCACGTAAGTTTGTCAACCACCAAAAATCAAAAGCAATGTTCTACAAAAACAACAAGCGCCAAAAATTTATGTCGATATGTTTGCATGCTCATACATATTCATACATATTTACGACAAGCCGATTTTCTACCAACAGCGCAATGTTGCGTCGCTTTGGCATTGCGCAGACGGCCATCAATTTTTCGACACATCGAGCTTTACAGAGTCGTTTCAAGTGATCCCTCCGTAATTATAAATGCGCAAAATATGTTTTGAATAGTATTGACTTACTATTAGCAAATATAAATAATTAAATGTATTTAAATATATTACTAATATATGATGCCAAATATTAATGTACTACAATTGATTTTAGTAAGAATCAAGACATAAAACAATCCATAATAATATGAGTTGGGGACATGGACCTCTTTGCCTGCGAAAACGCGACACTGATTACAAGTCTGTGGCAAAAAAATTACTATTTGCGGCCATTCGTTGTCCGTGGCAACGAAGATTTTATAAAAAATGTACTACAAGTGCACATATTTACACACATATGCATGTAAAATATGGTTCTTTTGATTTTTTTTCTTTCGTTTCTGTTTCATTTCTGCGAATTCTCAACTAGTTTATGTGACTTTTGGTTGAAATTCTCTGCGTTTGCCGTTGGAAAAATAAGACTATGCTTCACAGGATCATTTCTTGTAGTCAGTCTTCATTTACTTTCTTTGCAAATCGAAAGTATTACTTTTGGTTGGTGACATATTCACATGTGTATGTATAACCATATTCATATGTGTATGTACTACATAATAATCTTAATCTTAAGGTTGTGGGTTCGAGCCTCACCCGGGGCATTAAATTTTTTATTTATTTCAATAAAATTAAATTTTTAAAATTTCTTAAGGTTGTGGGTTCGAGCCCCACCCGGGGCATTAAATTTTTTATTTATTTCAATAAAATTAAATTTTTCAAATATCTTAAGATTGTGGGTTTGAGCCTCACTCGGGGCAGTAAATTTTTTATTTCAATAAAATTACGACTTCGGAAAAATGTGTACGCATACATATGTATGATTGTATTTCAAATGATCAATGGAAGAAATGATCCTACGACAAAAGGTGGTACAACTATTGATACGGTATTCGCGAGAAATATAGATAAAATAGATGTAAGACATTTCATATCGTATTTTAGTTATCATAATCCAATTGTAAATATTATAGGTATCAATCCGTCAGAACCCAGAAATGATAATTGATTTGGACTTTGGTTTATAAAATTTGCATAATAAATTTATAAAATATGAATTTAAGAAAGTGTCTCTCGCTAGTTTTCTTTCATACAAAATGATGTGCATTTCTTGGAATATCACTAAGAAGTATAACTTCTTCCGCGCGTAGGGACTCCACGCACTCTTTTTTATATTTATAGTAAATTTTCTCTTTACAGAGCGGTACTATGGTTGACTGGATGCTGCAGCTTATTTTAAAGGAATATAACTGCAGAAAATGGTCTCGGAAGGCAAAGCGAGCTGCAACGCACATCTGGTGCGTACATGTAAAACTAAAAAGAGAAGCAGAACAAGGTTATGCCTCTTTAGGCATGGGTGAGTTGATAATATCAAACTTTATAAAGGGTGATTTTTTAAGAGCTTGATAACTTTTTTTAAAAAAAAAACGCATAAAATTTGCAAAATCTCATCGGTTCTTTATTTGAAACGTTAGATTGGTTCATGACATTTACTTTTTGAAGATAATTTCATTTAAATGTTGACCGCGGCTGCGTCTTAGGTGGTCCATTCGGAAAGTCCAATTTTGGGCAACTTTTTCGAGCATTTCGGCCGAAATAGCCCGAATTTCTTCGGAAATGTTGTCTTCCAAAGCTGGAATAGTTGCTGGCTTATTTCTGTAGACTTTAGACTTGACGTAGCCCCACAAAAAATAGTCTAAAGGCGTTAAATCGCATGATCTTGGTGGCCAACTTACGGGTCCATTTCTTGAGATGAATTGTTCTCCGAAGTTTTCCCTCAAAATGGCCATAGAATCGCGAGCTGTGTGGCATGTAGCGCCATCTTGTTGAAACCACATGTCAACCAAGTTCAGTTCTTCCATTTTTGGCAACAAAAAGTTTGCGATAGCGATCGCCATTCACCGTAACGTTGCGTCCAACAGCATCTTTGAAAAAATACGGTCCAATGATTCCACCAGCGTACAAACCACACCAAACAGTGCATTTTTCGGGATGCATGGGCAGTTCTTGAACGGCTTCTGGTTGCTCTTCACCCCAAATGCGGCAATTTTGCTTATTTACGTAGCCATTCAACCAGAAATGAGCCTCATCGCTGAACAAAATTTGTCGATAAAAAAGCGGAACACCGAACACTGATTTTGGTAATAAAATTCAATGATTTGCAAGCGTTGCTCGTTAGTAAGTCTATTCATGATGAAATGTCAAAGCATACTGAGCATCTTTCTCTTTGACACCATGTCTGAAATCCCACGTGATCTGTCAAATACTAATGCATGAAAATCCTAACCTCAAAAAAATCACCCGTTACATATATGTATATACTAAACATAAAATCTTTTGTTAGAATATACGTTTATCTTTTTATTATCCTTTTCAGATGTTTGCAAACTTTGGGAAGAAAAACTAAAGCTTAAGCTGCATAACACCTATATACTCCCATATAGGAAGGTAGCTAACTTGGTATGGGTTCGGGGAATCCTACCAGCAGTTCTTCAAGGCATTGAACGGCAATCGCTCATCAATCGAACAATACAAATTCGAATTAGAATTCGACGTATGAGGACTACGAGTGCTGCGTCCTTTGTGTTAGGAAGTAAAAAAACCATGCACCTAGAAATACAACAAAAAAATGCTACAACAACAGGTTTAATTGAAACGAATTTAATTGCAAAACAAAAACAAAACAATAATTTTGATATTCTTATTATTTAACAGAGTTGGTGTTAATATTCCCATGCTTATAATATTGGTGGATAATCGCCACATGGTGTAACAAGTGTTGCAGCAACAACAAATAATACATATTCAAATTCACAACAAAAGTCAAAATCGCACATCGTAACCGGCATATAACAAGGTTTGTTCTACGAATATAGATATTTTAATTATTTCTAACCAATTATACATCCTTTTCAGGCATCGGATGATGTACAACAAATTACATTGGACTTTTGGAGTAGCAGTTTCACTACTTATTTTCGACGTGCTAAACACAGAGTTTCCTATATTGCCCTTGGATCTAAACAATGGATAGTTAACATAATAACAGAGCTCGAAAAAACAAAAAACGCAGATGGTGTTTATCCTGCTTCTGATTTGACTATGCTGAACTTACAATTTATCATTTTCAATATTATAATTGTTAATTTATAAATTTTGAACGTTCGCAATAGCACTAAATATATTAATCTAAATGTGAAATATTGTTAAATTAGCATCTACATATGCATACAAATGAATGTACGAATATTTGTAGCAATCGTAGTAGTAGTGAAATTTAATTTGTATTGTATAACAACGCAAAAAACCATACTTAAAACTTTTGAAAAATTGTAAATTATAAAAATTTAATAATTAATACTAACTTTATATGTAAAATATGTAAATTTTGTCAATGTATAAATGATAGCCGTAAAAACGTTTGTAAAAATGAATGTTTACTTTGTACTGAAATGCTAATATTTAAAAATTAATCTATAATAATTATTAAAAATGTAAAATATCATACTAATTTATACATGTAAATATCTCATAGAATTTAATAAATAAAAATAAAACAATTTCAATTTATAATTTTTAAACGGAAAAGTAGGTGACCTATAGAATGAAGACCAATGAACCAAATTTAAGTAACGAAACGGTGACCCAACCAAATGACCAATACCTGTGAGTAAGGGGTGACCCTGAAAATTATAAATCGAACAATCTCCACTGATAGATGGCTGATTAAATATAAAACTACTACAGAGGGCTCTGCTAACCACAGAGTGAGATATGCCTTTCCAAAACAATGAAAAATTAGAGCAGAAATGCATATGCAGAATTAGATGATAGAGAAAAATGGTAACTTTTTTCCTGCTGCTAGAACAAGAGAGACCAATAAAATAATACAAGCTTTCTTTACTGGTAACCAATATTCCATAAGATAAGTATCTCTTCTCGTCTTGCAGGGTAGTTTTGCTTTTCCGAACAGGTTGCATTAAGCTGGGCAGTAAGCTTGCATTACCGAAAAAGCCCATAATACATTCGTTTCTTCGTCTTCTTTGTATCAATCATCATTCACAATAGTAAAAATCAGACATTTTCATCAGCATTGCCAGCTCAAATTTGGTAAATTCATCTAAATGCACGACATTTTTGTGCATTACTGATCTGCCTTAAAATGGGTCAAATGCGTTAAAGTTAAAGTAAATGAGGTACTTTGAAAAATAAGTACAGTCGACTCTCGTTAATTTAAACCTGCGATAATTCTAAACTCTCTATAATTCAAAGTTGTCACGAGTTCCCTACTAAATCTCTTTATATTTCGAACTAAATCAATACATTTTCATACACTTGGTAATTCGAACGAAAAAATCATTACTATTTAAAAAAACGACGCGTTAATTCGAACTCATAAGCGTCCAACACTCGACAATTCAAAGTTGCAGAGAGAAGAGGCGGAAAGATTGTAAGTACATTTTGCGACAAGTTCAAACTTGTATCAAGATACACGAGCCTTTGTTTTTGTTATGATTAGTTTGACTATTTGACGCACACACTTCTCACGAATTGGTTTGTTTAGTTATTCAGTTACTGTTACTCTTTCGTTGGTAAGCAGAATAAAAGTTAGCGTTAGTTATGAGCCCTAGAAAGTATAAATGTTTGACGATTGCGGTGTGAGTTTTTCTGTTTTTGTTCAAGTGGATGAAAATGTTGCTGTCTCAGGTTCACTAATCGATGGAAAAATTTTATCTGCGACAGATACGCAAAGTAACGATGAAGATGAGGGCGATACATCGGAACCTTTGGCAGAGGTGTCAATTAAGAAAGCAAGATCCTCATTTCAGGCACTTTTCTCTTTAAAAAGTTATTGAGCAGTGTGAGCAGCAGAATTGTGCTTTAAAGCAAACCAGTATAACAAAGTTCTTTCGAGAGATTAATTATTTCACATTACGAATACATGTATGTATGTATGTACACGAATGTACCTCTTAATTATTGTCATTTTTATGTTAATAAATAAAAATTAACCAACACAATAAGTTTTATTTATTTTCTCTCACAAAATTCGAACCATTTAATATTTCAAACACTCGATAATTCGTAATATTTCAAGAGTCCCTCGAGTTTCGAATTAACGAGAGTCGACTGTATAAACAAGTTTTTTCATTAATATTTAATATGTAAGTGTTGCATAAATGGAATATTTTGGAATTGGAATATTTAAAGAAATCGTGGCTTTGTAAAACTGAAATATAGGTTCGTAAGAAGGTAGGTAGGTATAGTGGATGTCAGATGACGCACATAGAATTTTAAAAGGTCCATTGTGAATCCACAGGCACTAGAATCCCTTTATACTAAAATGTCCTCTTTGAACGACTCAGTGGTCTTTATGAAATTGAACAACTCAAAAAGTTTAATGTGTGCAACATCCGAAATGTCGTCGATAAGACCGTGTCCGATTGTTGTAATTTTTTCTGTACAATGCATTGCATTCGCATAGAAGATATACAATAGTATCTTCTTCTTCTTGGAAGCTCCTACATTGGTCATTGTATGGTATCCTCAGTCTGCCGGCGTGTCTTCCTTCTTGTTAGCTATTTAAATTTCAATCAGGCCACGTTTGCTTGTTGAGCAAGTCATAGATTCTTTCAACCGGGACTCAGCCCAAATTATGACCTTGTTTGGTTGACTGTAAAAATATATATACCTTTGTCAACACGAGGGGACTTTCTTTTATTGCTGTAATTTCATCTTGAAAGACGCTGCAGTGATCTGGTATTTCTGTTTCCTTGTCTACCTTGCCCTTGTCCCACATCTCACTAAGGGGAAGGCAATTTTGAGAGACAAATAGATTTAATTCAAATGTATTTAGGAAACCAGTCGTATTATAATAGGTGGAAAAATTAATTCACTAAGGATATTAGAATGTTCCAGATTATAAGTGGCTAATAGTGGAGGATGGAGTCATATGTAGAAGTTCACGCAAGTGAGGAAAGTTTCTGACTGTCATTCACTTGGGAGTGGCCAGGAACGATTCTTTTACATGTGGCTCAAGCAGCTCACGACTTCCGGTCTTAGACCAAGTATCATCTGGGTAGCCAACAGACATCCGTTTGGAGGCGAGCTAAAGTGAGAAGGCGGAACCCGCCTATGCGGTTGTGCGTAGGGTTTGGGACCCACCACATAAAAACACCCCCCAATGAAAAAGAAAAAACAGTTCGGATGAGAGACCCCAATATTGATGACGACCACTGCAAACGTTTAAAGGACTATGAATTAAGGGCATGCACCTGGAATGGCCGGACCCTTAATTGGGCCCAGCTCTACCCAGCTTGTTGATGTCCTCGTAAGAGTAAAGGCTGACATCACCGCAATCCAAGAAATGCGATGGACGGGACAAGGACGGAAGAAGGTGGGTCCTTGTAACATCTACTACAGCGGCCATATAAAGGAGCGCAAATTCGGTGTGGGATTCGTGGTGGGAGAGAGACTCCGTCGTCGAGTCCTGGCATTCACTCCGGTGGATGAACGTCTAGCCACAATCCGCATCAAAGCGAGGTTCTTCAACATATCGCTGATTTGCGCCCACGCCCCGACGGAAGAGAAGAACGAGCGCCTAGAACGTACCTATGAGCGCTGCCCCCGCCACGATGTCAAAATCGTGATTGGCGATTTCAACGCTTGGGTGGGTAAAGAAAATGTCTTTGGCACAACAGTCGGAAAATTCAGCCTCCATAACGAAACATCACCAAACGGTCTGAGGCTGATCGACTTTGCCGGGGCCCGAAATATGGTCGTCTGTATTACTAGATTCCAGCATAAGAAAATCCATCAAGCTACATGGCTGTCCCCGGATCGAATCACTCGCAACCAGATCGATCATGTTGTGATAGATGGTCGACATGTCTCCAGTGTTTTTGATGTGCGTACGCTTCGTGGTCCCAACATCGATTCGGACCACTATCTTGTAGCAGCTAAGATACGCACCCGCCTCTGTGTAGAAAAGCGCACACGTCAACAAACACAAGGAAGGTTCGACATCGAGAAGCTGCAATCACAACCGACAGATACGCACCCGCCTCTGTGTAGAAAAGCGCACACGTCAACAAACACAAGGAAGGTTCGACATCGAGAAGCTGCAATCACAACCGACAGCCGAACGATTTTCTACTCGACTTGCACTCCTGCTCTCTGAGAGCACTCATCAGCATCTCGGTATAAGGGAGCTGTGGGATGGCATATCAAATTCCTTACGTACAGCTGCAACCGAAACCATTGGTTTTCGGAAAAGTAAAAAAAACAGCAGGTATGATGAGGATTGCCCTCTCGCAGTGGAGAGAAAACAGACTGCCTACCTCGCAATGTTGCGATCGACCGCAACACGAGCGGGATGGGAAAGATACCGAGAGCTGAAGAGGGAAGCGAGACGCATTTGCAGACAAAAAAAGAAAGAGGCCGAAATGCGTGAGTATGAAGAGCTTGTCAAGCTGCCCGACAGGGGTAATGCTCGAAAATTTTACGAAAAGATCCGGCGACTAACTGAAGGTTTCAAGACCGGAGCACACTCCTGTAGGACCCCCAGAAGTGATCTAGTTATTGAGTATACTGAGTTTGTGGAGGGAACACTTCTCCAGCCTGCTGAATGGCAGTGAAAGTACAACACCAGGAGATGGCGAACCCGATTCCCCAATCGACGGAGCAGATGCTCCATTGCCCGACCGTGAAGAAATTCGAATAGCAATTACCCGCTTGAAGAACAATAAGGCGGCGGGAGCCGATGGATTACCGGCCGAGCTATTCAAATACGGCGGCGACGAGCTGATAAGGTGCTTGCATCAGCTTCTTTGCAGAATATGGTCGGAAGAAAGTATGCCTGACGACTGGAATCTCAGTGTACTCTGCCCAATACACAAAAAGGGAGACCCCACAATTTGCGCCAATTACCGTGGGATAAGCCTCCTCAACATCGCGTATAAGGTTCTGTCGAGCGTATTGTGTGAAAGACTAAAGCCCACCGTCAACAAACTGATTGGACCTTATCAGTGTGGCTTTAGACCTGGAAAATCAACAACAGACCAGATATTCACCATGCGCCAAATTTTGGAGAAGACCCGTGAAAATAGGATCGACACACACCATCTCTTTGTCGACTTTAAAGCTGCTTTCGACAGCACGAAAAGGAGCTGCCTTTATGCCGCGATGTCTGAATTTGGTATCCCCGCAAAACTAATACGGCTGTGTAAGCTGACGTTGAGCAACAGCAAAAGCTCCGTCAGAATCGGGAAGGACCTCTCCGAGCCGTTCGATACAAGACGAGGTTTCAGACAAGGCGACTCACTCTCGTGTGACTTCTTTAACCTGATGGTGGAGAAAATAATACGAGCTGCAGAGCTAAATAGAGAAGGTACAATCTTCTATAAGAGTGTACAGCTACTGGCGTACGTCGATGATATCGATATCATCGGAAACAACACCCGCGCCGTTAGTTCTGCTTTTTCCAGACTGGATAAGGAAGCGAAGCGTATGGGTCTGGTGGTGAACGAGGACAAGACGAAATATCTCCTGTCGTCAAGCAAACAGTCAGCGCATTCGCGTCTTGGCTCCCACGTCACTGTTGACAGTCATAACTTTGAAGTTGTAGATAATTTCGTCTTCCTGGGAACCAGCATTAACAGCAATAACAATGTCAGCCTGGAAATCCAACGCAGAATCACTCTTGCCAACAGGTGCTACTATGGACTAAGTAGGCAATTTAAAAGTAAAGTCCTCTCTCGACGAACAAAAACCAAACTCTACAAGTCCCTCATCATTCCCGTCGTACTTTACGGTGCAGAAGCGTGGACGATGTCAACATCCGATGAGACCGCACTAGGAGTTTTCGAGAGAAAGGTTTTGCGGAAGATTTATGGTCCCTTAAGAATTGGCAACGGCGAATACCGCAGACGATGGAACGATGAGCTGTAAGTGTTATTCGACGACATAGACATAGTGCAGCGAATAAAAAACAGCGGCTACGCTAGCTAGGTCATGTTGTTCGAATGGATGAAAGTGCTCCAGCTCTGAAAGTATTCGATGCAGTACCCGCTGATGGAAGCAGAGGAAGAGGGAGACCTCCACTCCGATGGAGGGACCAGGTGGAGAGGGACCTGGCTTCGCTTGGAATAACGAATTGTCGCCAAACTGCCAGAAGGCGGGATACGTGGCGCGCTGTTTTGGACTCGGCTATAACCGCGTAAGCGGTGTCTACGCCAGTCAAGAAGAAGAGAATAGGGAAGATTCATTCAGTTTAATTGCAGACTAAGCTGTCATTTGGGCTGACATGGAAAACGTGAATTGCAATGCATTCGAACAAAGCATGATGTTATGAACGCATCTGCAACATTTGTTGCATTGCAAAAGCCTTAACTAGGTAGTTGATTTAGTGATACAGAAAACCGTGCGTTACTAAGAAAATTTATTTTTATGACATTTTAACATTCGTTTTAGCCAAAATGTCAAAATTTCAGTGATTTTGACAAAAAATGAAGATATGACGCATATTTTCAGCCCTATTCTGTGCACTTGACAAAATAACAAAAAAATTCAAAATTTTTTCAGATTTTTATCAAGTAAGAATTTTTTTGGTATTCTGTGACAATTTTGATAAAATAAAAAGCTTCAGAACACATAGCTTTTCCCCACACGTGTGGGAAATAAAAAATGTAAACAGAAACAGCTGATTTCTGTCCAATTATATTGATTTGAATTGAAAAATTTATTTGAATTATTTTACAATGTAAGTTTTCACATGCATTTCAATATTTGTTGCAAAATAGTTAATAATTTAACTTCAATTTCACAATAAATCCTTTGCTCTTGGTCTAGACGTGAAGTTTCTGAGAGAGCGCAAATATTCCATGCTCCGAATCTAGCCCTATTTTTTATGCAAAAAGTCGTTATTTGGATGAGTGTTTGTTTTAGCTGAGCCTTCTTCATTGTGGCTTCGTTGATAAGTTTGGTTTACGATTGACCGGTTATCAGCCTATCTGTCCGATTCTGATGTATAGAGAATTCTGAGATATCGACTGAAGCCTTTCAGGCCTGATGCAAAGTATTTGGTTTGATTTTACAACCCCATTTACTCTATATAGATGACGGTCATTTACACGGTCGCCAGAGCCTCGCTCTCTAACCAAACAAGGAGAGCCGTGCGTAAATGAGGTTGATTGATAACACTGTCCAACAAATGAAGTCTTTTTGAATGGAACAGAATAGCGACCCCATAATTCTGAAAGGGTATGTTGAGTAGATCATTTTTGTAGAATGGTCCAGCACGTCTGAGTTTTTTTTTACAGTGGGTCAAAGTTTTCATTTTTTGGCCGAAGGGAGCATTATACCATATGAGAATTCTTATAGTCAGAGTTGTATTGTGGAATTGTATGAGGATTATTTTTGTGGAAGATCTTAACCCTCTAACTGGTTTCTTTATGGGTCAATTTGACCCTTTTTTCGAGAAAATCAAAAAATATCCTTTAAAAAAGGACATTTAAGGATTAAAATATTCTACGAAAATGTTTGGCGGAAAATTTCAGTGGGGGTCACCAAAGACACCATTGTTGTAAATAAAGCTCTTTCCGATTAATTGGCAAAATTAAAAGCCAACATATACAAAGTAGGTGAAAACGTCGTCAAGTTCGGCCGGGCCAAACACTGAGTTCTCGCGTCTAGTCAGCTGTGACTTACAAATCGGGTGTGATAAAATTAAGCATAATTGACTTACTAAGCAGTACATATCGGGAGTGATTTTTACTAAAATTAATATAAAAAAAAGAACAATTAAAGCTTAAATAAGCATGGCGGATTCTGTTCGCAAATTAAGAGATTGGTTTTGTTTTATTTGTGGACATTTTACGCACCTTCAAAGCAGAAGAAAGATATTCCCTACAATTGAAGAACCATATTTTCTTTTCTTTGGAATTCGATTTTTATGTGAAGCTTGGATACCAAAAACTGTATGTACTACTTGCGAAAGTGGTCTTTTGAGCTGGTACAAAGGCGGTACTAAGGCGCTGCCATTTTCTGCGCCTATTATATGGATTGAACCTGAAAATCACAAATCAGATACATGCTATTTCTGCGTAAATTATAAATTTGGTAGAAGCCAAAGGCACTACGCGATAATGACATACCAAGCAACAAATAATGTCATTTTACCAGAAGTGCGCTGTGAAGGTGTTCCGGTGCCTCAACCGCCTACACATACATTTTCGGCCAATATGACATACGCCAATATAGAAATAACAGCGGCGGTTGAAAACATATCAAATATAAGTTACTTGCCTCCTGGTGGTTTAAACATATGTCCTAATTTGATAGACCAAGCTTATTTTGAAGATCTTGTAAGAGATTTAGGACTAACAAAAGAGAAAGCTGAAATATAATGTTACAGATTGAAAAACTGGAATTTGATAAAAGCCGATGTAAAAGTTACATCGCCAAGAAAAAGACACGCCGATTTGGAAAGTTATTTTAAAAAATCAGAAGAACTTGTATACTGTTGCAGTATTGAAGAGGTTCTAAAATATCTAAAGCTTCCGCTGGACTCTTCCGACTATTTATAGATAGTTCAAAGCACAGCTTAAAAGCAGTTTTACTGCACAATGGAAATCAGCATCCATCAATACCGGTTGCGTATTCCACAAAAAAGGAAGAAACATACGCAAATATTGACTGGAATGCAAACAGGATACACAAAATATGTGTGCTTTCTTTGTAAATGGGATTCACGTGCTACCAGCAGCTATTATCATATTAAATATTTCGAAGAACGTAAAGAAAATATTATTAGTGACTTAAATGTAATCCATGAATCTCTTGTCCCAAAAGATAAGGTCATACTTCCACCGCTGCATATTTAGTTGGGCGTGGTGAAAAATTTTATTAAAAGCTTAAATACACAAGGATATGCTTTCAAACGCATTCAAACAATTTTCCCAGATTATCTGCAGCAAAATTAAAAGAAGGTAAAATACGGTTTTAAGAAATAATTTATTTCATTTAATGTAAACTACCTTTTCTAGGAATGCTCGTTGGACCCGATATAAGAAAATTATTACAAGATGAAGAATTTTATGGTCATCTGTCGGATATGCAAAAGACAGCATTTGACTTTATGCAGCTGGTTATATCAGAATTCCTAGGAAACTCAAAAGCTCAAAACTATGCAGAAAATATTGAAAATATGCTAATCGGTTTTAATAATATTGGCGTTAAGATGTCACTAAAGCTGCATTTTCTGTACTCTCATCTCAATTTTTTTAAAGAAAACCTTGGAGCGGTTTCAGATGAACACGGTGAAAGGTTTCATCAGGATATAAAGGTATTGGAAGAAAGATTCAAAGGGAAATCCCAAACTGTAATGCTTGCTGAATACGTATGGGGCTTGTACAGAAACCTTGACACATCGGAACATTCACGTCAAGATAAATACAGGAAAGTTTAATCTTTAATCCATTGCCCTACTACTGCTGAAGCAAAAAAATAAATATGTACATATTATAATAAACCACTATTAAAACAAAATTATAATTTTTTTATCAATCGTAAAGAGCTTTATTTACAACAATGGTGTCTTTGGTGACCCCCACTGAAATTTTCCGCCAAACATTTTCGTAGAATATTTTAATCCTTAAATGTAATCCATGAATCTCTTGTCCCAAAAGATAAGGTCATACTTCCACCGCTGCATATTTAGTTGGGCGTGGTGAAAAATTTTATTAAAAGCTTAAATACACAAGGATATGCTTTCAAACGCATTCAAACAATTTTCCCTTTTTTAAAGGATATTTTTTGATTTTCTCGAAAAAAGGGTCAAACTGATCCATAAAGAAACCAGTTAGAGGGTTAAGATTTTCCACAAAAATAATCCTCATACAATTCCACAATACAACTCTGACCATAAGAATTCTCTCAGACATTAACTTACAACATTGTTTTCATATAGTATAATGCTCCCTTCGACCAAAAAATTAAAACTTTGACCCACTGTAAAAAAAAACTCAGACGTGCTGGACCATAAGTTTGTTCTAAAAAAATGATCTACTCAACATACCCTTTCAGAATTATAGGGTCGCTCTTCTGTTCCAAAAATGCTGTTGGACAGTGTAATCGGATGACAGAGGCTATATATTCGTTTTTCCATCCCAGCTCCCCCCCCTAGTCTTTTGCACCCCCTCAAAGCCACAGAATACTACATAATATAGTACATATACATATGTCCTTTATATTATATTTAAAACTATTTGGAATGCAATTTAGTTGGTTGTTATGTTTATTGGCAAAAATTTGCTAAGCTGTAATCGCATGCAATATATAGAAAACAATTTCGTCAGAGTTACCCTCATTATCTTCATTTTTTTATACAAAAAAGATAAAAATAAACTTCTTAATATACAAACGGCTCAATAACGCGAACCATCCACATGTTCATATTTTTCCTCCTTGTATAAAAATAACGACAAAAGTAAAATATCTCCATTACAACAAATTCACTTTCACAACTATCCACAGCGAGATATTTTATTTGTCAAGAGCATTTTACTCCTTAACAACTTATAAAGAAAAGAGCTTTTTATTTTAGACACAGAATACGAAATGCTTGATAATTGATTTGATTTTTTACAAATTAGAAATTTGTTGAATTTGTAAAGTGCACAGAATAGGGCTGTTTTTCTATATACATATGTATTTCATTCTTATTTATATTTTATATTTTTTCAAATTTTTATCAGGCAAGAAATTTTTTGGTATTCTGTGATAATCTTTATAAAATAAAAAGCTTCAGTAAGCAAAGCTTTTCCCTACACGTATGGGAAACAAAATAATGTGAACAGAAACAGCAAGTTTCTGTCCAAATAGTTAATAATTTAACTTCAATTTCACAATAAATATTTTGCTCTTGTTCTAGACGTGAATTTCTGAGAGTGCGCAAATATTCCAAGCTCCGAATCTGGCCCTATTTTTCATGCTAAATGTCGTAATTTTAGTGAGTGTTTGTTTTAACCGAGCCTTCTTTATTGTGGCTTCGTTGATATGTTTGGTTTAAGATTGACCGGTTATCAGGCTATCTATCCCATTCCGATGTCGAGATATCGACCGAAGCTTCCAGACCAGATGTTAAGTATTTGGTTTTGTTTTCATTTACTCTCCATTCCATTTACTCTATATATGTTAAAGTTATAACGCTTTTCTCGGTCGCCAGAGCCTCGTTAACCTCGCTATCCAAACAGGGAGTGCCGAAAGTAAATGAGGTTAATTGATAATCGGAAGGCAGAGGCTATATATTCGCTTTTCTATTCCAGATACTCCCTAGTATTTTGCTCCCTGCAGAGCCATAGAATTCTATATAATATAACACATATACATATGTCCTTTATAATATATTTAAAAATATTTGGAATGCAATTTTCATTTAGTTGGTTGTTATTTTTAGCTTCTGAAAATTTCCTTGGAGACTACGAAATCTAAACTTTGTCATTTATTGGCAAAAATTTGATAAGCTGTAATCGTATACAATATATTGAAAGCAATTACGTCAAAGTTACCCTCATTATCTCAATTTCTTTTATACAAAAAAGGGAAAAATAAACTTCTTACTATGTATAAAAAACGGCTGAATAACGCGAGCCATCAACATGTTCATATTTTTCCTCTTTCTATAAAAATAACGACAAAAGTAAAAAATCTCCATTACAACAAATTCGCTTTCATAACTATCCACAGCGAGATATTTTATTTGACACTTATTTTTCACAAACACCTAACCACTGCTTCTGTATGTGTTTAGATAAAGTTTATAAGCATTAGCCGGCCTCATTTACTTTAACTTTAACGCATTTGACCTATTTTAATGCAAATCAGTAATACACAAAAATGTCGTGCATTTAGATGAATTTACCAAATTTGAGCTGGCAATGCTGACCAAAAATGTCCGATTTTTACTATTGTGAATGCTGATTGATACAAAGAAGAAAACGTAAACAAAGATTTATGTTTCTATTTTGCAAATTAAATTATTATTAAAAATTATTTACTTATTTTTAATGAATAAGCAGATTTCTCAATGAGTATTTTTAGTAAAACAATACAATGCCGTTAACATTTAACTGTTTATATTTCGTTTTTAATCAAGTTATAACGTTCAAACTAAATGTAATAAACTAATGCAATACAATGTATAGGCAATTGAGCGTGTCATCATAAAAAATATTAATTTTTAATTGATATAATATAATAAAATATGTCAATTTTCATCATAAAGAGGTGTCGCGTCGCCCAAATTCATAGAATGAGGAGAAGTATTTGTACGAGGTGTACTTCGAATCGATCGTGGGCTTTTATGGTCCCTTAAGCGATAATGATCATCTGAAAGTTTATTAAACGCCGATGACATATCACTGGCAGTTGGAACCGAATAGCTTACGCTCCTTGAGAAATCATTCCCAACTGTTCGTGAAATATTTGGGGTAGGATGTACGGGCTTGCGTCTGGCCCATGATTCAGACGCCAACTGCCATTCGGCGCTCTCCTTTTGAGAAGAATAAATATGGTTTTTTGTTGACTCTAACTCCAATCTAGGGGAAATTCCATGATATAGATGGCTATCCTTCGATTGCTTAAGGTTTACTGAACGATGATAATTTAAATTTGACGATGAAGAATTAGGACTTGGCGTATTATGTGAGTAACGAGGTGTTTGTGAAGAGTGTGGCGTATTATACGGGGTCATGAATGGTGTTTGTCCGCTGGGGGTATAGGGTGTATTGACATATCCACCTTGATATCCAGGAGTATTTGGATAATGGGGGGTATGCATTGTTGATGATTGTGATATATGTTGTTCCGATATTCGTGAATCAACGTTTCCTCTAGGAGTATCATATCCTGAAGTTCGGACACTACCCGCAACATTGGGGGTAGAAATTGGAGTGTTCGCTATTATTGGATCTGAATAATGATCCTTAAACCATTTTAGAAGAGAATTTAATGAGTCGAATATTTGACCTCTAAAACGAAATCCTTCCGGTACAACAGTGACGTATTCGTGTCTACATTTAGTTTTAGGCAAATACGATAATAAAAATTTTCCGGGATAAGACTTCGATGCTGATATAAAGTAATGTATTTTTTTCTGATCCTTAGTTTTCTCCTCTTTCAGTAATTCTTCCATTTTATCTTTTAGGCCGCCACCTGTATCTCTATAATATTTATAGGTAAGAAGTTCTCGCGCGCATGCTGCCATGGGGTTAACATGTCTGGCAATAATTTCATCTAAGTCTTCAAATTCTTCGTTTCCAATCCAGAGGCTTTGGCCTAAACTGAAAGCATTTTCTTTTCCTTCTTCTCGAACATCAATATGTTGATAAATACCCGACGTAACCTTCCATGTTACAGTTAAATGATCTGATCCTTTACTAGAAGGACGCACAATAACTTCTCCTTGATCCATATTTTCCATAATTTTAACAACTTCTGCATATGATTTGTTGTGGAATGATGGATGAATAATTACACGTTTTACGTACTGCTGCTTTGATCGAACTTGTTTCTGTTCATTTTCTTTTCTGTTGTCTTTTTCTTCTAGTTCATAGTCATAAAATGCATCTCTACGCGGTCGCCACTCATGATTTTTATCCATTAGGTCGGAACTTTTCGAGGAACAATCGACGGAGAACCTTTCTACATCAATTTTGATGATACGTACATGAATCGCTTGGCCAATTTGAACACGATCTTCTGGATTTAATACGTGTTTGTCTGAAAGATTTTTAATGTGAATGAATCCAGAAAGCCCATTATCTAACCGTAGTTTAACACCTGTTGCCTGGCCTGGGCAAGCACCTGCATCAAAATGATTCCATACCTCGGATAGTTCGGGAAAGTCGTCTTTTAAACAAAATGGGCATTGCCAATGCCCAGTTTCGTCATTTCGTACTGGATTGGCTTGATCAAGTTGATCCCCTTGGGGTTTTTTATGAGATATTCCCCCAACTGTAGCTAACACCATTTTTCCGACATAAAATGATTCAGGTGTTTCCTTCGTTAGCATATCAAACAACTCCTCAGAGTTTGGAGAACGATAAGGTATTCTCAAGTCTTTATATAACGCATTGAGTTCTGTACGGATATCATACAGAGTTATACTTTTATTACCAAATCCTTGTCTCTCTAACTCCACAGCAAATGCATCCAAATCAAGATCTTTAAGTCTTTCTGGTGATTCAAGAATTTCTTCCAAAGCGCCTGCGGGATTGGCTTCTTCATCATCATATTCCATTGCATCGATAGCCATTTTTCGGGCCCATTCATATGTTTCAGGATGTATTCTTGAACCATCCAAAACTTCTACATAAGCTTCTGTACTATCACCAAGTGAACTTGTGTCTATTTTAATAAAACCCGAACAATTTATAAATACTTTTGGACCTAAATGACACAAAGTCACCAACTGAGTACGATTTTCTAACCTTTGATTTGACTGTTTGAGTAATTTAATTAACGCCTGTCCCTTTCGTGGACCCAATCCACAAATAAATTGCACTAAGTTTTGGGTGTATGAGTTTTGTACGGTTAAATTTATATCCAACCCAACCTCATTTGTACGATTTATAAATTCTATATACAAATGTTCTAACATATCTTCTTTAGCTAATTGTTCTTGTAATGTATGATATCGCAGACATAGTATTTCTTCATCAGCGCTGCACAATTGCGAATATTCAACCAGCGGATCTTGCATTTTTCTTGCTATTGATACGGCTTGTTTTAATAAATCGGGATATTCTTTAAAATCAGATGCTCCTTTCTTAGAATTTGCATAAATCTTAGCCAGTTCATTATCAACTATTTCCACAGCAATCATTGGAAATTGATCCTCTTCAGATAGTTCTTTAACTAATTCCTGAACGTCAATTTTTAACATTAGGGCTTCTCTAGATTCACCACCAATAGCAATAATATGTGGTTTTTTGTTTTGGATAAATTCTTTCAAATATTTTAAATCAGATAATTTTAGATTTTTTTCATCGGAACGATTTGAATTCTTGCGTTTTAAAATATGTGGTAATCGAAGATAATCGCTGACATCACCTTCAACTGTTGTTATTGCACAAAAAGCAGCTTGTGAATAATCTGGGACATATGCTATACCCATCGCTCTGATTCCTTTGTTATAGCTCCAATCGTCGTACATATACTCATCGGCAATGTCAGGACGATATGGAGACACCTTTAACCAGTTTGCTAGCTTCATACAACAGGACTTCAAAACAAACTGTTTCGCTTCATTTAGAAGTACTGTTTTCAATTCTTTACGTAATTCTGGGATAACCATAATTTTTAATGCGAGCTCGACACATTCGGCTCGTAATGAGTTCCATTCTTGGACTAGTTTTGAAAATTCGTCTCGCTGATAAAGTTGCTTAGCTTCGTCAATGTACGAAGTTGACGTATTACCATCAATATGATCCGAAATTGTTATTTCAATTAACTTATCTTCTTCGGCCATAGATAGTCTCAGAAACTGGTCTCCAACTAAATCCTTGACAGGCTTTTTCGCCAAGTATTTCATAGTGTAACAGTGGTGGTTTTCATCAATTTCTTTCAAGCCCTTTTTGGTAGGGTGGACATCTATTTTAGCGCGTTCAAAAAAAACTTCACGAACACTCTTTTTTAGAAGAGGTTCTCTAGAGAGTTGTCGAGCTACAACGAATTTAGTAGCATGTAAAACTTCTTCAACAGTTACAAACTTTGGACACAAATATTGCTTTGCAATGTCCAGTGGGGCAGCTGTCTCCTGCTCTACTTCATGTCGTTGATAGCTGTCTCTTAAATTTTCAGCAAACTGTTCAGGTGTTAGCCCAAATCTTTTGGCAAATCCACATATACCTGCTTTACGACACATTGCATAGGGACCTGAATCCTTTGCCTGTTTCAGTTGTTCTTCTACTTCCTCAATGTCGTCTTCAAAGTTTTCATTTATATCCTCCCCTTCTTGCTGACTCTGACGAAGTTCTTCTTCCCTAGCAAGTCGTTTTCGCTCTCGTTCTATTTTTCTATTTTGTTCTTGCATTTTAGGTATTTCATGTGAATAATGGAGCAAAAAGTGCATATGAACATCTTTTAATTCTTCCATTGTTTGAACTTCCTTTAATCTCTCTAAATCCTCATCTAAAAACATTCGGATATCACTGGCTGTAGGATTTCCACCATTTTTCTCCATATTCGATCTTTGAAAATCACGCATTCTTTCAAATAACAATTTTAATTTGTTTTTCCTACCGTAAAGCTGACACCAACGTTCATCATAATAATATATCTTCCACAAATCTTCACAATTTAGTTCCGGTTTAACATATTCTTTTCTATAAAAAGCTATAAATGGTACCTCCAATTGCTGATTTCTAATAAATTCCAAAGTTTGCTTGATTTTTCCAACTGCACTTATTGGTTTTTTATGTTTGTCTCGACTTGTGTCCAAAGATTCTTGTTGAGAGACTGTTGGCTTGCAAAACGCCTGCTTATATATCCATTCTGCTTCTTCGTCTAATTCAGATGAGCCTTCTGCAACAGCCGTTACTGGAACTTGTCTTAACTGCATTCGTTCTGGTATGTCAGTTTTGCGGATTTCGTTATCCAAATCAGTGAAATGACCTCGCTTAAGCTCACTTGGTTCGTATAGATCGAATATCGTTTTCTTAGAAATTTTCTTTTTAGGCGGTTTCTTTTTACTTTTGCCTCGATCTTCTTCAGCAATATCTTCATCATAATCCTCACCTTCTGATTCATCTTCATATTCATCTTCGTCATATTTAGCGAAATCATCGTAATCAAAATCTACTCCAAAAATATCCTGCCCTTCTTGCAATGATCTGTAGATATAACAAAATATATTGGTTATATTTTTTTAAAATATAAATAGAAACAATAACTGTTTGTTTAATCGGAGTTAAACCATGCGAGAAAAATACGTATAAGTTGAAAAAATTGCAGTCAAATTCACGTCCAACTATAAATATTATTTCTTTTCCTAACTACATGGAGTATTTATTACTGTTGACTTTAATTTTTTTTTTTTGTCAAAAATGGAAATAATTGTCAATAGTTCAAGGAGAATGCATAAATCATAAAAGACCAAGAAAATAATACAGGAAATTTCATTATTTGAATTTTACGCACTCACCCAAACAAATATATAGACATGGTAAATCGTCTAAATATGTTTTCAATCACTATTTTCTTTATTGTTTACTTACGCGTCAGTGAAGATTGGTTTCCGTTTTTTCTTTTTTTCCGCAATCGGACGCCCTTCATCATCAACAATAAAATCATCGGCATCTGAATCAGATTCTTCTTCCTCTTCATAAGTGTCATGCTCTTTATTACTTCTTTCAGATCGTCTTTCTAAATTCTGAAATTAAAAAATGGGAGACATGAAAATAGATAAATGTCAAAAAAGAGCAACTGCAAGACCTTGAGTATTTCGCGAGTTTAGTAGGTTAAGTCCAATGAATTTCTTTACAAATGTTTCCATACGATTATAATAGTTTTTCTTTATTGGTTTACGCAAATGTATTTTGCAAATTCAATCGTTCAATGGTTTTCAGTGAGATATATTTTTAAAGAATTTAAAATGTTTACTCATATACCAATTTGATTAAACTAATATAATTGTACCGAAAGCGGACAATACACTACACCAGCATGCTGGTGCAATCAACTGATGGTGCCAACAAGCTTGAAGCATACACTACACCAGCATGTTGGTAAAGTATTCATTTTTTACAAATTGTACATGGAAAAGGTCGTTATGGATAGAGATAAAAAATTAGTGCGGATACGTTTATTTCGGGGCTACAATTTTCCTCACTCACAATTTGCCATAAGCACGGCATTGATTCATATAAATCAATAAATTCTCCCCAAAATATTCTTGGAAATTTCCAATACCAGAATATTGTACAATCAGAAAAATATCAAAATCGTTTTGGTTTTGCATCGTTCTGTTGTTTGCGCCAGCATGCTGGTGTAGTGTATTGGGCGCTTAAACGGTACCGTCTTATAAATAGTTGTTCAGATTTAAAATTACCAGTAATATTCAACTTGAGTAGTTCATAAATACATACATTGAATGCACAGAAATCTAGTAATTTAACGAAGATCTTACAAAAAGCTTAATGCAAATCTACTAATAAACGTGAAATTTAAATTAAAATGAACGTTGTCGTTCTCATGTTTTTGAGTCATTTCACGAATTCTCCCACAATTCGAAGCCCAATTCAAAAAATTAATTCGTTATGATCCGTACAAAATTTAGAAAACGATTTACAAATAGTTGCTCCACTTCGCTCAAAGTCTGGTATCGAGAGCTTTTCTGTATATCATTAACAACTGATACACATATTTTATTGCTTTATTACATGGAACAAACACTATTTGGCCGATGTCTAGACATCAAACCTTGGTGTCGGGACACAAGGGAACGAACTAGCACGATCGGCAGCAGCTAATACAAATCAGGAAGATGTTCCGGATGGAAGAAAAGAGAGCCAGAGAGGAGCACACCAAGCAAAACACCTAACGAGAGGTTATAACACTAAAATATTCAAGTGTGTAATAAATCAAGGAGCAAATAAAGAATACTCACAGGAGCATAACATTGAGACAATTAAGGAGCGAATTGACTCCTTACTCCTAGCACCATTCTGGAATTCATCAGAGTTGTAATAATGGAGTTGATGTAGACATCGGGAGAGCGCAATAGACCATAGGTCGCAGTGCATACCACTATAATTATTTTATTCTATTCTAGCCTGACAACGGATAACATATAAAAATTTGTACACCAAATATCTGTGCAATTTATTTTTTCGTGGTAAAAACAAATATATTATATTGTCATTGTACTAAGGAACTCAGCACTCCCCAAATTACTAAAATCGTTTTTCTATCTTTGGTGAAATCTTTATGAAAGGTATATCATTTGGAACCTTAGTCATCATTAAATAATGACAGCCAATTTGGAGATTCGACAAGTAGTAAATAAGCGCACATCTTTAGGATACATGACGACCATTATGAGATGTCACCAAAAATGCAGAAATCTCCAATTCAATTCAGAGCATACAAATCTTAGAACATCCTGTCTTGGAGAGAAGAGGGTACTTCACCAACGTTCTCAACCTGTAATTCACCAAGTCACCACTCTCAAAAATACCAAAAAAGTCATATCGTCTAATAACTCTCATTTCTTCAGTGTTGAATATTTTGGAGCCCATAAAGCACAGAATACAGTGTCATATAAACTTCATAAATATCCAAATTATCCGTGGCCTAACTAAAATGCTCCCTGTGAAAGAAATTTGTTAGTTGGATTTGATTTGTTGAAAACATTTGTTGTTGAAGCGGGTTGATGCGACAAGATCTAGAAAATTTTAAATTTTGAAGAATTTGACTATCACCCTCAATAAATGTGAACAAGTAATCAACGAACTAAAATTGATTATATTAGGCTGATAGTGTAAGTAGAAGATCTAGAGAATTTGAAAAATCTCCATTCTCTGTGTGTGACAATTTTATAACGAAAACATATACATATGTACATATATTGAATTCACGTCACTGTAGTATTAGGTCTACAACTTTGCTTCCGCCGTTTTTTTTTTGTAAATGTAAGGATTTTTTTGTATAAAAACGGTTACAAATGTCGGTGAGTCTCAGCCGCACTTTTCTTGGAATTAAAAAAGAAAATAAAAAATTCCATAAAACATCGAGAATTCTGACATTTTCAGTTGAGAATAAGTTTGGGTTAATGTTGACACAAATGTCCAAGACAGATATAAAACGATTTAATCGACCAGTGCTTGATCCTAGAGACATTCCCGCAAATGTCGAAAATTCGGCTCACAAAGTGACATTTTCAGTTGAGAATAAGTTTGGGATGCAAACAGTTCTCTACAAATATTTTGTTGGGTTAATGTTGACACAAACGTCCAAAATCGATATAAAAAAAATCGATTTAATCGACCAGTGCTTGACCCTAGAGACATCTATTGGAAAACGGCGAAAGCAGAGTTGTAGACCTAATATTATATAATGTATAGTATTTTTTGTATTGAAATAACATTTTGCAATAATGTTTTGTTTTTACTTCGAATATATCATTCATCAATTTGAAATTGTTTTGGCATTGTATAAAAAAAATACTTACTTCATCTTCTTCATCAAAGAGTTGTTCAGCAATAGCTTCTCTTGCTAAGCCTTCATCTACGTGCTCTTCTTCGCCATCACTTTCCTGAATACGCCGAAGCCGCTTAAAACGTTTCTGAAAAAAATATTAATGCTACGTTAATTAATGAGTTTATTTAAATGGATTGTAACCATCCCTAATTGATAACAGCTTATACAACATATTATAACAATACCATGATACATATTTCAATTTCATATGTTCCAACAGACATTTCAAAAAATTGTAAGCACTCAATATGTATGTATGTACTAGAGCTCTTGGTATTCGACTAATCGACTTAACCGAATAGGGCATTATAATAATATTCGGATAGTCGTCAGTCATCGACTATTCGATTAACCGCTCATTTCCGACTATCCGTCTTACCGTTCGTTGTCGACTATTCGAATAGTGTAAGTTCATTCAATTTCCATTTTTATTAAAAAAAGTGAAACACAGAAAAAATGCGCACAACTGACATTTTCACAAGTAAAAACAAACAAAAATCATAGGCTGCTTGGATTTCAAACAATTTTCATTTATTCGAATAGTGACAGTATAACTATTCGAATAACCGCAGTAGAGCGACTATTCGAATAATCGTAACATTGCGACTAATCGAATAGTACTAACCGGTTAATATTCGTACGAACGGTTACAAACCGGATATTCGAATAATCGGTCTTCAGGTTAATCGAATAATTTTAAGAGCCCTAGTATGTACATGTGTTTAAAGTGAAAAGTAAGTTTTATTTTTTCAACTAAGCCAAAATTATGTATGCCAGAAAATTGTTCAAAAAGTTTTAAATAGTAGCAGATATTTACCAATGCAACCAACTGAACATATAAATATTAAAAAAATACCAGAAGATATAAAATTGACCGATCCTTCATTTGGTGTTCCAGGAAAAATTGATTTGCTCATAGGTGCGGAAATATTTTTTGACTTATTGAAAGCAGATAAAATGATAATTGAAAATGTAAATTACAAATTGCAGAATAGTGTTTTTGGGTGGCTGATATACGGATCAACCAACATAAGCTCCAAATTAGCACACTGTGGTGTTTCAACTTATTTAAAAGAATGATTTAATAAGGTTGGTAAAACAGAATCACTTGCAAAATTATGTGTGAATAAAACAAAGCAAAAAAAGTATCATAAAAACAATATGCATAATAATTCAAAACCTTCCGCAGACGATAAATTCACTATAGGTCTTCCACTGAAAAATATTACCATAGCAGATTCTTCCTTACAACCAAAAAGATCTCTTTCTTTAGAGAAAATTATATTATTATAGTAGGCAACAAGTAAGGAAGGGTTAAGTTCGAGTGTAACCGAACACTTTATACTCTCGCAATTTATTTATTTAACTTAATTAATATTATATAATACACAATTTGACCCACATATTCGTCATATATATTGTATAAAGTCCATTGAAAGTTGGAAACCCTAATATTAGGTTAGAAGCACCGAGGTGTCCTAATGTTCGATATATGGGGCCTTGAAAACCTATGGTCCGATTTCGGCGATTTTTAGAAAGGGGCTGCCACACTATAAATACAGTATTTGTGCAAAGTTTTGCACCGATATCTTCACTAGTGCTTACTTTATATATTGTAAAATAAACGATTCAGATCATCTTCTAAGTTCTGGTATATAGAAAGTAGGCGTGGTTGTGAAGCGATTTGGCCAATTTTCACAACATATCATTGGGATGTAAGGAAACTATTACAAACCAAGTTTCATTGAAATCGGTCAAATAGTCCTTAGATATGGTTTTTGACCCATAAGTTGGCGACGCCACGCCCATTTTCCATTTTGTAAAAAATCTGAGTGCAGCTTCCATCTGCCATTTCTTATGTGAAATTTAGTGTTTCTGACGTTTTTCGTTAGTGAGTTAACCCACTTTTAGTAATTTTCAACCTAACCTTTGTATGGGAGGTGGGCGTGGTTATTTTCCGATTTCTTTCATTTTTGGACTGTATTAAGAAGTCGCTAAAAAAAACGACTGCAGAAAGTTTGGTTTATATAGCTTCATTGATTTGCGAGATATATACAAATAACCGATTTGGGGGCGGGACCACGCCCACTTCCCAAATATTACATCCAAATATGCCCCTTCCTAGTGCGATCCTTTATTCCAAATTTTACTGTTATAACTTTATTTATGGCTTAGTTATGACACTTTATGTGTTTTTGGTTTTCGCCATTTTGTGGGCGTGGCAGTGGACCGATTTTGCCCATTTTCGAAAGCAATCCTCTCACGGTCCCAAGGAACATGTGTTCCAAGTTTCATTAAGATATCGCAATTTTTACTCAAGTTATAGCTTGCACGGACGGACAGACATCCGGATTTCAACTGCACTCGTCATCCTAATCATTTATATATATATAACCCCATATCTAACCCTTTTATTTCTTGGTGACACAAACAACCGTTATGTGAACAAAACTATAATACTCTGTGCAACAGGTTGCGAGTGTATAAAAATTGGATGCGCACAGAGGAAGAAAATATATTAACCTACTGAAAATTTTAATTTTAAATGTACCAAATATATTTTCACAGATTCCACAATAGCATAGGATTGGTTACAGCTCGGTCTCGGATATTTGCAGATATTTGTACCAAATTGTGTTTTGTACACAACAACACATACATCAAAACTGGTACAATGGTGTTTTTTAAAGAAACAACCTTGCTCCATTACAGTGGAGAGATGACGTATTGAAAAACAAACAAGATGCCAAAAGTAGAATGGTAGACGTAAAGACAAGCAATGGCACATCGAAATGAGCGATGCACAATGTTTGTCTTTTTCCTATCAAAGAAAATCTATGTAAAGAACCAATATCTAATTCGATAAGGTGGTCAACTCCAAGTAAAAACGAAAACTGTATGCTTCTATTATTAAGATTTCCTATAGTTTTATCTTGCGAAAAATGTTTTAGTGTAGAATATTTTAAGAATAGTCCTGGAGTATTTCTTGAAAGAAGAGGAGCTATTAGATTGACCAAATCAGCGTGGGATATAGGACTCAACCACACTTGAAGAGGATAAAGTAAACGCACTGATTCAGCAGCTACACAATAAATACGTAAATATTGTACATCTGAATGATATCATTGCGTTCACGGGGAGGAGGATGCAAAGGAAAGGTCGACTGCTCCATGTTTAGACTATTGGATGAAGAGCACGCAGAGGTTTAAAAAAAAAAAATTGAGAACGTTATTTACATTCCAGGCATACTTCGAAACCAATTTTCAGTGGAAGTCGTTACCTTAGACGTACTAACACGTATACGAAGCCCATTGGAATACTTTTAAAACAATAAAGGCAATGTACATCGTAAGCATTAAGGAAACAAATTTTTATAACGTGAACGATGAGATATTGAACAGATGTCAATATATGGTAATAATGACAATATATCCACAACCACATCCTATCTTTAACATAGGGTATATGCAAGCTTGTGAGATGTCATTACTAACAAATAAAACAGGCATACCACTTAACTGCAAAGTTAATATTTTGCCGATGCAAGAGACCTAACTCTTGGGTATATTCAATGCCATCAAAGATAGAGCCCGAAATACACTGCAGTAATAGTGAGCAAATTATAGTTGTATAAACAAGGTATCATCAAATTAGATACCAATGCGTTTAAATACTTAAAACGTAAAACTTTGGGCATACGAGTTGAAGAGTTCCCTGGATGAATTTTAAGTACCAGGAACTAACCTTACGGCACACCTTCCTCACCTAAAGCATTCCGATATGCCGAGACCAACTACCATTTGAGGTTTTCCATTGGACTTAGAATGACATCATTTGGAACACTATGCGAGGAATACTATGAACCAAATCCTGTTAATAGCTGAATTATATTGTCATCTCAATAGACCACCGACGCAGAAATTAATTATTAATAAAACTATTAAATCAAATTTACATTAAAAATATGAAATATAGTAAAATGAAAATAATATCATATACATATATGAAAAACAAACCAAGATGTATAAATTCTTGAATTATTTTGAAATGTAAACACTTCAACGCGGGCAAATGTATTTATCAATTGCCCATTTCTAACAACACTAGAAATACATGTTCGGGTATCTTGAATAGAGATTGTAGTACAATACAAATACAGCAATACGAATATTACACTGCTTATTGTAAAGGATGACAATTGATCCTAAACTAACTAACAGATAACAAACTTTGAAATTTGCTCATTTGTTAAATACAATACACGATTAAAAATTCAAAGTTTAACAAATTGTTAACGCAGTGTTAAAACTTTGCTGTCACTACTTACCCAACCTTTTATAATTGAATCATGGTATATAAGCATGTTTGTATTTCGTAAAATACCACAACAAAAATGGTGATATTGTTGGTATTAGGTGACACACATCTGGTATTCAATGGAATTTCAAATATTAAAAAGTTGAGAATGCAATTATCAATTTGAACAAGTAAGGAAAGGCTAAGTTCGTATCATTCGACCGAACATTTTATACCCTCGCAATTTATTTATGTAATTTTATTAAGATAACATACAATTTTACAAATATACTCGGCATAAAGTCCAATTGAATAACGAAAATCATCATATAGTATATGAGAGCTGAGGTAATTCCTGAACCGATTTCACTCATTTTCACCATCAAGGTACATATATCCAAGAATATATGCTCACTAAATTTTGCTAAGATATCTTAGCCCACCTTTATCTTATAGGCTAGACAGACGGCAGTTATTCCCGATTAACTGCGCTTTTAATCAGTTTGTGGGTGACAGACGGCAGCAAAGCAAGTTATACAGTGATTGGCAATAATATTTCCATTTTGGTGAAATTGGATAGAAAACAAATATTGCGGTTGTTAGCCGCACAACTAGTACAAAATCACTAATTATTAAAAAAATATACATAAATACGTTATTATTAGAACTTCCATTTTAGAAAAAATTAGCATGCGTATGTTTTTGTTTACATTTAATTGAAAAACAGCTGTCAGTATTGCATTTTTTCATTCATAATAGATAAAAAGCGGCCATGTTTAACAATGTTGCCAACGAAAATGCCACGAACTCCCACTAACTCTCTAAAATTTTGAGGATTAAATGGGTGTTAGCAAACGGAGTTAACTGAGATAACTCTCGAATTAACCCCGATTAAAGCTGTTATTCCGAATTAACGTCGCCGTCTGTCAGGGGTATTACATTAAATCCCACCGTATTTTAGAAAAAACTATAATTAGGTATATGGAAGCTTAGGGAAGTTATATGACCAGATTTTAATAATTTTTCGAAGAAAAAAAATTTTTCTGAACTACATTAAAATATCTGAGAGATTACCTATACTTTCAGTGATAAATAACCCTTAGACACTGAGTTTTTCATGTTCGATATAAGGGACATTGATTTCGGCTGGACAATGGGATTCATGCCATTCGGCTGTCAAGAAAGTATTATGTACCGAATTTCATTGAAATCGGTGGAATAGTTCCTGAGATATGGTTTTTGACCCATAAGTGGGCGACGCCACGTACATTTTCAATTTTTTCTGTCCATCTAAGTGTAAATTTTAGTGTTTCTGACGAGTTCCTTTAGTGAGTTAACGTACTTTTAGTAATTTTCAACCTAACCTTTATATGGGAAGTGGGCGTGGTTATTATCCGATTATATAAATTTGTATGGTAAGGGGGTACTTGAGGGAAACGACTCCAGAAATTTTGATTTATACAGCTTTATTGGTTTGCGAAATATTCACAAAAAGCTTATTTAGGGGCGTGGTCACGGCCACTTCTTAAAAAAATTACACCCGGATATGCCTCTTCCTAGTGCGATCCTTTATAACTATTTTTTATTTTTATAGCTTTATTTATGGCTTAGTTATAACACTTATGTTTTCAGTTTTCGCAATTTTGTGGGCGTGGCAATGGTCCGATTTCGATTTTCATTTTCAATAACAAACCTCCCAAGGAACATGTGTACCTAGTTTCATTAAGATATCTTAATTTTTACTCAAGTTATCCGTTGCATGGAAAAACTGACGGACAGACATCCAGATTTCAACTCGTCTCTTCTAAACATTTTGATATATATAACGTTATGTGGACAAAACTATAATACTCTCTAAGCAACTTTTATTTCGAGAGTATAAAAATTATAAAACAAAAACCCAGTGTCCATAAAAAATTAATTATATAATCGGTCCTACATAACAAATAGTATAAAATACTCATAATCATTACCTTTCTTTCGACTTTTACACCTAAATTCTCTTCAATTAAGTCGTAGTCATCATCTTCCAATCGATCATCTAATTCATCATCATGCTTTTTTCTCTTTTTTGATCCTGTATCAGAATATTCTCCATCACTAGCCTCTTCTTCAATGGGATTATCATCGATCAAATCCTTCAATTCTTCACGCAACCTCTCTTCATCATCTAAAAAGAAAAAAAGATCATTCTCATTGAATTAGGTCTAGGAGCCTACTATACTACGTTTGCTTCATTTCTACTCGGTTTTATTATACACGGGTAAGTTCAACCCACATGCAAAAACACTTTTTCACCACGAGTTAAATGATCTACTCGGATAGAATATACACATTTTCTTTACGTATGTAGACGTGTTAACTCGGGTGCATAAACGAATTTAGAGTTAAGTTGAACGTCAAATCAGCTTATTTTTGTGCCGGTGTATATTGTTTTGAGAAATTTGAATATGCAGGGTTTCCGTTTTGCTAATTTTTCGCTAAAAATTTAATAATGTTAGCGCAAGGTTACACGCCAAGTACAGCACGTTTGATTAAACATATGGGCAGTTTCTTCAACTGGTTTCTCTTCAACACCAAACTGAAGAAAATTCGAACATGTAATTACATTTTTTTGTAATGGGCTAAAATTTGGTTACGACTTATAGTATTTGACGCCCATGCTCTTTTTGATACCCTCGCGTAAGAACTATTTACAAAAAGTTGAGATCTAGATCTTTTGGGGTTTTAAAATAAAAAAATATAACATTTTGTTTTAATTATTTTCAGTGGCAGGAAATTTTTATTTCCAAAAATTATTCAGAGTGGCAACATGTACGAAATGCTGTCGCGTAATGCGTTTGATGTTTCCAAGTTTTTTTTAGATAAATTGTAATTTAGCATTGTGAGATTCAAAATAAAAACTCTAATGATATGTATGTAGGTAGGCTGGACAATATTAGGAAAATGCATATGTGTGCGTCTGGTGAACATGTTCAAAGTTAATATTTTAAAGATAATTATACATATGCACACCTTACACAAGTGTAGATATTTTTTACTGAAATTAGTACCCTCAAATATATCAATGAACATTCAGGAAAAATTATTGTAATCTGTTATCATATAAAATTGTAAAATATCGGTGTATTAAAAATGCGGTAGTTCGAAAAAATAATAATAAGCTATCGATTTGACAGTTGGTATGCTATGAACTTTTGCTTGTTTAGTTGCCCCCTTATGATGCCATCAAATAACTCCAGCTCTGAAAGTGTTCGATGCAATACCCGCTGGAGAAAGCCGCGGAAGAGGACGACCTCCACTCCGATGGAAGGATCAAGTGGAAGTGGAAGGAAAGTGTCCTGTCTTCACTTGGTGTTTTCAGTTGGCGCCAAAGAGCAAAAAAGGAGCAATGAGTGGCGTGCTCTGATGGATTCGGCTATAATCGCTTAAAGCTATTCTTACGCCATATGTTGTAGCAGCAAAATTCCGAGTTGACAGCCTTTGGCCACAAAAATTCGGGTTTAATTTATAATTATATGATTGAAAGGCAGAATAAAATTCTAATTGTAGGTATATGAATGTTCAACTTAGTAAAAAATTTTATAAAGTTACCAGTTTAAATTTATAAATATCTAGGTATTAATGAAGGTGATATTTTCTATTAATTAATATTTGCATATAAAACTTTGGAGTGTGCCAAATAATAAATATACAGACAATTTTATTGTAGTGCATGGCAAATTTAAAACAAAATTCGTCTGAACCAATATATCCCTTTCAATGGGCAATGTCAAATAAACCCTCTTCTTCACACCAACAAATGTTTATGATGTTTAGGTAATACAAACTATTCATAAATAAAATATAGTCTATGGTTTTTGGGTATACGTTTAGCAAGAACATGACTTAATTAAAGCAAAAAAAACGTGTTTTAAGCATTCGTCAGTAATTACGTATAAGCAACCATCTTGTTGGCACGTATGATAACACAGAGTAGCTAAAAAAACATTGATACACACACTTCACTTTCCGACTAATTACTGTACTTTTCTTAAAAATAAATACGTATTATTAAAAACGCACCTTCTTCATCCTCTTCGCTGCTGTCAGCAAGAGCTTTTAGCTTCTTTAATTTTTTCCTCTCATTGGTGTCCAACTCCTCCTCCTCCTAAAAGAATATGTAAGGGTTTTGTATATCTGAATACCTATATTGAAGAAATTGTTACCTCGGATTCTTCAGCTTCGGAATCCAAGAAATCTGCCATTTTATACTTTAATTTTTTCCCACGGGCTATACACCTGGCACAATACTAATTCACTTCCAAAAGTTTAATTTACACAAACATCCACACTTGAGATGTTAAATAATTATCGATATATTACAACTTATACAGGCGAGATAAACCCAGCAGCGAAAAACATCATACATATGATTTTACAAACCCAGCAAGATAATTATCGCGAAATACAAAATTGTAGCATGTACAATTTTAGACCTATTTTTTTATGGATAGTTAACTTTTTTTTAATTTTACTGTAAGGCGATCGTACAAACTAAACTAGATGTTTTAACAAACTGACAGTACATGCAGGGCAACCTTCCGTTAACACCTCTTCTGAGCCATATGCAATATATTAACCCACACTATAAAATATATTATTTACAACTTATACAACGATTGCTGAGTGCTGTCAAGTTTTGTTTTACACATTGTAGAACCAATTTACTATTGTGAACGTCTCAAAGGACAAATTACTGTCAAAATAATAAAAATCGTTATATACAAATTTGAAATTGAAAATGACATGCGAAGATAAATCGTAAGCATTTTTGTATTCAATTTATTGACAAAAAAACTTAATATAAAGTAAATTTGTTGCAGAAAACGTAAGACATGGACAGCGGTAGAAGAGTCCATTGCGACCAATTATAGACAATTCGATTTCAGTGCTGCCAGTTTGTATGAAAATTTAGAGACTTTGTTCGATTGGCTTGTTTATAGCAGTTAGCCAATTGATGACAGATTATGTTGGTCTGCCATAAGCAATCAAAGCTTGTATATTGAATTAGAGGCATTGTCAATTCATCGCTTTTTTCCATTAAAAAGAGTTTGTTTTTTTCCTAAAAAATAGTTGGCAATAGGGAGAAACTTCATTTTGATACATAAAATATAAACAAACCAATATTTTAAATTCTATCGATATACAAAGTGGTAAATAAAAACTTTATACACATTTGTTTTGACTATACCGGATCTAATAATGATTGCAGCTTCCTTAAAAGATCAGTATATTATAGAAAAGCGGTAAACTAATGGAAAATTTATTTATAAGTACAACTTTTTTTTCAAATATATTACATATCAGCTGAGAGTTCGGGCCCGCATTGTCAACACAATTCAATTTTAAGCGAAGATATAAAATAAGCTAAATACGTTATATTTGTCCATGATTTAGCTTGTGGTGGTCAATATCATTTCCTAGCTCCCTTATACCTAATTATGGGTTTTTTAAAAATACAGTGGGCTTTATTCGGCATATATCGGTTAATATGTGAGATATCTTAGCAAAATTAAGTGAGCATATGGTCCTGAATGTAGTATACCTTGGTGGTGAAAATGAATGAAATCTGTACAGGAATTACCTCAACCCTCATATCTATATATGGGCATTTCCGCCATGTCGAACGGGACAATCGTACACCTTTCAACTAAAACAAATATGAACTGAAATGTTTTTTAATTTTGACAGTAGGCTTTTTTAATAGCCCTTCATTAGCTCTACATTTATTAGGCGTGTTTTATTTGTCCACCACAAGCTAATAGCTAAATCATGCACAAATAAAACGCATTTAGCTTATTTCATATCTTCGCTTAAAAATGAATTGTGTTGGCAATGCGGGCCCGAACTCTCAGCTGAAATGTAATTTATTCGAAAAAAAAAGTTGAATTTAGAAAACAAATTTCGTTTTGTTTACCGCTTTTCTATAATATTCTGAGCTTTTAAGGAATCTACAATCATTATTAGATCCGGGATGGTCTAAGTAAATATGGATAAAGTTCGATAGAATTTAAAATTTTGGTTTGTTTACATTTTTATCTGTCAAAATGGGGTTTCTCGCTATTGCCAACTACATTTTTTTGGAAAAAAACCAACTATTGTGAATGAAAAAAAAACGATGAACTGGCAATGTCTCTAGTTCAATATACAAGCTATAATTGCTTATGACAAGCCAACATAATTATGTTGGCTAAGCGTTCCATACAAAATAAGCTAATAGCTTAATTTGCTGGTCAAATAAAACACGCCTATTGTTAAGGTTGATTTTGGAACGGTTTTAATTTTCAAGATAATTGCATAAAACCAAGGCATTCGCACGGGACAAAAAATGGAAGTCGTTTTTGGGGACAACGATTCAAACGGCGATTGTGAGACAATATTCAAATGCTTTTGATTGTAAAATGTTGCGCATTGATGGCTTTAAAATTGGTATGAATTTAACCCAAAAATAATTTATAGTTTTTTTTTTTTTATTAATTATTAATCACATTCGCACGCGACATGTCGCAAGGGACATTTTTTTCCATCATAATATTTATGTTGATTTTGTTGTTATAATACGGAACTATTTAACAACAAGTCCAATAAAATGGATTAAAAACGTAGTAAATGTATTTATTTATTTAGTTTAACTAATATCCAACGAGAAACACAACAAAAATTGTATAGTATGAAATGAAAATAGTAATGCTGTCCTCGGGTATAAAATTTTTGGGATTTCGTTATCTGCTAGACCTTTCGTTTGTTAAATGCTCCCACTCCTTCGTCGGCTCCTTTCAAAAAAATTGTATTCTAATGAAAACTATATTAATTATTTTATAAAATCAACCAGGCTTGATAATATAAATTGATTTTAAACTGAGAGCAGTTACATAAAAAAAATTAATATTTTAGAAAAGCAAGATTTTTTAATTTTAGTTAAGAGATTTATCGTGCGTTAACATGTCACTTTTAAAGGCAAACGATTTTCTTCTGACAACATTGTTAAAATGAGCACTCTTATTTTGATTTGTAAGCCTATAATTTTCACCAAAATCTATTTAAATAGTTAGTTAGTGGAATTTAAAGTGTGGTTTTTGCTCATATGTAAATATTTAATGTAAATGTATCTATTTACATACTTAAGTCAATTTTATAAGACAAAAAATAAATTTAAATTTTTAAGTAGTTACCAAAACCACAAATCTTCTGATTTTTGAACAAGTTTTTTTTATTTTAATTGTATAAAAATTTACTGTTTATACAAAAAATTTGGCGAGTTTGCTGCTTATATTTGCGATGATGTGGGAACAAGAGTTGTTTTTTGATGTCGCACGGAACATTAAAATATAGGATAATATGAGAGCAAAAACTTACAGTTATTTGCAATCGCATGCTTTCTTATGCATTTTATTTTGCTCTTTGTACCTATATAAAGGTTTTACACAAAGCAAAAAATTATACATGATAGTTTCTTTAACAATTTTGACGAAAAAACAAATGCAGTAGAGAAATCGAAATTAGAAAAGTAGCTCCTATTCGACTTGGCTTTGGTATATCTCGCAATTGGTTATGAATTAATTTCAAATTAATTTAATATAAATTAATTTAATATAAATTAATTTAAATATTTTCCTATGAAAATATGCAAAAACTTTGTAATTCTAATAATGTTTAATATTTTGTCTGTGGTGGACCTTCTGGCGGAAATGCCCATATGCTGATTTTCGTTATTCCATTAAACTTATGCCGCATTTATTGGTAAATGTGTGTGTTATCTTAATAAAATTTCTTCGATAAATTGCGAGAGTATAAAATGTTCGGTTGCACCCGAACTTAGCTTTTCCTTACTTCTTTTTAAATAAATTTTATTTCAGCTGCGTGTTCGGGCCCGCACTGCCAACAAAATTCATTTTTAGGCGAAGATATGAAATAAGCTAAATGCGTTTTATTTGTCCATGGTTAAGCTATTAGCTTGCGATGGTCAAATTTAATTCGCCTAATATAGTTATTTATTTGAGTTCAAGAAGATTCGTTGAAGAGAGTATGCCGAAATAACAGTGAAAATTATATCGCCGTTTGTGTAAGTGTTACCAAATTTTGTTTCACATATTTAGACCATTCATTATGAATAAAATGGTTCAAAATTCAAATTATTGTCCAAAATATATATTTTTTTTAATGTTTTTAACTTGAAATAAATTATAATTAGTTAAATAAAACGTAAAAAACGTACGCAACTAAAAACTAAAGGTAAAAAAATTACAATGCGCGGATTTAAGTTTTTTTTCACCAAAGAAAATAATGATATACTATTTCACATGCTTTAGAGAACATTTTAGCGCAGGGTTGCAATATAAGTACTACAAATCTTAGCCAATCGATGATAGCTATTTGAACTTGTCTCTGTTAAAAAATAGCGAATATATTAGAAAATGCCGAATTCCGTACTCGTCGTTTTTCAGCTCTATGCAAAAGCCAATCGAGCACATTAAAAATACGATTCGTACTTTCTCCTTGTTATGGGCTCTCTACCAGTCTAGATTAATGTGGTGGGAGAGATAACGAAATAAATAACCTTATTATTTTGACTCCGAAAAAAAGTACCAATATCTTGCTATAAGATATGATATGACATCACATATAATACCAATTATATTATTTGGTAAAATCAAATTTTTCCGATAATTTCGAAATTGAATTGAGTACCACTATTATGTAAAGGTGCAGTCATATTTAGTTGTTATATAAAAGCAGTTATCGATTGGCTAAGCGTTATAGAGAAGCCAAGAGAACGCACTATCCAGTAATTCAAACAGACAGGCAGTACTTATGGTGCAACCCTGCTCTATAATTTCTCCATAAGCTTGCACAATAGTGTTGCACCATTTTCTTAGTTGGAGAAATACTTTAATTTTTTATCAACTTGTTTCGAGCGGCGTCTATGCCTTACATATTATTTAACCAATTAAAATGTATTTTAATGTAAAAACAACAAAAATGTATATTTGTATTGTCATTTTTGTCCAAAATTTGACGTTTAAGTCGTTTTTACTATTGTGAATAGTCTAAATATGTAAAACAAAATTTGGCGCACTCAGCAAGCGGCAATCGAATTTTTAATGAGTTATCCACATACTCTCTTGCAAGAATTCAAATGGATAACTTTTTTGTCGCTTTCACATGTATAATTTTTGACAAGAGAACAGCGCCCAAAGATAGCATGCATATAAGCGCCCAATCGATTGCAGCTAAAATATCAATACTATATTGAATATTTGTTCTTTAACAAATTATTAATTCATTGCCTTTCCTAAAGGGAAAAATTCCTCTATCTATTCGTTTAAACGATAATTAGAGAAAAACTTGAAATATCTTATTTAAGGGCCTTAAGAAAATTGGTGTTACCACAAAATGGAAACCTATGAAGTAGTATAACTACACCATAAATAATGGTATGAAAGAAAAATTGGTACAGAGTTCACACTAGGTAGGGCCATGTCTAGAATTATCTCGTTTTATACAACTATATTTTCTGTTATTCCTAGTTTTATCGATACTTTTGGGAAGCAGAGACGTCCCAGCAAGTAATGGGTACTGAAACTCCAACATAAATGTTATTAAAGAAATTTTAATAAAGTACTAAACACATAGACTACCGTGAGCGACATATGCCAAATATTAAAATACACGCGTTCTAATGGGCACAATTTTTTAGACAACAGCACGACTTCGCGACGAAAGGGTTGAAGTCTTCGCTGTCGTCAAATTAGAAATGTTTCTAATTTTGCCGACGACAATGGCCGCTGTAAGCTATCACTAATACATGAACTGAAAAATATTCAAAGTTCTCACAAGTATGATTTTGCCAGCAGAAGTGTAAAATAGCTTTGATATATCATTTATAATAACAATCGATTACTTAAAACAAATAAATCGACCTATTTTTAAATTTTTTGCAAATAATAATTTCACTTTCAACTAAATATGTAAATTTTATTGAATTGAAAGATTTTAGTACCTCAACAATGAATTGCTGTTTGATATGTCGCTGTCGTCTTCAAAATGTTCAAGACGCTGGCTCCAAAGCGACATTTGTAGTCGACCATTTGAATTTGTTCAACAGTTTATTTGAAAAGAAAATTTTAAGTTAATGGACGTAGATAGATAGATAGATATTGATTATGAGGTAAGCACCACGACCAGTGGTCTATTGTGCCCTCTCCAAGTCTACAGCGACTACATAAGAGCCAGTACCCTGAAAAATTCCAGGATAGTATTAGGACTTAGCGCAACGATGCGCCCCTCTGTTTGGATGGTATATCCTAAAACTTTGATCCTGCTTCTGTGAAGCGCTGCACATTCCAGCAGTAAGTGCAGGGGAGTTTCGTCCTCCATGTCACAGAAGCTACAGGTCCGCGACGAGACCAAGCCCAGATTATTAAGATGTGTCATGAGCTTACAGTGGCCCGTGTATATACCCACCAATACCCTTAGTTTGCACCTTGGGAGATTTATTAAGCACTTGAATCTTTTGGTGTTATAACCTCCCAATAGGGAATGACGCCAATGCTCCTCCCTAACTCTTTTTTCTTCTGCCCGGAACATATCCCGGATTGTGTGGGGGCCCACTGCCAGAAAGGGTTCTGGCCCAGTCGGTATAGTTGCAGCAGCTGTACGAGCAAGCTCGTCTGCAGTTTCGTTACATTCTATCCCCTTATGTCCCGGCACCCAGATGAGGTGAACTTTGTTGCACAATGATAGATAATTTAGTCTATCCATGCATTCTCTAACCAGGCGGGACTTCGTTTCGTATGAGGAAAGCGCTTTTAGTGCCGCCTGGCTATCGCTCATGATGGCAATTCTCTCGTTATGATACCTACGCTGAATGTTTATTTCAGCGCACCGGTATATTACATAAACTTCTGCCTGGAAAATGTTAGGAAAAGCACATAGTGGCACAGAGAGTTTAGTGCGAGGGCCTGTTATTCCCGCACCTATGCCATCAGACGTCTTGGAACCGTCAGTATACCAATGCAGCGAGTTGCTTTCCAATAAAGCCTCAAAGGCCTGACTGTTCCAGTTGTCTATTTTGCCTAGGGTGATCTCGAATCTACTAGTGAAGATTGTTTCTCGGATGTAAAGGACGTAAGTGTGTATTAATATTTTTTTACGGATATTATTTATATTTAAACTAAATTTTATTTTAACAGATCGATACTATGGTATAGCAAGGTATTTTGAATGAGAATAATTTTCGAAAATGGTTCTTGGAAGGCAAGTCCAGCTTCAACGCATATCTGTTGCGTACTTGCAAACACAAACATGCTCAACCAAAAAGAGAACTTTAAATATACTGTAACGGTTTTCCAAAATCTGTCGCTTACTCTAAAACTCTACCTTGAGTTCGATCACTGGATTGTCAAATAAAAGTCACACTTTAATGGCTATACACTAAACATTATTTCTAATTCCTTATAACGTAACACTTTATTACTTATTTCTCTACTTTACAACTCTAACTTATAGCTTGTTTACACTTCACTCGACAATTCTCTCCTTAGAATTGTACTCACTCGACAACTCTCTTATTAGAACTGTGTCTTGCTGCAAGCCCGACAGTCCTTATATAGTCGATGGTTATCGTCTAGCCTGTTATCGTCACTCTAACATTCTGGCAACTACGAATATCGATGTCTAGATAGATCTGGCAAGTTATCGATTTCGATTGTCAATTCTAGTTTGTTCTGGTGCCATTTTCGTTACAATACTTTCACATAAAGCTTACTTTTATCTCTTTATTATCCTTAAGTTAGGATGTAATAGTGGCCCAAAATATAGTACAACATTAGCGAATCAAAATCGTGCTTGGCGATTTTAACGCTAGGGTGGTTAAAGAAGGTGTCTTTGGCGCAACATTCGCAACATCGGAAAATTCAGCCTCCATGACTAAATATCACCAAACGGCCTGAGGCTGTTCGCCTTGGGGCCCGAAATATGGTACTCTGTAGTATTAGATTCCAGCATAAGAAAATACATCAAGCTACTTGGCTGTGCCCAGATCGAATAACACGCAGATGGATTTTGTAGTGATAGATGGACGACATGTGTCCAGTGTTTTTGATGCGCGTACGCTCCGTGGTCCTAACATCGACTATGACCACTATCTTGTAGCAGCTAAGATACGCACTCGCCTCTGTGCTGCAAAGCGCGCACGTCAACAAACAAAAGGATGGTTCTCATCAGCAACTCGGAATAATGGAACTGTGAGACGGCATATCAATCTCCTTAAGGATTGTTGTCTCACAGTGGAGAAAAAACAGACTACCTAGCTCGCAATGTTGCGATCGACCGAATCACGAGTGGAATGGAAACATACGGAGAGCTGAAGAGAGCAGAGAGATGCAGTTGCAGACAACAAAAGCAAGAGACCGAAATGCGTGCGTATGAAGAGCTTGACAAACTGGCAGCGGAGGTAATTCTCGAAAATTTTATGAAAAATTGAAGCGACTTAATGAAGGTTTCAAGACCGGAGCATCCTCATGTAGAGACCAAGGTGGTAATCTGGTAGCCGATGTCCAGGGTATACTGGGTTTATGAAGGGAACACTTCTCCGACCTGCTGAATGGCAGTGAATGTGCAACGCCAGGACATAGCGAACCTGAGTCTCCAATCGATAACGATGGAGCAGATGTTCCATTACCCGACCATGAAGAAATTTGAGTAGCAATTACCCGCCTGAAGAACAACAAAGCGGAAGGGCCGATGGATTGCCGAGCTATTCAAATACGGCGGCGAAGAACTAATAAGGTTCATATATCAGCTTCTTTGCATAATATAGTCGAAAGAAAGCATGCCTGACGATTGGAACCTCAGTGTGCTCTGCCCAATCCGTACTGTGTGAAAGACTAAAGACCACCGTCAACAAACTGAATGGACCTTATCAGTGTGGCTTTAGACCTGGAAAATCCACAACTGACCAGATATTCAACATGCGCCAGCTCTTGGAGAAGACCCGTGAAAAGAGGATCGACACACACCACCTTTTTGTAGGTTTTAACGCTGCTTTCGACAGCACGAAAAGGAGCTGCCTTTATGCCGGGATGTCTGAATTTGGTGTCCCCGCAAAACTAATACGGCAGTGTAAGTTGACGTTGAGCAACACCAAAAGCCCCGTCATGAGGTTTCCGAGGTTTTCGTGTGACTTCTTTAACTTGAATCTTGAAAAAATTACACGAGCTGCAGAGCTAAATAGAGAAGGTACAATCTTCTATAAAAGTGTACAGCTGCTGGCGTACACCGATGATATCAATATCAACAACCGCGCCGTTAGTTCTGCTTTTTCCCGCCTGGATAAGGAAGCGAAGCGAATGGGTCTGAAGGTGAATGAGGACAAGATGAAATATCTCCTGTCATCAAACAAACAGTCAGCGCATTCCCGTATTGACTCCCACGACACCGTTGAAAGTCATAACTTTGATATTGTAAATAAAATCGTCTATCTGGGAACCAGTATTAACTGCAATAACAATATCAGCTTGGAATCACTCTTGTCAACTGAGTAGGCAGTCGAAAAATAAAGTCCTCTCTCGACGAACAAAAAGCAAAATCTAGAAGTGCATCATCACATCTGTCCTACTTTATGGTGCAGAAAGGTGGATGTCAACATCCGATGGGGCGACACTGAGAGTTTTCGAGAGGAAAATTTTGCGCAAGATTTATGGTCCTTAGAGCATTGGCAACAGCGAATACCGCAGACGATGGAACGACGAGCTGTATGATTTATACGACGACATTGACATAGTTCAGCGAATAAAAAGACAGCGCCTACGCTGCCTAGGTCATGTTGTGCGAATGAGTCTTGCTTCGTCTTCGAACTTTGTCTTGCTGTTAGTGCGGCAGCCCTTATACGAGTATAGTCAATTGTTGGCAATATATCACCATTCGAACATTCTGGCAACTACGAATATCGCTGCCTGGTTAAACCTGCAAGTTATCGATTTACATTTTCAATTCAAGTTTGTTCTGGTACCATTTTCGTTACAATATATATCATATTAGTGGTACTCATTTCGCGTAAACGTATGGCACCGCAAAATTGCAATATCGTAAACAGCTGTTAACTTTTATATGCATATTAGCTGACTTATAGTTTTCGAGATATTCGCACTTAAAGTTGTAAAAAAGTGCAACTTTTATCTTGAATTTTCATAATATATATTGAATATTTTGTTAATTTGATGCACTTATTTTACATTTACACTTCATCACATTGTTTCTGCATATTTATTTTATAAAAATTATTAGGAAAATAACTCTAAATAAATATTTAACATTTTAAACAAATCTCTTAATTCCAACAATGGAAAAAAGCGTTGCAGCTTGGCAAGTAATAAGTGTTGCCATATCAGATATTTTGCAAACGAATGAGAAGAACCAAAATAAATAAATACCCCAAATGCAGAAAAAAATGTCCTCTAAAAAATTTTATAAAGATAATATAAAGAAAGTTTATGATATTCACTCTATGTACTATAAGTATATTTTATTGCATCAATCAGTTTTACGAACAAATAGTAGTTGCAATAAAATCCGTTATAGAAAATGAAGTGTTGAGGAGACTGATATACCCTCTTTGACATTATTTATTTTTGGGTTAGAACTTTTTTTTGCACTGGCGGCCTTGACCAGCGCCTCAAAAAAATGGCACAATTCCGATTACTATGGCGCTGCGATCTGATTACACCGTTGGAAAGAGGACGTCCTCTCGATCCAAAAATATATGATAATAGGTACCGCAGACGCCTAGTTTTCGAAATATTCCGCTTTAAAGATAAAAAATCAAAATTTTCAACTAGCTATTTCACACAATTTAATACACTTTAACACATTTTACGAACTTTTTTCAACTCAAATATTTGAAACTACATTACTAACATTCAATTAAATTGAAATTTTGCATTTGTTTAAAGTTTTTAAGCAAAAATTACTTATTTTAAAAATCACTTTTCACTTTCAAATTTACCCTGCAAGACGAGTAGAGTTACTTAACTTATGGAATATTGGTTACCGGTAAAGAAAGCTTGTATTATTATTTTGGTCTCTTTTGCTCTAGCAGCAGGAAAAAGTTACCATTTTTCCTCTTTTACGGCATGTCGGTGTGATTATCTTGCTCTTTCTCTCTCATTGATTTTGGTGCCAATGCTGCACATGTCTTTCTGCTCTAATTTTTCTTTGTTTTGGAAAAGCATATGTCACTCTGTGGTTAGCAGAGCCACCTGTAGTAGTTTTTTTTTTTTAATCTATCAGTGGAGACTATACGATTTATCATTTTCAGGGTAACCCTTTAATCACAGGTATTGCTCATTTGTTGGGTCACCGTTTCGTTACTTAAATTTGGTTCATTGGTCTCCATCGGTCTTCATTCTATAGGTCACCTACTTTTCCGTTTAAAAATGAAAAATTGAAATTGTTTTATTTTTATTTATTTATTATAATTGTATGATGTATTTACATTTATAAATTAGTATTGTATAATATTTTAAATCTTTAATAATTATTATAGATTAATTTTTAAATATTAGCATTTCAGTACAAAGTGAACTTTTTACAAACGTTTTTGCAGCTATTTATACATTGATTTTTTACAAACGTTTTTGCAGCTATTTATACATTGAATTTTTATACATTTATATTTATACATTAACAAAATTTATATATTTTAAAAGTAAAGTTAGTATTAATTATTAAATTTTTACTTTTCACATATTTCATATATAAATTTAGTATTAATTATTACATTTTTATTTTTTGTAGTTGTTGTTATACAATTCAAATAAAATTCCATTACTATTACGAATGTATTCGAACATTAATTTGTATAATTTAATAATATTTTACATCTAAATTATGAATTAGCAAATGAATAAATTAATACTAAACGCGAACGATTTCCTTATAACTATCCTGTAAGTGTCCAACGAAACTAATGAACCAATATTGTTTGAAGTCCATTCCACACAATCCTATCCCATATGTACATCATAAAAAGGTTCAGCTCGTCGGAAAGAGGTTGTGCAACTGCTAATCTAAGTGTCCGATGGGATTTGTTGTTGTCTTGTTTATCATGCCGGAAAAATATTGGAAATAGAAAATGTTATTAACGATTAGAAAATATGAATATATTTGTATTCGTAGTACAACCTAAGAAAAGTTGTAGCTATTGTAATCCTCCATTTGTGCAAAGTATTTGTGTTTATGGTCTGAGTAGGCAATTGAAAAGTAAAGTCCTCTCTCGATGAGCAAAAACTAAACTCTAAAAGTCCCTCACCATTCCCGTCCTACTTTATGGTGCAGAAGCGTGGACGGTGTCAACATCCGATGAGACGGCACTAGGAGTTTTTGAGAGAAAGGTTTTGCGCAAGATTTATGGTCACTTACACTTCGGCAACGACGAATACCGCAGACGATGGAATGATGAGCTGTATGTGTTGTTCGACGACATAGACATAGTCCAGCGAATAAAAAGACAGCGGCTACGCTGGCTAGGTCATGTTGTTCGAATAGACGAAAGTGCCCCAGCTCCAGCTTAAGTACCTGCTGGTGGAAGCCGAGGAAGAGGGAGACCTCCACTCCGATGGAAGGACCAGGTGGAGAAGGACCTGTCTTCACTGGGTATTACCGATTGGCGCCAAACTTCCAAAAGAAGAGATGCGTGGCGCGCTGTTGTGGACTCGGCTATAACCGCGTAAGCAGAAGAAGGTCTGTGTTTTCAATATCTGAAATGGATAATGAAAATCTAAGTAATGCTAAAAAACAAACGTATGTATATATATATATTTATATATATATATATATAGAGCTTAATGCTTGTAATAACTAAACCAAAAATAAACAACTTTTTAACATCAAAATAAAAATTATTCTAAATAAATATTTTGGACACAATGCAACAGATGCATTCTTGTACATACATACATATGTACATATGTATGTACTAGAGAACGGCTTCCGTTGAGCGCAAAAATGTTCATGCACCAACAATACCCGAACTATCAGCCCATTCGGCTCAAGCGCTCAAACTGGCATTCGTGAATGTTTTCGCTACTTAGCTAAATTCAGCTCAATTGCGGTAAATTCGTTTGCTTGCTGAGTTTATTCACGCTTGTGTTGAAATAGCTCTACTCAGGCGTTCGCTCATTCGGCTCAACAATGATCGTGTTGAATGAAAACAAAAACACAAAAGAGCAAACTCAACGCCTATGAGCAAACTCAATGGGTATGAGCAAAGTCAATGGGTATGAGCACACTCAACAATAGAACACAATGTGTACCAAATTCTTAGTGCAATGCACGTGACGCCTAAGCTGATACGCAGCTCATACGCAAAAGTTTCTATTCACTTCCAATCACTGAGCGAAGCACTGGACACCCCGGTTTTGTCTCGACTAGGGTTATTTTTTTAAAGCGCGGCCGAAGGCCGCCAGTGCAGAAAGGAGTTCTACACGAAAAAAGCTTCGGACATCCCTGTAAAGATTTTTTATATACATACTTGATGCAGAAGAGAATTCTACGACAAAAAACTATGATATGCTAATAAATAAAACGCAGTTATTAGAAAATCTATCATCTATGGTTTCTAACATGTGGCAACGCTCGTTTTCCACATAATTGTAAACACAGAAACTTTTTCAGCTATTAGTGTGCTAAGTGATTTTTAAAATAAGGAATTTTTGCTAAAAAAAAATCTTAAATAAATCTATATTTTGAATTTAATTGAATGTTAATAGTGTAATTTTCAATATGTGAAGTGAAAAATGTGAAAAAATAGTGTTACAGTGTGTTTGATCGAGTCATTTTCATCCCCCCACTGTAACATACATCCACACTCACTAAGCATCAACATACTACACTGGCACACAACATTTTTCCAAATCCACACCACTGATACATAACATTCACCAGACTCACCACAGAAAAGAAGAAAACTGTCACATCAACACACCCACACACACAACAACACCGTACACCACACAAAAGGGAATAGAAAGGATCGTCAATTACACCCGCGGCATCCATCCGGCAAGTCGTCGCAGCAAGCAGTTGATAAAATCGACAACGTCCACGGAACACTACATTCTCACCAACCGATTCTTTCTCATCCACCTTTATATAAAACTAATATTTAAAATATAAAATTAACTAAAACATATAAAATCGAATAAAGACAAATGTTATAAATTGTATCAGCGGAATATACGTCTTTCATTGTTTTTCGGACATATGTACATATATGTATATTGTCAGAGAGCGTCCAAAAGTAGTGAGAGGCTATGCCCCCTATTATTCACAGTGTGTGAAATTCCATGTGTTACTTATAGAAAAAATTGGACTTTTAAACATGAATATTTTAAAAACTAATTCAAAAAAATAACCCTGGTTGAGCCAACACCGGGGGTTATCAAAGAGGTGGAAATGTAAAGTTTTTTCGCAAAGAACTACTTTCAACAAATGGCAGGCTTCGGCCGCGCTTTAAAAAAATAACCCTGGTCGGGATATTACGGGGGGTTATCAAAGAAAAGGTAATACCGAAAGATTTTGCATTAGTCATAACACCATTATGGTTTATGTATTTGGCGTATAATCCCCCTCTTTTCTGTTTATTTCTATTTTTTTAAATTTTGCAAAATATCTGATGTGACAACACTGATTACTTGACAACCTGCAACCCTTTTTGCTATTTTTGAAACGAAGATTTGTGTAAAATGTGAACTATTTATTTACAGCTATTTTCGTGATAATTTTTATAAAATAAATATTCAGAAACAATATGGTGAAGTGTAAGTGTAAAATAAGTGCATAATATTAATAAAATATTCAATATATATTGAGAAAATTCAAGATAAAAGTTGGACTTTTTTCAACTTTAAAAGCCAAAATCTCGAAAACTATAAGTCAGCTGCAACAATGTATATGTATATGTATATTCTTAATCTTGATCTATATATGTATATTCTCCGCTTTCCAATGATGCCCATTTTATTACCGAAAGCTTGAGATGGTATACTAAAGCCGAACCCAATTATATTTTATACTAGCTGTGCCCGTGACTTCGTACGTGTGGAATAGTGATTTTGGGCTTCGTCTTTATCTTTGTCCGCATCAATTTCTGTTATAGAAGACCTTCTGCGTAAATTATATTTTTTGTTTTATTTTCTGGTGGCAGAAGAGCATATTGATTTTCTCCGCAACCTGATCTTGACAACGCGACATATAATTGGCCATGTGAAAAGCAGTCTTGGCGTAAATCGATCCCCAGGTGTTTAAATGTTTGCCCCTGCGATTTATTAATTGTAACGGCGAAAGATAGCTTAAGGGGAAATTTAATTCTTTTAAAATTAAAAGGTATATCATTTGGGATCATCGGGATGCGAGGTATAAGTACTGTTTGACCAACTGCTGGACCAGTCAAAACGATTGCAACGATCACGTTATTGCGAAGAAATTTGACTTGAAGTCGGGTCCCGTTGCATAAATTAGGTGGTTTCACCCCCCTCCTGCGCGCCGCAAACACCGCTTCTCGCCCACCGGCCAGCGCAGCGCTGAGTGCGAGTTAATTTTGTTTCGGAGTTATTTATTTGTAATATTATCTTTTAAGTTGTTCGTTAAAATTAAGTGTCGTCAAAGACAATTTTATTCAGAATTAAATACTCTTCACCAACAACACATTTATTTGGATAAAGATTCGACCAAATTAGTTATCACAAAAACGGTACTCACGGACTTTTTTTTAGATCATTAAAAGATAAATAATTCTTTAATACATAACTTTTGTGTATCTTGAACCGCTTTCGCAGCGCAAGGAACGGAAGCCCTCAAAGATAAATAATTTCTCCCGTTTTTTACACATTTACCACTGTTCCTCCTATTGCGTAAAAATAGCGTGATGCTATATAGCCTATAGCCTTCCTCGATAAATGGACTATCCAACACAAAAAGAATTATTCAATTCGAACCAGTAGTTTCGGAGATTAGCGCATTCAAACAAACAAACAAACAAACTCTTCAGCTTTATAATATTAGTATAGATTACTGTTTCAATATAAAAACGTTTCGTTTGATATAAACTTTTGCGTGTCCCCGTTAAATCACAATTTTGAAGTCCACCTGATGTGTTCACTTTACAATGAAGATATCAAAATAAAACTTTGTGCCAATGCTGTAATTGTGTATAGTGTGATATCGCCCGTTTAAAACCCTCGAAATCAGATTATAATCGGTCAAGGAATAACCCCACTTCGATATATTAGTGGTACTCATTTAACATCGTAATTATATAACAAGTAAGGAAGGGCTAAGTTCGGGTGTAACCGAACATTTTATACTCTCGCAATTTATTTACTTAACTTTATTTATATTATATAATACACAATTTGACCCACATATTCGTCATATATATTGCATAAAGTCCATTGAAAGTTGGAAACCATTATATTAGATGCACCGAGGTCCTCGTGTTCGATATATGGGGCCTTAAAAACCTATGGTCCGATTTCGGCGATTTTTAGAATAGGGCTGCCACAACTATTAACATAGTATTTGTGCAAAGTTCTGCACCGATATCTTCACTAGAGTTAACTTTATATATTGTAAAGTTAACGATTCAGATTGGCTTCAAAGTTCTGGTATATAGGAAGTAGGCGTGGTTGTGAAGCGATTTGGCCTATTTTCACAACATATCATTGGGATGTAAGGAAACTATTACAAACCACGTTTCATTGATATCGGTCGAGTAGTTCCTGAGATATGGTTTTTGACCCATAAGTTGGCGACGCCACGCCCATTTTCCATTTTGTAAAAAATCTGAGTGCAGCTTCCATCTGCCATTTCTTATGTGAAATTTAGTGTTTAGCGTTTTTCGTTAGCGAGTTAACTCACATTTAGTATTTTTCAACCTAACTTTTGTCTGGGAGTTGGGCGTGGTTATGATCCGAATTCTTTCATTTTTGGACTGTATTAGGAAGTGGCTAAAAAAACGACTGCAGAAAGTTTGGTTTATATAGCTCCATTGGTTTGCGAGATAGGTACAAAAAACTTAGTAGGGGCGGGGCCACGCCCATTTCCCAAAAATAATTACATCCAAATATGCCCCTTCATAGTGCGATTATTCATACCAAATTTTATTTCCATAGGTTTCTTGATGGCTTAGTTATGGCACTTTACGTGTTTTCGGTTTTCCCCATTTTGTGGGCGTGGCAGTGGTCCGATTTTGCTCATTTTCGAAAGCAACCTTCCTAGGATGCCAAAAAATAAGTGTGCCAAGTTTCGTCAAGATATCTTAACTTCTACTCAAGTTACAGCTTGCACATACGGACGGACGGACGGACAGACAGACATTCGGATTTGAACTCCACTCTTCACCCTGATCACTTTGGTATATATAACCCTATTTCTAACCCGTTTAGTTTTGGGTGTTACAAACAACCGTTATGTGAACAAAACTATAATACTCTCTTTAGCAACTTTTGTTACGAGAGTATAAAAATAATAAATTTGCAATATGTCAACATAAGTAAAGTGAGCGCTCTTTAGCAATATTGTGGTATTATTCGCTGATTGTGAATTAATTATAAGCATGCCATGAATGCTACTGAAAAAGGTCTCGCATATTTGCAAGATTGTCATAAAATAAAATGCATGTAAAAATTAACAGCTGTTATACGATATTGTAATTTTCTGATGTTGCCACTCGTTTACGACGTTAAATGAATACCACTACTGTGTATAATTATTTTCGTTATTCTAGTGCACTTTATGCATAATATATGGGACGAATTATGCGTTATCTTTATAACACTAAGTAAATAAATTGCATTGGTATTGATTGTTGAGTGTAGAATGCCGAGTTGTTTAGTTTTTTTGTGAAAATTAAATTTGTATCTGGACTGTATACACTATTGCTCTTAAAATTATTCGATTAACCTGAAACCCGATTATTCGAATATCCGGTTTGTAACTGTTCGTACTGTAACGGATTTCCAAAATCTGCCGTTTACTCTAAAACTCTACCCTGAGTTCGATCACTGGATTGTCAAATAAAAGTCACACTTTAATGGCTATACCCTAATCTTTATTTCTAATTCCTTATAACTTAACACTTTAGTACTCAATACTCCACTTTACAACTCTAACTTATAACTTGTTTACACTTTGCTCGACAACTCTCTCCTTAGAATTGTCCTCACTCGACAACTCTCTTATTAGAACTGTGTCTTGCTGCCAGCCCGGCAGCCCTTATATAGTCGATTGCTAGCATGTTATCGTCACTCGAACATTCTGGCAACTACGAATATCGATGTCTAGATAGATCTGGCAAGTTATCGATTTCGATTGTCAATTCTAGTTGTTCTGGTGTCATTTTCGTTACAGTACGAATATTAACCGGTTAGTATTATTCGATTAGTCGCAATGTTACGACTATTCGAATAGTCGTTCTACTGCGGTTGTTCGAATAGTTATACTGTCACTATTCGAATAAATGAAAATTGTTTGAAATCCAAGCAGCCTTTGATTTTTGTTTGTTTTTACTTGTGAAAATGTCAGTTGTGCGCATTTTTTCCGTGTTTCACTTTTTTAAATCAAAATGGAAATTGAATGAACTTACACTATTCGAATAGTCGACAACGAACGGTTAACCGGATATTCGGAAATTACCGGTTAATCGAATAGTCGATGACTGACGACTATCCGAATAGTGCAAACCGAATATTATTATTAGAATAATGTCCTATTCGGTTAATTCGGTTAGTCGATTAGTCGAATACCAAGAGCTCTAGTATACACCATTGAAGTAAGAGTGAATTATATCCTAATTTTTGTTTTTAGTATATTATAGTGAAGGGTATATTATACTGAATTAATTAAATATTTTGATCGTAAATATTCATCTCAGATTTCTGAAAGAAAAATTTAATTTATACCGTAAAATATCGGATATTGTTTCGGTACATTTGTATTGCGCTTAAGAAAATTGTAGTATACCGTCACACGTTTCGAGTGTATAATAAGTGCGTAATATATATTAAAAATTAACTTTAAATCGAGAAATAGCAATATCAAATATGCCAAATTATATATATTCGTAATCTGGAGAACCTCTTCTATACGCCCATATTCATATTAACCCGAAATCGCTTTACGGTATACTAAAGCCGACCCCTCATTTCAACACATCTCTTATGGTCTTTTCCTTTAATCGATTTTATATTTTCAGTTCCATATCTGAAAATTTTATCGTTTGTGAAAAATAACATTAATTGATTAGAATCGTCATTGTTAGCATTGGTGTATTGCGAAATATTCTTGTCAATAAATATGATTTAAGATACGACGAATATGAATTGTCACCAAATATTAAGTGGAGCATGTAATGCTGGCGATAGATGCTTTGCTACAGGATCCGTAGAAGGTGTCTCATTTACAGTAAGCTGTGAATATGTTCATCTTTCTTTTATTTCTGTTTTAAGGAATGATACGCTAGCTATCACATGATTAAACATTATGTATGCTATTAGAAGCTATTGAGTGTACTTGGTATTTCATTATGTAATGGGATGACATAGTCCTACGATATATAATAGTTGGTCTTGTGAGTTTTTTTAATTCCAAGGCTAACAAGCCATACGTTTGTAACGTGATGAAAGATATAAAAAATGATTTATTTAGATCAGATTTTGGATATATAATATATAATTTTATTATCTCTTCAGAGCCCTAAAATTTCCATAGCAAAGAGTTTACAATCTAAGAGTACAAACACGATTTCACTTTTGCATATGAAAAGAACTTGTTCTGTTTTTATGAAAAAATTTTTTGGCAGTAATTATGTTTCCATTTTGTTTATAATACATTGTAAAAATTACAATACCACGAATTTCTTTTAAATTTTCTGTATATTTAACATCTTCGATTATCCGATTTATATATGTGTATTATATTTAGTATAAATAGCAGTAGAAGAACATTATACGAATGAGGAATCGATATACTCAATAGTAGTAGGGTGTTGGAACGGAAAATAGCAAATAAAGTAAACAACTATGGTCACTGAGCGATTCCAAATTACTTTTTTAACACTTCCGTTTTATTTAAAAGTATTTCCAAAAACGCTTTATACTCTTTTATATGTTAATATTTAAATGCTAAGAATAAATCTTAGCAAACAAATTAATTTAATTAAAAAACAATGTTAAAAATGATCAACAACTTCGTAGAGTATAACGTTTGATGTCATCCCATTTTTTATTTAACACTAGGTTAGCTGCAATTCAGAGCAGGTTATATAGGTATATATTTGAATTTATTTTTTAATTACTGTTTTAAAATTTCAGGCATATGCCGCAGGATGTAATATAGTAATATTGGCCAGTACATTCGAGAGAGTACAAATTATTCCCGGAGCTACACATGGCTATGTTAAGATATCTGCTCTTGATTGCAGTACCGATACTGGAAAAATTGCTGCATCTTATGAAAATAAAATATGTATATTCGAACCGACACCTATGCTTCTGAGCAACAAAAATGTTAAACATTACTTGGATTACAGGTACTATTTATAACATTGAAAATTTTAATTTAAATGAATACTTTGGGTGATGACCTTTAAAAATCGTCTAAAATGAAAAAAATCAAATATTTTCTTAAAAACCTTGAAAAAAGGGATATTGAACTCCATTAGGTAATAATAGATTAGATTAAATAGCGTTTTGCGTAGCGACCTAAAATCTATTGTGCCCTCTCCAGTTATCACAGCAATTTCTTCTTGAACCGTATCATTTCAAAATCGTGTAAAAAAGACCGCGTAAAAAAGATTTTACTGAAATTATTAATAATCAACTGCAATGTGATTTGTAAAACTGAAATTCTTCTTTACCGAAACCTAGATTTCTTCTATATTCATTTCCTATTGTGTATTTAGTGTTAATAGGTGGACCTAATCTGTAAATGCTTACCTTAATTTTTTTGACAAAAGTTAACTAGTTATTACTGAAAACATTCGCTGTAAATATTATTTACATTAATTACTGATAGTAACGAAAATAGTGAATATAAAATACACAATTTAGAAAATGTTTTACAATTACAAAGATGGCTAAATTATGAACACATAAACGAATCACCAATTAAGCTTTAGCTAAATTAAAATGTAATTAATCATTTCCGCCATGTCGAACGTGGCAGTCGCACACATTTCAAATAAAAAAATATATGAACTAAAAAGTTTTCATTGACAATGCGATTTTTTAATATCTCTTTATTAGCCCAATATTTAGTGTTAAGGTTGATTTGTAAACGATTTTCAGTCGTTTCCAGACAACGATTAAAACGCCGATTTTAGCGAATTGGGAGGCAATATTCAAATGTTTTTGATTGTAGAACATTGTGCATAAATGCCTTTAAAATTGGTATGAATTTCTCCCAAAAATAATTAAATTACATCACAATATTTATGTTGATTATGTTGTGATAGATGGACGACATGTCTCCAGTGTTTTTGATGTGCGTACGCTTCGTGGTCCCAACATCGACTCGGACCACTATCTTGTAGCAGCTAAGATACGCACCCGCCTCTGTGTAGAAAAGCGCACACGTCAACAAACACAAGGAAGGTTCGACATCGAGAAGCTGCAATCACAACCGACAGCCGAACGATTTTCTACTCGACTTGCACTCCTGCGCTCTGAGAGCACTCATCAGCATCTCGGTATAAGGGAGCTGTGGGACGGCATATCAAACTCCTTACGTACAGCTGCAACCGAAACCATTGGCTTTCGGAAAAGCCAAAAAAACAGCTGGTATGATGAAGATTGTCGTCTCGCAGTGGAGAGAAAACAGACTGCCTACCTCGCAATGTTGCGATCGACCGCAACACGAGCGGGATAAGAAAGATACCGAGAGCTGAAGAGGGAAGCGATACGCATTTGCAGAAAAAGAAAGAAAGAGGCAGAAATGCGTGAGTATGAAGAGCTTGACAAGCTGGCCGACAGGGGTAATGCTCGAAAATTTTACGAAAAGATCCGGCGACTAACTGAAGGTTTCAAGACCGGAGCACACTCCTGTAGGACCCCCAGCGGTGATCTAGTGGTTGATGACCAGAGTATACTGAGTTTGTGGAGGGAACACTTCTCCAGCCTGCTGAATGGCAGTGAAAGTACAACACCAGGAGATGGCGAACCCGATTCCCCAATCGACGACGATGGAACAGATGTTCCATTGCCCGACCGTGAAGAAATTAGAATAGCAATTACCCGCTTATAAGGTTCTATCGAGCGTACTGTGTGAAAGACTAAAGCCCACCGTCAACAAACTGATTGGACCTTATCAGTGTGGCTTTAGACCTGGAAAATCAATAACTGACCAGATATTCACCATGCGCCAAATCTTGGAGAAGACCCGTGAAAAAAGGATCGACACACACCATCTATTTGTCGACTTTAAAGCTGCTTTCGACAGCACGAAAAGGAGCTGCCTTTATGCCGCGATGTCTGAATTTGGTATCCCCGCAAAACTAATACGGCTGTGTAAGTTGACGTTGAGCAACACCAAAAGCTCCGTCAGGATCGGGAAGGACCTCTCCGAGCCGTTCGATACCAAACGAGGTTTCAGACAAGGTGACTCGCTATCGTGCGACTTCTTTAACTTGATGCTGGAGAAAATTATAAGAGCTGCAGAGCTAAATAGAGAAGGTACAATCTTCTACAAGAGTGTACAGCTACTGGCGTACGACGATGATATCGATATCATTGGAAACAACACCCGCGCCGTTAGTTCTGCTTTTTCCCGCCTGGATAAGGAAGCGAAGCGAATGGGTCTAATGGTGAACGAGGACAAGACGAAATATCTCCTGTCATCAAACAAACAGTCAGCGCATTCGCGTCTTGGCTCCCACGTCACTGTTGACAGTCATAACTTTGAAGTTGTAGATAATTTCGTTTACCTAGGAACCAACATTAACACCGATAATAATGTCAACCTTGAAATCCAACGCAGAATCACTCTTGCCAACAGATGCTACTATGGACTGAGTAGGCAATTGAAAAGTAAAGTCCTCTCTCGACGAACAAAAACCAAACTCTACAAGTCCCTCATCATTCCCGTCCTACTTTATGGTGCAGCGTGGACGGTGTCAACATCCGATGAGACGGCACTGGGAGTTTTCGAGAGAAAGGTTTTGCGGAAGATTTACGGTCCCTTAAACATTGGCAACGGCGAATACCGCAGAAGATGGAATGATGAGCTGTATGTGTTGTTCGACGACATAGACATAGTCCAGCGAATAAAAAGACAGCGGCTACGCTGGCTGGGTCATGTTGTTCGAATGGATGAAAGTGCCCCAGCTCTGAAAGTTTTCGATGCAGTACCCGCTGGTGGAAGCCGAGGAAGAGGGAGACCTCCACTCCGGTGGAAGGACCAGGTGGAGAAGGACCTGTCTTCACATGGTATTACCAATTGGCGCCAAACCGCCAAAAGGAGAGATGCGTGGCGCACTGTTGTGGACTCGGCTATAACCGCGTAAGCGTTTTCTACGCCAGTTAAGAAGAAGATGTTGTTATAATACGGAATTATTTACCAACGAGGCCAGTAAAACCCTTTAAAAAGTAGTAAATGTATTTATTTTTAAATAACATCAAACGAGAAACACCACAAAAATGTTCAATAGTATGAAATGAAAATAGTACATATTATGAATATGAAGCAGTTTTTACTTCTTGACCATCGCAACAAAAGAAATACAACTGGGAAATACCTGGAATGCACTTAACTATTTTTTATCGAAATTATATTATAAGATATGATTTTCAATCTATACTATCAATATACAATCTGAACTATTTTGTGCACATTGATGAAATGAAAATGCATCGGGTATAAAAAATTTGTGGATATCGTTATCTGCCAGACTTTTTTTTGATAACTGCTCCCACTCCACGGACGGCTCCTTGCAAAAAAAAAAAATGTTTATGAGAAGGACCTGAAGAACATTTTAATTATTTTATAAAATCAACCAGGCTTGATAATATAAATTTGTTTTTAAACTGAGAGCAGTTACCATAAAAAAATAAATATTTAAGAAAAGCAACTAAAGGATTTCTTAATTTTAGTTAAGATATTTATATAAAATATATGTATGCGTTACTTATCACTTATAACAACAAACGATTTTCTCCTGACAACGTTGTTAAAATGAGCACTCTTATTTTGATTTTTAAGCCTATAATTTTCGCTAAAATCTATTTGAATAGCTGTTTCAGTGGAATTTAAAGTGCGGTTTTTGCTCATGTGTAATTAAATAATGTAGAAGTATCTATTTACATACTTAAGTCAATTTTATAAGACAAGACCTACGATGTCGTCGCACGTGACCAATTTTAAGTAGTTACCAGAATTACAAATCGCGAAAACTCGAACTAATGGAAACCGCACCTGTTCGAGATAACGTATTATTCCAGTTTTCGAGTGTTATATTTTTCTTGCATAACTCAAAATATTATAATGTGGTTTGATGTTTAGTGATTCATAACTAGTTTATTCGAACGTTTAGTTTCCGAACGTTCGAGTTATCGTGTGTTCATGTTTTCGCGAGTGCATTGTATAACAAATAACAAGTTTTACTCTTTAATGTCGCACGGGATATTAAAATATAGGATAATAAGAGATCAAAAACTTACAGTTATTTGCAATCGCATACTTTATACCCTTATGAAGGTTTTACACAGACCAAAAGTTAATTCATAAGTTGTTTCCTTAAGGGAGGGTATGGGATAACGGGCCAAAAAAAAAGGCGTTTTTGAAGATTTTTTTTTGAGAAAGCTACTGAATATTTTTGAATAGTTTTATTATCATATTATTCAGTGACATTTCAAATATGTTTTACAAAAAATAAGTTTTACAAAATGTCGAAAATCAACGAAGTTGCAGCCACTTGAAGTAGGCACTCAACGGAATTCCGCACATTGCGGTGTCCCGGATATAAGATCGTAGAATCATCTGAAACACATGGGATAAAAAAAAATTAGTTCTTTAGAAGTATATCTCCCAGCCAACGGTGCCCTTTTAAAAGAATTTTTTTTTTTTTCATTTTTTCAACGGTCGGTGAACGTAAAAAGTACGTTTTTAGCCCTAAAAATGCGCCATTTTGTGGCTGTAAAATCGAATAGAAGCAAAAATTAATAAATTGGGACCGTTGGCTGGGAGTCAATTCTATGTTGCACAAGTGTGCAAAATTTCAATACGATCGGTGCATAACTTTTTGAGTTATCGTGGACACCGACTACAGAAAATAATTTTATAAAAAAATTATAATAATTTTATAAAAAAAAAAACAAAATGCTGTAGAAATATCGAACTGAAAAAAGGAGTTCCTATGCGACTTGGGTTTCGTATATCTCATAATAGGTTATGAATTAATTTAAAATTAATTGGATATAAATAAAATTTAAAATATAATAGATAAATATTTCCCTATGAAAATATGCCAAAACTTTGTAATTCTAATAATGTTTAATATTTTCTCTGTGGTGTACCTTCTAGCGGAAATGCCCATATCTTACTTATATAATAGCCTAGACAGACGACAAAGTTAATTCGGATTAACTGCGCTTTTAATCAGTTCCAAATAAGTAGGTGGCAGACGGCAGCAAAGCGAGTTATAAACACCCATAAACAGCTGATTAGCAATATTATTTCCATTTTGGTAAAATAACATTAGATAGAAAGCAAATATTGCGGTTGTTAGCCGCACAATTAGTACAAAATCACTAATTACTAAAAAATATACATAAATACGTTATTATTAGAATTTCAATTTTAGAAAAAATTAGCTATATCATTTCATTTCTTATATTTTTGTTTACATTTAATTGAAAAACAGCTGTCAGTATTGCATATTTTCATTCACAATAGGTCAAAAGCGGCCATGTTTAACAATGTTGCCAATGAAAATGTCTCGAACTCCCCTAATACGCTAGACAGACGGCAGAGTTATCCTAGATTAACAGCGCTTTTAATCAGTTCCAATTTTGTGGGTGACAGCAAAGCGAGTTATAAACTCCCATAACAGCTGATTGGCAATAATATTTCCATTTTGGTGAAATAAAATTGGATAGAAAACAATTATTGCGGTTGTTAGCCACATAAATAGTACAAAATCACTAATTATTAAAAAATAGACATAAATACGTTATTATTGGAACTTTCATCTTAGAAAAAATTAGCATGCGTATGTTTTTGTTTACGTTTAATTGAAAAACATCTGTCAGTATTGCATATTTTCACTCACAATAGATAAAAAGCGGCCATGTTTAATAATGTTGCCAACGAAAATGCCATGAACTCCCACTAACTCTCTAAAATTTTGAGGATTAAATGGGAGTTAGTAAACGGAGTTAACTGAAATAACTCTCGAATTAACCCCGATTAAAGCAGTTATTCCAAGTTAACGCCGCCGTCTGTCAGGGGTATAACTCTCTAAAATTTTGGTGATTAAATGGGTGTTAGGAAACTGGGATAACTCTCGGATTAACCCCGATTAGAGCAGTTAATCTGAATTAACGCCGCCGTCTATCAGGGATATAAGCCACAAAAGTATAAAGTTATCATACACTAGCAGACAAACAAACATTTCAAAAGTTAATAGTTTTTACGCACATATACACACTCTCCCATACATATGTGTGTACTTCCCGTTTCTTGCGTGATGTCATTTAAAAAAGTAAAATGAGGAAAATTCGAACATGAAATTATATTTTTTTGTAATGAGCTAAAACTTGATTACGACTAGGGATGGCAAAAAATTTTTTTAATCGATTAAAAAATCAAATGATTAATTGCAAGATATAAAAAAATAATTGCAATTAATTGCAATTAATGTAAAAAAATCGATTAATCGATTAATTCCAATGTTTGCAACTTTGCGTAAAAATAAAACCAATAAAATATAGGAGACTATATTCTTATTTCAGACATTCAAATTGTGTTCGTATATACACAAAAAGAAAAACGGAAATAAAATTAAAAAATCGTATTAAAAATTCATTTGTCTTAGCATAAAGGAATATATATTCATTGAAGTCAAGCAAATTTAGAAGTCTGTTCAACCAAGTTTGAAGAAAAAGCAATTTCGATAAACGTATTGTTGTCAAACGATTGCGTATTTCGGTCGCAGTTGCACCCGCTTTTGAGAAAAGCCGCTCAGCTGGTACTGAGGTACCAAGTAGATGACAATACTTTTTTGAAAGTCCGTACAGTTTGGGTAAACGGTTTTCATTTCTTCCCAAGCCTAAATAGTGTTTCGACTTAGTTCTAATACCTGACAATTCAAATAAAAGCTCAATTCATCTTGTGGAGATGTAAAATCGTTGTCCTTCCTCCTTCTTTTGTGCACTAGAGTGCACAAAATGGTGTCAGTGTCATCATCACTTAGGGAAACATTGTCTTTACTCTTAGATTGCAGAGTCTAATTTGTACACATATATTTATATATAACTAGAAGAAATTTAAAATATAATACCGATTGCTCCAACTTACCACCAATTTCCAGGCTACAGTTGCATGCTTTAATTTTAAATGCTGCAACATATTTGATATGTTATTAGAAAATTTTAAATTTTTGCAGCAAAATTGACATTTAACGTAGTTATTGCTTATTTTATTAAAAAAATGTCCACACTTCGCTTTTGACTGGCGCCATTGCTCTTCAAACAACTTAACGTAAAATGCGTTTGACTTAACTGTAAATGCAGTGTTACCAGACATTTATTTGTTGATATTAAACTACGTTGACATATTAGAATTTAACTATGTTTACACCGTTTGCAATTTCGACCCCTTTAGCTAACTTAGATGAACATAAAATGTATTAAATTTCAAAATGCTGTTTGCGATTATTTTGCAATTACTCGAGTAATAGTCGAGTAATTTGAAAAGGTGTTTCGATGCAATTAAATCGTAAATTGAATGAAAATAATCGATTAATTTAATCAAATGGTTAATCGTTGCCATCCCTAATTACGACCTCTAGTCTTTGATGTCCGTTACCTTTCTTTCTGATTATGAAGGCGTTTGGAACGCTCAGAGTTCCGACTTCCTAGTGCGAGCTTTTATATTTCTATTTTTTTGTTCCTCAAGCTGCTGTACACGCTCCGTACTCGACTATCAAGTGCGTACTCGCGATTGCGATTCGAAGAGAATGACTTGCAAAACGATTCTGAGGAACAAAGATTCTCCACCACCAAGTCCTCTTTAATACCCTCCCCTGGGAACTATTTCCAGAAAGTTGAGATCTAGATTAAACTGCTTTGGTACAAAGCAGGGTTCTCATTTACTACTATGTAGCAGCAAAATTTCTAGAAGTATTGCTATGCTATCGCTCTCACTTTGTCGAGAGCCACAGTATTGCCTAGCATAACAATGTAAAAGTTCGTGCTCTACTCACTCCGTGTTTTGTTAGGTAAAAAACTATAGCAGGAGCGAGAGCAAAAAATTAAATTCTGCGCTATGCCTGGCGTAGCGGTAGCACAGCAGAGCTAATGAAAATTTTTATGTGCTACAGCTCTCGCATGTGTTTGTTGTTTTTTTTCTTTTTCTTCAGAATTCTTTTCGAAGTATTGCACAGAGTTGTGCAATATACATTGAAGTACAGTAGTTTTCCGAAATAGCGAATATTCGTTTTGACGAAAACCGTTTATAACGAAAAACCAAATTTGTTTCATTGAGTACCTTAAATAACGAACATCGGATATTTTTAAGTACTCGGTTTAACGAACAACATAAAGAAGATATATGAAGAAAGAGAAAAAAATCAAATAACATCGAACAAGAATTAAACATATAACTTGAGAAAATTCAAAAGAAATGTGCAAATTGAAAATATTACTACGTTTATGCTTCATTTCTACACGGTTATATTCTACATGGGTAAAGCCTATAAGCATAAACGGCAAATACTCTACTCGAGGTAAATTCTGAATTAAATTAAATTGAGGGCTGCCACGTATTATACATATGTCCGTATTTTCCAGATATAAGGGGTGTGCGGCATAAATCGGTTGAGAAGTGTTCGGGCAGAAATACACGAGCCACTGACCGACTCAAAAAAAACCGGGTTTTCTACGAAAACCGACTACCCACTCGTCGAAGTTTTTGCAAAAAACCGGTTTTCGCTACACCATCCGACTACCCACAGTGCCACGGGTGGGCCACAAAAAAACCGGTGCAAAAAGTACCCAGTAACCGGTTACTGTAGTACTATACAGTACCAGGCGTTTACCACAAAAATTCGGTAGTAAGTGAGGTATGGGTTTTTAGCGAAAAATTGGCAATATGGGAACCCTGTATATGCAATTTGTCAAAACAATATATACCGGCACAAAAATAAGCTGATTTGACGTTCAACTTAACTCTAAATTCGTTTATGCACCCGAGTTAACACGTCTACATACGTAAAGAAAATGTGTATATTCTATCCGAGTAGATCATTTAACTCGTGGTGAAAAAGTGTTTTTGCATGTGGGTTGAACTTACCCGTGTATAATATAACCGAGTAGAAATGAAGCATAAACGTAGTATATGTTGAGTTTTATAAAAAAGCTTAAAATTATTGAAAAAAACATACCTCTACTCGAAATAACGAAAAATTCGATGTAACGAATAGGCCTGACAATTAATGTGTTCGTTATTTCGGAAAACTACTGTACTTCAATGTATATTGTACAGCTCTGTGCAATACTTCGAAAAGATTTCTGAAGGAAAAAAAAACAATCACATGCGAGAGCTGTAGCACATGATAATTTTTATTAGCTCTGCTGTGCTCAATTTTTTGCAGCAGAGCGCAGAATTTAATTTTTTGCTCCAGCTCCAGCTATAGTTTTTTACCTAAGACCCCTTTCACACAGGCAATTCCTGTTGCGGTAATTCTTAGTTTTATAGGAGAGGGGGCGACGAGGAGAAGAGAATCGCACCGAGTCTGCTGTGTTCGAGCAACACGCTTTGTGTTCTTATTCGTAACAGTTCGCTGCTACGTAACAGTGTTGCATTTGCGCACATTTTAAAATTAATGTATACAATATATTTGAAAATTTGAATTTAATCATTTAATTTTGTATATAATTTCCAAATACATATAGAAATATGCATAATATAATTAAAATGTGTTAGAAAATGGAGAATAACAATAAAAATTAGTTAATGAAATATATTTTTTTTGCTTGGAAACGATGCGTACAAGAAGTTTAGAAAATTATATGAAAGAGAATGAGAGAAAGACACGAACAAAGTTGTCGAACAAGAATTGCTTGTGTGAACGCAATGGGCGACAGCAAAAGAGAATCGCCCGAGAATTAGCAACAGGAGTTGCCTATGTGGACTAACAAAACTCGGAGCAGAGTAGAGCACATACTTTTATATTGTTATGCCTAGGCTTAGCATAGCCTAGGCTCTCGACAAAATGAGAGCGGTAGCAAGAATAAAATTAAATGCTACGAGAGTAGCGTAGTTTTTCAAACGCTGGTACAAAGTTCTAAATTATTTGCTTAATAACTATAAAAATGTAATTGAAAAATCATAAGAAATACTCGAGTCGCTACGCTGTTCGGATAGTTAAATAGTAGAATATATTATTTACTGAAAAAATTAAAATAAGATGGATTTAGTTCTGAAAAGAACTGCATAATAGTTCTGATAATTTTTAATTTCCACAAAATATTCATAGTGGCAACACGTGCGAAATCAATCAATAAAGGTACTTTTATAGCGATGATATTTAAATATATTTTTTAAACGAAAATCACTTATTGTGACATAACTATAATATTTAAGTATACTAATTGTAAATATTGATATGTTATTTAATACTGTAGAATATACATTTGTTCTATCATCGATAGTGGAACTTCCATAACTCGAACTTCTATAAGTCGAAAATCGCCCTAACTCGAACCTTTGAATTGGCAATAGCGTTTAGAAATAAAATTTCTTACAAATTTCCTTCCATAACTCGAACTTCTATAACTCGGAAGTTCTCCGGAACTCGAACTCTTGAAAGGGCAATAGAAGTCAAATTTCATGCAAAATTCATTCCATAAATCAAACTTTTCGACCAGGGGATAATACAAAATATAAATTTTACTATCGAGGCAGTATTTTAAAATAGTCTCTCTATATCGTATGGAGGCTAACAAAAAATATGATATTACACTTATGGATTGCATAAATCATGTAACGAAAGGCATGGGATACAGAGGTCAAGAGCCAAACAATAGCAAACTGCAAGAAACAAAATTACAGAATATATGTTTATGCGAAGTAAATAAATAAAACTGTGTATAAATCTATATTTTACAGCTTTTTCAAAAATTTAATGTTTCATTGAAAATTATATTACTCGAAGTCTCTTTAACTCGAAGTTTTTTTGTGGATTATGGTGATTCGAGTTATACTACGTTCGGACCGACATTGAAAACATGTCTTCATTGAAAAAGTAGGTGTTCGTTCGAAAACTTGTGTTTTCATCTATGCAAAATCTGTCAAACGAGTTTTCGCTGAAAACTTCTTGAAAACTAACATTCCACTCATTATAATCGATGTATGCTCTAGTTTAATCGATATTATTGGAAGACATATTTTGCCAGCTCTAAATTGTCATTTGTCAATTCCACTACTTTGTCAAAATAATGGAGAAACAGAAATAAAAATAAGAAAGGAAGAGTTAAGTTCGCGTGTGACCGAACATTTTATACTCTCGCAATTTATTTATTTAATGTTATTAAGCGCTTTTTTTTCGAATGGTGACTTTTTATATTTCAACATTATACACATGCTGCATTACCTTTTTGAATGTGCTCCATTTTTTAAATGATTAAAGAACAATAAAAACGTCACCCTACTATGCTGGTCATCTCTGACTGACAATTTGATAATTAGAGTACAGGGCAGAATAAATTCAAAATTTTTTTGCGAAAAAGGCGCTTTAAAATTGCATGCAACTCGACTCATGTATCGGGCACAAAGTCCACTAGAAAACAAAAATCATTATATGAAAGATGGTGTAATTCCTGAAGTTTCATTAATAGATCAGAAGTTTTACTCAAGTAAACGCTTGTGCGGACAGACGGATTTTAACTCGTCTCGTCATCCTTATCATTTTGATATTTATAACCCTATATCGTTTAGTTTTTTACTTACAAACAAGATGAGAACAAAACTTTGATACTTTCTTAGCAACACGTTGCGGGAGTATAAAATGCTCAAATGTAAACAAACAAACAAGTAAGGAAGGACTAAGTTCGGGTGTAACCGAACATTTTATACTCTCGCAATTTATTTATTTAACTTTATTTATATTATATAATACACAATTTGACCCACATATTCGTCATATATATTGTTTAAAGTCCATTGAAAGTTGGAAACCCTAATATTAGGTTAGAAGCAACGAGATATATGAGCCCTCGTGTTCGATATATGAGGCCTTAAAAATCTATGGTCCGATTTCGGCGTGGTTGTGAAGCGATTTGGCCTATTTTCACAACATATCATTGGGATGTAAGGAAACTATTACAAACCAAGTTTCAGTGAAATCGGTCGAGTAGTTCCTGAGATATGGTTTTTGACACATAAGTGGGCGACGCCACGCCCATTTTCCATTTTGTAAAAAAATCTGAGTGCAACGATCACGATTTTTGAGTTGAGTATGCAGAAATGTGCGCAATTTCATTGAAATGAACCGTGAAATAAGATGTGCCGTTATTAAACGGCATTACGTATGTAATATGGTTTAGATTTAAATATAAAAGAAATCGGTTTACACGTTGATTTCACATACTTCCTGCTAAAAATTTCATACATTATTGAGGGGGTAATATATTCAGCCATGGACACATAAATAGTACACTTGGTCTTCAATAAGAAAAACATTTGTTTATACCTTAAGTTCATCAAGTAAGAATTTGAAGAGTCATTAGTTTTATTTGGCAAATGATTCACTTTTATATTATGAAAACGCAAAAACAGTAGATTATTTTATTTATAATAAAATAAAATTTGAAAAAAAAAATTACAAAAATATGAAAAAGTATACAAATGATTAATAAATAGTATGAACTTGTTGACTTGGTATGTTGTATATCCACTATTTTAGTTACTTGTTCCCAACTTAGCTGCATACTTTCCCTCAGTTTTGGAGGTCAACCTTTGGATTGCATTCCTCGCATTCTCAACTCCATCCAATACATAAGCCAAAATTTTGAATATTTTTTATGCAATTTGAGTTTTGATATCATTATAAATTCTATATTGGACTGAGGTCCAGTTTTTTGCGCAGACCAATCCAAGATCCTAATTTTTTCTTGCCTTACTACCTTTGTGGGGTGCTTCGGATAATTCTACTGCATAAATATCCAGTTTATGGACATGGTCTCTAATAAAAATGGATCCACTTAATTTTTTGTACAGACGTGTTCGAAATGATAAGAACAACCAAAGTGAGCATATAAATCGACGAATAATTTTTTTTGTAAAAGATTTTTATTGAAATTTCGTATTGCTTATTAAATATCAAAATCTGTCTGGATATGAAACGGTTAGAAAATTTAATTCCAATAAAAATTTATTTATATGTTTTTTTAGTCTACAACCACAACAAAGCTATTAATATTCACTTTTTTTCACTTTTTCAGATGGGTACAAACAGGTTCCTTTGTGTGTAATTATCATGTTTACACACTTTCATGGAACTTAGAAGGGACTCGGCTTTTAACTGGCGGTTCTATTATCGAAATGTGGAAGGAAAGAACTTCCGAAAAAGCCGAAGAAAGCACCACTGGTAAATAAAAGATGTAAAGCTAACTATTCTTAGACATACTAATATATGCATATATTTTTAGGTGTGAAGTTTGAAATTGGCGGTGGTGATCGTGGAAATAAAACTCCCACAAATGAGAGTTTAGACGAAGTCGTAACGTGGGACACTATATGGTCATGTCAAACTGCTATTCCAATTTATCATATGGCGTTTAGTCCTGATGGTACACTATTCGCTACATGTGGTCGAAATGACAGACTTGTAAAAATTTGGTATGAAAATAAGCAAGGTGAGTAGCAATGATTATTTTTCACGTTAAAATCTGTGCTGACATAGTTTTGTAGTCCTATTTCCCTCAAAAAATGGTAGCAAAACTGGTTTCGGAAATGATGCTGAACTAAACTTTACCTACGTCTATATTGCCCACCCTCGTGCAGTAACAAATATTGCTTGGCGCAAAACAAGCAAATACATGCCGAAGGGGTCGGTATCCAACATGATTGTGACTTCTTGTCTTGATAACATCTGTCGCATTTGGATAGAAACTGTGTTGCCGGATGATGGTTTGATTAATATGACACAGTTTGATCCATTGGCCTCACAAAATCCAAAATTTAGAACACAACGTCATAAGCATCGTTTTATGCAACGATTAAAACATATGAAAACCTGTTTTCATATAAGAAGGCATGTCAAGACTGAGTCTGGAATGGTTAATTATCAACCAAATACTATAACTGATACTTTTCACGGACCAATACCATCCTTACCTTCTTCTTGTAGTGTTCATGATTTTCATTCATATGGATTTCATGGAACTGGAATGGCTCCCGGTATGCATTTCCATTTGGCTGCTTCAATTAACGCAGAGACGGATATTCCACTGGTTCCTTCAATGCATTCGTCGGATAGTTCTAACCAAAACAGCTTTATTTTACACTGGCTTAATAACAAGGAAATTAATTTTTCTTTACAAGCTGAAGCCATATTGCAAGAGTTAACGAAAAAAATAATTGATGAAGAGAGTACTAATGCATCTACTAATAATATTTCAGAACATAATGAACCAGACATGGCTGACGAATCTAAAAAGAAAATTTTCAGAGCTTTGTCTAAGTCATTGTCTGCAGAGGATAGTAATTCGGAGGATTGCAAGAATTCGCCACACCATAATAAAATCGGGGTTTTACAAAATACAAATTCAATGTCAAATACAGCATCCTTAAATTCTTTGAATAACGAAAATAACCACACAATTAATCAGTTTGCTGACTCTTTGGATCTGAAAATTGAATGTTTATTAAGAGATTGGCATCAAAGTCCCGATCTTGTATTTGCAATTCATCCTATTGATGGAAGCTATCTAATATGGGTAGTTGATTGGTTGGACGATTATTATCCGGGATCTTTTCGCCAAGCCCAAATTTCGTTTTCCACAAGAATACCTTTTGCATTTCCACTTGGAGATGCCATGTCTATGTCAACAACGGTTAGTTTATATAATACGGGATCTCCGCCGCTTATTTTTAGGGAAATCGCAAATAGCGTGAAAAGTAGAGGTGAAGAAATAATATCACTTAAGGAGTCACCGAGCTCATCGCCTTTGAATAAGGTGAGCAATCCCGATATAAGTGAACAGACTTTTAACACCATAACAAGTAGTATTTCGCCGTCTGTTTCAATGGTAACAAAACATTCCAATGGGACATTAAATTTATGGCAACTAACCTTTGCACTCAAAACTAAGTTCACCCAAGTTCTCAGCATTGGACATGTTTGCAGAGCTTCTGGTCATCGGTTTAGAGTGAATGACATAACATGCCATCCGGTTTTGCCTCTTCTTGTATCAACATCCCATCACAACTTACCTGAATCACAGAAGAAATCTCCCAGTAATGCTGAAAATCTTCCGTACAATAAAGACGTATTTACACCTTCTGGATTCTGTTCTGAGTTAATATTATGGAGAGTTGATTCTGTGGGTCCTCTTTGTTATTCAGGGGGAGTAAGTGAATTAGCCCGTATTAACTCGCCTGAAATTTCAGCATTTAGCAATGTAGCGTGGATTCCTACATTACTTCCAAGTACAACTTTGGGAAGCAGTAGTAATTCACCCTCAGCTTGTTTTGTTGCCAGTGATGGAGAGAATCTACGAGTTTATCAGGCAGTAATTGATGCTCGCACATTACTTGCAGAGATTTCTTCGTCGGAAAATGTCAATTCCTTTTATAAATCGAATTCAATGACATCAATTTATTCAAATGCTTCATCTACATTTAAAACGCGAAAAACACCATTTCATGAGAAGTTAAAGGTGGTCTCACAGCAGTCCACTGCACGCCCTGGATGTATAATTCAATTGGATCCAATATCCGAAGCTAAACACGATTGGCAAAATACACAATTCTTACATGTATTTCAAGCTCAGTTAATTGATGGCGGACATCGAATGGAATCTGATTTAGATGCAATTGTTGATTTACAACAAAATTATGAATTCAAGGAGCCATTCTATATTGTTATAATTGAAAAAACTATAAAAGGGAGTACCATACATATGTGGCGCATTATTATTTCATCAAAAGAGCAAAAAACTTTTCTATCGGATACAGCAATGTATGTTCCTGATAGTAACATTGTTCAAGATATCGAGGACTCAGATTTAGCAGCACGAAGGATGTCGGTTGCTAATATTTTACTAAATAATTGTAATGATTCTGGTAACGACACTTCACATATGACTATAAAAACAGAAAAGGTTTGCACGCAGGAACTACCGATGCCGGAAGGCGTTGACGTTGTTCACGCTTCACCAGCTGCTGGCCATTTAAGCTCATCATCAATTTATCCAGCTTGTTATGCTCCCTATATAATAGTCACAGCATGTTCAGATTCAATTTCTCGTTTTTGGAAATGTGAGACAAGTTACGACGATGATATATCAGTAAAGACATATAAATGGGTGGAATGGAAAATGTTCAGTAGAATACAAGATTCCGCTATTGAAATTCCTGGTCAGCCTTTGAATATTAGTGCTGCATATTCGGGACGAGTTGCTTGTGCGTACAAATATGGAAAAAGCTTTACTCGACCTAATAAAGGTGATCCAGACTCTAGATATATAAATCTTTGCGTAGCAATTTATGAATGTGAAAGTTCTGGTGGAAGCGAATGGGTGCTAGAAGATACGATTCACCTAAAAAATGTACATTTGCCTCGGATGAATATTGATCATGGCATTGATCTTAGTTATTTACATGATAATCGATTATTGCAAAAAAAGCAACGTCTTAACCAAGTATTTCAAACCTTTACGCAAGAAGATGGCAGGTCTCCACGAAGTGGAGATACAACACCTGAGCTTACAACAAAAACGTCTTCAACATCTGGTCTATTAGCGGTACCCAGTTTTAGTACTTTGCAATCACTAAGGAAAAGTATCGCGGAAAATGGAAATACTTGTCCGTTAACTCAAAAACATCTTGTCCAATTGGATTGGGTATCAAAAGAAGACGGTTCGCATATTTTAACAGTGGCCGTAGGGAGTAAAATACTTTTATATACTGCGGTGTCATCTGATATTGCCCAAGCTAATATTAAAGCCATGAAAGTCTCAAGGTCAGCAAATCGGCCCATCTTACGAAAAGCTAGTTCCTTAGCACAGCCACATTTTAATGACGAAATACGTTGGATGAAACTTCGTCAAATCAACTTACACACAGCAGATGGCTTACCACCATTACCTATGCAAATATCGTGGGTTCGGGATGGAATATTGGTGGTAGCAATGGATTCTGAAATGCATGTTTATTCACAGTGGAAGCCTCGTTTTAATCAACAGCATAGTGTGGAAGATCTTTTCGATTCAAGGAATCTGCGTGATGAAGATTTAAGATCTTTGGCTAACGAATCTACGCAAATGCGATTGAAAACTGCGTCATCGATACCATTAATAAGTAAAGTTAGCACTGCTAACCTACAGTTGCTTTCCAATGAAAAGCGTAAAAGATATGGAAGTTCAAGTGCGAGTGTTCCAGCTGGTTGCGAATCAACAAATGATGACTATATGCCTGATTTTGGATTGTTTCAAGCTTCTCGCATCGCGTGCCCGGTACTTCCGCAATATCACCCAAAGCAACTAATGGAACTTCTTAATTCTGGTAAAATCAATTGGGTTAAAGCAATATTAGCTCATTTGGTGCGTTGTATGAGTGGACCGAATGAATATGCATCAACTTCAGAGGATGGAAGCTCTGAGAAACAGGTAAACAGCTAATTATTATATTTTTTTTAAATTATCACGTATTTGGAAAATGATCAGACTATGGGAATTCGGTTGAGAAAATAATTTCTAATTCCCCTATTACGGTTTACAACTAAACTGCATAGCAGTACCGAAATTCGACATTATCTCCACATCTGACACAAAAATTACAGTTGAAGTTTTATCGAACTTGGGTAAATAAATTTTCTAAAATAATTTGTGAATGTAAATTTTCAAATATATTATATTAAAAACAAAGGTTGTGGTAACAAAAAAAAACAACAGTTTGAAAAATTTATTGAACTGATGGAGAAATATACCAAAGCTGTGCGAAGCAAGACGCAATCGGAAGCATCAAAAATCATTCTAAGGATTACTGAGAGTAAGGCGAACATGATGCATCGATAGGACTACTACTCCTGAAAATGTACTTTTTAAAAATGTAAAGTAAAATCTTAGTTATGGAGAATTTTGCTCGTATTCAGTCACTTCGCTTTAAAAGGTTTTTAATAATATTTACAACTTTGTAGATTTCGCAAGTCTAACGTTAAAATCATTTTCACTAGATTTGTGACGACGGTAGCAATTAAACAAAAACTGACGCATAATTTCGATATATGAAATACTGTCATTACTCGCACACGTTTGTGAAAATATTCCTTCAGCTAGTTAAGTGAAAAACAAAATGCTTCCTTATTTAAACTTATGAATCTGCAATAACTGGCACAATATCTACTACTATGTTGGCATACTTAGCGCTTGGATGTTCCAATGTGAACATTCACGAAGCCTTTTTGAATTTTTCAAACACATCAATTTTGACCATAATATCTTCGTCGCTTAAATATATGGTATATCACGACTTATCTTCATATCAATATTTATTCCCACTTAAAAAAAAAAAAACTAGCAGAACGCTCCGGCTTCGCATGGGTTCAAACAAACATTTCAAAAGTTATACGTTTTTACACACTTATAGAACTCTCCCATACATATGTATGTACTTTGAACATGAAATTATATTTTATTTGCAATAAGCTAAAAATTGATTACGACCTCTAGCCTATGATTCCCGTTCTCTCTGATTATGAAGGCGTTGGGACCGATCAGAGTTCGCTACACACGATCCGTACTCCACTCTTAAACGCGTATTTGGCAGGTTTTGAAATTTTGTTCAGCAAGCAGCGGCAAACGCTCGTTACTCGACTCTCTGGCACGCGTTTGGGATTCGAAGAGAATGACTTGCAAGGCGATTTTCAGTTTCAGATTAAGATTCTAACTATTTACTATTTCCAGAAAGTTGAGATTCTAGCAATTAATATAGCCTATGTTACTCGGGGTGAATGTAGCTTTCGAATGGTGAAAGAATTTTTGAAATTTTAATTTACATACAAATCTTTCCTCTTTATTATTATGTGTCAAATTTTCACATTTTTAAGTTGGCAACGTGAATCAAGTTTCAACTAAAATTGGTTGAAATTCGTAAGATAAAATTTTAGTTTTGTTGAATTGTATTATGTTCAATTTCACTGAATCGGGTTGTAAATTGTAATAGGGACATAAAATTCCTAGTGGTACAAGTAAATAACTTTTGTTTTTTTTTGTTTAATTTTGAGACGCATTGTTTCTAAATATGAAACAAATGGGGATTTGACAGTAGTGACTGGATTACATACAATAGGGGGATTCTCTTGCATTTGCGAAACCCTAGCACGGTGCACGGATTGCAAAGTTTTCCAATCCATAACAACAAAATACACGCGAAATAAAATATGCAAAATATGCTACACCAAAACCCATGTTTAGTTTCATGCAATGAGTCGTAACAAAATAATTGCAACTCGGTGCCTGTTGTCATAACACAAATAGACACATACATTGCTAATACTCTGTTTTCTGTTCTGGGGTGTCCTCGTGCTATTGTATATTTTGGTGTAGCATTTTTGGATTCCGTGCAATCGTGCAAACTGTAAGAGCCAGAGAATCCCCCTAATATCTTTTGGTTTCAATTTAGTGTGCTTTTCCAATTTTTTTATAATATTTATTATTGTGTATTTTCGTTGCAGAGGGCATGGTCTAGATCTCGAACTTTATCCATCAGCTATGTCGGAGATACAAACGTATCAACGGAACACAGAGGTTCAACAACTCAGGTAATTATGCTAATTGTGAATCATTCATATTCTTTTAAATATCGAATATTTTTTACAAAAATTAATTAATTTAATTTCCATTTATATGATATTTGTAAAATTCGATTATATTATATGTACAGAAGTGTGAAGAAATAAGCACATTGTTATATTAAGAAACTAGCTGACCCCACAGGCTTTGTCCTGCGTGAAATTATTTGTTTTGAAAAGGAAAGAAAGTTGAATTTAGATTGTATTGAAAAGCATTTATTTGCGATTTTTCTACATTTTTTTTTAATGTAACGCAAGCAACAACAACAACAACATTTTTTTTTTTCTGTTCGGGAGCGTAAATATACAGAGAAGATGGTTTTTCAACTCGTGAACACTCCACATATAGCTGACCGTATGAAAAACATGGCATTTCCAGATTTATGCCACACATTTCCAGCAACTGTCTGTGTGACCTGTTGATTGACATCGCAAATGCAATTTCAATGGAAACTAATACGTTTGAACTGAAATGGCAAATCGTTGGAACTCAGAGGAATTGGTGGAATCAAGCATTCTGCCCCTTGTAAGTCCATTTCAAAATTCTTGCAACTATCACATTATTCGATAGCTGCGTCACAATCAGGGTTCAATTACACAGTTTCGACATAATTACATAATAATGACGAATCCAACTTTAAGATGTACATAAATGATGCGGCGGCATGTCAAGCAAATCCAAAAAATTTAGAAATTCAACACACAAATCTCACTTGAGACATTCAATTCATCCGCCGCTGTTGATTTTGGAATAACAGGAAGTATTTGTCAAAAATCGCCAGCTAACGGTATCATTGCGCAACCAAAGCGACGATTATTATTCCACAAATCTTTCATTGTTCTGTCTAGAGAATTGCACTTATCTCATACTATCAGTTTACAATTCTTCAACACTTTTGCCATAGCTTGCCTTGCAAACAGGTGTTACATTGATTTGCATGTTTAACGGAAGCTTCAGTGCCGAATGTGCCGTTCTTCCAACTTCAGTAGATGCGAGAGCCAACGCAATGCCATTTTGAAATCGTATTGTTGCCAAATTCAATATTATCTGTTCCGCCGTTGTTGTCAACTTGAATACAATTCTTTTATTATTATCTTACTAGCAAATTTTCAATATTTGTTTACTTTTTCCCTGTACTTCCACGTATATTTCAATACTAAAACAAATAAGGAAAGGCTAAGTTTGGGTGCAACAGAACATTTTATACTCTCGCAATTTATTACTATAGTTTTATTAAGATATCACACAATTTGACCCATATATTCGGCATAAAGTCCAATAGAATAACGAAAATCATCATATATAGTATATTAGTTATCACAAAAACGGTACTCACGGTTATTGATACTTTTCAATCACTGTGATTTTATATTGCTATTGCGATCGCAACAAAAAAATCGAAAAATTGTATTCCACATTTTTTTAATATTTTACATTTTCATATTTATTAATTTTAACAATATCCAAAATTTATCTGCTTTTGTAATCACAATTAACTAATTAATAAATTTTGGGTAGATTTAATTGTTTTCGTAATCACCGTATCCATTATCGAAATCGCAACTAAAATTGCTACTGCGATCTGCACTGATCTGTTATTGCTACTGAACTGTGATTGTACTGATCTTGCTACAGTGATCGAATTAGAATTACTGAACTCCTATAGGTATTGTGATCGAATAAAAGCACTGATCTTCTCTATAGCAACTGCGGTAGAACTCAAATTTTTGAACTGTCAATTGCGATTGTAATTCACTGCTATTTACAAAAATTAATCGGAGTTGCTACACGCGATTTTTCAATCACAATGAAAAACTCACCGGTAGTAAAATATCGCTCATCACTACACTCCACTGCCGTCATACATTTCCAGCCAATTAATCGGAACTTTGGATGATATGCCGGGGAAAGTTGGCACCATTCATCATTCAGTAGTGATCCACCCGCCGCCCTGCACTTGTCGTTTCATACTTGTCTGAACCTGTACCTTGATGCTATGCACAAAATAGTTGACATTGGATTACTGATTAACGGGCTTCTGCACATTAACTTAAGTTAACATGTCCGTTAACGTTTTTATACTCTCGCAACTTGTTGCACAGAGTATTATAGTTTTGTTCACCTAGAACCTGTTTGTGTCACCAAGAAATATAAGAGTTAGATATGGGGTTATATATATATAAATGATCAGGATGACGAGTGGATTTGAAATCCAGATGTCTGTCCGTCCGTCTGTCCGTCTGTCCGTGCAAGCGATAACTTGAGTAAAAATTAAGATATCTTAATGAAACTTGGAACACATGTTCCTTTGCACCCTGAGGAGGTTGCTTTCGAAAATGGGCAAAATCGGTCCACTGCCACGCCTACAAAATGGCGGAAACCGAAAACCTATACAGTGTCATAACTAAGCCATAAATAAAGTTATGAAAATGAAATTTGAAACATAGGATCCCATTAGGGAGGGGCACATTTGGATGTAATTGTTTTTGAAAAGTGGGCGTGACCACAAATAGGTTTTTTGTATATAACTCGCAAACCAATAAAGCTATATAAACCAAACTTTCTGCAGTCGTTTATTTTAGCCATTTCCTTATACAGTCCAAAAATGAAAGAAATAACCACGCCCACCTCCCATACAAAGGTTAGGTTGAAAATCACTAAAAGTGAGTTAACTCACTAACGTAAAACGTCAGAAACACTAAATTTCACAAAAGAAATGGCAGAAGGAAGCTGCACTGAGATTTTTTTACATTTCTATTACTATCCGTTCTTGAGATATGGTTTTTGACCCATTGTAAAAAAAATAACTATTCGACCGCAACTCCCACAGCAGCCGGTTCTACGCACCGGAGTTGACCCGGATTTTATCCGGTCAAGGGCTGCCCTTTCGGAGATCTAACCCTGTTTGGATCGATTAGTTTTAAGTTTAGTTGTACGTCATTGGAGCAACGCCTTGCAGCAGGGTTGCTCCATATCCTCTTACTCCGGGCTGGCATCGAGACCAACCCAGGGCCTGAGGTATTTTTCTGCTGCGTATGCGCCAAAAGGCTCCATCCAAATTCCACCTCGGTTAGGTGCAACACATGCAATGGATGGAGCCATCTTAAGATCAGTTCAGGCCTTAAGACCCATAGGGAGTGGACCACACGTTATGTGGCCCCTTGCTGTCAACGCAATACTGCGACTGTTGCCTCTACGGCAGTTCAACCTGCATCTAGTTCGCGCAACGCGCCGCCACCCTCAAGGAGTGGCCAACTTAGGGCCCCTACGGCCCCCAGGAGTAGACAGCATGACTCCCAGTATGACCAATCTGACCAACCCTCCCCCCCCCCCCCCCCCAACCTTCATACCGCTTCAATCTTCGTGCGAGGACCTCTAGGCAACTCCTGGTCCCTCGCACAGTCTGTTCCGTGTGTCAGGCCGTAATACGTTGGAACGTGACCTCAGTCAGATGCAATTCCTGCACTGGTTGGTGTCATTTTCCAACGTGTTCCGGCCTGCGCACCATACGTGAGTGGAGTGTATCGTACGTTGCCCCATGCTGTAATAGGAGTCTGCCCCCGCAACCAACAACATCGGAGTCGCCAAACAACACCGAAGTGCGACATTTTCCTTTGCGGGTAACACAGCTGCAACAACCTCCACCTGTACGTCACTCCCTTACTCCCAGGGTCACGACAGCAACACCAAGACACACCCGACTCTTACAATTCAACTGCAACGGGCTCAAGAGCAAGATCGAGGAGATAGCTGATTTTATGAGTCGGGAAGGCATATCAATAGCTGCGGTCCAAGAAACCAAGTTAAACAGCCACTCAGACCTTCTGAGTTGTGCAGGTTTCAACGTTTTATGTAAAGATCGCGAGCGAGATAGTGGTGGTAGCCTAGCATTCATATTACACAACACCGTGCAATATCGTCTTATCGAAGGTGACATCGACCGCAGGGACTCTATCCTAGAATGTCGACAGGCGATGTCGAGCTCGAAATATTTAATATATACATCCCCCCAGTTACAAGTTGCCCAACAGGATATCACCCGAATATTAGTGCGCTACTTCGTGGTGAAAACCGACTGGTACTTGGCGAACGTCAATTCCGCAAGGTGATCACCGATGCTACTGCTCGTTTCATACCAGCCGGAAGAATTGCTAACATGCGCCCTAATTGGCAGCGGCAGTTTTAGCAAATGAGCGTGACTCCTTACGCCATGTCGATCCCTGTGATCCCCGCATAAGGGATCTCAATTTGGAGATTCGACAACTGGTAAATAACTATAAGCGGACGAAATGGGTAGAGCACTTGAAGTCCTGTAATCTTTCCACTGGAGTGAGCAAGCTCTGGTCAACCGTCAAATCCCTATCAAACCCGAGGAGACATAACGACCGAGTTGAAATTCAATTCGGTAGCCATGCCTCCTCGGACCCGGAGAGGTGCGCGAGCTATTTTAGCCGCCAATTCATACTGCACCCCCCGGTTGACAAGGCTAAAAGACGTGTCACCAGACGGCTACGCAAAATGCGAAACAACGGCGCGCCACTTGTTTTCACCAGTGGGGAGGTTCAGGAAGTCATCAGGAAGACCAAGTCCTCCGAAGCCATTGGCCCTGACGGACTTAATTCTTTAATGTTAAAACACCTAGGTTCAACGGGAGTAGAATTTCTCACCAAGGTACTTAATCTGCCGCTAACCACTCTTAAAATACCCGATATGTGGAAAATCGGAATAGTGGTTCCTCTACTGAAACCCGGGAAACCCGCCAACCAAGGGGAGTCCTATCGCCCGATAACTCTCCTTTCCCCAGTAGTGAAGACATTTGAGGCCTTAGTGCTCCCGACACTCACATACCACCTGAACCTAGCTAAACATCAACATGGTTTCCGTAAAGTGCATAGTACCACCACAGCACTTAGCGTCATAAACGCCCAGATAGTTCATGGTCTAAATCAGAAACCACCCTGCAAGAGAACCGTCCTAGTAGCGTTGGACCTGTCAAAAGTTTTTGACACGGTCAACCTAACAACGCTTCTAGAAGACGTCGAACAAACAACACTTTCTCCGGGGCTGAAGAGATGTATTATGAACTACATGAGCGGTCGACAATCATCGGTATTATTTCGAGGTAAAACATCGAAACTTGGGAAAATTTAAACAAGGGTTTCCACAGGGCGGTGTCCTCTCCCCGCTACTGTTTAATTTCTATATCTCCAAACTTGCTTAACCACCAGAGGGAATTTCCGTTACCTCTTACGCAGATGATTGTACGATAATGACGTCGGGCACTGGCATCGATGACATGTGTTCGAAAGTGAACACTACCTCCCCGAACTTTCTCGCTTCTTCTCTGCGAGGAGCCTGGCACTCGCTCCCACTAAATCCACGGCGACCCTTTTTACCAATTGGACGAAGGAGTACAGACGAGGTCTTAACATTCATGTCGATGGCATACCAATTCCGACAGTTAATAATCCCAAAATTTTGGGAGTCACATTTGACAGTCTGCACTCCTTCACTCCACACACGACTGCGATAGTCACTAAAGTACAGAGCCGCAACAAAATCCTCAAGTCGCTAGCCGGTAGCACTTGGGGAAAAGACAAAGAAACGTTGCTGGCCACTTACAAGGCTATCGGCCGGCCGGTCGTAAATTACGCAGCACCGGTATGGTCGCCTGGATGCAGTGACACGCAGCAGAGGAAGCTACAGACGTGCCAGAACACTGCACTCCGTACAGCAACAGGATGTCTCTTGATGTCACCAATGACACACCTTCATAGTGAGGCCATTATGCTGCCTATTTAGGAGCATAATGAACTGCTTACTAAGCAGTTTCTACTTGGGTGTTTTCGTAGAAATCTCATTCACAGTGGAGCTAGTGAATGGCGTCCTTCCAGTGAATGGCCTCCTTGGAACCAAACCACCACCTAGAGCAGACGAAGAGCTCGAGTTGCCACGTGAAACCAGAGTGACCCTTCCGCAACTTCGATCTGGATATTGTAGCAGGTTAAACTCCTACTTATCCAGACTGAACCCCGACATACAAAATACATGTCCCGCATGCAACGAGTCCCCGCATGACTCTAACCACCTCTTTGTATGCCCAATGAACCCTACTCATCTAACACCCCTTTCCCTTTGGTCCAACCCTGTCGAAACAGCACATTTCCTGGGCCTCCCGTTAGATGATTTCGACGACAACTAGACTTATGCTCTTCTTTTCAGGCAGGGATAGATAACCGCTACAACAACGACAACAACAACTATTAGACCGATTTCAATGAAATTCGGTATATAACACTTTCTTGACACCCTGATGACACGGCTGGAATATGGGCGAAATCGGTTCACAACTACGTCTACTTCCCATATAACTCAATTTTGAATTCTTTTGATTTGTTCACTTTATAATACATATATACATTAGGAACAAATGAAGATAGCGGAATAAAACTTTACACAAATAAAGATATTTTAATGTAATTCATTCCCTCTGAATTTTTTTTATAACAGTTTCTCTCTGTACCTGAAATGGTAAAAATCGGGTCATAACTTCCCCCAGATCCCATATACCTAATTATAAGTAATATTAAATTAAGTGAGCGTATAGTCTTCGATACAAGATGGTGAAAACGAGTGAAATCGGTTTAGGAATTACCTCAGTCCCCATATACTATGTATTTATGATGATTTTCGTTATTCAATTGAACTTTATACCGAATATATGGGTCGAATTGTGTTATCTTTATAAAATTAGATCAATAAATTGCGAGAGTATAAAATGTTCGGTTACACCCGAACTTAGCCCTTCCTTACTTGTTAAAATTAACTTAAGAGTTAATCCGTTAATCAAAATATTAATTTAATTAATGACATATACTATGTGTACCATATGTTTTTGGGGTCGCTGAATCCGAATCCGAGGTCCATTAAACCCTATCAGATCAGGGTTTTGTGATACCCAGGAAACCAATATGACGGACATGGATTTTTAAAATTCATCGGATTCGCTTGAGACTTGCTACTCGGGTGTTTTTTTCATCACGGATTACGAATCCGGTGTCGTTTTTTTCAAAATTCAAAATGACCGATCTAATATGGCAGACGCTTTTTTTAAATTCAGCGGAATCGCTTGTATCCCGTCAGTCTGGTGTTTTCGGGGTCGCTGATTACGAATCCGGTGTCGGTTTTTTTAAATTCAAAATGGCGGATGCAATATGGCGAATTTTAATAATGTTAGTTCGTCACCTTGAATTTTTAAAAAGTAACGTCAAATTTGTAATTAGCGACCCTGAGAACCAACGAGTCACGAGTTTCAAGCGATTCCGATAAATTAAAAAAAAGCATCCGCCATATTGCCTCCGCGATTTTGAATTTTCAAAAACCGGCACCGAATTCGTAATCCGTGACCCCCATCAAGCGAATTTGATGAATTTTAAAAGTCGCTGTCCCCAAAAAGATGTGGTAAATATAGTAAGATCCCCAGGTCATTTTTTTTGGCTGTGTCGTTAATTAATGATATTAATATTTTGATTAACTTTTAAGTTAATTTCAAAAACGTTAACGGCCATGTTAACATCCGTTAATGTGCAGAAGTCCGTTAATCAGTAACGTTAAAATCATTTTCACTAAATTTGTGACGTCGGTACTATACTACACATAGCGAGACTCGCAGGTCATAACAAATTTTTTTTTTTGTGTGGCTGTGCGATTAGGGGATTAACAAGATAATGTCCAGCTATGATAAAATTTTAGTTTATTAGTCTTAATATTCCAATATTCCAAAGTGGAATTAGTGTAGACGTAACTAAACAAAAAACCAAAATGCAGAACTGTTGGTTTAAGAACTGTTTGAAGAAATATTATTCCCTTTTCGCAACTAATATTTGGCATGGTTCACAAGTACACAAAAACGTTTCTTTGGAGATATTGAACATCACCAAAATTGAAAACACAATAGTTTAATAAGTTATAGGAATTGCTATATTTAAAATGTTTACTATAAAAAGGTAACATACATAATGTAGCATTTTTTATATAGTAGGTAAAAATCAATTGTGCGAGGTTATGTATTTTTCAACGTAATTTATTATTTGTAGGTTCCAGAAGAATTAATGCTCGACTATACAGAAATAACATCAATACCTCCGTTACCTCTTTGGGTGCTGCTAAATGCTGATAACGAGTTTCCAGGTCAGGGAATGAACGTTTTAGAAAATGGTAAAGACTATAATGAACTTTTTGAAATGAATAAGTCGGAGGACAATTTAGATGATCTTCTTGATAATGAAGGCGAACATTGTAAATTTGAAAGAAAGTTATCTATGCCCGAAAAATTAAGTATATCACATTTCGGTTCACGTCAGGGCCAGTTATTATCGCGTCTACTTACTCATACACATTTGCCGGGATTATCTTCTCTCGACCAGATGCATCTATTAGCTCTAGCTGATACCGTTGCAAATTTCAACAGTGACTTTAGCGAAAAATTTTCTTCCGATCATGGTAAAAGTGTGGGGAAAGATGTTTCTGGGAATGCAATATCAGAATCTTTAGACGATTGTGGCCTTCGATTTCTACTCGCTATGAAACATTTCACGTATCTTCTGCGCTGTCTGCCCCTAAACCAAAGGGCACTTTTTCAAAAGCAAGGCATCGGAACATCAAATATAGTGTGGGCTTTTCATTCCGAAAGTGAAGAAGAACTTCTAAATCTTATTCCTTCTTATTCGAAAGGAGAACTAAAGTGGTCTACACTGAAAGACCTCGGCGTGGGATATTGGTTGAAAAATGTCAACACTTTACGTTGTTGCGTGGAGAAACTAGCGAAGAGTGCTTACCAAATGAAACAAGATCCATTAGATGCAGCTATATTTTATCTAGCTATGAAAAAAAAATCGATTGTTTGGGGTCTTTTTAGATCAAAGAGAGACGAAAAAATGACAACTTTCTTCTCTAATAATTTTTCGGAAGACCGATGGAGAAAAGCAGCTCTTAAGAACGCTTTTGTTCTTCTAGGAAAACAACGTTTTGAGCATGCAGTTGCATTTTTCCTTCTCGCGAATTCTTTAAATGATGCCATAGAAGTTTGTATAAATAAATTGGAAGATTTTCAGCTGGCTTTAGTGATAGCAAGGTTATTCGAAGATGATATTGAAATATCTTGTAAATCGACTTACCGAAGTTTACTCTCAGAACACGTTCTGGGAATTTCCGATGACAATACTGTTTTTGATATAAATAAAGCACATCCAGATCCATTTCTTCGGTCGATTACTTATTGGATTTTAAAGAGATATCAGGATAGTTTACATACACTATTGTTAAACGGAGTTGGTATGAATCATGTCGCATTCAAAGATGAAGACATGCTAAAAACAGAAAACTCTGCAACAAATCCAAATGTTTTTAACTTCTATATATATTTACGCACGCATCCTTTGCTAGTCCGACAGAGTTTAGCTCTGTCTGCACAAGAGAAGAAATGTGCGAATGTGGTATTATCAGGATTTAGTTATTCTGGAGATAGTCAAAAGTCAAAATCAAATGATAAACAACTTCAACTGGAAGATTCAATAACACCTATTGAGAGACAACTTTATTTTACAACGGCCCATGCACATTTTAAAGCTGGTTGCCCGGCATTAGCTTTAGAAGTTTTAAATAAGTTGCCAATGAAAATTATGGATTCGAATAATATTATCGAAGAGACTAGTACTAAAATTTACAATGAAGACCAAATAACTTCTGGTATAATTGATTGGAGTGAACCAATTGTTGATTCTGGAACAAAGTATGATTGGGGTGCTCCAGTTTCGACCTTACAAAAAGAAGACGCATTTGAAATAAAGTGGGACGATGATGATGCTGATGCTCACGAAGACACGGAAGTTTATGAACAATCTGAAGACAAAACTCCTACAATAGAAAAGGCTCCACAGAAAACTCAGTTGAATTCTTCGAAGGATGTGAAAATAGATATTATGGCACAGCAACTTAAATTTGTGGCTTGTTTAAAAATATTAATGGAAGAGCTTTCCACGTTAGCAACTGGATTTGAAGTTGATGGTGGTCAATTGCGGTATCAGCTTTACATCTGGTTGGAGAAGGAAGTTGAAGCATTGAAGCAGCTTTGCAATTATTGCAATTATGACCCCCTTGACCTGGAATCAACTACGCAAATTTCTGATGTAATATTGAATGTAAGTGTATTTCTTTGTCAATATTATTATTTTATACATGAATGCTGTAAAGGTTTTTTAATTTTGACTATTATGTTCTTTACAGGAAAGAGATCCAAACTCTACATCTTTTGTGATATCAGACAAGCCAACACTTCATGAAATTTTAATGCAAGAAAAATATGATTTTGAGGCAAAAGTTTTCAGAGCTGCAAAGAGAAAGCGATGGCTTAAAGGTAAGTATTTTTTTAGTTTATTTTAGGTATTTAATTATTAATTAACTATTAAACGATATTAAGATTTTATAAAAGTTAGAAATTGGAACAATAACGCATATACATACATATGTACATATATAAATAATTGACCCAATCTTTTTTATTCAATCATTTAACTCAAAAATTTTGAATGCCTTGAAATGTCCGAAATACATTTGAAGTAAATAGTACTGAAGACATGACAGATCCACTTTTGTATAAAAACCCATACCTTAGGAACCTACTCTACCAATATCAACCAAGTACGGTGCATAGCATGATATCCTGACGTTATAGGTTGAAAATGAAAAACTTTGCACAGATAGTATATCTGGGATATGGCATAGCTCGTCTAAAAACTATCTAAATCGGATCATAACTTTTCAAGACCTCAAGCACCGAAAATAAGCACCACAATTCTTATGACTGAAGTTTTACCCCAAATGCGATCGTAATTTTAAATTTTAAACGGAATAATATACTTAGTACTTAGTAAAAAAATATACCACCATTCTTCAAAAAAAATGAATAAATAGCATGAAAATATGTTCGGTTATTTTCTAATGATAGACTGAGTTTTTTTACTTCTTCTTCTTGGCTGGCGTCCGCAAAACCTTTCTCTCGAAAACTCCTAGTGCCGTCTCATGGGATGTTGACACCGTCCACGCTTCTGCACCATAAAGTAGGACGGGAATGATGAGGGATTTGTAGAGTTTAGTTTGTTGATTTTCCAGGTCTAAAGCCACACTGATAAGGTCCAATCAGATTGTTGACGGTGGGCTTTAGTCTTTCATACAGTACGCTCGATAGAACCTTTTAAGCGATGTTAAGGAGGCTTATCCCACGATAGTTGGCGCAGATTGTGGGGTGGGGATTGGGCATAGTACACTGAGATTACAATCGTCGGGCATGCTTTCTCCCGACCATATTTCGCAAAGAAGCTGATGCATGCACCTTATCAGCTCTTCGCCGCCGTATTTGAATAGCTCGGCCGGCAAACCATCGGCCCCCGCCGCCTTGTTGTTCTTCAAGCGGGTAATTGCTCTTCTAATTTCTTCACGGTCGGGCAATGGAACATTTGTTCCATCGTCGTCGATTGGAGAATCGGGTTCGCCATCTCCTGGTGTTGTACTTTCACTGCCATTCAGCAGGCTGGAGAAGTGTTCCCTCCACAAACACGGTATACTCTGGTCATCAACAACTAGATCACCTCGGGGGGTCCTACAGGAGTGTTCTCCGGTCTTGAAACCTTCAGTTCGTCGCCGTCTTTTCGTAAAATTTTCGATCATTACCCCTGTCGGTCAGCTTGTCAAGCTCTTCATACTCACGCATTTCGGCTTCTTTGTTTTTTGTCTGCAAATGCGTCTCGCTTCCCTCTTCAGCTCTCGGTATCTCTCCCATCCCGCTCGTGTTGCGGTCGATCGCAACATTGCGAGGTAGGCAGTCTGTTTTCTATCCACTGCGAGACGACAATCCTCATCATACCAGCTGTTTTTTTTTGACTTTTCAGAAAGCCAATGGTTTCGGTTGCAGCTGTACGTAAGGAGTTTGATATGCCGTCCCACAACTCCCCTAGTGCAAGTCGAGTAGAAAATCGTTCGACTGTCGGTTGTGATTGCAGCTTCTCTATGTCGAACCTTCCTTGTGTTTGTTGACGTGTGCGCTTTTCTACACAGAGGCGGGTGTATATCCTAGCTGCTACAAGATAGGGGTCCGAGTCGATGTTGGGACCACGAAGCGTACGCACATCAAAAACACTGGAGACATGTCGTCCATCTATCACAACATGATCGATCTGGTTGCGAGTTGTTCGATCCGGGTACAGCCAAGTATCTTGATGGATTTTTTTATGCTGGAATCTAGTACTACAGACGACCATATTTAGGGCCCCGGCGAAGTCGATCAGCCTCAGACCGTTTGGTGATGTTTCGTCATGGAGGATGAATTTTTCCACTTTTGTGCCAAAGACACCTTCTTTACCCACCCTAGCGCTGAAATCGCCAAGCACGATTTTGACATCGTGGCGGGGGCAGCGCTCATAGGTACGTTCTAAGCGCTCATAGAAGGTATCTTTGATCACTTCGTCCTTCTCTTCGGTCGGGGCGTGGGCGCAAATCTGCGATATGTTGAAAAACCTCGCTTTGATGCGGATTGTGGCTAGACGTTCATCCACCGGAGTGAATGCCAGGACTCGACGACGGAGTCTCTCTCCCACCACGAATCCCACACCGAATTTGCGCTCCTTTATATGGCCGCTGTAGTAGATGACACAAGGACCCACCTTCTTCCGTCCTTGTCCCGTCCCAAAGAACGGTGATGTCAGCCTTTACTCTTACAAGGACATCAACCAGCTGGGCAGAGGCACCTCCCCAATTGAGGGTCCGGGCATTCCAGGTGCATGCCCTTAAATCATAGTCCTTTATACGTTTGCTGTGGTCGTCATCAAAAGGGGGTGTCTCATCCGAGGCTGTTGCTTCTTATTCATTGGTTATTCGTTTTTATGTGGTGGGTCCCAAACCCTACGCACAACCTTTAGCTCAAAAACTTTTGACATGGTCAAATTTAAAGCGCTTCTAGAAGACATTGAGCAAAGAACACTTTCTCCGGGGCTGAATAGATGGATCATGAACTACCTGAGTTACTGTTTAATTTCTACATCTCTAAACTCCCTCAACCACCTAAGAGCTTTTCAGTTACCTCCTACGCAGATGGCTGCAGATGACGTCGGGCACTGGTATTGATGATGACATGTGTTCGAAAGTGAACGACTGCCTCCTCGAACTTTCTCGCTTCTTCTCTGCGAGGAGCCTGGCACTCGCGCCCACTAAATTCACGGCGACCCTTTTTACCAACTGGACGAAGGAGTACAGACTAAATCTTAATATTCACATCGATGGTACACCAATACCAAGATTTTTGGTGTCACATTTGACAGTCTGCACTCTTTCACTCCGCACACGACCGCGATAATCACTAAAGTACAGAGTACAGTCCGCTAACCGGTACTTAAGGAAAGGAGAAAGAAACGTTGCTGGCCACTTACAAGGCTATCGGCCTCCCGGTCGTAACTACGCCGATGATCTAGAACAATACAACGACCAGACCGAAGATGAAGAGCTGGAGTTGCCTCGTTCCCGCGACAGTCGGTTCTACGTAACCGGAACGGACCCGGATTTTTATTCGGCCAAGGACTGTCAAATCGGCAGCATTCCCCAAAATTATTTGGGGAATGTTTTATGCCGTTACTACAACAACAACAACAGCTGGAGTTGCCACGTGAAACCAGAGTGACCCTTGCGCAACTTCCTTCTGGATATTGTAGCAGGTTAAACTTCTACTTATCCAAACTGAACCCCGATATACAAAATACATGTCCTGCATGCAACGAGTCCCCGCATGTCACTAATCACTTTTGTTGTTGGCATGTTTCCTGGGCCTCCCGTTAATTGACCTCGACGACAAGTCTAGGCTTTCCGTTACGGCAGGGATAGATAATCGCTACTACAACAACAACAACGAAGTGTGATTGGAAACTATTTATTTAAAAGAAGTATACATAGTAGTTAAATATCAATTATTTCATTTATTTAAGTTCAAGCTATATTTAACTAATTGTTTTAAATTCTTTATATATACGTATTTAATAAGTTTTATATGTATAAGCGTCTAACACTTGCTTCTTCCTCAAGGTAACGAAACACTTTTACGAACATTGCTGAGTTATTGTTCTCTTCATGGGGCTAGTGGCGGTGGTCTAGCCTCTGTCAGAATGGAATTAGTATTGCTTTTACAAGAACTACAACAAGAGAAAACACAACAACAACTACTAAGTCCTCTTCCATTCCCAACAACTTTGCCGTTATTAAGCGCATGTGTAGCGGGCAATAAAACTGTCAGCGCTGATCCTATCAAATATCTACAGGTATTTATACAATAAATAATTGTAATAACTCAAATTGTTGGTTAAGCAAATTACAGATTTTATCAAATAGCTGATGGTTTAATACACTTTACAACAATCAAAAAAATCAGGATAATACAATTTATTTTTTTCTCTTTTAAAACTTTATTTATTTTTACTTAACATATGTTTGGTATAAGACGGTACGGTCAAGGTGGTTTTGACACCTATTTTGCTCCCATTACAAACTTTAATTTTAAAGAGTTAGTTTTAGAAATACCAATAAAGAAAATACACGGAATCAAAGATAAAGAACATTTCTGGCTCCACTACTGTATGTAGCGCCACTCCTCTCTTTCCTTCGCTGTTCGGCGCCAGTTGGAGATCCCAAATGTAACCAGGTAGTTCTCCATCTGGTCCGTTCAACGGAGAGAAGGCCTTCCCCTCGTCTTCCTCCGGCGGGTACTTCATCGAACACTTTCAGAGCTTGAGTGTTTTCGTCCATTCGGACAACATGACCTAGCCAGCGTAGCCGTTGTCTTTTTATTCGTTGAACTATGTCAATGTCGTCGTATAACTCGTACAGCTCATCGTTCCATCGTCTGCGGTATTCGCCGTTGACAATGTTCTAAGGACCATAAATCTTGCGCAAAATTTTCCTCTCGAAAACTCTTAGTGTCGTCTCATCTGATGTTGACATCGTCCAAGCTTCTGCACCGCAGGGCAGGAATGATAAGCGACTTATAGAGTTTGATTTTGGTTCGTCGAGAGAGGAGTTTACTTTTCAATTGCCTACTCAGTCCAAAGTAGCACCTGTTGGCAAGAGTGATTCTGCGCTGGATTTCGAAGATGACATTGTTGGTGTTGTTGATGCTGGTTCTCAGGTATACGAAATTATCTACGACTTCGAAGTTATGACTGTCAACAGTGACGTGGGGGCCAAGACGCGAATGCACTGACTGTTTGTTTGATGACAGGAAAAAGCAGAACTAACGACGCGGTTGCTGCTTCCGATGATATCAATATCATAGGCGTACACCAGCCGCTGTACATTCTTATAGAAGATTGTCCCTTCTCTATTTAGCTCTGCGGTTCGTATTACTCTTTCCAGCATAAAGTTAAAGAAGTCACACGATAGTGAGTCACCTTGTCTGAAACCTCGTTTGATATCGAACGGCTCGGAGAGGTCCTCACCGATCCTGTCAGAGCTTTTGGTGTTGCTCAACGTCAGCTTACACAGGCGCTTAATTTTGCAGGGATACCAAATTCGGACATCGCGACATAAAGCAGCTCCTTTTCGTGCTGTCGAAAGCAGCTTTTAAATCGACAAAAAAGTGGTATGCGTCGATCCTCTTTTCGCGGGTCTTCTCCAAGATTTGGCGCATGGTGAATATCTGGTCAGTTGTGGATTTTCCAGATCTAAAGCCAACTTTGTTGACGGTGGGCTTTAGTCTTTCACACAGTACCGTCAACCGGCAATCCATCGGCCCCCCCTTTGTTGTTCTTCAAGCGAGTAATTGCTACTCCAATTTCTTCATGGTCGGGTAATGGAACATATGTTCCAACATCATCGATTGGGGAATCGGGTTCGCCATCTCCTGGTGTTGTACTTTCACTGCCATTCAGCAGGTCGGAGAAGTGTTCCCATCATAATCCCAGTATTCCCTGGACATCGGTTACCAGATTACCACCTTGGTCTCTCCATCCGGATGCTCGTTAAGTCGCTTACATTTTTCATAAAATCGTACCAGCTCGTTTTTAGTCGTTGCCGAAATCCAATTGTTTCGGCTGCAGCGGTACGCGGTGAGTTTTAGATGCCGTTCCACAGTTCCCTTATACCGAGATGCTGATGAGTGCTCTCAGAGAGCGGGAGTGCAAGTCCAGTAGAGTATTTCGTGGCTGTCTGTTGCGATTGCAGCTTTTCGATGTGTTTGTTGACGGGTGTTCTTTGCTGCACAGAGGCGGGTGCGTATATTCGCTGCAACCAGATGATGGTCCGAGTCTATATTTGGTTCTCGGAGCGTACGCACTAGGCCGTGTCGATTTGTATGGGTGGAAAAAAACCAACAAAGCGGCTAGCAAAAACGAAAACTATAGAAAATTCTAAGAAAGTTTTACCAAGAAACCATGGGTCTAAAATTAATTCCCTGTTCGCGCAGTGCGATTTTAGATTTTGAGGTCATACTTATTAAATTGTACTCAAAAACTTATACTTTCATAAGAAGCAATCCGGAAAATTGTGCTTGATTTCTTCGATTATAACAAAAGTTTGTGCTATACAGCATATTCACATATTTTTTTTTTAATTTTAAAGTTGCGGAAAATGCGGTGGATCGAAAATAAAATTTTATTATTGTATTTATTGTATTTTATTATGCGTGGTGTTGTAGTACGACTTTCTATAGTTACGGCCATGATATCTCTATTCTTTGCAATAGCACGTCGGGAAACTGTTGTCAGAAGCCGTACACAGTGCTCAGTTGCTTCGGTATGACCCTGGGTCTGGAAGCGGCGGATCATCAGACTCAATAAACTACAACAAGTGTTTGTATGGAATATTTGCTGAGAATGGAGACAAAGCACTCATCTAGGTCAACCAGACCAAAGTAGTCTGAGGATTCAAAATTTATTGCGTGCTTTTTATCATAAACCCTTAGATTAGTCGGATCACAAACTTTATCACGATAATGTAGAATCTTTTTTATGGCTCTTTCGCGAACATCTTTTTTCTTATCATAAAGCATTGCCAGTAAGATATTTTCAGGATGAGCGAAGTATGAATTATTTTGAATTACAGTGTTAACAATTTCTCGCAGCGTTGGTGGTAAATATCGCGTGGACTGTATAAATTTAAAAAGCAAGAGACTGCCGTATACAACTGAGTTGTAGAACTTAATGTTAAAGTACATCGGTACGTGAACTTTCATTATGTAAGTTGCCAAAGTTTTTAAATTCGCTGATGGTGAACTAGTTGTCACATATAAACGTAAGAGTTTGCTTGTCTTTGTTAGCCATCGAGAGTGCACAATTTGTCCCGGTTTCATACTGGCTAAATTTTCGGGGGCAGAAACCATCACAAACTACATTTGCCATTCGATATAAGTACTGAACGTAAGTCGAGAGCGTTTTTTCATGAATGGGTGGAGGCATATCTCCCAACGAAATGGTCTCAAAGTCGGGTACAGCCTACAGAAAGATTTTATTTATTTAGCTCAGATCAAAATATACATGTTAGGCTCTTTAAAACAATTGTTTGCTAACCGCCATCTGCTCGCTTGTTTCGATTTGCTTTGCTATTATCCCACTAGCGCGGTCCGCTTGTAGAGGATTTTTCCAATACGGAGAACAAGTGACGAATTGGTCTATTCAACATGTCTTCGGATCTCCTTAAAACTCCATTTTCAGAACCTGTGTTTGTTGTTTCTCCATCACAACAAATTCCAACCAGTATCTCAAGGGACATATTTTTTTCTATAAGGAACTCGCACAATTGCCATTCTCGGATGATATCTTCCATTTTCTTCTTCGCTCGTCAGAGATTTTTTTTCTGCCATCAAAGGAGAAGGCCTACATTTCTTTCTTTCATGTGAAACTTTAGATTTGTCCATAATTGGTTCCCCATTTTCATCTTTAAAGTCAATATCTTTCAAAAGCGATGTGGCCAAAAAAGAAGCAAGCTATTACCGATTCCAAACCTATCGCACGCCATAGCGAAATGAGGTGTACCGTACCTTTTGGTATTAATTTTTTTTTTCGACGAACTTGGTTGTCATGGTAAACATCACTTCTGATTCAACATCCATATTTGTTGAGCCAGGAACAAATGTTGGATCAAGACTAGTTGGTGCCAGTGTTGATGGTTGGTCAACAGCAATCGCCTCGAATTATGGTTAGCTTCCGCTTACTGTGTTGATCAATCATGAACTCTTGGAGTTCAATGGGTTTAACAGCAGCAAGGCAATGTTTTTGCGCACTGACATTTTCCAATATAAAACACTTGATCAATTGTTTTCAGAAACGTTGAAGACGTTGGTCTACTTTTAAATTTTATTTTATTATGATATTTATTTAGCAATGTTTTCAGTTTTTCCGAGGCAGTTTTTTCATTGCTTAACGGAATGTTTAGTTTATTCCAATTTTTTTGCCACTGTGTATGTTAAGATTACCGTACGATTGCTTTTTTTATACTCTCGCAACAAAAGTTGCTAAGAAAGTATTATAGTTTTGTTCACATAATGGTTGTTTGTGTCACCAAGAAATAAAAGAGTTGGATATGGGGTTGCTTTCGAAAATGGGCAAAATCGGACCATTACCACGCCCACAAAATGGCGAAAACAAAAAACACATAAAGTGTCATAACTAAGCCATAAATAAAGTTATAACAGTAAAATTTGGAATAAAGGATCGCACTAGGAAGCGGCATATTTGAATGTAACTGTTTTGGGGAAGTGTGCGTGGCCCCGCCCCCAAATCGGTTATTTGTATATATCTCGCAAACCAATGAAGCTATATAAACCAAACTATCTGCAGTCTATTCTCTTACGTACCCCACCACACACCATGAAAATAGTTGAAATCGGATAATAACCATGCCCACCTCCCATACAAAGGTTAGGTTGAAAATTACTAAAAGTGAGTTAACTCACTAACGAAAAACGTCAGAAACACTGAATTTTACAGAAGAAATAGCAAAAGGAAGCTGCACTCAGATTTTTTTACAAAATGGAAAATGGGCGTGGCATCGCCCACTTATGGGTCAAAAATCATATATCAGGAACTACTCGACAGATTTCAATGAAATTCGGTATATAATATTTTCTTGACACCCTGACACGGACAAAAAATGGGCGAAATCGGTTCACAACTACGACTACTTTCCTTATAACTTAATTTTGAATTCCATCTTATTCCTTCACTTTATAATATAAATATATATAACGAACCAATGAAGATAGCGGAATAAAACTTTACACGTCTTTTCAAGGCACCAGATATCGAACTTGTTGAACTCAGCGCCTAAGGGTAAATTTTAACCGAAAATATGGGAGAATCTCAATGTAATCTCATTGGAAATTGTTTTCTTCTAATAGTGTTCTGTTCCAAAAATTATTAAAATCGGGACATAACATCTCTTAGCTCCCATATACCTAATTATAAGTTTTTCAAAAATACGGTGGGCTTTATTCCGCTTATATGTGTTGGTTAATATCTGAGATATCTTAGCAAAATTAAGTGAGCGTATAGTCTTGGATATAGTGCACCTTGCTGGAATGCCTTGAAAAAGAATGGAGTTACCTCAACCCTCATATACCATATATGACGATTTTCGTTATTCTATTAAACTTTATGCCGAATTTATGGGTAAATTTGTGTGTTATGTAAATAAGATATCTTCAATAAATTGCGAGAGTATAAAATGTTCGGTTACATCCGAACTTAGCCCTTCCTTACTTGTTTTTATTGTTTTTTGCTCAGCCACGTGAAAAAAAACAAATAAGTTACAAAAGCCTGCTACTATTGCATTAATTGCATGACATGCTGTTATTTTTAAAACTATAGGGTTTTGAGATGGGATCATGTGTAGAAGTTCACGCAAGTGAGGAAAGTTTTTGATTGTCATTCACTTGGGAGTGGCCAGAAACGATTCTTCTCCACATGGTTCAAGCAGCTCACGACTTCCGGTTTTAGACCAAGTATCCTCTAGGTAGCCAACAGACATCCGTTTGAAGGCGAGCTAAAGTGAGAAGGCGAAGCCCGCTTATGCGGTTGTGCGTAGGGCTTGGGACCCACCACATAAAAACGAAGTACCAATGAAAAATCTACGAAAGCCTCGGATGAGACACCCCCCTTTTGATGACGACCCCTGCAAACGTTTTAAGGATAATGATATGAGGGCATGCACCTGGAATGTCCGGACCCTTAATTGGGAAGGTGCCTCTGTCCAGCTGGTTGATGTCCTCATACGACTCAAGGCTGACATCACCGCCATCCAAGAAGTGCGATGGGCGGGACAAGGACGGAAGAAGGTGGGTCCTTGTGACATCTACTACAGCGGCCATATAAAGGAGCGCAAATTTGGTGTTGGATTTGTGGTGGGAGAGAGACTCCGTCGCAGAGTCCTGGCATTCACCCCGGTGGATGAACGTCTTGCCACAATCCGCATCAAAGCGAGGTTCTTCAACATATCGCTGATTTGCGCCCTCGCCCCAACGGAAGAGAAGGACGATGTGGCCAAAGATGCTTTCTATGTGCGCCTAGAACGCACCCCGCCACGATGTAAAAGTCGTGCTTGGCGATTTTAACGCCAGGGTGGGTAAAGAAGGTGTCTTTGGCACAACAGTCGGAAAATTCAGCCTCCATGACGAAACATCGCCAAACGGCCTGAGGCTGATCGACTTCGCTGGGGCCCGAAATATGGTCGTCTGTAGTACCAGATTCCAGCATAAGAAAATACATCAAGCTACTTTGCTGTCTCCTGATCGAAACACGCGGAACCAAATCGATCACGTTGTGATAGACGGAAGACATGTCTCCAGTGTTTTAGACGTGCGTACGCTCCGAGGACCAAATATAGACTCGGACCATCTGGTCGCAGCGAAGATACGCACCCGCCTCTGTGCAGCAAAGAATGCCCGTCAACAAACACAAGGAAGGTTCGACGTCGAAAAGCTGCAATCGCAACAGACAGCCACGAAATACTCTACTCGACTTGCACTCCTGCTCTCTGAGAGTACTCATCAGCATCTCGGTACAAGGGAACTGTGGAACGGCATCTCAAACTCACTGCGTACCGCTGCAGTCGAAACAATTGGTTTTCGGCAACGACAAAATACAAGCTGGTACGATGAGGAGTGCCGTCTCGCAGCGGAGAAAAAACAGACTGCCTACATCGCAACGTTGCAAACGACCACTACACGTGCGGGATGGGATAGATACCGAGAGCTGAAGAGGGAAGCGAGATGCATCTGCAGACCAAAAAAGAAGGAGGCCGAAATGTGTGAGTACGAAGAGCTTGAGAAGCTGGTAGACAGAGGTAATGCTCGAAAATTTTATGAAAAAATGAAGTGACTTAACGAAGGTTTCAAGACCGGAGCATCCTCATGTAGAGACCAAGGTGGTAATCTGGTAACCGATGTCCAGGGCATACTGGGATTATGGAGGGAACACTTCTCCGACCTGCTGAATGGCAGTGAGAGTACAACACCAGGAGATGGCGAACCCGATCCCCCAATCGATGACGATGGAACAGATGACCATTACCCGACCATGAAGAAATTCGAATAGCAATTACCCGCTTGAAGAACAACAAAGCAGCGGGGGCCGATAGATTACCGGCAGAACTATTCAAATACGGCGGCGAAGAACTGATAAGGTGCATGCATCAGCTTCTTTGCAGAATATGGTCGGAAGAAAGCATGCCTGTCGATTGGAATCTCAGTGTGCTCTGCCCAATCCATAAAAAGGGAGATCCCACAATCTGCGCCAATTACCGTGGGATCAGCCTCCTAAATATCGCATACAAGGTTCTATCGAGTGTACTGTGTGAAAGACTAAAGCCCACCGTCAACAAACTGATTGGACCTTATCAGTTTGGCTTTAGACCTGGAAAATCAATAACTGACCAGATATTCACCATGCGCCAAATTTTGGAGAAGACCCGTGAAAAGAGGATCGACACACACCACCTTTTTGTCGATTTTAAAGCTGCTTTCGACAGCGCGAAAAGGAGTTGCCTTCTACGCCGCGATGTCATGATTGGGAAGGACCTCTCCGAGCCGTTCGATACCAAACGAGGTTTCAGACAAGGTGACTCACTATCGTGCGACTTCTTTAACCTGACGCTGGAAAAAATTATAAGAGCTGCAGAGCTAAACCGAGAAGGTACAATCTTCTACAAGAGTGTACAGCTCCTGGCGTACGCCGATGATATTGATATCATCGGAAGCAACAACCGCGCCGTTTGTTCTGCTTTTTCCCGCATGGATAAGGAGGCGAAACGAATGGGTCTGGAGGTGAATGAGGACAAGACGAAATATCTCCTGTCATCAAACAAACAGTCGGCGCATTCGCGTCTTGGCTCCCACGTCACTGTTGACAGTCATAACTTCGAAGTCGTATATAATTTCGTATACCTGTGAACCAGCATCAACAACACGAACAATGTCAGCCTCGAAATCCAGCGCAGAATAACTCTTGCCAACAGGTGCTACTTTGGACTGAGTAGGCAATTGAACAGTAAAGTCCTCTCTCGACGAACCAAAATCAAGCTCTACAAGTCGCTTATCATTCCCGTCCTGCTTTACGGTGCAGAAGCTTGGACGATGTCAACATCAGATGAGACGACACTAAGAGTTTACGAGAGGAAAATTTTGCGTAAGATTTATGGTCCTCAGAACATTGGCAACGGCGAATACCGCAGACGATGGAACGATGAGCTGTACGAGTTATACGACGACATTGACATAGTTCAGCGAATAAAAAGATAGCGGCTACCTTGGCTAGGTCATGTTGTCCGAATGGACGAAAACGCTCCAGCCCTGAAAGTGTTCGATGCAGTACCCGCCGGAGGAAGCCGAGGAAGGGGAAGGCCTCCACTCCGTTGTAGGGACCAGGTGGAGAGCTATAACCGGCTAAACGGTTGCAACGCCAATTACATACATAGGGTTTTGAGTACATTTTGATAAGTATGACCTCAAAATCTAAAGTCGCTCTGCGCGAACTGGGAATTAATTTTAGACCCATGATTTCTTGGCAAAACTTTCTTAGAATTTTCCGTAGATTTCGCTTTTGCTAGCCGCTTCATGCGAAAAAATCGACCTGCGCTAGTACGCACGTCTAAAACACTGGAGACATGTCTACCGTAACATGATCGATTTGGTTACGCGTGTTTCGATCAGGAGACATCCATGTTGCTTGGAGAATTTTCTTGTGCTGGAATCTGCTACTACAGACGATCATATTTCGGGCCCCAGCGAAGTCGATCAGCCTCAGGCCGTTTGGCGATGTTTTGTCACGGAGGCGGAATTTTCCGTCTGTTGTGCCAAAGACACCTTCTTTACCCACCCTAGTGTTGAAATCGCCAATCACGATTTTGACATCGTGGCGGGGGCAGCGCTCGTAGGTGCGTTCTAGGCGCTCATAGAAAGTATCTTTGGTTACATTGTCTTTCTCTTCCGTTGGGGCGTGGGCGCAAATAAGCGATATGTTGAAGAACCTCGCTTTTATGGGGATTGTGGCTAGACGTTCATCCACCGAGGTGAATGCCAGGACTCGGCGACGGAGTCTCTCTCCCACCACAAATCCAACACCAAATTTGCGCTCCTTTATATGTCCGCTGTAGTAGATGACACAAGGACCCACCTTCTTCCATCCTTGTCCCGACCATCGCACTTCTTGGATGGCGGTGATGTCAGCCTTGAGTCGTATGAGGACATCAACCAGCTGGGCAGAGGCACTTTCCCAATTAAGGGTCCGGCCATTCCAAGTGCATGCCCTTAAATCATTACTCTTAAAACTTTTGCAGGGGTCGTCATCAAAAAGGGAGTGGCGTTCGTCGATTTTTCATTGGTACTTTATTTTTATGTGGTGGGTCCCAAACCCACGCAGAAGCGTGTTCGCCTTCTCGCTTAAGCTCTCCTCCAAACGGCTGTTGGCTACCCAGAGGATACTTGGTATAAAACCGGAAGTTGTGAGCTGCTTGAACAATGTGGAGAAGAATAGTTTCTGGCCACTCCCACTACTGGCTCAACAAAAAAATTTACATTATAATCGCACATCCAAATGACAATTGTTCTGTTTGTTTTTTTAAATACCTTAAATACCGTAATCCCCGCTTAAGTGCCCCCTTTTAACATGCAATACTTTTGAGACACTTAAGCGAGAAAGGCATTTAAATGAATCCCGCTTAAGTGCCTCGAGGTACTTACCAAGCTTTTTTCCCAAATACTACGATCTAATATTTTTTTCTTTTGGAATGAAAATCAACAAATATATCTTATTAATAACAGAAAAGGCTTATTAATAACAATAATAATGGAAAAAAAAATACTATGTACAGTAGAACTCCAATTATTCGAGCTCCGACTATCCGAATCACAAAAAATTGTCCAAAAAAGTCTAAGTGCGCTATTATTCTTCCCGCCGCGAAGCCAGTGTTTGCGCGTCAAGTCTTGACTTGACTTGTCTTAACTTGCCGTTGTGCCTACACTGACTTCCCCCCGCGAAGTGGAAGTGGAAGAAGAACTTTCTGCTGATGTTGAAGTAGACGCTGGACCATCAGCTAGTGAAGCATTTGCCGGCCTCGAGACTGCTTTGAAGTGGATGGAGCGTCAGCCCGAGTGTGACCACTTGCAACTGCTCAAGCGAATGCGTGACCTGGCTGCCCGAAAACGGTTGAAGACCGCAAAACAGCTTACATTGCCTGAGATGTTTAAAAAACCATGATTTTTATTTCTAAACTTGTACATAAGTACATTTTATTTATATTTAAAACATGTGAAAATTTCATGTTTTTTTTTCAATTAATTCAATAAAAAAATAGTGTAATATCAAAACGTAGCTTTTATTCTCTCCAATGGCAATTTTTTTTTTTTAAATCCGATTATCCGAATATTTGATTATCCGAATGGGTCCCGGTCCCCATTAATTCGGATAATTGGAGTTCTACTGTATATGTTTTCCGTTTGACAATACTTTGCGCATTCAATATCAAAACTATTAAAAGGCACTTAAAAGAGGAAAATTGCAAACAATTTAGTTTTTGTGGCTTAAATATTACAATCACTTAAGCGGGGAATTTTATATGTAAATTAAAAAAAAAAACAACGATGCCGAAAAATATGGTCACTTAAGCGGGAAAGGCACTTAAACAGGGCGGCACTTAAGGGGGATCACTGTAGTAGTTTTTGAATTTTTGACCGCATTAACAAAGGTTTAATATATGTAGGTATCTCATAAACTATTAAAGGAGTTATAACCATAATCAATTCATAATACGGTGTTGCAACAACTCTCTTGATCGTGGTTGAGAATTGTAAAATTAGAGAAAGTGAAAATAATAGTCTACATGTGTTGAAAAATCTTTGGACTAACTTTGACAGTAATATTAGTAGCCACGCCATAGCCACTAAAGCCATATCTGCCAAACTTAGCGTACTTGGGTACCTCATTGTATAGTTCAATTAGATTAAGTGAGATCGGATAATAACCACTCACCATACAAAAGGTTATATTGAAAGCTAACGAAAAAAACCAGAAGCAATAAATTTTATATTGAAAATTGGAGGAAAGTTGCACTTAAATTTGCATAATTCATATCTACGGATCATATCGACCAATTGTATCTATATTTGCTTTTAACATTTTCTCATGTAACAAGAGGTAAACTACATAGATGACTAATGAAAGGCAAAGCTCCAAGTAAGATGTTGCTTTACATTAGTACGAAGTAGTGATGAGCGATTTTTCACTACCGGTGATTTTTCACTGTGATTGAAAAATCGCATATAGCAACTGCGATAAATTTTTGTAGATAGCAGTGAATTACAATTGCAATGGCAGTTCAGTAATTTGATTTCGATCACAGTGGCTATAGAGAAGTTCAGTGCTTTTGTTGGATCACAGTGCATTTGTTCGATCCTATAGCAGTTCAGTAATTCTAATTCGATCACTGTAGCAATAGCATTTCGAAAAGTAGCAATCACAGTTCAGTAGCAATAGCAGTTCGAAGAGTAGCAATAACAGTCCAGTAGCAATAGCAGTTCAGCATCACAGTAACATGTTTAATTGCGATTTCGATAATTTTGGGTGCGGTTAAATGTACCCAAAATTAATTAATTAGTTAATTGTGATTACAAAAGCAGGTAAATTGTGAACATTGTTAAAATTAATAAACATGAAAATGTTAAATATTAAGATAAATGTGGAGTACAACTTCTCATGAATTCGTTTTTTTGTTGCGATCGCAATAGCAATATAAAATCACAGTGATTTAAAAATAGCAATATCGCTCATCACTAGTACGAAGTATCGCGATCTTAAAAAGTAAAATGTTTAAGATATGCAAATTATCTTATTTCTATAATAATTTGTTACAATTGTAACCCAAGAAATATACTTTTTTTTTCTTCTCTCTCACTTATTGTATCATATTGGTAACAAAATGCTATGGAACAACTATTTTTCAGTTAACGTAAATAATTTTGTATTCTTTATCTTTTCAGTCGCAAACGGTGGATATGCTTCAAACTATCATAAAAATTTCACCATTGCCTGGATTAATAGCCAACTCGTTCTGTGAAATCTTCATTCTCAGAGATTTATCAATTGCACTGTCCTCTTGTATTTATCAGTCTTTGTGCGACTCGGAAAGTTTCGTTGTTCATCGTAATTCAACGTTAAATGGTTTTCAAAGCCCTGGTATAGAAAACATTGCCAAATTGAATTCACTTTTCGAATGCTCACATTTAATTGGCAATAGCAATGTATACAATAAGAGAAGAAAGTACTCCTGCGATGAGTCCACAGCCGTATGTACTTCACCGGCGAAGTGGCCGGGTGTTACAAACTTGAGAGCATTGTTAGCGCGAGAAAAAGATGAAGACATTCCAAAATTAAACGTTTTACTACTAGAGTCATTTATTGCTACATTTATGTCACTCTTAATATATTCAATGGCTACTTGTGACTGTCGGTTGCTTTACAGACTTGTTGGTCAAAAATTTTCGACAGAAACCTGGTCGACTATATTCGGAGGTGGAATGAAAAAGTTACTGCGTAAAGCAACTATTCGCAACGAAACTACGGTGTCAAATCAATCACAATCTAACGGCTCTGAAGATAAAACTGATGAAAGTGGTGTTTGGAATACTGTTACTTCCATCACTAAACAACGTGTTAAACTAAACATGAAACTGCTTGGTACATTCAGCCAAAGTAGTACTTCAACAAATATGAAGGAAGATAAGCCTACTTATCGAGAACAATTCGTCCCCCCAGAAATGTCTATGTTGTCGTATTTCCTTTTGAAACCTGCTAATGTTAATGGTAAGAATTATAATCGATTAAATTAAGTTGAAATTGCGGTTTTGTTTCGAGTTTAGTTACTTTAGTTTTATTGTTTTTTAATTAGGCAATTGAATATATTTGTGTAAATAAATTATAATTAGGGTTTAAATTCAATAAGATATTAATAATTTCAAAATAGTCCAAAATAATGTAAGTATTTTAAAGCGTTGTATGGAAATAATTGGATATTTTAGAGAAGTATACTTTGTTTGTGTGGAATTGGCATCATTTTAAATGTAATAAAAAGTTATTCAGAATGAGATTCCGGCGCATCCGTTAAGGAAATATTATTCAAGTATTGATATTAAATTATTGCTAAAGCACCTTTATTTATGATTCATAAATATACATTTTTAAATATTAGTTACAATATATTGTAGAAATATATATATATATGTAGAAATATGTATATAATAAATTTTGTAAATTGCTAAAGCACCTTTATTTATGATTCCTAAATATAAATTATATAATAAATTTTATATATTATATTTCTTTAACTTATTAATTTAAGATGAGGACGACTACGACACCGATGATCCTGTTGAAAGTGATAACGAAGATGAAGATGATGATGATCCTACGGAAATTAATAATTCTTCAAAAATGAATTATCAGCAACCAAAATCCAATACTGAACACCTAAATCCTTCTTCATATTCCTGGAGTATTTTACGTTTAGCAGTTCTTCAGCTGGTTTCTTCTAAAATTCAAGAATTCGTAAATGTAGCTGGTATCGAAATTCAAGGTTTGATTATTTTTTGATATTTAAAAGCAAAGAGGAAATTTAAAATGTAACATTTTGTTAAAACATCGTATACGTATCACGATATATTGTATAGTTAGTATAATTTTTACGAATATTATATTTTTTCTTAGACCTCCCAGTTTTGAGCCCTCTATCACACGAACTTTTGCGAACCCTTAGACGATGGCAAGATTTTGCAATAAATGTATTGATAACCAATGGACCGCCACCTGAAAACTTTATACCAGGTAATTTATTAATAAGTATTGTATTATTACTTAGCTATAACATTTTAAGAAGAATAAGAGTTTCTTAATAAAAAACGATTCAATTTAGAGGGATCGGATTACTCTCTTTGGGTAGGTCCAATCTTGCTTAGGCCTAAGAGCGAGCATGTAAAGTAGTGTCTGATCGTGACCGACTGGCATGATCTTTGTCTCTGTTTAATCCAAGTTGTCACATAGGCTCCAGGTGGGCGCCCCTTCGGTAACTTTTTCGGCATCTGCGGGATAGTGAGCTAGTCAAGTGTTTCGCGCTGTCTAGTCCCATAGGAATTAAATTTCGATTGTGGTAGGACTTTGTACCCAAAGTGTAAAAACAAAATAAACCAATGAAAAAAAAGAAAAACGTCTCAGAAATGATACCACGCCCAACGGAGGAAAAAGACGATGAAGACAAAAGGCATATTTGTTGAAGTTGAGAACACCTTTGACTGCTGCCCGACGTTAAAAATGTTCTTGGGGATTTTAACGCAAAGATCGGGTAAGAAGATACCTTGTCCTACGGTTGAGCAAAGCAGCCTAAGACTTGTTGACTTCACCATGACGCGAAGTATGGGTATCTTCTGATCAGTCAACAAACAATCAGATTGATCATTTCATATTAAACGATAGACACGCTCCGATTGTACTCGACGTGCGTATGTTTCGTTGTTCAAATATCGATTCGCCACTACCTTGTCACAGTCAAGGTGCGGTTAAGATTTAGCACCGCCAGTAACGCACGTCCTTGCTCACACCACGAGTACGAGCAGAAGTATGCGAAAGATATTGGGAGATGAATACGGAAGAGAGGCGCCTTTTTAGCACATGCTGCCTGTAAAGGATTGAAAAAATGAATTGCTCTCCAAGCAGAAATCACCACCACCTATAGCAGGCGAAGAGATTGAGTTGCCACGTGAAAACAGAGTGACCCTGCTATTGTAGCATGTTGAAATCCTACCTATCCAGACTGAACACGGACATGTAGAATATATGTCCTGCATGCAATGAGTCCCCGCATTTCCCCTTAAATTACCTCGACGACAACTAGGTCCGTGCTTTCGGTTCCGGCTAGGCCGGATTATCGCTAAGCCATGAAAAAGTCTGCACCGCTATACAGCGACTTAAAAACAACAAAGTGGCAGGCACAGGCACACAATAGGAGAATTTTTAAATTTTGGAATCCCGCCAATTTTTTTTATTTTTGGACAACTAACAAATCTATGGATTACAGGATTTTTTGTTTTGTTTTACTCGCAATATTCGCCCTCCTGTGCACTAATTTTTTTCGCACTCTTTTTCAGTGCAAAGTTTGTTTTCACAAAAAAATGTTTTTATAATCTTTCATTTAGATTAGTGTTTTAATTGAAACTATTAGGTATGTATGTATGTCTGTGATTTTTGTTGAAACTGATTAACCGGTTATAGCTGAATCGATGATAGCGCGTCACTTCTCTCTTTCCTTCGCAGTACCGCGCCAGTTGGAGATCCCAAGTGTAACCAGGTCGTTCTCCATCTGGTCCGTCCAACGGAGAGGAGGCCTTCCCCTCGTCTTCCTCCGGCGGGTACTGCATCAAAAACTTTCAGAGCTGGAGTGTTTTCGTCCATTCGGACAACATGACATAGCCAGCGTAGCCTTCTCTTTTTATTCGCTGAACAATGTCAATGTCGTCGTATAACTCGTACAGGTCATGGTTCCATCGTCTGCGGTATTCCCCGTTGCCAATGTTCTGAGGACCATAACTTGCGCAAAATTTTCCTCTCGAAAACTCTTAGTGTCGTCTCATCTGATGTTGACATCGTCCAAGCTTCTGAACCATAAAACAGGACGGGAATAGTGATGAGCGATATTTCACTACCGGTGATTTTTTCACTGTGATCAATTTTTGTAAATATCAGTGATTTACAATCGCAGTTCAGTAATTTGAGTTTGATCACAGTAGCTATAGAGAAGTTCAGTGGTTTTGTTCGATCACAGTACATATAGGAGTTCAGTAATTCTAATTCGATCACTGTTGCAATGGCAGTTCAGTGATTTTAATTCGATCACTGTAGCAATAGCAGTTCAGTGATTCTAATTCGATCACTGTAGCAATAGCAGTTCGAAAAGTAACAATCACTGTTCCGTACCAATATCAGTTCGAAAGTATCAATCACTGTTTGGTAACAATATCAGTTCGAAAGTAGCAATCACTGTTCAGTAACAATATCAGTTCGAAAGGAGCAATCACTGTTCAGTGATCACAGTCGAAATTTTAGTTGATGATTTTGATAATTTTGGATACGGTGATTACAAAAGCAGTCAAATGTACCCAAAATTTATTAATTAGTTAATAGTGATTACAAAAGCAGGTAAATTTTGGATATTGTTAAAATTAATAAAAATGTAAAAGTAAAAAATTAAAAAAAAAATGTGGAGTATAAATTCTCATAAATTCGTTTTTTTTTTTGTTGTGATCACAATAGCAATATAAAATCACAGTGATTTAAAAATAGCAATCACTGAAATCACAGTGATTCAAAAATAGCAATATCGCTCATCACTAGACGGGAATGATAGGCGACTTATAGAGTTTGATTTTGGTTCGTAGAGAGAGGACTTTACTGTTCAATTGCCTAATCAGACCAACGTAGCACCTGTTGGCAAGAGTGATTCTGCGCAGGAGGCTGACATTGTTGGTGTTGTTAATGCTGGTTCCCAGGTATACGAAATTATCTACGACTTTGAAGTTATGACTGTCAACAGTGACGTGGGAGCCAAGACGCGAATGCACTGACTGTTTGTTTGATGACAGGTAAAAGCAGAACTAACGACGCGGTTGCTGCTTCCGATGATACCAATATCATCGGCGTAGGCCAGCAGCTGTAAACTTTATATAAGATTGTACCTTTAAAGAAGTCACACGATAGTGAGTCACCTTGTCTGAAACCTCGTTTGGTATCGAACGGTTCGGAGAGGTCCTTCGCAATCATGACGGAGCTTTTGGTGTTGCTAAACGTCAACTTACACAGCCGTATTAGTTTTTGAGGATACCAAATTCAGACATCGCGGCATTAAGGCAGCTCCTTTTCGTGCTGTCGAAACAACTTTAAAATCGACAAAAAGGTGGTGTGTGTCGGGTCTTCTGCAAGATTTGGTGAATATCTGGTCAGTTGTGGATTTTCCAGGTCTAAAGCCACACTGATACATCACCGCAATCCAAGAAATGCGATGGACGGGACAAGAACGGAAGAAGGTGGGTCTTTGTGACATCTACTACAGCGGCCATATAAAGGAGCGCAAATTCGGTGTGGGATTCGTGGTGGGAGAGAGACTCCGTCGCAGAGTCCTGGCATTCACCCCGGTGGATGAACGTCTTGCCACAATCCGCATCAAAGCGAGGTTCTTCAACATATCGCTGATTTGCGCCCTCGCCCCAACGGAAGAGAAGGACGAAGTGATCAAAGATACCTTCTATGAGCGCCTAGAACGTACCTATGAGCGCTGCCCACGCCACGATTTCAAAATCGTGCTTGGCGATTTCAACGCTAGGGTGGGTAAAGAAGGTGTTTTTGCCACAACAGTCGGAAAATTCAGCCTCCATGACGAAACATCACCAAACGGTCTGAGGCTGATCGACTTCGCTGGGGCCCGAAATATGATCGACTGTATTACCAGATTCCAGCACAAGAAAATTCATCAAGCAACGTGGCTGTCCCCTCGATTACGTTGTGATAGATGGACGACATGTCTCCAGTGTTTTTGATGTGCGTAGGCTTCGTGGTCCCAACATCGACTCGGACCACTATCTTGTAGCAGCTAAGATACGCCGTCTCTGTGTAGAAAAGCGCACACGTCAACAAACACAAGGAAGGTCCGACATCGAGAAGCTCCTATCACAACCGACAGCCGAACGATTTTCTACTCGACTTGCACTCCTGCTCTTTGAGAGCACTCATCAGCGAGAGAAAACAAACTGCCTACCTCGCAATGTTGCGCTCGACCGCAACACGAGCGGGATGGGAAAGATACCGAGAGCTGAAGAGGGAAGCGAGACGCATTTGCAGACAAAAAAAGAAAGAGGCCGAAATGCGTGAGTATGAAGAGCTTGACAAGCTGTTCCGACAGGGGTAATGCTCAAAAATTTTACGAAAAGATCCGGCGACTAACTGAAGGTTTCAAGACAGGAGCACACTCCTGTAGGACCCCCAGAGGTGTTCTAGTTATTGATGACCAGAGTATACTGAGTTTGTGGAGGGAACGCTTCTCCAGCCTGCTGAATGGCAGTGGAAGTACAACACCAGGAGATGGCGAACCCGATTCCCCAATCGACGACGATGGGGCAAATGTTCCATTGCCCGACCGTGAAGAATTTGCAATAGCAATTACCCACTTGAAGAACAATAAGAGGGCGGGGGCCGATGGATTACCGGCCGAGCTATTCAAATACGGCGGCGAAGAGCTGATAAGGTGCTTGCATCAGCTTCTTTGCAGAATATGGTCGGAAGAAATCATGCCCGACGATTGGAATCTCAGTGTACTCTGCCCAATACACAAAAAGGGAGACCCCAAAATCTGCGCCAGTTACCGTGGGATAAGCCTCCTCAACATCGCGTATAAGGTTCTGTCGAGCGTACTGTGTGAAAGACTAAAGCCCACCATCAACAAACTGATTGGACCTTATCAGTGTGGCTTTAGATCTGGAAAATCAACAACAGATCAGATATTCACCATGCGCCAAATTCTGGAGAAGACCCGTGAAAATAGGATCGACACACACCATCTCTTTGTCGACTTTAAAGCTGCTTTCGACAGCACGAAAAGGAGCTGCCTTTATGCCGCGATGTCTGAATTTGGTATCCCCGCAAAACTTATACGGCTGTGTAAGCTGACGTTGAGCAACACCAAAAGCTCCGTCAGGATCGGGAAGGACTTCTCCGAGCCGTTCGATACCAGACGAGGTTTCAGACAAGGTGACTCACTCTCGTGTGATTTCTTTAACCTGATGCTGGAGAAAATAATAAGAGAGCTAAATAGAGAAGGTACAATCTTCTATAAGAGTGTACAGCTACTGGCGTACGCCGATGATATCGATAACATTTGAAACAACACCCGCACCGTTAGTTCTGCCTTTTCCAGACTGGATAAGGAAGCGAAGCGTATGGGTCTGGAGGTGAAAGAGGGCAAGACGAAATATCTCCTGTCATCAAACAAACAGTCAGCGCATTCGCGTCTTGGCTCCCACGTCACTGTTGACAGTCATAACTTTGAGGTTGTAGATAATTTCGTCTACCTGGGAAGCAGCATTAACAGCAATAACAATGTCAGCCTGGAAATCCAACGCAGAATCACTCTTGCCAACAGGTGCTACCATGGACTAAGTAGGCAATTGAAATGTAAAGTCCTCTCTCTACGAACAAAAACCAAACTCTACAAGTCTCTCATCATTCCCGTCCTACTTTACGGTGCAGAAGCGTGGACGATGTCAACATCCGATGAGACGGCGCTAGGAGTTTTCGAGAGAAAGGTTTTGCGGAAGATTTATGGTCTCTTAAACATTGGCAACGGTGAATACCGAGACGATGGAACGATGAGCTGTATGTGTTATTCGACGACATAGACATAGTCCAGCGAATAAAATAACAGCGGCTACGCTGGCTAGGTCATGTTGTTCGAATGGATGAAAGTGATCCAGCTCTGAAAGTATTCGCTTGGTATAACCAATTGGCGCCAAACTACCAGAAGGAGGGATACGTGGCGCGCTGTTTTGGACTCGGCTATAACCGCGTAAGCGGTGTCTACGCCAGTCAAGAAGAAGAGAAATCTAAAAAATAAGAGCGGATCGGGAAAAACTGATTTTATATTTAGAATCAGAACCCTAAATATAGCTAAAATCGACTCAAAAACCTGAAAAAAAAAGAAGTGCGATAATTAATTTGTTTCAAATTATGCTCTTCGGTTATTATAAATACCACATTTATAGATTATTTAATATTTTTTGAATTGTTACTGTATATTTGTATTTTAATTATAAGAAGCGCCCTCAAATTCGCTTATTTGTTTTATTGTAATGTAATGTTATTTCATTCTTAATCAATGGCATTTTTTTATGTTTGTTTTTATGTATATTAATTTCTCCAATAATTCTAATATTTATGAATTTAATAAATATATTTGTATTTCACTATTTCTATCTTTTATTTATAGGTTGTTTTGTTGAAAGCAGCGGACTGGGGCCACCAATACACAAATATCGTTCACTCTTAAACAAAGATAATACCCCGTTCCTTGTGAATTCATCTACTGGGCCTATTCGAAGATTATGGAATTATTTAGTAAGGCAGGAACCAGCACAGGAAGTTTTTATTAAAGCAGTATTTGGAAAAAAATTGGATTATCGTACAATGACCCGAGATAATGTCGATTGTAAATTAGAATCAGGTAACTTATTATGAAATGTTTTTATTCGGGATATATATACAAATATACATACATACAAATATACTCATACATATTATTCTGTGTTTTGCACTTTTCGTCTGCTTCAATTACATAATTCTTAAATTTGATGATATTCAAATAATCATAATCTTGAGAACAGAATATAAAGAAACACATTTTTTCTATATACTTTAGGATCAGTGAATGAAAGTGACGAATCTGAGCATATAAGAGTAATACATAAGGACCATGAAGCTTTATTATCATTTTGCTTAAATAACAATTCGTCTGGGATGATTTCTCTAGCAAGTCCAAGAGAACTACAAGAATTAGATATTACGATGTTATTAGAATCCCCAAATTGGTACGAAGACGAATGTGATTATGACGTTTTATCTAAGGAAGCAGAGCCGTTGTCTACTGGATTTCTGGTTATTCAAACTCAAGAACAGTAAGTACATACTCATAGTAAAATCTGTATAATATTTTTGATTGTCGCGCAACGAAAAATTATCACAATATCGATGTTACCAATAGAGTTGTCGTTTGAATTCGACACATAAGGCTATGCTGATACCTATTAAAGGTGTTACCACTATATTGAATGGTAGCAAATTTTGTTTTACACATTTTAAACCATGTATGTATAACTCTTGGTATTTGACCAATCGACTAACCAAATGATCCAGATAGGGCATTAATCGAATAATAATATTCGGTTTGCAGTATCCGGATAGTCGTAATTTATCGACTATTCGATTAACCGCTCATTTCCGACTATCGGGTTAACCGTTCGTTTTCGACTATTCGAATAGTGGAAGTTCATTAAATTTATATTTTTATTTATTCAAATACTCGCAGCAGAGCAACTATTCGAATAGTCGCAGCAGAATAACTATTCGAATAATCGTAGTAGAACGACTATTCGAATAGTCGTAACATTGCGACGGTTAATATTCATACTAACGATTTTTAATGATCGATTTTCGGGTTGTTCGAATAATTTTAAGATCTTCAATGTAATATACCAGAAACCTGCAGAAGTGCAACGCCCTTCAAAAAACACCGTGTGCTTACTCTCATACTTTTCATACTTATGTATCAAAAACACTCAGCCAAACATGTCGAGGTAGTTTTAACACTCACAGAATTTTCCCAATAAGCTCATAGCGGTTGTAAAACACTTAACACTCTTCTGCTTATTCATGTTATTACATAAGCTGAGCGACAACACAGAAAAGGCGATTTGAGTATATGACATACTCAAATTGTAGCAACTCTCTGAGTATTTAGTACATATTACATAATTTGTTCCTCTTTGCGCGATCGTTTTGAGTGTTTTGTATGTGTATTACTCATGAGCAGGCGAATATGTAATTTAATATAATATGTATGTATTAGAGCTCTTGGTATTTGACTAACCGGCTAACCGAATAGGGCATTATTCGAATAACAATATTCGGTTTGCGCTATTCGGATAGTCGTCAATCATTGACTTTTCGATTAACCGCTCATTTTCGACTATTCGGTTAACCGTTCGTTGTCGACTATTCGAATAGTGCAAGTTCATTAATTAATCTTATTTTTATTGAAAAAAGTTAATCATTAAAACTAACAAAAAAACTTGCTTTAAAATAAAAAAAATAACAATGATTTCACGGGAACCATTAAGTAATGACAAACTAGTTTTTAACCATTTCAACTGGGCGAATGTATTAAATCAGTATTTTAAATAAAACGTCTATTGATATAAGAAAGTTAAAAGATTAACATTTGTTAGTTGCAAGCACCTTCTACGTAGTGTCACAATGTTTCCAGCAATGGAGAACATCCTCTCTGATTCTGATAAAGTGACTGGAATGCGGAAACTTTAAAAAATCAAAGGCTGTTTGTATTTCAAACAATTTTCATTTATTCGAATAGTGATAGTATAACTATTCAAATAACAGCAGTAGAACGACTATTGAAATAGTCGTAACATTGCCACTAATCGAATTTACGAACGGTTACAAACCTGATATTCGAATAATCGGTTTTCAGGTTAATCGAATAATTTTAAGAGCCCTAGTATGTATATACAACACTTATAGTAATGGCAAATTGAAACCGAAAAATGTTTATAAAACAGAAATAAAAATATTTATTCAATATTAAATTTAGAAATTATATAGAAAACTAGCATTTCAAAAGGTATAAGTTTTTACACACTTATACACACTCTCCCATACATATGTATGTACTTTGCCGTTTCTTGGGTGGGTTCATTTAAAAAAATGACTAAAATTCGAACATGAATTATATATTATTTGCAATGAGCTAAAACTTGATTACGACCTCTAGTCTTTTGTGTCCGTTGTCTTTCTCTCTGATTATGAAGGCGTTGGGAAGGCTCAGAGTTCGACGGCCTAGAGCGAGCTTGTATATTTCTAATATTTTGTTCTTCAAGCCGATAGTACAATATTATCTAAAATTTTAAAATCGATATGATTAAAATTCTGTTGAACAAATAAGGAAGGGCTTAGTTCGGATGTAACCGAACATTTTCTACTCTTGCAATTTAATTATTAGTATTATATTATACACTATTTGACCTACATATATATTGTATAAATAATATTATTAGTAATTTTCAACCTAACCTTTGTATGGTGTGTGGGGGGTACGTAAGAGAACCGACTGCAGAAAGTTTGGTTAATATAGCTTTATTAGTTTGCGAGATATATACAAATAACCGATTTGGGGGCGGGCCACGCCCACTTTCCCAAAAAAATTACATCCAAATATGCCCCTTCCTAGTGCGATCCTTTGTTTCAAATTTTACTTTTTTAATATTATTGAGTTTTCGGTTTTCGCCATTTTGTGGGCGTGGCAGTGGTCCGATTTTGCCCATTTTCGAAAGCAACCCCCTCACGGTCCCAAGGAACATGTGTTCCAAGTTATCTCAATTTTTACCCAGGTTATCCGTTGCACGGACGGACAGACGGACGGACGGACAGACAGACATTCGGATTTTGACTCGTCTCGTCACCCTGATCATTTTGGTATATATAACCTTATATCTATTTAGTTTTATGACTTACAAACAACCGTTATGTGAACAAAACTATAATACTCTCTTAGCAAATTTTGTTGCTAGAGTATAAAAATGTCCACACATCTTTATTACAACTCTTTTTCGAGTCAGTATATGGCGAAAATTTGACCACAAAAGTTAGTTTTTTTGTTCAAAATCTATCAAGAATTCAGTTTTTAATCTTTTATTTTTTCCTTCGTTCATTAGCTAGCAACAAATATTTCTGGTTTGTTGATTTGGATGAACCAATAATGAGTTATGATGTATACGGCAAGAACTTTTTTTGGACACTTCATGGAAGATGAGGTACCAACGGCTAAGCTTTCGGAATTTGTAAATATAATATACATATACTGTTTATATATGTATGTATATAAATATGTATATGAAATACAGTGGAACTTCTCTAACTCGTGAAATTTTAAATTTTGTATAATGTCCTGACCAAAAAGTTCGATTTATGGAAGGAAATTTGTATGAAAGTTGCACTCTATTGCCTCTTCAAGAGTTCGAGTTATGGAGAACTTCGAGTTATAGAAATTCGAGTTAGGGAAGGTAATTTGTATGAAATTTGACTTCTAAACGCTATTGCCAATTCAAGTGTTGAGTTATGGAGATCTTCGAGTTATAGAAAAGAAAAGTGCGGCTGAGGCTCATCGAATGCTTTCGGATACGTACGGTGAGGCTGTCCTAAGTGAAAAAAATCCTTAAATTTACAAAAAAAACGGCGGAAGCAAAGTTGTAGTCCTAATATTATACATGTATATTTGTTATTCAAATTTATTATAAAAAATTTGTACAGTGTTGATTAGATTTCTGGGGAAATTTAAAAGGAAAAAGATTTTTGATGACATATTTTGAACCAACTAAGCGGGAAAATCTATTAACCGAGTCCAATTATCCGAGAAAATTTACATGTGCTATATTTTTTCCCAATAACACCGTTAAATTAAACGGGGAACCAATTAACCATAGGGTCAATTAAACTAAAAGTACTGTATATCTACACATTTCCAATATTAAACTTTGAAATAATGTAGAAAATTATCTTATAAAGTATTGAATTTTTTGCTTATATTAGGTTGGCAAATATCTCCCTTCCGCCTTTTTGTATTTTGAATTTCGAGGCTATGTATAAAGCGCTACAGAGCTCGTATATGGCAATAATATAAATATTTGAAAGGTCTTGACATAACCTACAAAACGACGCGATGTATGATTAGTTTTGGATATTGCGTTCAACAGTTATAGACGTGTAAACATGGAGCGAGTGAAAACGACACGATCGGCCAGAATTGGCCAACATGACTCGTCAGAAGCTACGGGAGCTCGGATGGGAGGTTTTATCGCATCTTCCATATAACCCGGACATAGCGCCAAGTAATTACCTCCTGTTTCTGTCCATGGCGAACGCCCTTAGTGGTATAAAGTTCTTCGCAAATAAAAGGGGTGTTCTACGAGGTGTGTATTATGAAGTTGCCGTCTAGAGGGAGACATATTATCGAACGGCGGCGCATATTACATAGAACTAAATCCGATCACTGTAACACTTTTTATATAGCATTGAATAAAGTGCAAAAAAGCGGAAGGACCAAACTAATATATCTACGCTTGTACATAGTATGCATGAATGATTTTATTCAAAAAGAAAATATAAATTTATAATCTAAAATTTTATAAAACGAATGTAGAAATCTGTTTAATGGTTTTGGCCCTAATTGGTTCCGCTTATCAGTCGTAATATTACCTGCCAAAGAAAAGGCTGTTTCAGTCGAAGCACAGAATTGCAGGTACGGAAAGAATTTGTAAAGCAAGTTTAGATAAGTAATGGTAGTATTTTTGGATCGCATTTCCTTAAAAACTGTTTCGAAATCCTTACAAAGATCAACTAAAGATCTAAGTAATGAAATATTAATATCGCATAGCCGGTGGTTCTCTCCACTTTCTGCAAGAGCTTGGTTCACGTCATACCAATTGTCAACAATAGATTTACACATAGTATAATTCGAATCCCAGCGTGTTGGGCAAGGATTTTTTATTGATGTGGGCAATTTGTTCTGTAAGTTTGCTTTTTTATTTTAAAATTTTCTTACATGAAATTAGTAATTCGGGCAGTTCGATTGTTTCATCAAAAGATTTCCTAAAACATTCGATAATAAATGTGCATTACAATTTAAACGAGTTTTATTTTCTAGTGCTTTCACTATATTTATATTTGCTCTGTTACAAATATAATTTGTTCAATATTACATATATCAAACTGTTTAAACAATACTTTTAACTTTTCATATATATTAAAGAATTGGCCGCTGAAAATCCATTGATTTTATTCCTAAAATAATGTCACAGATTTAAAATCTTTTTGATAATGTAAAGTTTCACCTATAAAGTTCCGTTGAACACAATTGTCCACATATCAACTGCGGCAGCCATCACTTGAAACTTTCTCCTTAATATCTTTGCGAACTAAAGCTCTTTTATCTTCTGCATCTTTGTGCGTTATACGAGAAATTGTAAGCAAGTTTTAGATGTCAATATTTTCACCGTACGTTGCACCAATATTGATGAAAAACTTTATCATACCTTTGAAACCAGCGCCTTCCACGTATGCAAATGGGAGACAATCTTGAATAATCCAGGCACAGACAGCAATGGTTTATTTTTGTCAGCTTTTGAAACAGACCGCTAAACTTGTGGTTTCTTAGCAGCTAGGCACTGTGTGAGATCATTGGTAGTTTATGTCAATTATAGCTTTATTTTTAGCCGCCAAAATTGCTCGCCCACCCAACCATTCACTATTTTTGTTATTGAGGATACCTTTTTGATGAGTTCATTTTTCGCTAAGACAAAGTTACAGAAATTCGAAATCCGCTCGATTCGTCGAAAGGTACTCGACTTTTACCAATTGTCAGCAATTGGCCAGAGATGAAGATATCTGTCACGATATCATAAATGTATCGTTCAGTAACGTTCAACTCTCATGTACGTTGTTAGCTGAAGATAAAACTTGGACCATCGCGGAGTGTTTTGCTATATTACATGTTGATTCTTCAACACTTTTAAAATTTAACCGTAATTTTAATATTGAATGAGCAGTACGCAATCCTTCTAACAATGTGACAGCTATTCGAGAAGAAGCAACTGCAACCACAATATTGGGTCTTACACAAACAGTGGCTAAAACTAATGTCTTGTCAGTTCTACCAGGAACATTCAGGAAATATAAATCACTATTTCCTTTACCAATTGCCCTCATTAGTGTATCATAAACTTATTTTAGTTGCGTATTCAACATGGGTACATTCATTTGAACTTCTAAATATAATTCCTGGAGATCACATTCACGTTCCCGTTTATGTTATATCCTATCACTTTTTATATAAGTATTACATTTCCCGAAGAGCGAAAAAAAACTTGTTAAAAATGCACTAAACATAAACGCATTCTACTAAAAGAAAAACAGATTCGATCATTGCGATATAAATTTTTTACTAACTTTTAAACACTTCTTACGCTGTCACTGAATTTTGTAATGAAAACTTTTAGATCGAAAAAACGTAAACAATAGGCTTTTCCACTCTACACATGAGCATTATATGAGGCACAGTTTCTGTTAGATATGTTAAAATATCCAATTGGAATTATTATAAACGTAATAAATTCAAAATTTTAAATCTTCAAATATTCAACCATAGACAACATTTATTTTTTTTGTCAGTTGCGTTTTTTTTTTAATTTCTATCAAATGAAATGAAAATATTTTTACTTAGACCACTTTCACACAGGCAACTCCTGTTGCTAATTCTCGGGCGATTCTCTTTTGCTGTCGCCCATTGCGTTCACACGAGCAATTATTTTCGACAACTCTGTTCGTGTCTTTCTCTCATTCTCTTTCATATAATTTTCTCAACTTCTTGTAAGCATCGTTTCAAAAAAAAAATATATATTTCATTAACTAATTTTTATCGTTATTCTCCATTTTCTAATATATTTTAATTATATTATGCATATTTCTATATGTATTTGCAAATTACATACAAAATTAAATGATTAAAGTCAAATTTTCAAATATATTGTATATATTAATTTTAAAATGTGCGCAAATGCAACACTGTTACGTAGCAGCGAACTGTTACGAATAAGAACACAAAGCGTGTTGCCCGAACACAGCAGACTCGGTGCGATTCTCCTCTCCTCGTCGCCCCTCTCCTATAAAACTAAGAATTACCGCAACAGGAATTGCCTGTGTGAAAGGGCTCTTACATATACATTTTTCGTTTTGCTATCAGTTTCGTAATTTTGTTCAGCAAGCAGCTGTGAGCGCTCGTTACTCGACTCTCTGGCATGCGATTGCGATGTGAAGAGAATGACTCGCAAGACGTTTTTCAGTTTCAGATTAAGATTCTCCATCACCTAGTCTTTTTGATACCCTCACCTATTGTGGAGACAATTTATTAATGTATTTATTTTTATATACCTATGTTATTGTGATAAACATATTTAATATTAATATAATATAATATCCAATCTTAGGTCCCAACATAATTCTGCAATAAACTCCGAATCATCGGCTAATTTCCCGTCCGCTTCGCAATCAGGACGTGGAACCTCATTGGTAAGTGTATTGTATATATTTTATTATTCAACATTTTACTATTTCAGTTAACGAACTGTTTTGACAACATAACAGGGAGAATTAGATGTTAAAATTAGTTGGTCTCAATAGTCTAGCAAACTGGCCATTAGTCTAATCTGGAATACTTTATTATTTACAAACAAAAACTAGGCGCAGTAACTATAGTGTTATATATAATATATGATAGGGGTACACACAAGTTGTCGTAAAGTAACAATGTTTTGAACTTTTACACTTTTTAAAAAAGAATTGTAGTTGGATTGCTTACAAAATAAATTTACACAATTATTACATAGTGCGATATGTGTTTTGTTTTGTATATTGAATTTTTTTGTTTTTTAGCCAATCAGCTTTTTCAGATTTATCACATCAAAATTATAACGAGGTGCTAACAACCATACTATTTTTTAACTTTTTTATTTATGACTTATAACTTTATGGCAACTTGTGAGTATCCTTAATATATATAGTCAGAAAACAACACAACTCAAGTTATGTCAAAACTTTGTTCTGGTCGTATATAGAATTTCCACATTTATTTCCATATTGTATCAATATTTATGAATATCTGTTCAGTAGTATGATGAAAAGTAACAAAACCCGACAAAGGCTTCAAAATGGCAAAACAACACATTTTAGAATGTTTCTAACAGTTCATTCTCACTCCACATATGGGCGGAGAAATGGGATAACTTACTTATAATATAACGGTCCTATTTAAGGTATTAGGTGGGTTTCAGAGGTTCCAAAACTATTTGTTTAATACGCTTTTATTAGCTTCACTTGTATGTATGTTTCTTTGTTTGTAACTTTTTCAAGTGATACTGCACTGCAGGAAGGCGATCAAATAAGTGAGCAACTCAGTCAAAAGATGCGCTTAAAAGCATGCCACATATGTATGAACTTTTACAAAAAAGTACAAATAATAATTTTTTTTGTCAGAGCTGTGCCCTTGTTTTATTGAATTCCAATTTAGAACTAAAATTTACAATCATATTTACCTAACTATAAACCTAATTGTTTGCCACTGCGTGTTGTTTATAATCTGACTTGGCGCTTTCCACGAATTGCACTGCACGTGTTGCTAATTCGTCGGTTTGGCGGTGTCATATCACGTTGCTTCATGTTATATGATATAAGCAAGCGATATGTGATATTTAAATATGCAATGTGTTAATTAATCCCACCCTGAAATTCAAACGTCCTCTTTTTAATATTTGGGTTTTTCGAAAATTTGGTTGAGTCCATTGATTGCGGGTTGTGATAATTTTATGGATCGAACTTCTGCTGGTTTTTGTATAATGTATTTTCCAAAAATGAAGGTCATCACTATTAGAATAGTAATTAGGCTGATGATGGTTGCGTGCTTTATTCTATTTACTGTTTCTATCAGATTTACTTCTTTTGTATTGTTTACGTTTAGTTGTTTTATCATGTCTAGAGAGAGAATTTCTTCAATTTTGTTTGGAGCGAATGTATATTCCTTGTCCCATTTCCTCCAAAGTTGGAATATGTTGATTGTTGACCACATTTATTATTACATTATTTTTACATAAATCATTACATAAACATATTAGTAAAAAGTTATATTTTTTACAAGGATTTTTCATTCTGTATTTTGTTTCTTCACAATTAAGGATTGAACATTGATGTTAGTAATTTGTCCATTATTTTTTACAGCTCTTATATCCATTGTTTTACACATTTGTTTATCTACTGTTGGAAGGCTTACAATGTAAATTATAATTTGTCCATTAGTTGAAATTTTTATTTCAGAAAATTCAAGAGCTTCATCTAAATTTATATAAGAAATATCATCTCTATCTATTATTGAAGTTATACTTCTTATACGACTTCGGAAAAGGTTGCGATAATTGTTTAACGCTTCAGTGGAGAGGGAATAGCGTTGAGCAATTGCCGCGAGAGAGAGAGAGAGAGTGAATGAGAGTAAAGCAGAGAACTTAAAGCACTTGCCATGCTTATGCTATTTGAGCAATTCTTGTTTTTGTAGAACAATGTTTAAATTTTTGGTTGATGACATATTCACATGTGTACGTATATGTATGATTGTATGCTTGCGCATTATTTTTCTTTCGTTTCTGTTTCATTTCTGCGAATTCTCAACTATTTTGTGTGACTTTAGGTTGAAATACTCTGCGTTGGCCTTAGAAACGTTAAAACTATACTTAACAAGATCATTTATGTAGTCAGTCTTCATTTATTTTCTTTGCAAATCGAAAGTATTAGCACCCGCGATGAGGAGGTATATCGTTTTATCTGACAGCGTGAAGTTTATGAACTTCATTTCTAATTTTGTCTTGTGGCATTTTATAAATGATGTTTCTTCGATGATAGCTCGGTTACAACGGATAAAACCACTTCTGAGTGGTAATTTTAATGAATAAATTTCAAGGTTTTATACAAATAATTATATATAATAATGCAGTCAATAAGTACAGTAGGGCAATTCACAATCTGGTGCATATTTAAATTTTTGGTTGGTGACATATTCACATGTGTACGCATATGTAGGATTGAATGCTTGCGCATTGTATGTATGTGATTGGCGTTGCAACCGTTTAGCCGGTTATAGCCGAATCGACGATAGTGCGCCACCTCTCTCTCTCCTTCGCAGTTCGGCGCCAGTTGGAGATCCCAAGTGTAAACAGGTCGCTCTCCACCTGGTCCCTCCAACGGAGTGGAGGCCTTCCCCTTCCTCGGCTTCCTCCGGCGGGTACTGCATCGAACACTTTCAGGGCTGGAGCGTTTTCGTCCATTCGGACAACATGACCTAGCCAGCGTAGTCGCTGTCTTTTTATTCGCTGAACTATGTCAATGTCGTCGTATAACTCGTACAGCTCATCGTTCCATCGTCTGCGGTATTCGCCGTTGCCAATGTTCTGAGGACCATAAATCTTGCGCAAAATTTTCCTCTCGAAAACTCCTAGTGTCGTCTCATCTGATGTTGACATCGTCCAAGCTTCTGTACCATAAAGCAGGACAGGAATCATAGGCGACTTGTAGAGCTTGATTTTGGTTCGTCGAGAGAGGACTTTACTGTTCAATTGCCTACTCAGTCCAAAGTAGCTCCTGTTGGCAAGAGTTATTCTGCGCTGGATTTCGCCTCCTTATCCATGCGGGAAAAACCAGAACAAACGGCGCGGTTGTTGCTTCCGATGATATCAATATCATCGGCGTACGCCAGGAGCTGTACACTCTTGTAGAAGATTGTACCTTTTCGGTTTAGTTCTGCAGCTCTTATATTTTTTTCCAGCATCAGGCTAAAGAAGTCGCACGATAGTGAGTCACCTCGTCTGAAACCTCGTTTGGTATCGAACGGCTCGGAGAGGTCCTTCCCAATCATGACGGAGCTTTTGGTGTTGCTCAACGTCAATTTACACAGCCGTATTAGTTTTGCGGGGATACCAAATTCAGACATCGCGGCGTAAAGGCAGCTCCTTTTCGTGCTGTCGAAAGCAGCTTTAAAATCGACAAAAAGGTGGTGTGTGTCGATCCTCTTTTCACGGGTCTTCTCCAAAATTTGGCGCATGGTGAATATCTGGTCAGTTGTCGATTTTCCAGGTCTAAAGCCAAACTGATAAGGTCCAATCAGTTTGTTGACGGTGGGCTTTAGTCTTTCACACAGTACGCTCGATAGAACCTTGTATGCGATATTTAGGAGGCTGATCCCACGGTAATTGGCGCAGATTGTGGGATCTCCCTTTTTATGGATTGGGCAGAGCACACTGAGATTCCAATCGTCAGGCATGCTTTCTTCCGACCATATTCTGCAAAGAAGCTGATGCATGCACCTTATCAGTTCTTCGCCGCCGTATTTGAATAGTTCTGCCGGTAATCTATCGGCCCCCGCTGCTTTGTTGTTCTTCAAGCGGGTAATTGCTATTCGAATTTCTTCATGGTCGGGTAATGGAACATCTGTTCCATCGTCATCGATTGGGGGATCGGGTTCGCCATCTCCTGGTGTTGTACTCTCACTGCCATTCAGCAGGTCGGAGAAGTGTTCCCTCCATAATCCCAGTATGCCCTGGACATCGGTTACCAGATTACCACCTTGGTCTCTACATGAGGATGCTCCGGTCTTGAAACCTTCGTTAAGTCGCTTCATTTTTTCATAAAATTTTCGAGCATTCCCTCTGTCTGCCAGCTTCTCAAGCTCTTCGTACTCACGCATTTCGGCCTCTTTCTTTTTTTGTCTGCAAATGCGTCTCGCTTCCCTCTTCAGCTCTCGGTATCTATCCCATCCCGCACGTGTTGTGGTCGTTTGCAATGTTGCGAGGTAGGCAGTCTGTTTTCTCTCCGCTGCGAGACGGCACTCCTCATCGTACCAGCTTGTTTTTTGTCGTTGCCGAAAACCAATTGTTTCGGCTGCAGCGGTACGCAGTGAGTTTGAGATGCCGTTCCACAGTTCCCTTATACCGAGATGCTGATGAGTGCTCTCAGAGAGCAGGAGTGCAAGTCGAGTAGAGTATTTCGTGGACTATACTAAACAAGATCATTTATGTAGTCAGTCTTCATTTATTTTCTTTGCAAATCGAAAGTATTAGCACCCGCGATGAGGAGGTATATCGTTTTATCTGACAGCGTGAAGTTTATGAACTTCATTTCTAATTTTGTCTTGTGGCATTTTATAAATGATGTTTCTTCGATGATAGCTCGGTTACAACGGATAAAACCACTTCTGAGTGGTAATTTTAATGAATAAATTTCAAGGTTTTATACAAATAATTATATATAATAATGCAGTCAATAAGTACAGTAGGGCAATTCACAATCTGGTGCATATTTAAATTTTTGGTTGGTGACATATTCACATGTGTACGCATATGTAGGATTGTTTGCTTGGGCATTATATTTATTTAATTTCTGTTTCATTTCTGCGAATTCTCAACTATTTTGTGTGACTTTTGGTTGAAATACTCCGCGTTGGCTGTTGAAAAGTTAAGACTATACTTCACAGGATCATTTCTGTAGTCAGTCTTCATTTACTTTCTTTGCAAATCGAAAGTATTAGCACCCGCGATGAGGAGGTATATCGTTGTATCTGACAGCGCAGGGTTTATGATATCGGTACTCCTTGCCGGAGATTTCAATGTAAATTCCTCATTGCCAGAAGCTGAACCATTACTGGCATTTCTCAGAGAGAAATTTTCATTAGAAATGATTAATGGAAGAAATGATCCTACGACAAAAGGAGGTACGACTATTGATACGGTATTCGCGAGAAGTATAGATAAAATAGATGTAAGACATTTCATATCGTATTTTAGTTATCATAATCCAATTGTAAATATTATAGATATCAATCCGTCAGAACCCAGAAATGATAATTGATTTGGACTTTGGTTTATAAAATGTGCATAATAAATTTATAAAATGTGAATTTAAGAAAGTGTTGGTCAGTTCACCATTTTTTTATCCTTTCCCTCTCGCTAGTTTTCTTTCATACAAAATGACATACAAATTTTACGTTTTTTTAGTTTCATCGCAATAGAAATATAAAATCGTAGTGTCCAGTTTTTATAGTTGCCAATCTTTTACGTAATTGGAGTGTAACTAACCGATGTGATTTAAATAAAGTGGTTAAGTATAAAAAAGTCTAACAGCCGGTTTCACAAAATTTTTTAATAGAAAGTTATAAGCTCCATTTAATTTAAATTTTTATTTAACATTGCACTTAAGTTTCCTGCGTTTCACCATTATTGACATTTGGCATCCAAAAAATTAGAAGGCAGGGATGTTACTAAGAATAACAGCTGATTTATGTAAACAAATAAATTGTATTTGTTTGTCAAAATGGGAAACAAATTGGAATCAGCTGAAAGAAAAGCGTACATATGAGAGTATTTAAATAACCGTGACCATTTAAATAAAAATTAAGTCAAATGGTGAAACTGAAATTAATTATTTTTCACTTAAATTTGTTTCGTGAAACCGACTGTAAGTGTAATGGAAACATTCGGCCCTATTACCGTTGTCGTTTTAATAGTCGTCGTCGTTTCGTTCGTAAATTGGTATTCTTGAAGTATATCGTAACGCCTAAGAAAAGTTAGCGCGTAGGGACTCCACGCACCTTTTGCTATGTCAATTTCTTCATTTGATAAAATAAATGAATTTATTATATTAGCTTTTGCCCAGTGTATTGCGTTTGAGATATTTAAAACTTCTTCCTTAATTATCTCTAATTTATATTTTAATTATAAGAACGATTCTGTTTCTGAAAATTTTTAATTTTGTATAGTTATAAATTATGTTATTTGTAATATTTGTTATTTCACTAATTTCTTCGTTGTGAGTTTATTCATAGTCTTTATGGTCTGGACTTTATTGTGTTCTAATCTGCTTTATTAATTGGAATATGAAGGTATAGTTGGGATTCTGTCGAACTTTTTCGATTTTAATGGACTTTTCTATATTGTCAATTGTTTCTATATATTGGTTTATATTAATTTGGTGTATTATCTTTAATGTTCCTGTCTGCATCTTTGTCTTCTGCCACCAGTTGTGAGTTTGAATAGTCCAATATTTGTACGTCCGCCAGGCATAGCGGTAGTAGTAGTAGTCTGAAAATGTCGCTACTTATTTTAATTCCGTATGCTTCTTTTATGAATAATCTGACCCTTTTCCGTTAATATGGTACTAATTCTATCTTCTTTAACTATTTCTTTACTGTAGGGTTTACTTAATTTTGTTTCTAATCTCCTATTTTTCTTAAATAATCTTTAAAAATTACATGACCTGGTAGATATGTTTTTATTTCCTGTTTTTTTTCCTATTGTAGTACTCAATGTATTTACATTGCTTCTGCGCTAATTTTTGCAAATTACTTTGCCTGGTTTTTCAATATCTTCTGGTGTAAATGTTACATTTCCATGGAAAAATAAATCTACTGGCTCTTTCACTGCTCTTTCTAATAGCTCTTCGAAATTTCTGTGTCCACCATTTTCTTTGATGCAACGTATTATTTCGATTAGGGTGGAGTGGAATCTTTCCACCTGTCCGTTACCTTGGCTTTAATATGGAGGAGGTATAAATTTCTATTCCTTTCTGCAGTCGTTTATTTTAGCCATTTCCTTATACAGTCCAAAAATGAAAGAAATCTGATAATAACCACGCCAACCATACAAAGGTTAGGTTGAAAATTACTTAAAGTGCGTTAACTCACTAACGAAAAACGTCAGAAACACCAAATTTTACATAAGAAATGGCAGAAGAAAGCTGCACTGAGATTTTTTTACAAAATGGAAAATGGGCGTGGCGTCGCCCACTTATGGGTCAAAAACCATATCTCAGGACTACTTGACAGATTTCAATGAAATTAGGTATATAATATTTTCTTGACACCCTGATGACACGTGTGAAAAATGGACGAAATTGGTTCACAACCACGAAAACTTCCCATATAACTCATTTTTGAATTTCATCTTATTCCTTCACTTTATAATATATACATTAGGAACCAATGAAGATAGCGAAAACTTTACACAAACACTGTATATGATCTGTTGCATCACTTGTGAAAAAATTGTCAAAATGGAACCATGACTTTTCAAGGCCCCTGATATCGAACATGAAGAACTCAGTGCCTAAGGATAATTTTTCCCCGAAAATATACTTAGGTAAATCCCACAGATATTTTAATGTAATTCATTACCTCTGAATTTTTTTCTTATAACAGTCTGTACCTGAAATGGTAAAAATCGGGTCTTAACTTCCCCCAGATCCCATATACCTAATTATAAGTAATATTATATTAAGTGAGCGTATAGTCTTCGATACATTGTATCTTGGTGGTGAAAACGAGTGAAATCGGTTTAGGAATTACCTCAGTGCCCATATACTATTTATGATGATTTTCGTTATTCTATTGAACTTTATACCCAATATATGGGTCGAATTGTGTTATCTTTATAAAATTATGTCAATAAATTGCGAGAGTATAAAATGTTCGGTTACACCCGAACTTAGCCCTTCCTTACTTGTTAATTACTGCGTATTTGGTGAACTTATCTAAGCCGTCTTTACAATTTTATTTTCTGTCAAACATATATCTATGTGTACTGTATGTCCTGGGTATGTCCTGGATATGTGGGTAGTACGGTTGCCGTTAGTATAGGTTGATTTGGATGTCTTTCGTATTTATTCTCCTTGCATATAGTGCAAATGGCTATAATTCTTTTTATTTTGTTTAACATACCAGGGAAATATTTATTTTCAAGAATTTGTATCCTATTTTCTTTTAAGTTTCTTTGAGCTCTGTATGAATGCCATTTATAACAGATGGATTAAGGTATCGTTTCAAGTGAGAAACAAGTAATTGTTCATTGTAATTATATGTCTATGATTAGTTGTAAAAACTATCTTGAATTGGTATGAAGGTACATAATCAAGTTTAAAAAATATTTGATTCTTAAAATCATTAATTAGAACTTCTGCACAAGGAATTAGATTGTGACCTGAACTTTCGTCACTGTGCATTGTGGGTGTGAGTGAATTTATCTTTTTCCTTGAAACTAGATTCGCTTTACCGAGTTTATAAACAAGTTCATAATTATATTCTTCTAAAATGGCTTTCCATCTCTTCATCTTACTATTAGTATTGTATGGCTTAGAATTGAACCGTAAAGATAACTTCTTAATGAATTAAGTGACCAAATTATAGAAAGCATTTCCTTTTCATTATTGTCTTATAAAAAAAAGTATAATATTAAAAATTTGTTTTTCCTACTTGCGGCCCAAAAATGTCTACAAAAGTATGGTGGGTAATTTCGATGTCTCCGACAACAGATTTTACAGAGAATGGTTTTTCTTTTAAAATTGGATTCCTAATTTTAGTTGACTGGATATAATTTTTATTAGATCCAGTATCAATTAAAAATTCTATCGTGTCTCCGTGCCTTGTTTTAAATTCGTAATAAGGCAGCGAAGATGGTGCTATTCTAAAAAATTAATATTATCATGTTCGTTAGTTTTAGTATGTGTATTCATTTGGTTTGTTTTGTTATAATTATTATAAGGATTGGCATCATAGATACCGTTTGGTTCTGTGTTATAGTGATAATCATCGGAATGTTCTAATTCCGTATTAGTATGAAAATGTCTTTGTTTTTTATTAGGAGAGTGTGCCATCTGTGTAGAGAGTGGTCGTTTATAATTTACGCGTCTTGATTGTATGGAGTTATCTACTTCCATAAGAGTTGATGGCTTTGTGGGCAAGTTATTCCTATTATAATTGTTATGAGGAATAGTGGGTGAGTACTGGGGATAATAATTTAGTTGACGACCAAGCCCTTAGTTTGGTTTAGGTGGTGTAAGAGGACCATGAGAGTAGTTAGGATTACAATTTGGTTTACTACCAAATGCGAAGTTATTTGAGTTATTATTATAATGATTTGGTTGATGACCAAATGCAAAGTTTTGTTTGGGCTTATGAGAATACGTAAGTTCTGGGTAGAATACTTGATTATTTCTAAAATTATTATATTGAGGGAGTCGTGGTTGGAAATTAGTTTTATGTGCATTATGTACATGATTTATTTTAAATGTCTAGTGTCCAATTTTTGACATAAATGTAAAGCTTTGTCTAAAATTAGTGAAAGGTGTTGGTAAACTTTTTGGTAGAATGTCGAGATGTCGTCGTGGCGTTGAGCTAATGTCGTCATTTATTATTCGGGTGTGCCTATGTCTCTCTAATCCGAATAATGCATCATAAGACATTTACTAATTTGAGACCAGTCAAGAGGAGTAATACGAGGGTTGCTATATATATTTCTGGTGCAATCTGACATTTCCATTGGAAAGTTTGACATTTTTTAGCATAACATCACTCAGAACGTTTTGTCATTTAATCGTGAATTGTTTTATTTACAGGGAATTAAAAAATTCATCTCGGCCAAAAAATGGATTTAACTCGTGAACATTTTCGTGCGATCATTTTTCACAACTTTCGACGTGGATTACGCGACAAGAGTGCATCGATGAACTAAAATCTTTGTATGGCTATGAAGCACCATCCTATAGCACTGTGAAAAACTGGTACAACGAATTCAGTCGTGGCCGACGCTCGCTCAAAGACGAATTCCGTGAAGGTCGTCCAAAAACAGCCGTTGTGCCAGAAAACATCGATGCCGTACGTGAACTGATAATGCAAGACCGTCATGTAACATACCTTCAGATAGAGGCATGCCTATGCATTTCTCCCACCAGCATACATTCGATATTGCATGAACACCTAGCCGTAAAATAGGTTTGTTCTCGTTGGATCTCGCACAATTTGTCAATCGCTCAAAAAAAGGCTCAAAAAAGTGCTTCGAAAATTGGTTTGAGCGCATGCAAAATTGTATAAATCTTGATGGAGAATATTTTGAAAAACAAGAAAACCATTTTCGTTGATAAATATTCCTATTTTCATTATCAGGCCAGAAATATATATAGCAACCCGCGTATATGACTCCAAGACGGTGTCGGCATCGCAAACTATTTTATGTCTAATTGTATGTAATGTTGCAAAGTATTTAGGGGTGTTCTTTACCCCATCGTATGCTTTAAATATTCTGTCGATACTCTTTCTACAGGAGTTAAATTCTCCAGATCGTCCAGAAAATTCTCTAAGGCATTTTACCATGTCAGGAATTTTGTCAAGTGCGTTTATCATAACGCTGTAGCCGGCTACGTTCGATGTGCTCATTCTTTCGGGCACCTGCCTAACTATAGAATTTATTAATATGGAATTAGAAGTGGGTGGATTAGAGGGCAAAAAAATTTTTTTTTATCTGAATGTTATAATGAAAACTTCGTATTCTATAATGGCAACTAACTTCCATTCTAATTAAAACAATTATGAATAGTAACATTTTCTTTCTTTTATAATAATAATAGTTATTTCATCCTCTTGCAACATTTTTTTTTTAAATCAAAAAAATTAAATTAAATTTTTTTAATAATATGATCTCTGTATTATAATTTTCATTCGGTTCTATAATTTTGACATAGTTAACCCGCATTTCCCTATCTGCTACTAATAAAATATCCGCGGAAATTACATTTCAAACTAACAATTTCGTTTGAATTAAATCGGGAATTTTTAAATATAATTTGACTAAATAAATTTTATCTTAAATTTTCATTAAATTATATATTTTTAACAAGCATGAATTGGGACTTTAAATACATTATGCCACTGCTTTGAAGAACTCAAATAAAAATCTGAAAATATCTCTTCCTCCTGTTATCTCATATTTTTATCTATTAATAAAATGTTTAATAGTTCTCCTAAACATGACAGTGTTAATTTCGGGAATGTGTATGAAACCTATGAAATAAATCGTCTGACACTAGAATACAGATTGGTTCTCACATACCATATAAGTTGGACTAAATATTACGGTTTCGCTTCAACTGAAGGATACTGAACATACAGATCAATAAAATAACAACAGTGGTTGATTACATAACTTTTTATCAGAAGAATTATAAAAAACACTGGGAGCACTAGAATTCGGGATATATTCCTAATTTCCTTGCTAGATATAAACAAAAGAAAAAACTGCAAAGTACAATGAAAACTATTTATTTAAACCCAGGTTTACACAGTAGTTACGTGACACAAATGTAAGATAACTGGAGTTCTTTTAGTTCTATTCCAAAGCAAGTTCTTCAAATAAAATTGTCTGCACATTCGTTCTTCATTTCTCTACTTGCTGATTTTTGGTAGAAACTTTGAACTTTTGAGACGAATTCTCTGACCCCTGAATTTGATTTACACATGTAGTTAAAACAGCGCTGTTTTGACCATCGACTATTTTAGGTTTTTTCCAATCGCACAAGACTGAGATCCAATAAATATAGCCAATAAATTATTTATATTGACACGATGATTTATTGGCTATATTTATTTGATCTCAGTCTTGTGCGATTGAAAAAAACCTAAAATAGTCGATGGTCAAAACAGCGCTTTTTCAACTGCATGTGTATATCAAATTTACAGGATTGGGGTCAGAGAATTCGTCTCAAAAGTTCAAAGTTTCTACCAAAAATTAGCAAGTAGAGAAATGAAGTTATAAGAAGATTGATTTGTCTGCTACGGTTTGAAGAACGAATGTGCAGACAATTTTATTTGAAGAACTTGGTTTGGAAAGAAAAAAAGAACTCCAGTTATCTTACATTTGTGTCGCGTAACTACTGTGTAAACCTGGGTTTAAATAAATAATTTTGATTGTACTTTGCAGTTTTTTCTTTTGTTTCTATCTAGCAAGGAAATTAGGAATATATGCTGAATTCTAGTGCTCCCAGTGTTTTTTATAATTCTTCTGATAAAAAGTTATGTAATCAACCACTGTTATGTTATTTTATTGACCTGTATGTTCAGTATCCTTCAGTTGAAGCGAAACCGTAATATTTAGTACTACTTACATATATAATATGTGAGTAGCAAACTGTTATTCTAGTATCTGACGATTTATTTTATAGGTTTCATTCACATTCCCGAAATTAACACTGTCATGTTTAGGAGAACTACTAAACATTTTATTAATGGATAAAAAATATGAGATAACAGGAGATATTTTCAGATTTTAAGATTTTTATTTGAGTTCTTCAAAGCAGTGGCATAATGTATTTAAAGTCCCAAACCATGCTTGTTATATTTCTTACTATACATAGTTTTTATTAGATTTAAATATTAACTTTATTTTGATATCATGCAATAATAAAACTTAGATTTATAAAAATATATAATTTAATGAAAATTTAAGATAAAATTTATTTAGTCAAATTATATTTAAAAATTCCCGATTTAATTCAAACGAAATTGATAGTTTGAAATGTAATTTCCGCGGATATTTTATTAGTAGCAGATAGGAAAATGCGGTTAAACTATGTCAAAATTATAGAACCGATTGAAAGTTATAATGCATGAGATCATATTATTAAAAAAATGCCGAAAAACTGATAGCCTTGTTTTCTGCTAAAAAAAATAATTTAACTACGCTTTCACAAAAAAGCGAAAAAATTCTTCCCATTTTTCTTTCCTTCTAAAATACAACCTTTTGTAACGCAGGGTCAAAACTTTGCTGTCACTACTTACCAAACATTTTATAATTGAATCATGAATCACAACATCAATTTGATAAAAAAAACAACAAAAATAATGTTGTATATCAAAGTGTATTCAACAAAGTGAACCAGGTATATGACATTTCATTTTTTTTACCCGAATTTGATATGTTTGTTTCCATTGATTAAACCCATACATTTATTCAAAAATTCACATTTTGAAATTCAAAAGTAAACAAATTTTAAACCAAAAAAAAAAAAATATTTTTTAAATGAATAAAAGAAAATGCCGAATACTTTCTGCTTAGGCAAAACAACTCATGGAAGCAATTTACTAAGGTTTTGTGCTCCAACTGACAAATTGCAAACAATTTTATCAATATATATTATATTGTTAAAGTTAAAAAAAGACGGGTTAAAACAAATACATGAATTGTTTACTATTTTATTGTCAATAGCGGGTATGTCAAATACTTAGTTCACTTTGTTAAATACACTTTGTTGTATATCATGATGAAAATGAACATAAGCGCAAATGACAACAAACTTAATGTTGCCTGTGATTGTATATCATGATTGAATTATACAAGATTTGGTAAGTGAACATATTTCTCACTCTTTTTGGGTGTACATGTTTTTCTCGAAATAGTATATTCAGAAAACCGTTCAAAAAGTTTTATATGGTAGCAGATTTACCAATACCATGGGTAGTCAATACTGCTTAATTTTTTTTATAACTTTTAATTAAAAATACGTGAATAAATGTTTGTGTAAAAACCTTGGAACCGTTTTTTTTAATTACCTTATTCAGTTGTATATATGGAGATGCTGATCTCTTTTCTTCACGTATTGGATTTCAAACATGTACGATTGAAAAAAATTAAACTACAGTCCAAAAGAAATTGCAAGAACGCAAAATAAAACTGTTGTAGTAGATAATCGGTCCAAGTCATTCTAAATGTAATCAGTCAACATTTTGTATCCATTGACCGAACATTCCTTGCCCTTTAATTGTAGCGAAAGCATAATCTTTAGGACAACTTCTGAAAGGCTTCGAAACTTAAACCAACTAAAACTGGCTAACTGAACGCCAGGACAAAGGAAAGTTCGTAGGTGAAGAAGTTTTCATTCCGAGGATTCCGGTGATACCAACCGATTTGCCGTTTGAGTTTAAACGACTTCAATTGCTTCTATGACCGTTAACAAATGAGAAGGCTACTCCTTGAAAGTATGTGGTCTGAAATCATAAAATTCATGTTTTTCCAATGGTCAATTATAAGTATGTGGCATGTTCACGGAACAGAAGACCGCGTTATTTGTTCTCTTGCGCCTTATTATAAAATGTAAAAGGTCTGATTATAAATTACAAGGTGCTTCACTGAAGAGTGCTACCCATGCACCAAAATACATAGCTAATAAAGGATCATTAAAATACTTGATTTTTTATTATCCTATTCAATGCATTAAAATGAACTCAATAAAATCAAAAATATGCTCATTTATTGTCTCTAAGGCGGAAGAAACTTCTCCGCTGGGCCAGCTAGTATATTTATAAAAATTCTAAAACTTGCTTACAGCAATTTTTTCTTAGATACGTTGATTTTTATGTTTTTTATTTTTTTTTTAATATTTTTCTTTTTCTTTATAAAAATTCTAAAAGTTTCTTTCCGCTTTTTTTTATATATTTATAAACTTTTTTTTAATTTCTTTCGATTTTTTTTTAATTATCAAATGTTGCTTACAGCAATTTTTTCTCGATTACTTTTTCTCACTTTCTTATGTATTTATTAAAATTCTCAAAATTTTTCTTAAACATTTGTTTGCATTTTTTATATTTATAACAATTTTCCTTCTTTAATTATCTTGGTATTTTTTTTCTTTAATTACAACTTTTCTCTCTTTATTTATATTTTTTGTTTCAACAGAATATATGGGATTTTGTTTGACTCTTTGAAATGATCCTGTTCTTATTGTACTGAGGTCCCTCGTAGTTTGATTGATCCCTTGTCGCCAAGTAGTCACTTTCGTTAAAAATTATTTTTTTGAATTATAACATACGCGTGGCCGTACTTTATAATTTTCGGTTTTTTGTTTGTAATTTTTAAAACTTTCCTTGTTAACGATCGCGTAGCCGTACTTTTTAGTTTTCGGGCCGTTTATCACTATCCGCCGGTGGTCCCTGCTTCATTATATTATTTAAAATAAAAAAAATATTTTTTTTTGTCAGATCTATCTATAGTAACAATGTTTTGAGCTTTTACACTTTTTAAAAAAGAATTGTAGTTGGATTGCTTACAAAATAAATTTACATAATTATTACATAGTGCGCTATGTGTTTTGTTTTGTATATTGAATTTTTTTGTTTTTCAGCCAATCAGCTTTTTCAGATTTATCACATCAAAATTATAACGAGGTGCTAACAACCATACTATTTTTTAACTTTTTTATTTATGACTTATAACTTTATGGCAACTTGTGAGTATCCTTAATATATATAGTCAGAAAACAACACAACTCAAGTTATGTCAAAACTTTGTTCTGGTCGTATATAGAATTTCCACATTTATTTCCATATTGTATCAATATTTATGAATATCTGTTCAGTAGTATGATGAAAAGTAACAAAACCCGACAAAGGCTTCAAAATGGCAAAACAACACATTTTAGAATGTTTCTAACAGTTTATTCTCACTCCACATATGGGCGGAGAAATGGGATAACTTACTTATAATATAACGGTCCTATTTAAGGTATTAGGTGGGTTTCAGAGGTTCCAAAACTATTTGTTTAATACGCTTTTATTAGCTTCACTTGTATGTATGTTTCTTTGTTTGTAACTTTTTCAAGTGATACTGCACTGCAGGAAGGCGATCGAATAAGTGAGCAACTCAGTCAAAAGATGCACTTAAAAGCATGCAACATATGTATGAACTTTTACAAAAAAGTACAAATAATAATTTTTTTTTTTGTCAGAGCTATACCCTTGTTTTATTGAATTCTACTTATGACTAAAATTTACAATTATGTTTCACTAACTTTAAACCTAATCGTTTGCCACTGCGTGTTGTTTATAATCGCTGACTTGGCGCTTCCCACGAATTGTACTACACGTGTTGCTAATTCGGCGGTTTGGCGGTGTCATATCACATTGCTTCATGTTATATGATATGAGCAAGTGATATGTGATATTTAAATATGCAATGTGTTAACTTACGTATATAGCGGGGAATTTAAAATGCAAACACGCACACTAAAAAAATTTGTGATAACATAAATATAAAAATAACAGCACAGCAAGAGAAATGATATGAAATAATCCAAAATACATGGACTTCAGGTATTAAAATTTAGTTTTACAATTGTAAAACTAGGCCTATAATAGGAAGAAATTTTGGTGTTTTCATGTTAAAATTCAGATGCTTATCATTTAATACGTTTCAGGTGGAAAACCTGTATGTTTAAATGATTGTAACTATTTTTTTAGTGGTACTGAAACTTAAAATTTTGAGCAGTACTGTAAGAAAGTGCCCTAAAAGTATTTACCGCCTTCCTATAAAATTCAACCATCGATGGAGTTATTTAAATAACATATGTACAGAGTAAAATCTGAAACTGCCTAATTCTCGATTTTGCGATTTCCCCTCTTAGCAGCACTGTTGCCCGAATCACATCAAACTAAAAAGTTAAAAATAAGTATAGTTTAAAAAAGTAAAAACACGCTTTAAAGCGCTGTGAAGAAGCGTGGGTGCTTTATATTATATTTTTCTCATTTTTTGTTAATTATTTTGGTCAGCATAGAATATTAATATTTATTTTTAATTTTTTAGTTCGATATGGTATAAAAGCGTGTTCTTTAGTTTTTTAAACTATATTTATTAATATTTACAATCATATAATTTATTTATACAATTCAGCATTTCAATATTTACAGTGGCTCACAGCTTATTTCGTGTAAGCAACAATTTTGATAATACTGATATGAAATTAATATTTTTTGCTCTGAACTAAATGAACGAATGATGCAATTATATTGATAATTTAGTTTTAAATACAAAACATGTAAAAAAATTTACAAAAGTATTCAAATTCAATATTTTATTAAAGAAAAACCAAAAACACTCATAATTCATGGGTCACAGCTTATTTCGTGTGTTGATTTTCGTTCATGTGATATATGGAAATAACGGATGCAGAAAACTAACGGTAAATCAAAGTGTGAACAATGAATACTTAAGAAGCAGTTTATGTTCTAAAAACAATGCAGATCAGTAGCAATGACGCGGTATATCAACATGGGTCCACGCACTTCAATTGAAAAACGCGAATTAATTATTAAACATTTTCAAAGTGGAAAAACGCAAAAACAAATTGCTGAAATGGTTGATTTAAGTTCATCTACAGTTCAATATATAATTCAGCGCTTTGTACGTGAAAATCGCGTGCATAACAATGTCGAAAGGCTCCTAATAAAATTTTTAATGAAACGGATGAGAGGTGGATTTTAAAAAAGATTAAAAAAGAACCAATATTAAGTGCTCCAGCGGTGACCAAAGATGTTGAAATGTTTCTCGGCAAAAAATGTCATCCAGAAACTGTGCGCAGAATATTAAGGGATTCCAATTTTCATGGGCGAACAGCACGGAATAAGCCTTTTATAAATAAGAAAAATAAAAAAGCCCGTTTACAGTTCGCAAAAGACCATTTAAACAAGGACAATGCTTTTTGGAATACGGTTATTTTCGCCGATGAGAGCAAGTTTAATCTTTTTGCGTCAGATGGTAAAGCATACGTATGGCGGAAACCAAATACTGAGCTCCAAACAAAAAATTTACGCGCAACAGTAAAACATGGTGGCGATCATGTAATGGTTTGGGGGTGTATGTCATCTGCAGGCGTTGGTCGATTGGAGTTTATAGACTCCACTATGAATAAAGAAGTGTACCTAGACTTACTGAAGCAAAATTTGCTTCAAAGTGCAGAAGACCTGGGTATACGTGACACTTTTCGCTTCTACCAGGACAACGACCCTAAACATAAATCTGGTCTTGTACAAACTTGGCTCATTTGGAATTGTCCACACCTTGTCCAAACACCTGCACAGTCACCAGATTTGAACGTTATTGAAAATATATGGCTCATTCTGGAAATTAATATTAGAAAACACCACATTTCTAGCGTCCAAACTCTAAAAGCGGCTTTGAAGGAAGAGTGGGGTAAAATATCGCCAGATTATACAAAAATCAATGCAAAACCGCATGAAAGCTGTAATCGAGCAAAAAGGCTTTTCCACAAAATATTGAAATTTTATTCTGGTTTACTTTTTATAACTTTTTAGTAAGAATTTTTATACCACACGAAATAAGCTGTGAGCCATGAATTATGAGTGTTTTTGGTTTTTGTTTAATAAAATATTGAATTTGAATACTTTTGTAAATTTGTTTACATGTTTTGTATTTAAAACTAAATTATCAATATAATTGCATCATTCGCTCATTCAGTTCAGAGCAAAAAATATTAATTTCATATCAGTATTATCAAAAATGTTGCTTACACGAAATAAGCTGTGAGCCACTGTACATATTTAACCCTGAGACCAACGGTCTGATACACTTAGTCGAGGCCAATGGTGATTGGCCCCTATGTGTTTACATACATTTGTATGGAAATATGTGTTGTATTTACGCTCATATATGTACAATATAGATACATTTTTGAAATTTCTTACCTCTCGATTTGGTTTTGTATACTCTGAACTACCTAAAAAAGAAAAATGTTCGTTCATTTTTTGATTTATTTAGGAGCATATGAATCATTTTTGAGCGATTTTTCAATTGATTTTATGATGATGGGTCCTGAGGAACACAAAAAAAACATATGTAATCAATTTTCGAAAGCTGTTAACAAACTAGATTTGAACATTTAGAACAGAAAAATCGAGTTTTACGACACAATTTATCGCTTTCTTGCAAACAAAGTCTGCAATCTCTCCTTCCTTTGAGTGTGTCAGCACCTTTTGATGTTGAAGCTACTAATCGTGATGGGATGTTGAGTGAACGACCGAAAAAGGATTCAAAAGCCAAACGACAAGATAGATGTTTGATGACATTGGGATTGTTCATACGATTTTCGATATTGGGCGTTGCCAATGTTCTCGATAAATTGTAAAGAAAAGTGCGTCGTCCATCCCTTTTATCTAGATGGTCGATTTCTTTGCAAACTACGAAAGCAGCCAATCCCATCACATCCAACAAGTTGCAAAAAAAGGCAAATGTCCATCGTTTCGTTGGGCGTTTTGTAGTGTAATGGGTAACCTTCTGATCCATGCAGTGTTTGTTGACTTATAAAATAAAATTGCTTCTGGTTTTTTGGCTTCACCTTCACAATCCTTTGTGTAGTGTAGGGTTGAAATCAAATTGACTGCCTTGTTCTTTTTCGGAACATAGCTACAAATACCCAAAAAAAAAAGAGTAGAAAGCAACGGACGAGACGGATTTTTTTTTTCAATTCTTCGGGTAAACACTTCTTATTGGCGCGAATAGTACCGACCGAAAGCAAGTCCAATGGTAGCCAATCGTTTGGCTCCTGTCAGTGTTGTGAAAAAGTTGTCAGCTACTATTGTTCTGTCGGTGTTTTCGTACCGTTTCACAAGTTTGAGCAATACATTTTCTCCTTGGTTCACTTCACGCTCTCCGCCATCCTTTTTTCCCGTGTACAATATACCTTGCAATGGGTATTTTGTTTGTGAATCACATGCCACATTTGGCTGGTTTTGATGGTATGAATTGCATAAACTTTGTCTTGCCACGATACGGAAACAATTGCTCATCAATCGTTACATTTACATGCGGCTCATAGTTTCTGGCGAGGTTTTCATTTAAAAATTCCACATATCGCGAATTGCAACAGCCTTATCAGATTGTAGTCGGAAAATACGTGTGCGGCCATCTTCGAAACGGATATATCGCGTCAATAACTTGTATCGTTTGAGTGACATCGCTGCATATTATTGTGCGTTACACCAGAAGCAATAAGAATGCCAATAAATGCCACGAACAAGTCGAGCGCAAAGAGCTCGCTATAGACCCGAATGAACATGTTTATGCATGTGAGTATGTTTATATGAGTGCTAGATAAACATACGAACCAATTTGGGCATGTAACGAACATGAAAGCAGATAAATCAACCGTGCGAAGTGATAGAAATATACCAAAGTTCATATATTTTCATACAAAATATACAAGCACCATTGGTCTCGACTAAGGTGTAATATTATAATATCCTTTTTTCGTCCTTTTCGATACGATATCCTTGAATTTTTTTTTTCTGAATTCTATAGTCAATAAAATTCTAGGAAGCTACCTGGAACCGCAAGTCGTTTGCTACACTCTAAATATATTTAAATAACATTTAAAAACAAAATATGCCTGACCAGACCCGTTGGTCTCGATGAGGGTTAAAGAGTATTTTATGAAATTTTTATTTCAAAATTCCGAAAAAACAGACGTTTCCAAAAAAATGTTCTTATGTGGACAGCACAATTTATTGTTGGTTCATACAAAATCCAAAAATAATTCTTTAGTATATGGATAAATATCGATATTGGAGGAAGGAAATAAAAAATAATAAATACCGTTTTTATTGTTGACAGGATTTGCACCAAAAAATACATCTTCCGGTAAATTTTCACCATGTATTGACTCGAGAAAATTAGTTGTTATAAAAAATCCTGCATTCAATGACTAGATATTGTTATTTTAAATAATCGCTTCATAATTTTTCGAGAAATCGTGTCCACTTCTGATTTTGTGTGATGTCAAAAAGAATCGGTGTAATTGATCAATAATTTATTAATACTTATAAAACGTAGAAATGGAATTTCAGCCACTTAATTACATAATGAAAGCGTAAAGAATGATGAATGATATAGAATATGGGTGAAAATATAAATCCATTCGAATATAACTTTTAAAGGAAAAATTATTTTTTCAGATATTACGTCATAAAGTTGAAAATGTCAAACGAATGAGTTCCCATCCATTACTTCCTCTGTATCTTACTGGTGGTCAAGATGGTTCTGTTCAAATATGGGAATGGGGTCATCAACAGCCGGTATGCTCGCCAAGACCATCCGGCACCTTTGCAAAAGTGACTCGATGCAGATTTTCTGAGCAAGGAAATAAATTTGGAATTGGAGACGGAGATGGAAATTTGAGTTTATGGCAAGCTGGTATTGCGACTCAAAACAATCGACCATTTTTCGTAAGTATATTATTAATTTAACGATTCTGTTCATAACGCAGATACAATTTTTGGGTATTTAACTTTCATCCATAAATGATTTGACACATAAATGAAATGATACATCATACAGCTAATTTTCAGATAAAATATATATATTTTATCATAATTCTTTATGTTCTTTCGATAAAGTTAAAACAATTTCAACGGTACGTTCCAATGTGTTCGTGTGAAATATATTCTATGAAAATAATATCATTTAAGGAAAGAATATATAAACTACTTTATTTACTTAACCAATTGATTCATAGAATTTACATTGTATCCACAGTTTAATCAGCCTAGAGTTGATAAAAAGTTAACCAAAGCGTGGAATTAATATCATTAATATGTTGCAAATTTGTTCAAAACATGGTGCGAATAATTCTATAATGTCCTCAACCTCCGCGTTCGATATGTAAGGATCCGTTCTTCCGGATTATTTTATTCCATATAATATATCAGCAATGTGTGAGGTGTCTTAATGAAATAATGTGAGTTCGTGGTATTTAAAAAAATAACGGAAATTTTTAAATTTAAAATATCACGGGTTTGGAGAGTCCAATTCTCTAATTTTAATTTTTTTAAATAAAGATAACCTTAAAAGGACGTCGTTTTGCAAACATACGCGATCGCTGAAAGAGCCAAAGGCTATCTCAAAAATCGAGTTTGAGAAGTGTTTCGACGATTGGAAAAAGCGCTGCCATAAGTGCATAACAGCGAATACATAATATCGAAAATTAAAACCGAATGATCAAATATTTTACAAACGAAATTTACGTTATTTAAACAAAAAATTGTTTGGCGCAATGTGGTTTTGAAGGATAAAAAATTACCACGAAATAAACAAAATTTTGCTTACCGCGATTAATTCGCTTTTCTTTCTATTTTCAGACGCACCAATGTCACAATAAATTACTTTCGGATTTCGTCTTTCTTGGCTCGTGCAGTTTACTGGCAACAGGTAATCATAGAAAAAAATTGCTTACGGAAACGAACGTTTGCCAAGTAAAACTTGTTTATTGTGTATTCTAAATCTATTGCTGAGTATTGCGTTATAAACGAACAGTTTTTCCTTTAGACTAATTTTAACTAACTTTAATTAACTTTAACTAACTTTAATTTGTGCTGGGTTATTTTCATTTTCACGTGGTCTCGCACATGTAGCTTCTTTTCCAAAGCTGGTTAAGCATGGAACATTTTTATTCTATTTTCAAATGTTTGACGGACATCAAGGAATACTGAGAATAAATATTTTTTTCATAACAGCTTATAAACCTATTAGAAAACAAAATCAATTTAAGCCACCCTGAACGCATGAAAATCAGACCATTTGTGGTAGGGTTTTTTTACATTTATTGCTAATTTAATACATATCTTAAGCTTTATAAATATTAAAAAATGGTTTTTAGTTATAAAGGCAGGGATATAAGCATTGGCTTGAATCAATTTTTCCGTAGCCCTCCATAATGGTGAACCTGATTGGCACTTAAATTTTTGTCTGAAACAAGTAAAAAATATTTTTCTTAAAAAGTGACAAATTTTGAACAGAGTGATGTGGCCATTTAAATCAAAATTTTACGCAATTGGAAGTACTTCAAAAATTGACTTTATATTTTGGGCTAAAAATACCGCATAAAAAATTGGATAAAAATTTTTCAAATTGCTCAATTGAAAAAATCCCACGTCACTGTGGAAAATCCATTTAGGTAGCGCACAGCGCTGATTTCTAATGATCATAACTTTCGTAATTATTGAGACATCATTTTCAGAGACATCTCAAAATACTTTGCTTTGAAATTAAGAAAAAAAAATCTTTTTTTAAATTTAAATTAAGAAAAAAAAATCTTTTTTTTTTTTTAATTCGTAACATTTTATGAAAATTTAAACGTAAAAATGAAATTGTTCAAGGATACGGCAAAAATTATGAACAATTGAAAAAAATTGAAATCGGTTGAAAACTCTTCCGCCAAGCCAAGTCATCGCAAAAACATGATTTCGAGATAATAGGGTTTAAAGTTTCAAGTACACGTTTGTCTAGTGTAGCGGAGCAAGATGCCAAGCGCTATATCTTCGCTTCCATTGTTAAGAACGTATACTTTAAGATAAAAGAATAAACTAATTTTCGATTTTCTACCGACTTCTTACGACCCCTTAACTAAAGTACCCATAATCATGAAACCATGAAAGTCAAATTTAATATAAATTCTCAACATATGTAGGTACAAAATTTTACATTATTGTTTATTTTTTATTCTGTTTTCAGCCGGTCAAAGCTCGGAGAATAAAAATATAAATATTTGGGATACATTGTTACCTCAAAAGAAATCGTGCGTTTCCGGTAAGTACAAAAGCACTACTTAAGGGAAATAGTTTATATTTGTTTAGGTAGTATTTAAGTATTTACTGACCTACTTTAACCATTAGTTAGTAGCGGCTCGAACACATTATCAAATAAACTGGTCGAAATTAAATGCTTTTTCTACAAATTTTCAATTCTCATTGGTGCTGCTCCTAAAATGTGACTTTAAAATGTGGTGCTTATTATAATTGTTTTATTATAGTATTTTCTTTCATCAATCGACATGAAATGCTTTGCGTATGGAAGGGTGTATAATTTTTATTTTTATGATAAAGACAAATCCTTCCTGGAGCAACATTCTCCGGACTCAGAAAAGTTAAACCGATTTAGTGATTATAGCCGACCAAATTTCCGCATATAAGTACAGTTTCGTCTTAATCCGTGCTTACAAATATTTTAGATCAAACAGTATAACCAGGTCTGTTCAGCCTAATACCTAATAAATTATGTAGGGAATTAATGAAAGGGACATGTTATTTAAACCGCACTTTAAAATGTACAAATGGAATGGAGCGCATGCAGAATTTAAAATCTAATAATCCGTTTTTTTTAAGATAACTCATTTGTAGTTTTCCACAAATATACAATATTTCTTTCTTTTGACTTATGTATAACACTATTTTGGTATCATGAATTTCACTTATCTCTCAACATCGAAAATTTTCCATAATTGTAAATGTAATTTTGTTCATGTGAAACAGTAAAATTTGTTCACAATATCAATTGTAGGGAACAAATATCAATATTAACAATTTAATTAATTTTAAAAACATTTTTAATATGAATTAAGGTCTAAGTATATTAAGTAGTTCTTTGACTATATGAAACCATAGTTAAATTAATATTCGGTGGGATCCTTGTGTGATGAATTTCGTTTCAAAAATTTTCAGGACTATTTTAACGTGTTTAAAGTGCAAGTGGCTGATATAAAGGCAGCAGCGGATTGACTGCTTCGAAGCGTAGCGTCCTTCAGAGTAGTGACGATTCAGTCTGGTAGCAAAGCGACTATGCCAATTAGATATAAGATTAAACTAATTTGGGTGCCTGGCCACAGCGGAATCCCAGGAAATTGTAAGGCTACACACGTCCGTCTTATCGAACGGAAAATGGAAACAAGTAGGATCACTACTTATTCTTTTGCGCAAGCGCTGATCAGTCGCAAGATCCTTCTGACCCAAGAAAATCGTAACATGTGCAGGGAGCTCTTTGCTTCAGTAATATTTATTCTTAATTATAGGGGTTATTAATGGGACAATTATTATAAATTGTAACGGGTGCTAGCTGCAGAAGTTGCCCGAAAGAAGACGAGGTGGAAACCTTTGAACACTTCCTTATGAAATGTCCCGCCTATGCGAAATCGGGGAGAAAAGCCATAACAAACTAAGATCTATTAAAAAAACACAGTTGACAGTCACATAGAAAATAAGGATAAAAGGCATGCATTTGAGAATAGGAACATGATTTCTTGAATATCACTAGACCATCAAAGAAATTGATTTCTGAATAGTACAAGATTATCATGTTGTTACACAATAAGCGTCAATTCAACTTTTCTATTACATTATGAAAATTGTCATGTTGATAATTAATGTTTTTATGTTAAAACAGTCGCACAATCCCCTTTATAAACGGAATCTTCATTTGTAGTCCTAATACGAATCATCAAAACAGCAACACAAAACTATTTGTAACAGAATGCCTAAATTCGAATATAAGTTTTTATTCACACAAAATTTATGATAGGAATTTTTCTTTAGTGTGGAAATAAAAATTCATGGAAATGCTTTATTCACATGAAGTTTACAATAAAGCTGATTGAATAATGGCATTAACATTTCCATCGACGATATGATGGAAATGCAAGTGCAAGGAATAAAATTTAGGATTGGGGTTTGACCGGTGAAGATGAACAGCTGGAGGAAAAATATTTTTTCGAAAACCACAATGAAACGGATACAGACTATGCGTTGTTAGAATAGGTGGCTTTAGCAGCTGAAACAGACTTAGCTATTGTATGACGATCATAAGGTTGTAAGATATGAACGAGAAGCCGTATTTATTCTATCATACAAATCAAGCTTTCGTCAAACATTCGCCGGCCACTGGTAGACCTCATGCTCATACGTAACTGGGTTATTGTGTTTACATATTTGATAAGACTCGAGATAGTCAACACAATTACTCTTGATACATATCGTAAGGCTCAGAAAACATGCCGCAAATGAGCGGAATTCTGAGCAGAAACCGCAATTTAGATGAATCTGTAACAGACACAGTCAGCCTGCTACTGAGTTATGAGGGAAAAGTTGAAACCCTATCTACAGAGCGACGATGACCGCTAAACATCAGATAACTGCTAATAATCAGATTCTGAAGTATATTTGATTGAAGAACAACAGCACGATCGACTAAGACGTATAGAAAGTAAAGCGGCTGCCATGAAAGACATCGTATCTTTCAAACGCCATGTAATTATCGCACCACACAATTTTATCGGACTGTACATAGCTAGATAAAATTAATAAATACCTGTTTTGAAAAAAATTATTGATTTTTATACGAGTTAGTCAGAATTGTTGTGAAATTTTATAGTAGTCATAATTCAATGCGATATAAATTTGTAGTAGATGTACATAGATATTGATAAATTCTTAATCTTCTAAAAAAATTTTTTTATTATTTTGATGTTCGAATGAGAATTTTTATTGGTTGTCGGTGTTATTGAAACGAATTCTATAACAATTCAAGCAAAATAGAAATAAAACAAAACTAAATGCACAATTACATATGTAATTATTAAATTGAAAGGGAAAAATCGAGAAATTCTAAGAAGTGTGCAAAACATATTAAGTCAGATTTGATCATATAAATATGTACATTTTTACGTAAAGACCTTTAAGGTGGAGCGATAATGTATGGAGAAACAATTTTTATTTGTTTTTTAACGGCATAGCTATGAAAAGTTGCCTTTTAATAAATAAAACACGCATACAAAAAATCAAACAGCTGTCTTTTAATGTTTTGAGGTGCCCCAGTACAGTCGAAATTTCAAAAAATTGTCATTTTAAACATTTATTAAGAAAAATATACTCCTACGTTACTTAAAATACCATTAACACATCAAACTGTTTTTTGTTTTGAAATAAGGCATTCGTTGACGCGATAGCCGCCTTGACCTAATAAAACATTTATTTTCCCCACAAGCTGCACGTAATGCTGCTGTACCAACTTAATGCAGCGCTACACGGCTTGGGTGTGGCATGTACCAAGTTATAGGTGGCTCCGTTATATCACAGTATCGCCAGATAATAATGTCAGTGTAACCTTTGGCATCGAAGTTAAACTTTTGAAGACTTCCAGCATTCTCTGATATTGCTTTTACAATATATCGATACGCAAGTTCCCTATCTGTCGTCACCAAGCATGAGAAGATATTCTGGGTGAACGACAATCTTAGAATTCGATTAGCTGTTGTTATCCGTCTAGGATGGTGAATGACACCAGGTTACAGGTTATTAGCTAAATCGAAAGAAAATATACCAGTACTGGTATGGGTTATAATGTCGTATAAATACTTTTGGTCGGTAATATTGTAGGTATAACGGTAAATTCAACTATCGGCATTGTTGGACTAATTTGTAATTGAGATCCGATTGCCGCCCGAAAAGCTATTAGGACCTGTATAATAATACCAACGTATTTTAAGACAGAATAATCTATAATGACAGCGGGTCGGTTGGAGACTCCAGTACGAAGGGCTAATCGCGGTAAATTTAATCTCTTTTTTTATTTTTCCTTGACCTGTTGTGGGTTTTTTTGGTTACGACTAGATGGTCCGCGAAAACTATCACATGAGCTGCTGCTTTCAATTGAAAAGTTATCAGCCAAAGAACAAGAACAACAGGGCTTGTCAAAATAATGTCTCTGTGTTACGCGATAAACTATTTTCTTTTCTATCTTGTTTGTTTTTTCTTAGTCTGATCAGTTGCAACTATATCGACACCGCCTATCACCATTTTTCTGATTGATCATTGGTCGAGTAAGAAACTACTCCTTGGGAACACCACACCTTTTTAAACAGCTACAATTCCTAATATTTAAGATATTTCAAGAACTGTTTGTTGTTTTATCGGACTTTAATTCATGTTTAATGGACAGATAAAATTTCATGTAGGTAATTGAGAAACAGTTAACTTTTCTGGCAAGCAAAACACAGGACAGCTCTTCGTTTGTCGTGTTTGAACTTAAGACATATTTCTGCAATTGATACCAGTAAGAAGTACCAATTACAATTATAAACTAAGCTACAAGCATCATATATTCATGAAAAATACTACTTTCAGTAAATATCCCGACCCCAGCTGTAACACCTAAAGGAACAAGTGAACTATTGTAAGCGCGCGAAAACTCTAAATGTCTCTGTCACTCTTTCGCTGGGTGTAAAGAATGTAATACCCCTCCCCGTGATACGTAACACACATGTTTTAAGGTCATTTATTTCAATCTTACTCTAACATAGCATGTTTATAAAGTGTTTGCATATAAGAGTATGTGGCATAATCCATCCTGTCAATGGAGGCACCTCTAAACATAGCATGGCAGGTATGCTGAAGCAAAAATCCAAAATAAATTAAATCCCACCACCTAATAATCCTGTAGGATTTCTACTGAAAATCAAGAGGATTACTATGCTTGAGAAACATTTTCCAGTATTTTTTCTTATATTCGAAAAGACAAGAAAATCCAATCAGGTTCTGCGACACAATTGAAAATCAGTATTGGATTCCACAACAACTGAGTGTGAGTGAGAGGCGTATAATAGTATAATTAAGGCAATTGAGACGATGTTTTAAGAATACTTGCAAGGGCATCATAGGCAATATAAAATAGAAAGCATCTTTAGCCCTATGTATGTACCACAAACATACATTTAATATACAAAAGTTATAAATAGGTTTTGAATATATAATTTTAATAGATTTTAATTATAAAAAATCCAGCATTAAATTACAATTAATTAAAACTGAATACTAATATTATAATTATTTCCTGCAGCATTTACATGTCACGATCAAGGATCGTCTTGCATGTGTTTTGCACCACAACACCAATTGTTGATTTCGTGCGGAAAAAAAGGAGATGTTTGTATATTCGATGTAAGGCAGAGGACTCTAAAGCACCGTTTCCAGGTAAGTCTTCCCATTTATGTGAAATCATGCATGAAAATTACACTTTTATAGAAGTAAAAACATATACCACATTCATACGATGATAATTACTATGCAAAAAGTCAATTCTGTACTGATTTGAAAATTAGCTTTAATAATAGCTAACTAGAAATAGCTAAATATTATATGTGCGATGAATAATTTTATATTACTCTTCTTCAGTTTAGTTTTATTTCAAAATTCCACAAACTAACAGACCGCCCCGGCTTCGCACGGGTATTAAACAAACTTCAAAAGTTATACTTTTTTAAGCATATACTCTCCCATAAATACTTTTTGCCTTTTGCATGTGGTCATTAAAAAAGGGTAAAAGAAAACTCGAAAATGAAATATTTTTCTTATTCTTGTATTCTTATTTTAAATTTAGTTTTTGAAATTGAAGCCGTTTAAATAGGATTGAAAGATCTCTTAGGATCATCGGAATCCTCGGTATATGAGCTCGTGCCCCGCCGGTGATAATGGTTGTGGTAAAGTGTCCTTCAATTCCTTAACTTTTTGAATTCTTAGAAATTCCAATGAAAGTCCTTTTCGTGCAATTTCCAAACGAATATGTACATATGTGTACGAGATTTCTTCTGATATCCCATATTTTCTGACATGAGCAAAAATTCCTTCAATTCGCATTGATACCAACTGAAAATGATAGATCAAGGAATTCGGTTTAAGGAACAAGTAAAGAAAGGCTAAGCTCGGGTGCAACCGAACATTTTATACTCTCGCAATTTATTTAGAGATTTACCTATATTTTCGGTGAAAAATTACCCTTAGGCACTGAGTTCTTCAAGTTTGATATCAGGGGCCTTGAAAAGTCATGGTTCGATTTTGACAATTTTTCCACAAGTGATGTCACAGCTCAAATACAGTATTTGTGTAAAGTTTTATTTCGTTATCTTTATCGGTTCCTTATGTATACATTATAAAGTGAACGAATCAGAATGATTCAAAATTGAGTTATATGGGAAGTAGACGTAGTTGTGAACCGATTTCGCCCATATTCCACCAGTGTCATCAGGGTGTCAAGAAAATATTATATACCGAATTTCATTGTCGTTTTAGTAGTAGTTCTTGAGATATGGTTTTTCACCCATAAGTGGGCGACGCCACGCCCATTTTCCATTTTGTAAAACAATCTCGGTGCAGCTTCCTTCTGCATTTCTTATGTAAAATTTGGTGTTTCTGACGTTTCTCGTTAGTGAGTTAACGCACTTTTAGTCATTTTCAACCTAACCTTTGTATGGGAGGTGGGCGTGGTTATTATCCGATTTCTTTCATTTTTGGACTGTATAAGGAAACGGCTAAAAGAAACGACTGCAGAAAGTTTGGTTGATATAGGCTGACTTCATAAACGCAGTTTGCAATGCAACATTGAAATGCCTAGTGTTCATAAACGTCATTAGCATATTTTTGGCATTGCCGTGTGTTCACTATCGCCTGGCAACCCTTTCTGATGCGCAACAGTTGTCAAATTTGTGCATCTGTTTTATTTTGGATGCTTTTTGGATTTTTGCGGTAATTGAAATGGCTGAGACATCGTAAGTAAAAACTTTTTCGCATTTTCTTTCTGTTATATGATTTCTTCGTTCTTATAGTGAAAAGAAGTGGAGCCATGAAAGGAAAAAGCTCCTTTTGGAAGTGCGTCTACGCCATGAACCGGATTTTTGTGCCAAAAAAAAGAAAAGGAGTGCTATTTGGGAGCAAATAATGCGGGAGATTAAGGAGGTCGAGGGCACATTTCCCTTTTCAAGAGATGAAGCAACCAGATGTTTTATAAATCTAATGGGCACATACAAAAGAATTAAGAAACGCAATAACACATCTGGCGAGAGTTCCACGAACTGGGAATTTTTCGATGTCAAAAAATTGCGGTGGAGAAGGAGAAAGTAGCTGAGCTGAAGGAAATCCGTGCCTTATTTCAGAGAATTGTAGACAGGTCTCAATAAGTTTTCCATTTCTTGTTCACCTTAACAGATTAAAATCTTTTTAGATAAATACAAACAAAATAGAATACAAACAAAATACATATGTATTTATTGTTGTAATTGATCTCATGAAAAAGCGATATAATAAAAAAGTATTATTTATAAAAAGTATTTTTAATTGAAAAAGCAAAAGCAAAGAGAGATGCATTAGGCTGATAACAAAGTTGCCAATGCATCTCTCTTTGCTTTTGCCTCTCTTTGTCCTGGTAAAGTGACTTCCTCGAGTGTTTCAGAAGTGATGGCATTTGTTTCTGCGATTAAATCATCGGCGGTGTTCCCTTCATTTATAATAATAATATTGTGAATAATCATACAAGCCATTGTTATTAATTTTGGCAAACTTGGATTTTTAACTTCGATATACTTTAGAATTCTAAATTTCTTCTTCAAAACGCCAAATGCCTGTTCTACAACAACCCGAGTTGAACTTAAAATTGCATTGTACTTCGATTGCATTGGTGTCAGGAATCCATTATCGCGATAAGGAACCATAACACACATCTCCAAAGGATAACCTCCATCGCCCAAAAAATGGTAGTTGGGATAAATATTTATTTCTTTGTTAATTATGGCCTTCTTGATAGGGCTCATTTGCCAAATTGAAGCATCATGGCATGCTCCCGGACACCCTATGAACACATCTATGAATTTCATACGGCTGTCGACAATAGCCTGGCAAAAAATGTTAACCAAAATTTAAAAATAATAATTTTTTCATAAAACAAAAGAAATATTTACTTGAGCAATGATTGAGTACGTCCCCTTTCGATTCCGGTAACTGATTTCATCTCTGATTGGCTGCGAAATGGGAATATGTGTACCATCGACGCACCCGAGTACAAAAGGAAAAGGATTGAAACGTAGAGTTGAAAATGCTTCGCTGGTTTGCTTTTGTTCAGCTTCACTTCTTGGAAATTTGATGACGTCTTTCTTTAAACGGCAGATCATCTTTATTATTTTTACAAAGACTTTATATGCGAGACCAACAGCTACTCCAAAACGATCGCTGACATCTCTAAAAGAACAATTATTGCTCAGCTTCCAAATTGCAATTTGCAAGACCTTTTCCAAAGAAATTCCAATTCGTCCAGTTGTGCGCGGAGTCCACCACGGCATTAACATGGTCTGCAAATTCTTTAAACCATATATGTTAATTATTTTATATTAAACATAAATTAAAAAATAAATACCTTGAATGTGCTCTTTTTCATACGAAAATGAGCATAAAAAACGTCATCCTGCATACATTTTATCGTTTTGCAGAAGTTGGACGTTTTTGGAATTTTCCTTTTTGGGCCACAACCGGTTAAAAAAACACGCCGGCGCTTTCGCTTATTTAATATTTTTTTAATGAACACCACGTTACTTGAATTTCTTTTTTCGCCAAATTCTAGGGCGTTTTCAAAAACAAAAGTGCACAATTGGTCAAGATTCATTTTTACCATACAAAGAAACACGACAAAGCAATATTGCGTTCACAAACGTTAATAAATGTCATTGCATTATTTGACAAATCAGTGTTACCATGCAGTGTTGCTTTGCATCGGTATCGCATCTGTTTGCAGTGTTGCATTGCAAACTGCGTTTATGAAGTCAGCCATAGCTTTATTGGTTTGCAATATATATACAAAAAACCTATTTTGGGGCAGGGTCACGCCCACTTTTCCAAAAAAATTACATTCAAATGTGCCCCTAATGCGATCCTATGTTCCAAATTTTATTTTCATAACTTTATTTATGGCTTAGTTATAGCTCTTTATGTGTTTTTGGTTATCGCCATTTTGTGGGCGTGCCAGTGGTCCGATTCCGCCCATCTTCGAACTTAACCTTCTTACGGTGCCAAGGAACACGTGTTCCAAGTTTCATTAAGGTATCTAAATTTTTACTCAAGTTACAGCTTGCAGGGACGGACAGACGGACGGACGGACAGACAGACATCAGGATTTGAACTTTGCTCGTCACCCTGATCACTTTGGTATATATAACCCTATATCTAACTCGTTTAGTTTTAGGACTTACAAACAACCGTTATGTGGACAAAACTATAATACTCTCTTAGCAACTTTTGTTGCGAGAGTATAAAAATGTGAGAGTTTCGTATCATGTCATCTTCGGCAATATTAATCTATTTGACAGTTGGTATGCTATAAACTTTTGTTTGTCGAGTTGTTCCGTTGTGATGCGGTCTAACCGATCGGCGTGAGCGGCGACCACGCGACACTTCAAATAACTTACATTTTTAAACTCGTGATATATTTCGAAAGGAATGTCCAAATTGAATGATTAAAAAAGTTATACATATATTGGAATTAAATTAAAGTAGTCTTATATATGGAGTAATTTTTTTGATAAGGATTAATTCCAAAATATACATAAAGGTGCTTTTATAGCGGTGGTTTTTAAATGCATTTTTTTATGAAAAAACACTTATTGTGACATTACTATTATGTTGTCAGGATATTGATATGTTATTTAATATTGTAGAACATACTTTTGTCAATCAATAGTTTCCGCAGCGCATGCGACGAAATACGTTTTAGGGCACTTTTTTCACCTTGGATTACGTTAGTTAAGTTTTAATAAGGATTCCTAATTTTTTCTAGCAATAAATATAGCCTATGTAACTCAGGATGAATGTAGCTTTACAATGGCAAAAGAATCGGCACAGTAGCTTATAAGTTTTATTCATGTGTACATACACATCTTTCCTCTTTATAATAGTAGTATAGATATATTACAAGTATTTTCTGCACCGTCGGTAACTTTTCGACGTTATTTTTTGTTTCAAATCCGATTTTCTGACAAATGCAGATTTCATTTATGCAATAAGTTATATGTATTAAAAATAAATTTTGCATATTATTCGACTAACATCATACAGCTGGGTAATTATTGAAAGTATAAAGTGTGGGAACTTACATTATTTATTTTAAGTTGTTATGGATTATGTCTGAACTTACGATAATTTTTCATCACGTAGTTTTGCATATTATAAAAACACACATAATAATTAATAAATTTTTTTATAGGCGCATGATGCTACTATAAAATGTATTGCTCTTGATCCGCATGAAGAATTCTTCGCTACAGGATCAGCTGAAGGAGATATTAAGGTAAGTAATATATACATTTTACTAAAATTTATACACACACTTCTTAAATAAATTAGATTGGAATAAAACATTCCCATGAATATTTTTTTCCACACGAAAGAAAATTTCGTATTTCGTATTTCTGCATTCTGTCACAAATATTTTTGTTTTGATTTTTGTTTTGATTTTGTTGATTCGTATTGTTTCTACAAATGAAGATTCCGTTTATAAACCCAATTGCGCGACTATTTTAGCATAAACGGATAAATGATCAATACAACAATTTTCAGTGCTGGCTCAACTTGCATTATCCACCATGGAAAAGGATGTAATATCGTATTCGAAGGGATAATGCAATACAACAATAAAATAAGTTGAATGGACGCACATTGTGTGGCAACTTAACAACCTTGAAACAATCAAAAAATTTATTTCAATGGTGGTCTCGTGCTATTCAAGAAACCATGTACTTTGTCTTTGTTTTCTTTGTGAAACCACTTTACGATATCAGAATTTTCCACTAAAACCTTCAACTATATTTTGGTTAGGCTTTATGGCTTTTCCTCCAAGGAGGGGAAAACACTCAGACTATAAGGACAGTCCTTTGTGAAGTCACAAAAAACCCTAATTATATATTAAGACTCAAGCAAAGCGCTGTGAACTTACTGCAAATCTGCATAGGTTGTTTACTTTCTTTTACTTTACTACAGCCGGCGATTAGCGAGGATGTTCAAAAAGTGAGATCCACGGAATTTTATCCTTGATCTTGAAAAGACTGGGCATTCCAAAAGGAATTGTTGAGCGCCCTAGACATCTTACGATTTTCCTTGGGGCTTACTCAGCTCAGCTGAAGTCCAACTGTCCAGTAGATCACAAGGACGTAGGTGCTCCTACTTGTTTTCATTCTATAGTATTTAAGACTGACGTGCCTAGTCTTAAAAGCTCATTAACCTTTTGTTATTACCTAGGATTCCTTTGTGGCCTGGCACCCAAACTGGTCTAATCGTGAAGAACTAACCCTACTGAAAGTGAGGGTATAAATTTATTTACCGGTCTCGGTCGCATAGTCCGCAATACATCCGCTGCTACCTTTATACCAACCACTTGCGCCTTAAAAACGCTGGAATAGTCGTGAAGACTTTTGAAGCGCCCTCCACCACACAAGGAACCCACCGAATATTAATTTATCTATGGTTTCACATAGCCAAGCAACTACCTAATATACATAGACGTTCACATGAATTTACATTAAGGCTGATTATAAATTTATGTTTGAGTTTTCAAAAATTCCTTTACCATTTGTACAAGTGAATCACTTGTATACTTACGTGCGGAAAGTATAAATCGAATGTGAGAGCGCAAACACACAATATTTGTGAAAATAAACGTTATAATCAGGCAGGTTCGGCAATCCACTTGCGAGTGGAATTCAAGCAAATTCACTTTCAATCCGATATTTGGTGTTCTGAATTTCGCTTTCACTTTTCTAATTCGAATTTTTCTAAATGAATTTCGAGTGGAAAATATTCGGAAATAATTCACTTTAATTCAGATGTGTGAATTTCATGCGCGCAAATATCTAAACAAATTACAGTGATTAAATTATGCAACAAAAATATTTGAAATACAGTAATCCCCGCTTAAGTGCCCTCTCTTAACGTGCAAGACATTTGAGACACTTAAGCGGGAAAGGTACTTATATGTATCCGACCGATACCAAATTTTTGGCCGATGCCGATTCTTTCATCAAAAACTTTATTTAGTAAATTAGTTTAGTAACAAAAGAAAAACAAAGACAAATAACATCACAAAATAAGTAAACAACTCAGTTCATATGTAAATATAAAGTTTTTTATTCATTTAATTTATATTCAAAACTAAATAAATTATTATTATAAGATATATGTTGAAAAAAAAATGACTTATTCGCGTTTTATCGAAGCGAATCACCAATACAGTTTTTCCTTTAAGGACAAATAAAGGGTGATTTTTTAAGAGCTTGATAACTTTTTTTTAAAAAAAACGCATAAAATTTGCAAAATCTCATCGGTTCTTTATTTGAAACGTTAGATTGGTTCATGACATTTACTTTTTGAAGATAATTTCATTTAAATGTTGACCGCGGCTGCGTCTTAGGTGGTCCATTCGGAAAGTCCAATTTTGGGCAACTTTTTCGAGCATTTCGGCCGGAATAGCCCGAATTTCTTCGGAAATGTTGTCTTCCAAAGCTGGAATAGTTGCTGGCTTATTTCTGTAGACTTTAGACTTGACGTAGCCCCACAAAAAATAGTCTAAAGGCGTTAAATCGCATGATCTTGGTGGCCAACTTACGGGTCCATTTCTTGAGATGAATTGTTCTCCGAAGTTTTCCCTCAAAATGGCCATAGAATCGCGAGCTGTGTGGCATGTAGCGCCATCTTGTTGAAACCACATGTCAACCAAGTTCAGTTCTTCCATTTTTGGCAACAAAAAGTTTGTTAGCATCGAACGATAGCGATCGCCATTCACCGTAACGTTGCGTCCAACAGCATCTTTGAAAAAATACGGTCCAATGATTCCCCCAGCGTACAAACCACACCAAACAGTGCATTTTTCGGGATGCATGGGCAGTTCTTGAACGGCTTCTGGTTGCTCTTCACCCCAAATGCGGCAATTTTGCTTATTTACGTAGCCATTCAACCAGAAATGAGCCTCATCGCTGAACAAAATTTGTCGATAAAAAAGCGGATTTTCACATTTCGAACCGAACACTGATTTTGGTAATAAAATTCAATGATTTGCAAGCGTTGCTCGTTAGTAAGTCTATTCATGATGAAATGTCAAAGCATACTGAGCATCTTTCTCTTTGACACCATGTCTGAAATCCCACGTGATCTGTCAAATACTAATGCATGAAAATCCTAACCTCAAAAAAATCACCCGTTATGAGCCTTAAGGACAATATTCGCAAATAAAAGGTCTACTAAAAAAAATCCGTTATTTTTAAAAAGATTACTTTTGTAATTTATATCTCGCATTGTGAAAGGCGTCACATAGTGATAGTGACTCGATAGAAACTTCGGAAGCTTGTTTGGGAGGTTCTTTTGCATGTACCTTATAGTCCAGACCAGCACTAAATGATTATTATGTGATCCTCTCTATGACGAACTTTTAAAAATAGACTCTCCTAGTTAAGAATTCTTCTATAATAGTGGCGTTATGACATTATTTCAAAATCTCCACAAGTTGTTAAACAAAACTAGACTTAAATTATCAACGTGATGAATTGTTAGTTTAGTCAAGTGTGAATCACTGTATTTTATATGGTAAATAGAAGAATTAAAATTTTATGCTTTCAAGAAATCAACAAAGTAAACAAAAAATGTATTTTAGTGTAATCCGAAAGTAGTAGAAAGTATCGGCCAAATATGGCTGAATGCTGAATTTTGTGGCCGATGCCGATACCAAGGCCGATTAATCGGTCGGTCTCTACCTCGAGGTACTTACCAAGCTTTTTCTCAAATATTTCGATCTAACATTTTTTCTTTTAGATTGAAAGTCACATTTATTTCTTTTTAACAACAAAAATTATTTTTAATATAAATAAATCAATAAACATTAATAAGTATAAAAAAAAAATTACAAAACTATGTACAGTCGACTCTCGTTAATTCAAACCTGCGATAATTCGAACCTCTCTATAATTCAAAGTTATCACGAGTACCCTACTGAATCTCTTTATATTTCGAACTAAATCAATACATTTTCATACTCTTGGTAATTCGAACGAAAAAATCATTGCTATTTAACAAAACGACGCGTTAATTCGAACTCATCAGCGTCCAGCACTCGACAATTCAAAGTTGTAGAGAGAAGAGGCGGAATGATTGTAAGTACATTTTGCGACAAGTTCAAACTTGTATCAAGATACACGGGCCTTTGTTTTTGTTATGATTAGTTTGACTATTTGGCGCACACACTTCTCACCAATTGGTTTGTTTAGTTACTGTTACTCTTTCGTTGGTATGCAGATTAAAAGTTAGCGTTAGTTATCAGCCCTAGAAAGTATAAATGTTTGACGATTGCGGTGTGAGTTTTTCTGTTTTTGTTCAAGTGGAAGAAAATGTTGCTGTCTCAGGTTCACTAATCGATGGCGAAATTTTATCTGCGACAGATACGCAAAGTAACGATGAAGATGAGGGCGATACATCGGAACCTTTGGTAGAGGTTTCAGTTAAGGAAGCAAGATCCTAATTTGATACATGTATGTACACGAATATACCTCTTAATTCTTGTCATTTTTATATTAATAAATAAAAATTAACCAACACTTAATAATTCGAAGTTTTGTTTATTTTCTCTCACAAATTTCGAACCATTTGATATTTCAAACACTCGATAATTCGTAACATTTCAAGAGTCCCTCGAGTTTCGAATTAACGAGAGTCGACTGTATATGTTTTCCTTTTGACAATACTAAGCGCATTCAATGTCTAAAATATTAAAAGGCACTTAAAGAGGAAAATTGCAAACAATTTTGTTTTTGTGTCTTAAATAATACAGGCATTTAAGCGGGAAAGGCACTTAAGCGGAGGCTCTTAAGCGAAATTTGTTAATTTTATAGGAGAAGTGATTAGAATGCAGATAAATCTGATTGATATTACCCGAGGCTTTAACAAAAACACACTGACCACTGTGTAAGGTAGAATTATCTAATTATAATTGGCATAGCAAAAGTTGCAAAATGACAGACAAGCGAAGAGGAAGATATACACATTAACAACAGTAGGTTTCCTGTATCCTCTTCACTATACAAATTGAATGTTATGGCGATTTTTTATGCAATCCCGCTATGGCTTGGGATCCAAACGAGTCTTTTATTTAAGTAGCTAGATGCTATTGATGGAAAGTGCTATTGATGGAGAAGTAAGCACTAGAGACTAGCTTTGAGCGAAAATTCAGGGAGCATATTTCCAGGATTGCCACTCTTTTAAAGATAGCCATACACTCTTCTAGATATCCCCTCCCTGAGGATGATAGTGGTTTTCGCCACGATACACCTTCCGGTACACTGATGAAATCGAATGGGGAAGATCCCGTTGGGATCTATCCCTTTTAATGGTTTTGGTTGTGAATACCGGACTCGACCCGTTGATGATCATGTGGTTCTTGTGTTGTACGATGAGCGGTGTTAGATGCTGTGTATGATGCGTGTGTATGTAGTGGTACATGTCTATCTGGACTACTCCTCGTTCCTTCTTCTGATTTCGCCGCGTTGCCACTCTTTTCTTCTCAGCTCCTGCAGAGCTATCGCAGACTACACGTGTGAAGCGCGTTTTCTCCATTTCTGCCGCAGAACGAATAGCTCGTTCCGTAATCATGCCCATATTTGTAGAGATAATCTCTAAAACAACCATGGCCCCTCAAAAATTGTGTCAGATAGAAGTCTATTTCCCCGTGCTTTCTTTCTACCCACGCTTTCACATTTCTAATTAGCCTATGGGTCCCCCTTCCCTTTGTTGCCGCGTCCCATCGCCTCTGCCATTAGTTAAGGCTCGTTTGCCTTGATGCCCGCTATAACCCCAGCAGCCTCGTGTGATATAGTTCGAAATGCACAAGAAAGTCTAATAGCACTAAGGCGGATTACCGACTTTGCTTTCTTGGCATATGTTTTGTGCTGTAGAGCCGGTCCCTAAATGGGCGCTGCGTACATCATTATAGTTTGGCTCACCTTGGCCAATATTGCTCGTCCATTTTGGCTTGGTCCGCCAATGTTGGCCATTATTCTCGCTAAAGCAGCTGTAATACGCGCCGCTTTTTCACAACTTTTATCAATGTGATTATTGTAGGTAAGTTTTGTATCTTTTATGACTCCTAATGCCCGGTTTCACAATTCGTACTTAAGTTGTGCTCAAATAAAATCTTAGCTAAGCATTGTTGTTGACTGAGTAGTCATTTGCGTTTCACAGTCGATGCTTATTTTCTATAAAATTCTATTATGATATATGGCAGCACAATGAAAAACATTTGTTTACAAATACCATCTGACAAATTGAAATTATTGTTGATGAAAAATAATTTTGCGACGAATAAATTTAGAATCTGGGAAATGGATGAAAACAATAAAAGGTCACCAAATTTCACCGCAAGCGAATGGGGGCACCTATTGCAACTCGCAGGAAAGCATATAACCGTCATTGAATGCAAGACATTCCAAAAATTTTTTCAGCAAATAATTTTTATTTTATTTTTTGACAAATAAGTCAATATTCAAAACAAAAATCAGCTGTTACTTAAGCACTGCTTAAGTCTCCCATTTTCAGTACTTAAGCAGCACTTAAGTATGAACTGTAAACGCAATATTTCTGATTTATCTTAAGCACAACCTAAGCACTGACTGTGAAACCGGGCATAAATATTTCAACGACTGCTGTATCATAATGTTGTAGTCATCGATGTTTATCGTAATATCTTCAAGTTTTTTCCTGCTTGTGATCAAGACCGATTCGGTTCTCTGTCCAGCAAGCTGCAAATTGGTTGTCGTGAGCCAGTTCTTGATTTTTTGTGACGTGTCGCTACACAGATTCGAAATTTGCTCGAGCTCCTTCGCTACAACGGTCACAGCTATGTCATCTGCGTATCCGATGATCTGTACTTCCCTCGGCAGTGGAAGGCGCAGGACGCCGTTGTATAGTACATTCCATAATAGTGGTCCAAGCACCGAGCCTTGTGGCACTCTCTACTCTGTCCGACGTCAGTGTCGTACAGTAGCAGCCGATCGGAGAGATAGCTGGAAACAATCCTCACCAAGTATGCCGGTGTCGCCTTACTTTCGAGAGCACTTAATATATGAGGCCAGTGTGCCGAGTTGAACGCGTTTCGGACATCAAAAGTGACTACTTCGCAATATTCTTTCGTTCCATACAACCATCAGGTACCTTCTATTGCTTTGTTTGCTATATCCGTGAGCTTTTCGATCGCATCAATGATTGACCTCTGCTTACGAAAACCGAACTGATTATCGGATAGACCCTGGTATTCTTTGTCTAAGTGCAACTCTAGGCGTACACATATTAGCCGTTCTAATATCTTGCCAATCGTATCAAGCATACAGAGTGGCCGGTAAGAGCCGGGTTCGCCGACTGGTTTGTTTGGCTTCTGTAACAAAACTAGTCTCTGTTTTTTCCAAATTTTTGGGAGGACACCTTTCCGTATGTATTGCGTGAACAACTCAGCGAATGGCTTCACGTTGTGGTTAATGACAATCTTTAAAACCTTGTTTGGAATACTATCCAAACCTGGAGTTTTTGCGTTACTGAACCTTTTTGCTGCTTGAATCACCTCTTCTTCGGTTATTATTGGTATGTCTATCTCAACCAGTTGGTCATCTAGTCGCTGTCGTTTCTCTAAGGGCTGCAAAGGGAAGAGAGTTTTTAATAATTTGGGACATGTTGGTGCTTGCCCTTCGCCTCCCTTGATCTTGGAAACCCCCATGGGTTTTCAGCTATTTTTCCGCAAAGTTCCTTGAAAAAGGCTGTTTTACTCCTCCTAATCGCTTTTTTCAGTTCGTTGCGTTTCCGCTTAAAAAATTCCCCTCTTTTATTTGAGAGCGTAATGCCTCAACGATGTCCTCCTTAGTTGTGATTTCGTCGAGATCTCGTATTTCCACCATTACTTCGTGGGTTAGTGCTCTAATAGAGGCCTCGTTTCCTAACCCTTTGCCCATCTCAGTCTTGAACTCACCCGTGCTTTTCATTTGCGCCTCTTTTAGTTCAATCAGAATTTCACCTTTGGTCGTCTTTCTAAACCTTATCACACTTTCGTCGAGTTTCTGTAGGTTATCGTCTTTCTTCACTGCCCTTAGAATGTCGCTGTAGGACATGTCAAGAGTCCGCTCTCTGATTATAGCATCGCGCTTGAAAGGGTCTGAATCCGCATTCGGCGTCTTTTGAGAAGAGTTTGTCTCTTGCAGATTGCTATCATTATCACCCACTATGATACCCAAAATGTTATTACTGTTATTGTTGGCATGTGTTGTTTTATTTCTGATGCAGCTCTCCATTGGTTGTATTTACCAGCGCATCGTGTGCAGGGGGGTGGGCCGAAATAAACAGGAACGGGTATACCCTTATGCCCAAACATAATGATGGGAGCACTTATTTCTAAGTGGCTGTGTCGATTCGCCACTGCTACAGGAGTTTCATCGGATCTGCTAGCTTTTAAACCGCATCCTCCACTCTTGCCGCTCATCGTCGGGGATTGCTTATTTGTTTACACTTATTTCGCAACTGACCTGCCTACCCCCCGGTAGCTTAGAACCCGGCTAGAGTACCTGAATCCAAAGAAATAGAATACCCCTCCGGGAGAAACAGAATACCTCCGGGGTATGTGTGTAGTGGTGTGGTCGTGATCTGTTGTGTCATGATGCGATATGATGTGATGTGTGATGTTGTTGCAGGTTCATAAGTCATGTCAACAGCATTGTTCGAAAGCAACTTTCCTTGTTTCTGTTTTATAAAACAGGTTTTAAAAAGACTTTCCAAATTTTTGGCGAACTGAAATGGAGTAACATCGTCACTAACGAATTTTTAATGCGGCGAAGTTGTTTTAGTGCTTCTGTGTATGATTTGGACGTGCATCAGTGCATCCAGGACGCATACTTCAATTATGTCTTCGGTTCCTCTATCAGATAATTCCTCAGTAACATTATCGTCAATAGCAATATCAATATTATTGTTTTCTGTAGAAACAATTTCGTCGATTAACGAAAATTCGTCGGAATGCTGCCCTTGCCCATTTTCATTTAAAAGCTTTATCAAAGTCGATAATGTCGATGTGGGAATATCATCCTCTGCAGATCGAAGTCAGACAAATTGTTTCCATCGTTACCTTGTTCCATGCAGTCTTAATAAAATAAATATCCTCAAAAATGTCAAATGTTTTTGAAAGCTTGTTTATTGAAATGTTATCTATTCTTGTCAAAATATGTTTGATAATACTGCATCTGTAGTGACATTATATATATGCCATGAACGAGCGTCAGAGTGTTTTATTAACATTATGTTCTGGAGGGTGTGACATATTCCAAAAATAGTGAAACTTTTCTTATCTGAGGGGCGTTTTGTCAAACGTTAGTACCCACTAACACATAATTTCACGAGATAGCCAAGCTTCCGGATTTGAATTCCATTTAACTGGCAGGCTTCTTACATCGCATTTTTATATATACAGTGGAACTTACATAACTCGAAGATCTCCATAACTCGAACACTTGAAAAAGCAATAGCGTTTAGAAGCCACATTCCATACAAATTTCCTTCCCTAAATCAAATTTCTATAACTCGAAGTTCTCCATAACTCGAACTCTTGAAGTGGCAATAGAAGGCAACATTCTTATTAATTTCCTTCCATAAATCGAACTTTTTGGTCAGGGCATAATACAAAATTTAAAATTTTACTATCGATGCCGAATTTTAAAAGTGTCCCTCTATATCGTACGGAGGTGAACAAAAAATATGATAATACACTTGTGAAAAATTGTATGTTTTAATAAAAATTCTATAACTCGTAGTTTTTTTGTGGATTATGGTGATTCGAGTTAGAGAAGTTCCACTGTATTAAATATATAGTATATTTTCAACACCAAGGTATAACGGGAATAGGCCGAATTTTTTCCGAAGCAGTTTGAAAGTATCGGTCCATTCCGATTCATTCATGAACAAATTTATTTAATAAACTAGTATAATAACAAAAGAAAAAAATAACATCACAAAATAAGTAAGAAATCAGTTAATATGTAAATATGAAGGTGTTTATTAATTCAATTAAATTTTTTTAAAAAACTTTAAACTATAGATTTATACACAATTTTATTTATTGACTACGCTAAAAGTTTTATGTACATATTAACGTTTGGAATTTTTAATGAAAAATTCTTAACTCGCAGTCTCTCCAACTCGAAGTTTTTTTGTGCATTATGGTGATACGAGTTGATCCTGTCTATGGCGAAATGAATTAATATTTGTCTCAAGAGAAACTTGAAAAAATAGACTCTCCCAGTTTTTTGCCAATAGCAACAAAGGTTTCTATAAGAGTGACATTATGAAATTATCTTCAAAACTTCAACAAGTTGTTGAACAAAACTGTGCATATTTGATAAATCGGATCATTCTAAATAATGTAATAATAAACATTTAAAGAAAAAATAATGAAGTTCTTTATACTATACTTAATATTATCATCGTGAGGATTGTTCGGTTTAGGTAAATACGAATCAAACTAATATTTTGGGCTTTTAAGAAATCAAAAAAGTAAAAAAAATATTGTAAGTGTAATTCAAAAGAAGTAGAAAGAATCGGCCAAATTTGGTCGATGCCAAGTCCGATTAATCGGTCGGACTCTACCTGTTAGTAGGTAGACAAACAGCACATTCGACATTGAAATTACTCCTAAATTGCAAATCAACGACCAGTCTGCAAAATCGCCAAAAATAGCGCTACAGCAAAGATTTTCCAGATATTCAAGAAGTCGCTGGAGGCACTGCACAGAACTTTAAGGGGTGGGGGTAAGGTTTGACAACTTTTTTTCCATTTTTTTTTATTTTTTTTTCTGAACCATCAACATCTCAAGAATATTGTGTTAAAGTTTTAGGTCATTCTAAACTAACGAAGTTACAGCAGGTTGAACGGTGCCTCTAACTTAGATTTGCGCGCCTTCCAGCTAACTCCGCTGAGTGTACAAAACTTTGAATCGATTTTCCCAAATATGTAATTTTTAAAGTCGGTGACCAGCCTACAGATCGTTTGGAAATAATAATTTTAATTACTAACAATTTTACAATAACAAATAGGTCGATTTTTTAATAAGTAAAATAAACCTACAGCAATATTTTTTTCTAAAAAAATTCATGAAAAAAGGTCTTTTTTCGGTGACGAAACAAACCTTATCAGACCTTATATGACCTATATTGGTGGTAAAAAAACAAAGATGTCGATGATCTCAATGCGTCAAATTAGAATTTCGTTCCAGGAGAGTTGACATAGCTACAACCCAGGATGCCGTAGTCCATTATCCCACAGACTATTCAAAATTGTCTGGACTATCACCACTCACTTTGCAGTTAAAAGTAGTGTGTGTTGTCATCAAGCTGCGTAACATAAATCAACCATGACTTTGCAATAGAACAAGACTGGCTGTGAAGAACTAATCATTTTGTCATAATTGAGCATACTTTGAAATTTGCTCAATTGCTACATACTTTAATATACGATTAAAACTCAAAGTTAAACAAATTATGATGATTCACGCTTAATACAGATCTACAATAATGTACCTATATCAATCATTTTTAAATTTACTATAATGTTTTCGTCTTTATGCGTAAGTATTTTTTCACTATATTGGAAAATTTACTAATTTAATGTATACATTAGCCACAAAAACGTGTGGCCGGGTCTGCTAGTATTTATATATTTTCATGTTCACAAGCACATAATATTAGTGCTTACGCTTTGTACTTTATCCGATAGTGTATGTACAGCCACGTAAAAATTACACTTAGCCATACGTTGCAATAAGCGCGTATATAATTGATAATGAACTTTATAAGATTGAAACGGGCTAAAAAACGTATCACTTATTTATCAATTAATCTATAGTTATATGCATTTTTATATTAATTAAAAAAATTGAACTCATTATATAACGCCTCGGAAATGCAAATATTTACTTATTTGGAGTCACAATATACATACGTTTTTTTGCACATGGTATTATACCCTCAATTTTCAAATAAAAAGTATCATGCATTCTACAAGCTTCTCGCAGCTCTCCAATGGAATGGGGGCCAAAGTTAACAGCATCTCATAAATTTTCAAAATTCCTGTAATTTCTTGCAGAAATTTTATGTTTCTCTTCGCTTCGTAAGTCTTTTATTGGATTAAGGACAGAGCTCTGCACTGGCCAATCCTAAACCGTTTTTTATTTTGTTATCCTGAATAGTAGTCTAGCGACGTGGCAATCAATTAAAAACAAATGGTTCCATTTCATTCCTTAATACGGTACTTTCGCTTAATTGCACATATTTTCGTTCAATTAACCGGGGAATCAATTGCAATTAGATACTCGCTTAATTGAACAATTTGTTCAAAAAAAGAATCCCGTTTAAATGGACAGTTTGTTCAATTACAGGAATCACGCTTATTTGGACCATTTGGTGAAGTAAGCGATTACGTGGGAATCAAAATTTGAAAGTTTTTAGTCTTATTAAATAGAACAATATTAAAATATTATCCAAAAGTATGAAATCGATATGATTAAAATTTCAAGAATGTAAAGCTTTAAACGGATTTATCTCAAAACTCGAATTTTGAAGTCAGTGGACACGATTTCTTGAAAAGTTATGAAGCGATTCTGTTGAAAAATTTCCACACATATTTATTACAACTATTTTTCGAGTCAGTATTAGGCGAAAGTTTTACCACAAAAGTTAGTTTTTTGTTCAAAATCTGTAAAGAATTCAGTTTTTAATATTTTAATTTTTCCTTCTTTCATTAACAACAAATATTTTTGGTTTGTTTATTTGGATGAACCAATAATGAGTTATGATGTCCACGGCAAGAACCTTTTTTTGGACATTTCATGGATGATGATTTACCAACGGCTAAGCTTTCGGAATTTGTAAATATAAATTTCACAAAACACTGTTTAAATATGTATCTTTGATATGCATGAAATATATGATTGTATACAATGAAATATATGATTGTATATAATAAAAAATGTAAATATACTCATGTTTTCAACCTCTTAAACGCACCTAACCCCTTAAAGGAGACTGCATACATATGTACATATGTGCACTTAAAGTTTTTCAAATATTTGAATATTTTTTACCATTATAGGAAAATGCAATAACAATTTTTTGTACTTACATACATAGGTATCTATGAATCTATTTATGTACATACATATATATATTTGTTATTCAAATTTATTATTAAAAAATTATACAGTGTTGGTTAGAAGATTAGTTTTCTCAACAATATTATTTGGTGGAATTAACAGGGGAAATTTAAAATGAAAATGATTTTTGATTTGATTTATATTTTGAACCAACTAAGCGGGAAAATCAATTAACCGAGTCCAATTATCCGAGAAAATTTACATGTGCTTTCATATGCTATATTTTTTTCCCGATAACACCGTTCAATTAAACGGGGAAGCCAATTAACCATAGGGTCAATTAAACGAAAAGTACTGTATGCCTAAATATATATACCGATCGATTCTCCCATTACTCGATGAACTTGGCCCGTTTTGTGCTAGCAAAAGCATCTCATTTCATAAAATGGAATTTAATTTAGCATTTTAAAAATATTTATTATATATTAGCAATAAGTTAAGTAACTCTAATAAATTATTTAACATATTTCAACGCTATTTTATTTATATTTTCAGATATGGAGCTTAAATCAGTATTCCTTAATTAACACATACGCTGCTGAACATGCCAAAAACAGTTTCTTTAAACACATTGGTCAAGGTGTCAGCCAGGTACATATAGACAATTATGGGCGTCTATTCTCTTGTGGATCCGATGGGTGCATGAAAGTTCGACAGCTAGTGGAAAAGGAATCAGTTGTTCACACAATGTACTAAAGTATTTAACCGTAATCATATTAAAGCAAAACAAACTACAAGAACGACAGATTGTTGGATATAAAATACCAAGTATTCATTATATGTATATGTTATATTTATGTAGTTTCAAAAATAAAGTAAATGTTATCAACTCTACTAATTTCCCTTTACTCATATCAATTTCGTCACAACATATGATTACCAACATGCTAGGCACTAAGTTGGTCCATGTACTAAATTTATGCAATTCCAAAATAAGTATTTCTAAAGGAATATTGAAGCTGTCATAATGAAGTTACAATTATTGGTTCTAAATAAAGATCTATTTTCCAAATTGATATGAGCCATCATGAGTAGCATTTATAATTTTCATATTCTCTCCATCTGGCAGTTTGGCGCCATTGGTTATACCTAGTGCCGTCTCATCGGATGTTGACATCGTCCACGCTTTTGCACCGTAAAGTAGGACGGAAATGATGAGAGACTTGTAGAGTTTGGTTTTTGTTCGAGAGAGGACTTTACTTTTCAATTGCCTACTCAGTCCATAGCAGCACCTGTGGGCAAGAGTGATTCTGCGTTGGATTTCCAGGCTGACATTGAGTGAGTCACCTTGTCTGAAACCTCGTTTGGTATCGAACGGCTCGGAGAGGATACTGACGGAGGTTTTGGTATTGCTCAACGTGAGTTTACACAGCCGTATTAATTTTGCAGGGAGACCAAATTCCGACCTAGCGGCGTAGAGGCAACTCCTTTTCGTCCTGTCGAAGGCAGTTTTAAAATCGACATCTGGTCATCAACTAGATCACCTCTGAGGGTTCTACAGGAGTGTGGTCCGATCTTGAAACATTCAGTTAGTCGCCGGATCTTTTCGTAGAATTTTCGAGCATTACCCCTGTCAAGCTTGTCAAGCTCTTCATACTCACACATTTCGGGCTCTTTCTTTTTTTGTCTGCAAATGCGTCTCGTTTCCCTCTTCAGCTCTCGGTATCTATCCCATCCAGCACGTGTTGTGGTCGATCGCAACATTGCGAGGTAGGCAGTCTCTTTTCTCTCCACTGCGCGACGACAATCCTCATCGTACCAGCTGTTTTTTTGACATTTCCGAAAGCTAATAGTTTCGGTTGCAGCTGTACGTAAGGAGCTTGATATGCCGTCCCACAGTTTCCTTATACCGAGATGCTTATGAGTGCTCTCAGAGAGCAGAAGTGCAAGTCGAGTAGAAAATCGTTCGGCTGTCGGTTGTGATTGCAGCTTCTCGATGTCGAACCTTTATTGTGTTTGTTGACGTGTGCGCTTCCCTACACAGAGGCGGGTGCGTATCTTAGCTCCAACAAGATAGTGGTCCGAATCTATATTAGGACCACGGAGCGTACGCACATCAAAAACACTGGAGACATGTCGTCCATCTATCGCAGTGGTTCCCAAACTTATTTTGTCTACTGCCCACTTTGAGAATACATATTTTTTTGCGCCCCCATTTTTTCACCTATTTAAAAGCCACTATAACTTCAAATTAAATTAATTAATTATTGTGACCTATATATGTATATTTCGTACGAACGGTGTAAATCTGAAATTCTACTTACTGAATTATCTATAATAAAAATAATTCTAACGACAATATAATTGCTCTCTCTTCTGCTTGTTCAATGAAATTATATTGGCATCGAGTTGTTACACGTTCTTCGCAATTGCCCATAAAATAAATCTGAAGAAATTTTGCATTTTCATTTGGCATCGGCATCAATGATCCAATTTTATGGTATACATACGTGTGTACAAAAAAAATAGCACACAAACATAGTTAGTGTAGCTTTTTTAAAAAATACAAATTTTGTTAAGTTTTTTTTCTAATGGTTAGTTTGCTCAGAACGTTGTCTTTGCTTAAGTTTCTTACTATTACAAGATGTCACTTAATGTATAAGTATCAAAGGGTAAATTAAAATATTGACGAAACGTGAGGGAAAAAACATTAAAAAAAATGGATTAAATTTCAGTTTTTTCGACATATTGGCTATAAGGACACAAAAAACATTGATTTTGGGGTTTACAGTCATCTAAGAACTTAAAGACGGACTTATTCTGAGAAGCTTTGCCAAAGAAAGTTACCAAAAAAGTCAACATTAACAAAGTTAGAGTCCGAAGAAAAATGTGCCTTTCTCTTACAATGGGCCACTTTGATGAAAAACTTCAAAAAAAATTTTTGTAGGAAACCATGATTGTAACTCAAAAAAGTAATGATGCAGTTCGATTCGTAGGACCCGAAATAGGGGGAAACCGTCGAATTTGGTCTTGTCTTTTTTTGACTATCACAGTGTTATTAATTGTGGAGACGATTAATTTGAGTAATAACTATCCTATCATCTAAGTTGGACCAAATTACATGTATGTATATGCCAACTTTCATGAATATCAGTTGACTCGTTTTTGAGTTCATTCGGAAGATACACACGGACACTGGATTTTTATATATTAAGATAAAATAGGACAGATATATGAACTACGCTGACAGAAATATAGAACCGAGTTTAAGCAATCTTTTAATTCATATTAGTTGATGTTCACAAGTTGTTGTTGAGAGTCGAGAGCTCATGCAGTCGTTGTCTAAGAGGCCTCCTAGCTAAAAAAGATTACAAATCACCCCCCAGGCCTCAACGCCACAACGCCCCCATTTTCTTTCTGGGTCTCTTAACTCCCCCCTTGACACCTGCAGCACCCACTAGGGGGAAAGACTGATCTATCACAACATGATCGATCTGGTTGCGCGTGATTCGATCGGGGGACAGCCAAGCAGCTTGATGTCCTTTTGCTGGAATCTAGTACTACAGACGACCATTTTTCGGGCCCCAGCGAAATCGATCAGCCTCATGCCGTTTGGCGATGTTTCGTCATGGAGATTGAATTTTAATTCGTTTTCCAATAAAGAAACAATTATCGCATTTTTTCCCAATGTGTTTCGGACAAAACATATGTACATGTACATAAAAATTTCACCATACAAATAATTATTGGTCGATATTAATAGATTAGATAGATACATATCTGTTTTCCAAGCGTTTAAGAGTAGCCAATCGAACAAACTATACCAGACTAAATGGCAGTAATTGCGTTGCAACCGTGCGCTAGCAACTCCTATGACGCATGGGCAACGGCTTTATTTAATGTCAAAAATGTCTGTTTTTTTGACACAATGGGCCTAATCAATGAATCCGCAACGAATTCGCTTTCGATACGATAAAGATTTTCGATCCTAAATTTCCATGCAATCGTTGATTCCGTCGATAAACTGCTTTACCACGACGCGATAACGTAAAACTGTTTTATCGACCTTTGTCGACAAATGTAACAAATTTGATAAATTTGTCTGCACGTTGCGGTAAAGTAAAATCGATCGTATCGAACCATTTTTCGATCGAAATGGATTCAATGATTAGGCCCAATATAAAATAAACCAAAGAAACTTATGAGGAAACTTTATGTAAACAAATTTGAGACGCACAAAAAAGGTACAAACAAGTAGGTGACATAAAACCCTAACTTCAAAAAAAAGATAAATCAAGTTAGTCTTAATTAATTCCATAAGGTAAAATAAATACCTCTACCTTCTAGCGTGAGATTAACAACGAAAACTGGTTTACAATTAGATTTGACATTTTAGAGGAATTTTTTGATTTAATCTTTTTGGCCCATGTTCGGAACCACTGTCACTGTTGACTAAAGGTATCCAATAGAGTAAATTTGCTATTGTATAAGAAGAAATCATAATAAATACACTTAAACCATTTTTTTATTAGATACATATCTATTGCAAGACTTAAAAGTTTCGAATAAATAACTATTTTTATTTCAAGATCCATTTATATCCTTTATCGTGTGATCTGGCACTAGGAATTATTCCTTCCATCGAATAAAAAGTAGTCACTGTTTGCCAATTTTTTAATGTCGAAATTATCTGAAGAAAATGAGTCTTCGTACTCAGAAAAGGCAGCAAATTTACGCTAGAAGTAGAAGAATGAAACAAAGTAAATACATAAAGGCAAAAAAAAACACACAACTGTTTTTTAAAAAATCTAGTATAGAATTATTTTCTAAATCATTCTTACCCAATGTCCTTTGTCAACATCCTCATCAGCCTCCCATTTTCTGGTTAAAAATGGTTATTTCTTCTGATCGTAAAAAAATACCAGATTTAATTGATTTTGCAGTAATCAAAAATATAGATAAATCGCACATAACAGTAGATACATGTACTGACCTATCTTCTGATCACTCTCCTATACTAATAAAGTTATGTGAACAACCCATATTTATTGAAAAGAAAGTGGGCCTAACATCTCACAAAACGAACTGGCTAAAATACAAAAAATACGTGAGTAGCCACATTAATATTGAATACAAAATAAATAAAGAAGGAGATATTGACAAAACTATAAGGGAACTCAATGATATAATTATTAACGCAGCGGTCTTAGCAACACCAAAGAAAAGCTATAAGCCACTTGGTCTCAGGAAAATCAGTAATAGAGAAATAGAACAGCTTGTAAATGAAAAAAGGCGTGCTAGACGAGAATGGCAGATAAATCGCTCCCCTTCCACTCAGCTTCAATTGAAATCAGCTGTACGCAAATTAAAAAAAGCGCTTAAACGCGAGGAAGAACTCAACAATGAAATATATATAAAGAAGCTGTGTCCAAACTCAAGCAAGCAAAATTCACTTTGGAAAGCCCAAAAGTCCATGAAGCCACCAGTCGACTCCAACATGCCTATACGAGACTTGGGGGGAAATTGGGCTCGAAGTGACGAGGAAAAGGCTACTTGTTTTGCAAATCACCTAGAAAAGGTATTTCAACCAAATTGCCCAAAGAATAACTTTAAATTGTCAGTCTTACCTAACATAGCAAATGAGTCGCCCGAGTCCTTTAAGTCTTCACCTTCTGAAATTATTGGCATCATAAAAGAACTTAATCCAAAAAGTCGCCAGGACATGATAATATCACCCCAAAATTGCTAATTGAGTTACCAAATATTGCTGTAGAGGTGCTCTCTTTGCTCTTCAATGCAATTCTAAGTTTCGGATACTATCCAATTTTGTGGAAAAAGTCGCAGATTATCCTGATAGATAAACCTGGGAAAGACTTGACACAACCGTCTTCATACAGACCAATCAGTCTTCTACCCTGCCTTTCGAAAATATTTGAAAAGGTGCTGCTATCAAAGATGTCTCCTTTCCTCCACGAAAATAATGTAATACCAACGCACCAATTCGGGTTTCTTTCAAAACATAATACAATAGAACAAGTAAATAGAATAACTAACGAAATAAGAAAAGCATTCGAGCACAGAGAGTACTGTTCAGCTATATTTCTAGACGTAGCTCAGGCATTTGATAAGGTGTGGCATGAAGGGCTTTTATATAAGATTAAAAACATTCTACCTTTAGAATTGTATAAAATATTGGAGTCTTATTTAAAAAATAGACAATTTACGGTTAAAGTGGGAGACTTCATATCTGATGAACGACAAATAAGGGCTGGTGTACCACAAGGCAGTGTTTTAGGCCCAACTCTGTACATCATATATACTGCTGATCTTCCAACAGCTAATAATGTTTTGACATCAACTTTCGCGGATGACACAGCTTTAGTGAGCCGTAACAAATGCCACATTATAGCATCAAGAATATTATCGGAGCACTTAAGATCTGTCGAAGAATGGCTAGCCAACTGGCGTATAAATGTGAATGAACAAAAGTGTAAGCACGTTACATTTTCGCTAAGACCAAAAATGTGCCCGGCAGTAAAAATGAATAATATTCTAGTGCCTCAAGTGAATGAAGTTACCTATCTTGGTATTCACCTAGATAGAAGGCTTACATGGAGAAAACATATATCTAGTAAAATAACGTGCATGAAGATAAGAGCTGCAAATTTAAATTGGCTTTTAAATAAAAACTCTAAACTTAGCCTAGACAACAAAGTGCTTTTATACAATTTTATTCAACTGGGGGGTACGACCTGTGCAACTAATATTGATATAATACAAAGGTTCCAATCGAAAATGCTTAGATCAATCACGTGCTCACCATGGTACATTCGCAATGAAAATATCCATAAAGATCTTGGTATCCCTATGGTGAAAAAAGCAGTAGAGGACAGCAGATTGAAATATATATCTAAACTCCGTGATCACCCAAACCCATTGGCTAATGCCTTAGTACATTCCTGCAATCAAACACGCCTAAAAAGAAGGGATATGCCTGCGTACTAAAGAGCAACGTTTCACCAATACAGCTCAATCACTTGTTTGAGCTTGTCTAGTTTTTTAAATAGTTTTAAGATTTTATAACTTATTGTTAGGCTTAAAGTAAAAGCAGATTCAATAAATAAAGAAATATTGAAAAAAAATTTCTTCGATATAATTTCTCCATCAAAATATGTTGGAAATTCGAATGTTAATCCATTAATATTTAAATATCCACACAAAAATTAGTTTTGTAAGTCGATATGCTAAAATATAAAAGTAATATTTTATAAAATGTTTGCAATTATTTATTGGAAATAATTTCATAAACGGTGTTATGACTATTACGGTTTACAACTCTATTAAACATCGTAAACTCAACTTTTTCATATACTCGTGCCGATCGAAATAAAATCAATGATGTTGTATTTCTATTCTTTGCTTTTTGTTTTATTTTACTTTATGTTTTCACCCTTCTGGGTTTGTATGATTTGGCATTTGTTTTATTTCACCTTGTAAGATTACGTTTTCCCCTCGAAAGGTTTTCAGAAAATAATATTTTAAGATTATTGTTAAGTGTATAATAGGTTAAATATGTATAATTTGTTTTAAATTTTTGTATGTTAAGAAAAAAGATTGGACCGCCGGAAGGTTTGTTGATCAAAAGATGTAAAGAAAAACAAGTAAGGAAAGGTTAAGTTCTGGTACAACCGAACATTTTATACTCTCGCAATTTATTGATGTAATTTTATAAAGATAACACAATTCGAACCATATATTCGGCGTAAAACAAAATAGATAACGAAAATCATCATAAATAGTATATGGGGACTGAGGTAATTCCTGAACCGATTTCAATCGTTTTCACTACTAAGATACAATATATCGAAGACTATACGCTCAGTTAATTTTATATTACTTACTAGCAGACCCGGCCACACGTTGTTGTGGCTAAGGTATACATTAAATTAAGTTGGTCCAATCTTGGCTTCGGCGACGATTTTGATTACTCGAGGTCGATGTTACGCAGCATGATGACAACTCACATTACTTTTAATTGCAAAGTGAGTGGTGATAGTACAGGCAATTTTAAATAGTTTGGGAAAATTGACTACGTCATCCTGGTTTGTAGCTGTGTCAACTCTCCTGGACCGAAATTCTAAATTGTCGCATTAAGATCATCGATATATTGTTTTTTTACCACCAATATAGGTCATTCAATCAGTCATTTATCATTTATTCATCATAGAGGTGCCACCTGAGACCCTACCATTTCCAACTGCTTCTGCAATCGCAATTTGATATTGTTTGCCGAATATTTCGGTCAAATTGTATGTTATTTTAATAAAATTACATCAATAAATTGCGAGAGTATAAAATATTCGGTTGGGCCCGAACTTAGCCTTTCCTTATTTGTTACAAATTGTTTTTGGCTATCGACACAACCTTATACAATTGAACAATAACAAAAATATTTTAACAAAGCAACAATGACAACCTTCAAAATGTTATTTTTTTTGTTTTCTCTTTTTATATTTTTCTTGTCAACTCGAATAAAATTCTCTTATTATTATCTTCCTCGCAATTTTTCTATATTTACTCACTCTTTAATCTTTTCCTGGCCTTCCACGAATATTTCAAGACTAAAATTAGCCAGATCGGTTTGGCCGTTCTAGACTTTTTGCGAGACTAACGAACAGCAACTCATTTTTATATTATATTTATGTAACTGTAAATTAGAATAAATTGTGGAGACGATTAATTTAAATACTAACTATCCTATCATCTAAGTTGGACCAAATTACATGTATATGCCAACTTTCATGAATATCAGTTGACTCGTTTTTGAGTTCATTCGGAACATACACACGGACGCTGGATTTTTATATATTAAGATAATTAGGTATATGGGATCTGGGGGAAGTTATGACCCGAATTTAACCATTTTTGGTACAGAGACAAACTGTTATAAAAACAAGTAAGGAAAGGCTAAGTTCGGATGCAACCGAACATTTTATACTCTCGCAATTTATTGAAGAAACTTGCAAACATACAAATGGGTAAATTTTCGGCATAAAGTTTAATAGAATAACGAAAATCGTAATATATACTATATGAGGGCTGAGGAAATTATTTCATTTTCACCAACAGGGTACACTATATCCAAGACTATGCGCTCACTTAATTTTACTAAGATATCTCACATATTAACCAATACATGTATGCGGAATAAAGCCGTATTTTTGAAAAACCTATAATTAGGTATGTGGGAGCTAGGAGATGTTATGACCCAATTTAATAATTAATATAACAGAACACTATTAGAAGAAAACAATTTCCTCTGAATTACATTAAATTATCAGAGAGATTACCCAAATATCGTGGTTGTAAACCGATTTCACCCATTTTTTAACCGTGTTATCAGGGTGTAAAGAAAATAGTATATACTGAATTTCATTGTTTTTCGTTAGTGAGTTAACCCACTTTTAGTAATTTTCAACCTAACATTTGTATGGGAGGTGGGCGTGGTTACTATCCGATTTTAACTATTTTCATGGTGTGTAGTGGGGTACGTAAGAGAACCGATTGCAGAAAGTTTGGTTTATATAGCTTTATTGGTTTGCGAGTTATATATAAATAACCTATTTGTGGGCGGGGCCACGCCCATTTCCCCCAACAATTACATCCAAATATGCCCCTTCCTAGTGCGATCCCTTATTCCAAATTTTACGTTTATAACTTTATTTATGGCTTAGTTATGACACTTTATGTGTTTTTGCTTTTCGCCATTTTGTGGGCGTAGCAATGGTCCAATCGCCCATTTTCGAAAGCAACCCTCTCACTGCCCCAAGGGACATGTGTTCCAAAGTTTCATTAAGATATTTTAATTTTTACTCAAGTTACAGGTGGCACAGACAGACAGACGGACGGACGGACAGACATCCGGATTTCAAATCTACTCGTCACCCTGATCACTGTGGTATATATGACTCTATATCTAACTCGTCTAGTTTTAGGTGTTACAAACAACCTTTATGTGAACAAAACTATTATACTCTCGTATCAACTTCGTTGCTAGCAGTGAGGTTGCACTCTGGGAGTGCAAGCAGAAGTGAAAACTTGAACTTATGGCGCGTTGGGCACTTTTTTGGGTGAGCATTTTTAGGTGCGCTCGCGACATGAGAAATTGTACATAAAAAATCAAGTTTATCAAAGCAATATGGGAACTTTTTGAATGGACATGAAGTATAATAATATAGAAACTATATTCGAAGGAAGTGAATGAAATCGTAAATACAAAATTTATCAATTCTCATCCATAATTTCAACAACTCTTACATCATCATAATTAGCATTTTCATCATTATTCATCTAAGTGAAATTGTAGGTACCAACAATTTTCATATCGTGCCTTTGAAAAAAGGCAAGATAGATGAAACTAAAATACAATCCACTGAAAAAAGTTTTATGGATATAGTGAAATTTTTGTCAAACAACAACAAGAATTATTATTCATATCAACTGAAGAGCTCTAAAGGCCTAGTTGTTGTTGTAAAAGGCATTGAGTCTTCGGTAGAATCTAATGATATCAAAGAAGCCCTTGAATAAAAAATGCAGTAATTGTGGAGGAAATCACACTGCTAACTACAGGGGTTGCCCTGTATATAAAGACTTGAAATCAAAATTGTCACTGGGAATTCAAGCTCGTCGTAACCAAATGTTAAATATCCCTCGTAACGAAAATGTAGTAATTACAGACCAGAGTTCGAAACCTGGTAATTCTAAGGATATCCTTGTCCAGGGAAGCTATGCAAATGTTGTAAAAGGCAACGCTGTGCAAATGCAACAACCACAAAATCCACCAAGTGGAGGTATTGAAAATATGATTCTAAATCTGACTCAATGTATGACACAATTCATGTCTACATGCAAAACATGATCCAAGATTTGATCAAATCTCAAAATCAAATGTTACAAACCTTATTATCTAAAAAATGAGTATACTAAATACACTGCCCAACAGCATTTTTGGAACAGAATAGCGACCTATAATTCTGAAAGGGTATGTTGAGTAGATCATTTTTGTAGAACAAACTTATGGTCCAGCACGTCTGAGATTTTTTTACAGTGGGTCAAAGTTTTCATTTTTTGGTCGAAGGGAGCATTATACTATATGAAAAAAATGTTGTAAGTTAATGTCTGAGAGAATTCTTATGGTCAGAGTTGTATTGTGGAATTGTATGAGGATTATTTTTGTGGAAGATCTTAACGCTCTAACTGGTTTCTTTATGGGTCAATTTGACCCTTTTTTCGAGAAAATCAAAAAATATCCTCTAAAAAAGGACATTTAAGGATTAAAATATTCTACGAAAATGTTTGGCGGAAAATTTTAGTGGGGGTCACCAAAGACACCATTGTTGTAAATAAAGCTCTATACGATTGATAAAAAAATTATAATTTTGTTTTAATAGTGGTTTATTATAGTATGTACATATTTATTTTTTTGCTTCAGCAGTAGTAGGACAATAGATTAAAGATTAAACTTAATGTACTTTCCTGTATTTAGCTTGACGTGATTGTTCCGATGTGTCAAGGTTTCTGTACAAGCCCCATACGTATTCAGCAAGCATTACAGTTTGGGATTTCAATATTGCAATCATTTTGAAGTCTGCGCATACTTCCCATTTATATTTATAGTATTCAATTTTATTTAAGAGATTTGAAATATTTGCGTATGTTTCCTCCTTTTTTGTGGAATACGCAACCGGTATTGATGGATGCTGATTTCCATTGTGCAGTAAAACTGCTTTTAAGCTGTGTTTTGAACTATCTATAAATAGTCGCCAAGCGGAAGAGTCCAGTAGAAGCTTTAGATATTTTAGAACCTCTTCAATACTGCAACAGAATACAAGTTCTTCTGATTTTTATACTCTCGCAACAAAAGTTGCTTAAGAGAGTAAATTTCACAGAAATAATAGCAGAAGGAAGCTGGACTGAGATTTTTTTACAAAATGGAAACTGGGATTGGCATCGCCCACTAATGGGTCAAAAACCATATCTCAGGAACTACTCTACCGATTGGAATGAAATTCGGTATATAATATTTTCTTGAAACCCCGATAACACGTGTGGAAAATAGATTAAATCGGTTCACAACCACGACAACTTCCCATGTAACTCAATTTTGAAATCCATCTTATTCCTTCATTTTATAATGGAAACATAAGGAACCAATGAAGATAACGGAATAAAACTTTACACAATTAGTGCATATCATCTCTGGCTTCACTTGTGAAAAACTTGTCGAAAACGGACCATAACTTTTCAAGGCCCCAGATATCGAACTCATGTTGAACTCAGCGCCTAAGGATAAATTTTAACCGAAAATATGGGTAAATCTCTCAGATATCTCAATTTAATTCAGAGGAAATTGTTTTATTCTAATAGTGTGTCCCTGTTCCAAACATTATTAAAATCGGGTCATAACATTTCCATATACCTAATTATAGGTTTTTCAAAAATACGGTGAGCTTTACTTCGCATATTGGTTAAATTTCTTCAATAAATTGCGAGAGTATAAAATGTTCGGTTGCACCCGAACTTAGTCTTTCCTTACTTGTTTATAATAATTTTAGTAAAAATCACACCCGATATGTACTGCTTAGTAAGTCAATTATGCTTAATTTTATCACACCCGATTTGTAAGTCACAGCTGACTAGACGCGAGAACTCAGTGTTTGGCCCGGCCGAACTTGACGACATTTTCACCTTCTTTGTATATGTTGGCGTGTAATTTTGCCAATTAATCGTAAAGAGCTTTATTTACAACAATGGTGTCTTTGGTGACCCCCACTGAAATTTTCCGCCAAACATTTTCGTAAAATTTTTTTATCCTTAAATGTCCATTTTTAAAGGATATTTTTTGATTTTCTCGAAAAAAAGGGTCAAATTGACCCATAAAGAAACCAGTTAGAGGGTTAAGATCTTCCACAAAAATAATCCTCATACAATTCCACAATACAACTCTGACCATAAGAATTCTCTCAGACATTAACTTACAACATTTTTTTCATATAGTATAATGCTCCCTTCGACCAAAAAATGAAAACTTTGACCCACTGTAAAAAAAAATTCAGACGTGCTGGACCATAAGTTTGTTCTACAAAAATGATCTACTCAACATACCCTTTCAGAATTATAGGGTCGCTATTCTGTTCCATTCAAAAAGTCTTCATTTGTTGGACAGTGATATTTGTATATGGAATGTCAACGGTGTAAACCAACACAAACTGGAGTTAATACGATTTCTGACTGAAAAAAGCATAGAAGTTATGCTGATATCAGAAACTCATTTAACAAATAAAAACAATTTCTTTATAGAGGGATATAGACTTCGTGTTGCAAATCATCCAGATAGAAAGGCGCACGGTGGAACAGCAGTATTGGTTAGAAATCGGCTAAACCACCATGCTTTAGAACCACATGCTACAGCGCAGCTACAAGCTACAACAATATCATTTAAAAATCGAGGTTCTGACCTCAATCTGACGGCTATATACTGTCCACATCGTTTTAAAATTACAGACTGCGAATTGAAAGATTTTTTTGGAACGCTAGGTCCAAGATTTCTAGCAGGTGGTGATTACAATGCAAAACACATGTACTGGGGCTCACGTCTTATTAATCCGAAAGGACGACAGCTATACTACACTATTATAAATAAGCACAATAACCTTGATATAATATCTCCTGGTAAGCCGACATACTGGCCCAGTGATAAAAACAAAATACCAGACTTAATAGATTTTGCTGTAGTCAAAAATATAGATAGATCGCTAATAACAGCAGATACATGTACAGACTTATCTTCAGATCATTCTCCTGTACTAATAAAGTTATGCGAACAGCCCGTAATAGTTGAGCCAAAAGTATCTCTAACATCTTTTAAAACTAACTGGTTGAAATATAGAAAATATATCAGCAGCCACATTAATATCGATTTAAAAATAAGTACAGGAAGAGATATTGATGAAAGCGTAATGGAATTCAATGATGTAATAACTAATGCAGCTATCTTGGCAACACCTAAAAGACGTTAAACGTAGTTAAGTCGTTTCCCTTCAACTCTGCGTCAACTGAAATCGGCTGTACGTAAGTTAAAAAAAGCACTTAAACGCGATGAAGAATACAATACTGAAAATTATATAAAGCACCTGTGTCCAAATTCTAGCAAGAAAAACTCCCTTTAAGCCTCCAGTAGATTCCAAGATGCCTATAAGACAGTGGAATGGTAATTGGGCGCGCAGTAATGAGGAAAAGGCAAATTGCTTTGCAAATCACCTAGAAAAGGTATTTCAACCCAATGGCCCAAAAAACAACTTTAAGTTGCTCTTTAATGCAATTCTTGGTTTCGGATACTATCCAATTTCGTGGAAAAAGTCGCAGATCATTATGATAGATAAACCTGGAAAAGACTTAACACAACCATCTTTCTACAGACCAATAAGTCTCTTACCATGTCTTTCCAAAATATTCGAAAAAGTTTTACTATCAAAAATGTCTCCTTTCCTCCACGAAAATAATATAATACCAACCCACCAATTCGGGTTTCGTGCTAAACATGGCACAGTAGAGCAAGTGAATAGAATTACAAACGAAATCAGGAAAGCATTCGAGCACAGAGAGTACTGTTCAGCTATTTTTCTCGATGTAGCTCAGGCGTTCGATAAGGTCTGGCATGAAGACCTATTATGGAAAATCAAAAACGTTTTACCTTTCGAATTGCATAAAACATTGGAGTCATATTTAAGAAATAGGAAATTTACAGTTAAAATAGCAGATTTTATATCAGAAGAACGAGCAATAAGGGCCGGTGTACCTCAGGGCAGTGTATTAGGCCCTACTCTGTACATAATATATACAGCAGACATTCCAATAGCTAATAACGTATTGACATCCACTTTTGCGGATGACACAGCCATAGTAAGCCGAAACAAATGCCCCATTAGAGCATCAAGAGTATTAGAGGAACACTTAACTTGTGTCGAAGAATGGCTAGCCAACTGGCGTATAAAAATTAATGAGCAAAAATGCAAGCATGTTACATTTTCTCCAAGACCAGAAACATGTCGGACAGTTAAAATAAACAATGTATTAGTACCCCAAGCGAATGAAGTAACTTATCTTGGGATTCACCTGGATCGAAGGCTTACGTGGCGGAAACATATAGCGAGTGCAACCAACATTGATATAATTCAGAGATTCCAATCTAAAATGCTTAGAAAAATAAGGGGTTCACCATGGTACATGCGTAATGAAAATATCCATAAGGATCTTGACATTCCTATGGTAAAGAAGGAAATAGAGGACAGCGGAAAGAAATATATTTCTAAACTTCGTGAACATCCAAACCCATTGGCAAATGCCTTGGTACATTCCAATCAAACTCGTTTAAAAAGAAGAGATCTACCTGCCTACTAAAGAGCAACGTTCTACCAAAAAGATCAAACACATTCTTGAGATTTAAGATTTTAATACTTATTGTTAGGCTTTAAGCAAAGCAGATTCAATAAATAAAGAAATATTGAAAAACAAAAAAAAATTATTATCATGATTTTCATCAAATTCTAAAACTGAAACAATAGGTCTAGATTTAGCTTTACAGTCAAGTTTTTTAAATTAAAAAATCACCAAAATTGAAACTAGTATACAAAAAAATATTCACTATTAGGAAATCTGTGAACACGTGAAGATTTTCTGTTTGAAAGAAAACTTTTTAATAAATATATGAATATAGCTTTGAGTAGAATAGCACGAAAGAAACGTGCACGCGTAGTTCAGTTTTTCGATATTTAGAATCGTTAGGAGATGTAATAAATTGGAGCCAGCCAACCGTATAAATGATAGGTGAATAAATAATTTATTCAAATTGTATTTGAACATTTACAATCAATTTTTCTTTACATAAATTCGCAAAATATTTTTTTTCTGAGCAGATCACCACAAATTCTTGCAGAGATTCGCAATAGTTATGTTTCTGTTGCAAAAATTACCCTTAGAGTTCTAAATTCAACAGACTTTCAAGTCAAGTCATGCGTTCGGTAATCAAATACATGCAAGGCCATTAAACGGATATTTTATGTGACAGTTCTCAAGTCTCTCTAGGTCAAGTCAAGCATCGGTAACCGGAGCTTTAAGTTCTGCTTAAGTACTGAAAATGGGTGACTTAAGCAGTGCTTAAGTAACAGCTGATCTTTGTTTTGAATATTGACTTATTTGTCAAAAAATAAAATAAAAATTATTTGCTGAACAAATTTTTGGAATGTCTTGCATTCAATGACGGTTATATGCTTTCCTGCGAGTTGCAATAGGTGCCCCCACTCGCTTGCGGTGAAATTGGGTGTCCTTTTATTGTTTCCATCAATTTCCCAGATTCTAAATTTATTCGTCGCAAAGTTATTTTTCATCACCAATAATTTCAATTTGATGGTATTGTAACAGATGGTATTTGTAAATAAATGTTTTTCATTGTACTGCCATATATCATAATAGAATTTTATAGAAAATAAGCATCGACTGTGTAACGCAAATAACTACTCAGTCAACAACAATGCTTAGCCAAGATTTTATTTGGGCACAACTTAAGAACGAACTGTGCAACTGGGCATAAATCTATTTATATATCTTGTGAATACTGCATCAATAGTAGTTTTGTATTTTGTTGTGCTAAGATTGCGATCATTCTCCTTCTTCTTCTTGACTGGCGTAGACACCGCTTACGCGGTTATAGCCGAGTCCAAAACAGCGCGCCACGTACCCCTCCTTCTGGCAGTTTGGCGCCAATTGGTTATACCAAGCGAAGCCAGGTCCCTCTCCACCTGGTCCTTCCATCGGAGTGGAGGTCTCCCTCTTCCTCGGCTTCCACCAGCGGGTACTGCATCGAATACTTTCAGATCTGGAGCACTTTCATCCATTCGAACAACATGACCTAGCCAGCGTAGCCGCTGTTTTTTTATCCTCTGGACTATGTCTATGTCGTCGAATAACATATACAGCTCATCATTCCATCGTCTGCGGTATTCGCCGTTGCCAATGTTTAAGGGACCATAAATCTTCCGCAAAACCTTTCTCTCGAAAACTCCTAGTGACGTCTCATCGGATGTTGACATCGTCCACGCTTCTGCACCGTAAAGTAGGACGGGAATGATGAGAGACTTGTAGAGTTTGGTTTTTGTTCGTCGAGAGAGGACTTTACTTTTCAATTGCCTACTTAGTCCATAGTAGCACCTGTTGGCAAGAGTGATTCTGCGTAGGATTTCCAGGCTGGCATTGTTATTGCTGTTAATGCAGGTTCCCAGGTAGACGAAATTATCTACAACTTCAAAGTTATGACTGTCAACAGTGACGTGGGAGCAAAAACGCTGGCTGCCATATGATATCGATATCATCGGCGTACGCCAGTAGCTGTACACTCTTATAGAAGATTGTACCTTCTCTATTTAGCTCTGCAGCTCGTATTATTTTCTCCAGCATCAGGTTAAAGAAATCACATGAGAGTGAGTCACCTTGTCCTTTCCGATCCTAACGGAGCTTTTGGTGTTGCTCATCGTCAGCTTACACAGCGGTATTAGTTTTGCGGGGATACCAAATTCAGACATAACGGCATAAAGGCAGTTCCTTTTCGTGCTGTCGAAAGCAGCTTTAAAGTCGACAAAGAGATGGTGTGTGTCGATCCTATTTTTACGGGTCTTCTCCAAAATTTGGCGAATGGTGAATATCTGGTCTGTTGTTGATTTTCCAGGTCTAAAGCCACATTGATAAGGTCCAATCAGTTTGTTGACGGTGGGCTTTAGTCTTTCACACAATACGCTCGACAGAACCTTATACGCGATGTTGGGGAGGCATATCCCACGGTAATTGGCGCAAATTGTGGGGTCTCCCTTTTTGTGTATTGTGCAGAGTACACTGAGATTCCAATCGTCAGGCATGCTTTCTTCCGACCATATTCTGCAAAAAAGCTGTTGCAAGCACCTTATCAGCTCTTCGCCGCCGTATTGGAACTTCTGCTCCATCGTCGTCGATTGGGGAATCTGGTTCGCCATCTGCAGGTGTTGTACTTTCACTGCCATTCAGCAGGCTGGAGAAGTGTTCCCTCCACAAACTCAGTATACTCTGGTCATCAATATCTAGATCACCTCTGGGTGTCCTACACGAGTGTGCTCCGGTCTTGAAACCTTCAGTTAGTCGCCGGATCTTTTCGTAAAATTTTCGTGCATGCGAGACGACAATCCTCATCATACCAGCTGTTTTTTTGACTTTTCCGAAAACCAATGGTTTCGGTTGCAGCTGTACGTAAGGAGTTTGATATGCCGTCCCACAGCTCCCTTATACCGAGATGCTGATGAGTGCTCTCAGAGAGCAGGAGTGCAAGTCGAGTAGAAAATCGTTCGGCTGTCGGTTGTGATTGCAGCTTCTCTATGTCGAACCTTCCTTGTGTTTATTGACGTGTGCGCTTTTCTACACAGAGGCGGGTGTATATCCTAGCTGCTAAAAGATAGTGGTCCGAGTCGATGTTGGGACCACGAAGCGTACGCACATCAAAAACACTGGATACATGTCGTCCATCTATCACAACATGATCGATCTGGTTGCGAGTGGTTCGATCCGGGGACAGCCAAGTATCTTGATGGATTTTTTTATGCTGGAATCTAGTACTACAGACGACCATATTTCGGGCCCCGGCGAAGTCGATCAGCCTCAGACCGTTTGGTGATGTTTCGTCATGGAGGATGAACATCGTGGCGGGGGCAGCGCTCATAGGTACGTTCTAAGCACTCATAGAAAGTATCATTGATCACTTCGTCCTTCTCTTCCGTCGGGGCGTGGGCGAAAACAGCGATATGTTGAAGAACCTCGCTTTGATGCGGATTGTTGCTAGACGTTCATCCACCGGAGTGAATGCCAGGACTCGACGACGGAGTCTCTCTCCCACCACGAATCCCACACCGAATTTGCGCTCCTTTATATGGCCGCTGTAGTAGATGACACAAGGACCCACCTTCTTCCGTCCTTGTCCCGTCCATCGCATTTCTTGGATTGCGGTGATGTCAGCCTTTACTCTTACAAGGACATCAACCAGCTTGGCACCTTCCCAATTAAGGGTCCCTTATTTCGTAGTCCTTTAAACGTTTGCAGTGGTCGTCATCAAAATTGGGGTCTCTCATCCGAGGCTGTTTTTTCTTTTTCATTGGGGGGTGTTTTTATGTGGTGGGTCCCAAACCCTACGCACAACCGCATAGGCGGGTTTCGCCTTCTCACTTTAGCTCGCCTCCAAACGGATGTCTGTTGGCTACCCAGAGGATACTTGGTCTAAGACCGGAAGTCGTGAGCTGCTTGAGCCCCATGTAAAAGAATCGTTCCTGGCCACTCCCAATTGAATGACAGTCAGAAACTTTCCTCACTTACGTGAACTTCTACATATGACTCCATCCTCCATCATTGCGATCAATGGACATCGTTAAATCAAATGGTTCATATAAAAATTCAATTAATGATTGACTTTTGACATCTGCAAAGTTTATGTTGAAATCTCCACTCAAAATCATAGGATAATGATCAAATCTTCTATTAATTTTCATCATAAATAGTGCGGAAGCAGCTTTAGAATAAATGAATAAATTTGAATACAAGGACTCTCGTATTGCTTGTAAAGACTGTTTTGGTGAAATATAAACGGCAGCCATTATTATTGTTTGTCTATTAGAATGGCATTGGGAAATACATATATCACCTATATTCGAAACATTAGTGCTAAACATACTGGTATATCTCGCATGCACTTCCATATGATCTGTAGAAAATTTGGCCATAGTATCATCAGACCGATAATAAATAGCCACCCCACCTGCTGGACGATTGTCCCTTTTGAAACTTGCCATAAATTTGAAATTTGGAATGTCAATGGTTTCTTCGTTACTCACATGAGTTTCTGATAGTATTAACACACTCTGGATACGTTTCGTTGAAGTGCTCAATTGTCTCATGAGACAATAATTCAGTCAAGCTAAACCTATATGAGCCATACCGCTGCTAGGCAAATGCGACCTGTGGGAATTGACTAACGATGTGTTTTGTTCGTTGATATTGTGTATTGCATTTAATGTTTTAAGTTATTTAATGACAGTAAAGTTAATACTTTTAGGTTCTAATATATTTCTTTTAATATTAATATACTGAAAATAAATAAAGACGCACGAAAATGCATATTCAATGAAATAATGAAAAATTTAATGTGACAAAATTCTCACTGGGTATCTTAACTTTCGTGCTCAGCTACGAAGTCACAATTCCACTCGTTCCGATCAGTGTACCGAACTCATTCAAGTTTATTATCATCGTGACCAATGAATAAGTGAGTAAAATCAAATTTTTACTATACACTCGTTTGAGTCATAAATTGACTCATATAAGTGTAGAAATACTATGAGTTTTTTTGGTTTCGTGGAAATGAGTCTTAGTAATTTTTGATATTAGTATTAGTACTCATTTGCACTAATTTATTTGGCTCATGAGTTAGTGCACTAATTTCATTACTACTCAATCTGGTGTATATCTGTGTAAAATCTCATCTGTCGCGAAAACGGCTGAAAATGCTCACCCACAAAAATGCCTAACGCGTAGGGATGCAAACATCGTAAAATGAAACATCGATTGTTCGATGTATCGAAGTTTCTTCAAAACCCATCGAAATCAAAAACATCGGCCATTTAAACATCTATACATCTATGTATTTTTGAACTTTTTTAACTTATTTTAAATTTAGTGTGAAAAGCTAAGGGATACAGAAGCAGAAGCATAAATAAATGAAATGTAGTACGCCTTAAGTTGATACATTTTATTTCACTTAGCATTATATGTCTGTTAAAGTTTTTTCTCAATAAATAACAGAATTTCAAAACAACGATACGGAAAATTTTTTCACTGTCATTTCTTTTCGATTTTACTTCTGCGTGATAGTTGCCCTGGGTTTAGAAAACAGTCGTTTACTCGGCACTGAAGAGGCTACAAAGTGTAAATATTAATAAGCCTATTTATACAACCCCGGAAACACAGTATTCATGTCAACCCAAACTCTATCGGCTTCTGATGGGTAGGGGTAACAGCCGAGATACACTTTCTCTTCAACCTTCCGTCCGTGTAAATTTAACCTTTTGGTGGACCAAATGTTTATTCTGATTCCAAACATCAAACGAGTATTCTGTTTCACACTCATCCGAAGATTCCGTTGTATCTGCGCGATTAATTTTCTATGAAACAAAAAAAAAGTATTTCCTTTAGCCCTAGCATCTTTAAAATGAAGTAATTTGAATCTCTGATCAAACGCAGTATCGAATTATGTAAATTGTATAAATAAATCATAAAAGTAACCGCAGGTCCAAGCGCACATTCCCTTAACGAATTCTCCGTATTTTACAAAAATCTAATTCCAATGTAATAAAGGTTATCCAAATAGAGGTTTTCGGTTTAATACCCGAAAAAGTGTGAAGGTGTGAATAAAAGTTATATAAAACATCGACATAAAACATCGTTGCAAGTGACATCGATGCATCGATGTTTTTAGATTCGAGACATCGATGGCTAACATCGATGCTTTTTGACGAAAACATCTTTTCAACCTAACTTTTGTATGGGAGGTGGGCGTGGTTATTATCCGATTTCTTTAATTTTTGGACTGTATAGACTGTATAAGGATGTGGTTAAAAGAAACGGCTGCAGAAAGTTTGGTTTATATAGCTTTATTGGTTTGCGAGTTATATACAAAAAACCTATTTGGGGGCGGGGTCACGCCCACTTAAAAAACATTACATCCAAATGTGCCCCTCCATTGTATAGATTTTGTATATCCAGTGCGGTATTCTCGTGTGTGCTGTTATGATGCGTATGTTGAATGTTGGGAAAGGTGTGTGTCCAGGGTGCTATTAGTTTTCCGGGATTGAGTGCTAGTGTGATATTTATGTAAAGTATGTTGATTGAGCGTAGGGAATTGAGGCTCATTTAGCCATCCCGGTCCCCTAGGCAAATTCTTAGCCTGGAGTTATTGCAGGGTGGCTACCACGATGCTGAGGCCGGTTGGACGAAGGGATTGTGGCCTAGTCCGGTGCCGTCGTAATGTTGCCACGAATCCTCCGGAGAAGTTATCGGCCTTCGTTGTTCCTGTCGTTTAGGACGACTTCTACCCCCGCGGTTGTGTTGAGCAGGGTGTCGCCATGTTTTGGGGCTGATGTTGCGGTGCAGGTGCGAGCATACACATTTGACACAGATAGCTGGACGTACACTGAGTGGTGTGGGTAGGCGCCAGGCAAATCAGGCAATGGCGATGGGCCTGGACGACCTGCAGACGTTGTTGAGGTTGCATCCCTTTAAATTTGCCGCAGTGTGGCAACCTGTTAGAGCGACAACAAAGTGGACATCGGAGACGGGGTGGCTCATTCAGTGGCGACGTCGGAGTTGCTCGAGTTGCTGCGTGATTTTTCGGAGCACTTCGGTTGGGACAGTCCCAGGGTGTGGCACATGGCCAGCCGAACGCATGGTTGGCATTGGTGCAGTTGCCCCATCGACATTCATCTTTAAGTTATTATTTGTGGTTTATTTTGCGCTTTTTTATCAGTTTATTATTAACGGTTTATGCACGGTTTTATCGGCTGTTGGCAAAAAGCATAGTTTAACGAGCTTCTATATGCAACCAATGCGCTATTCAGTAGGGGGAGACAATCGTTATTGATTGAGACACAATCTCCAAGCTTTGGAGCCTTTTCTGGCGTTTGCCATCCGTTACCCATTCCGTTCACCATTGGAGGCAATACGAAGCGAGGTACACCCTCTTGTACCCAGATCAGCAGGATATCAGCACTGGCTCCGTATCGCCATGTGGCTGCTCCAACTAGGCCATGTATTTGAGAAGAGCGGTTAGAAATATATGTTTTCCACGCATGTGGTAGTTTTTCCAACCAGGAAAAAACAATTTCGGAATCCAACCAGTCGCCAAGTTTAAATAGGTCTGTACCATGGATATTAAGTTCGCTAGTAGCAGTCGTGGTAGACTTAACGTCTTTAAAGGAGCCACCTTTGCTTTGGATACTAGTAAGTGGCTTGTGGTTGCGGTAACGTTTTGTGTGCTCACATATGTAGATGGCGGCACAATATGCCTTTTCAGAGGCGTCGCAGAAGCCGTGTAGTTCGACTTTATATTCGGGTGAGTAGTTTACCCACCGTGAAATTTGGTTTGTCAAGATGTCATTGAGATTGTTAGGAAGAGGTTTCACTTGTTCGTCACAGTCGGTTCCGCCTAGCCATAATTCTTGTATCAGGATTTTCGCTTGTATGATAATTGGCGAAAGTCATCCTGCGGGGTCAAAAAGTTTTACCACAGAGGATAAAAGTTGAAATAGAGGATATTTATTGGTATATTTTATATGATATTTGGGTGATTTGCCGCGATTTTCCAGACAGAATATCGTCAACATACGCGTGAGTTTTTAATACATCGGTTGGGAGTTTTAATACATCGGTTGCCAGAGGAAATTTGGACATTGTGTTTTCTGCCAGTCCGTGGAGTGTAGGAAAGGCCAGATATGGAGCACAGTTGACGCCAAAGGTAACTTTTTTAGTTTAAGGTCGTCTAGTGGACTATTGGGAAATTTTCGGAAAATAATTCGTTGAAAACCTTGTTTTTTTCATGTACGAATACTTGTCGATACATTTTTTCAACGTCCCCATAAATACGTATCTGAATAAACACCAATTAAGATGGGTAGCATTAAGTCCGGTTGCAGTGTCGGTCCCGTAAATAAAATGTCATTTAGGGAATTCCCCGAACTAGTGGATCTTGATGCATTGAAGACAACTCTTACTTTTGTTGTATTTTTATCCGGCTTCACTACTGCATGATGTGGCATGTAAAATGAATATTATTTGACGTTAATTATTTTTTCACATGGGCTTACTTCCTCCATATGATATAAATGAAGGTATGAAGGCTAAGACGCCATCATATTCTGCTTTGACTTCGCCCTTTTTTAGTAGGTTTTTTCAACTCCCAAAATTTCCTTAATTATGAATTAAGGCATTCATTTGAAATTTCTTCAACTTGAGTTGTCATGGTGGAAACTGTTTACGCAATTATCCCACTCAGTATCCAACCGAATATTGTGTTTTAGGCTAGAAGGATGTTTGAGATTTTTTCAATACCTTCTAGTATTGCGGTATAAGGTCGCTGCCTAATAGAATATCTATTTGTGATGGAGTGTTGCAGTTGGGATCTGCTAGTTTTATGTGTAAAACTTTATCCCAATGCTTGCTCTTTAATTCGACTCTTTGCAGCAACTTCGTCACATCCCAAGCAAACACCCACACGGACTTCAAAACCCTGAGGAAATTCAAAGGAGTGTATCCATTTCACTTGTGGTCTTAAATTTTCATGCATATATATATGTATGCTTTATTATACGGTTTTATATCACATAAAACCAGTAATTTGAAATCCGTTTAACAGTAAAAAGAGTTTATATATACGGTTAAATTCAAGTACCGATATTAAGTAAAATTAAGCAGTTTTATATACTCAATTTCAAAATATATAGATTTGCTCAACTTCGTGTAAAAACACACACACATAAAAAAATCAAGTATTTACTTGCAAATTTCTCGCGCAATACCCCTTATGTTTCTTAAAACACAAGCTGGATTGCATCAAAAGAGAGCAAAGGTAAATGACAAAATTCACGAAAAAGGAAATAAATCAAAGGCACACAAACGTACAAACATACATATATACATACTCGCTTAATTCCTGCAAACACATTTATATATATTGTTGTAACAAGCTAGTTACAAAGTATATATGCATACATATTTGACATAACATCCAAGCACATTAATCTACCTACTTATTCGAACATAACTGCAGATGAAATTTACCTGCATATAACGAATAACATTTTTACATATTCCCATTTTTCTCTTACCAATCATTTATACATACATAAGGCGTAAAACCAGGAATTGCTTTTATAAGTTGACACTGAAATATAATATATCTTATTTTCAAATTTTCATATTCTAAATGAACACAGAGTCAAAAAAATCTAAATCAAGCGCATTTCAAAAAATTTCAAAAATGGCTGATGACGATAAACAAGGCACACCTGCAGAAGCTACACGCTCAAAGCAGAGTATAAAACAAAAACGAGCATTTAATATCAAGAGATTCATCACTGAAAGTGATACTTTTATAAGCTATTGCACAAGATTTCAAGCTTCCCCTATTGCTGACATCACGGAATCGGTTTTAAAGATCGAAAGTGTTCACAAAGTTTTTCAATAGAAGCGTTCAAGGTGTTTTTATTAGCTCCGGAAATTCTGATCTTTTCAAAAAGTAAACAAACGAAAAGTCAATAAAATTTATTATGTTTGAAAACACACAATAAAATAAAAAATAAACATTGTTAATAATAAACATAAACAAATAGCGCACAAAACAAAAAGATAAAAACAAAATAAGTTAAAGTAGACAATAATGAGTGCTGCGCAGCCTCACCAGCAAAGCCGTTGGCATTCCTTAAATGCCTACTTCAGCTTTGCCGAGCCTACAAAATCAACTCCTGGCAATAAAAAAGCAAAGGACGTAGTCAGCAGAAGCAGCATTGAACAGCAATCGGCCTAAAGGCCTAGTGGTAGTCATATATAGTATAGAGTCTTCGGTAGACTCTTACGATGTTAAAGAAGCACTGGAAGGTGGTTTTAGTATTCAATCAGTAGTAAATATATTTAACAGAAACAAACTCCCACAAGCAGTGTTCAAAATAGAATTGGTGCCAAATAATAAGCAACTAAAGAAAAATGAAACATACCCAATTTATAATTTAAAATATCTGCTCCAGAATTACCGTCGAGGAACCAATGGTCCAATACAATGCACCCACTGCCACGAGTGCGGTCACACGAAAGCATATTGTACCCTACGCAGTGTCTGTGTGGTGTGCGGTGATCTACATCCTACTTCAAAATGTACTCTTAAAAAAGTGGGTTTAAATAAAAAATGTAGTAATTGTGGTGGAAACCACACTGCAAACTATAGGGATTGCGCTGTATACAAATATTTAAAAACGAAATTGTCTGTTGGAATTCAAACACGCCGTAATCAAATGATAAATATTCCATTTAACGAAGTTATTGAAACCCCTGTACATACTTCAAAACAAGGTATTCTTAAAAATAATGCTACACAAGGGAGCTATGCAAACATGGTGAAAGGCAACACTGCACAAATGCAATTGCCCCAAAACCAACCAAATGGAAGCATTGAAACAATCAAAGTGTATTCAACAAAGTGAACTAAGTATTTGACATACCCGTTTTTGACAATAAAATAGTAACATTAACCCGTCTTTTTTATCTTGAACAATATAATATATAGAGATAAAATTGTTTGCAATTTGTCAGTTGGAGCACATGCTTCCATGAGTTGTTTTGCATAAGCAGAAAGTATTCGGCATTTTCCTTTACTCATTTAAAAAATATGTTTTTTGGTTTGAAATTTGTTTACTTTTAAATTTCAAAATTTGAATTTTTGAATAAATGTAAGGGTTAAATCAATGGCAACATGTCAAATTCGGGTAAAAAAAATTAAATGTCATATATTTAGTTCACTTTGTTGAATACACTTTGGAAACAATGAGTTTAAACCTTATCCAATGTGTGACTCAATTTATGTCTACAATGCAAAATATTATTCTAGAGGTAATCAAAGCACAAAACCAAATGTTGCAAACTTTTTTAAGTAAAAAATGAGCGAACTTAACATACAGTCAGGTGAAAAATAATAGGGACACTTACCTAACACATCGAATGAGTCGCTCGAGTCCTTTAAGACTTCACCTTCTAAAATTATGAGCATCATAAAATAACTTAATTTGAAAAAGTCGCCAGGACATGCATATTTCACCCTAAAAATGCTAATTGAATAACCAAATATTGCTGTAGATGTGCTCTCTTTGTTCTTCAATGCAATTCTTAGTTTTGGTTCCAATTTCATGGAAAAAGTTGCAGATTATCCTGATAGAAAAACCTGGAAAAGAACTAACACAACCGTCTTCATACAGACCAATCAGTCTTCTTCAGTGTTTCAAAAAAATTTTAAAAGGTGTTACTATCAAAGATGCCTCCTTTCATCCACGAAAATAACGTAATACCAACGCATCAATTCGGGTTTCATGCAAAACATATCACGATAGAGAAAGTTAATAGAATAACTAACGAAATAAGAAAAGCATTTGAGCATTGAGAGTACTGTTCAGCTATATTTCTAGATGTAGCTCAAGCGTTTGATAAGGTGTGGCATGAAGAACTTGTATGTAAGATTAAAAACATTCTACCTTTAGAATTGTATAAAATACTGGAGTCCTATTTAAAAAATATACAATTAATGGTGAAAGTAGGAGACTTCTAATCTGATAAACGACAGATAAGAGCTGGAGTACCACAGGACAGTGTTTTAGGCCCAACTATATACAATGTTTTGAAATCAACTTTTGCTGATGACACAGCTATAGTGAGCCGTAACAAATGCCCCATTATAGCATCAAGAATATTGGCGGAGCACTTAAGATCTGTCGAAGAATGGCCAACTGTCGTATAAATGTGAATGAACAAAAGTGTAAGCACATTTTCGTCAAGACCAAAAAACGGGATCACCTGCAGAAAACACATATCTAGTAAAATAACTTGCATGAAGATAAGTGCTGCAAATTTAAATTGGCTTTTAAATAAAAACTCTAAACTTAGCCTGAACAACAAAATGCTTTTATGCAATGCGGTCATAAAGGCGATTTGGATGTATGGCATTCAACTGTGGGGTACGACCTGTACATCTAATATTGATATAATACAAAGGTTCCAGTCGAAAATGCTTAGAACAATCACGTGTTCGCCATGGTACGTGCGCAATGAAAATATCCATAAAGATCTTGGTATACTGTTGGTAAAGAAAGAAGTAGAGCACAACAGATTGAAATATATATCAAAACTCCGTGAACACCCAAACCCATTGATTAATGCTTTGGTACATTCCTGCGATCAAACACGCCTAAAACGAAGACATATGCCTGTATACTAAAGAGCCATGTTTCACCAAAACAGCTTAAGCATTTGCTTGAGTTTGTCCAGTTTTTAAATAGATTTAAGAATTTATAACTTTGCCTTAATTCACAATTAGTTAGAAGAACTCCCACCTATACCAATTAAAACCCCAGAAGATCAGTATTGTGAAGACTTCTACAAAGCCACAACTACTAGATCAAGAAATGGTCGGTACGTCGTACGACTACCCTTAAAACAACAATTCCCAAACATACTCACCTTAGGGCACTCTCGCACCTCTGCAATATAGCAGTTTCTAAGTATGGAAAAAAACCTACATAAAAAGGGAGAACTCAAACCAGAATATGATGGGGTCTTAGAAGAATACCTTCATTTAGATCATATAGAAGAAGTAAGCCCATGTGGAAAAGTAATTAATGGCAAATACTATTCATTTTACTTGCCACATCATGCAGTAGTAAAGCCAGACAAAAAAACAACAAAAGTAAGAGTGGTCTTCAATGCATCAAGATCCACTAGTTCGGGGAGTTCCCTAAATGACGTTTTATTTACGGGACCGACACTGCAACCGGACTTAATGCTCCTCATTCTAAATTGGCGTTTATTCAGATATGTATTTAATGGGGACGTTGAAAAAATTTATCGACAAATATTCGTACACGAAAAAAATCAGGATTTTCAACGAATTATTTTCCGAAAATCTCCCAATAGTCCACTAGACGACTTTAAACTAAAAAAGTTACCTTTGGCGTCAACTGTGCACCATATCTGTCTTTCCTACACTCCACGGACTGGCAGAAAACACAATGTCCGAATTTCCTTTGCCAACCGATGTATTAAAACTCCCAACCGATGTATTAAAAACTCACGCGTATGTTGACGATATTCTGTCTGGAAAAACGCGGCAAATCACCCAAACACCATAAAAAATATACCAATAAATATCCTCTGTGGTAAAACTTTTTGACCCCGCAGGATGGCTTTCGCCAATTATCATACAAGCGAAAATCCTGATACAAGAATTATGGCTAGGCGGAACCGGCTGGGACGAATAAGTGAAACCTCTCTTAGAAAAATGGTCCCAGTTTGCTAACTATCTCAATGTCATCTTGCAAATCTTGCCCGAATATTAAGTCGGGCTACACGGCTTCTGCGACGCCTCTGAAAAGGCATATTGCCGCCATCTACATATGTGCGCACACAAAACGTTACCGCAACCACAAGCCACTTACTAGTATCCCGAGCCCTCAGAGTAGTTGCCTATATACTAAAATTACATATATATGTGGGAAGCGATGACAGGACAACACGTAGTGGACACACCTATTAATACGTACGCATACTCACCTCACTTACAAAGGGCAACACTGACCTATGACAATACGCAGCACTGATAGGGCATGACCAACTTAACAAACAGGACAAGAAGACAGTCGTTAAACAGCATTGTATAAACCTACAAGTAGATAATCTAAAATACTTACAAGAATGATAGAAGACAAGATTACGACAGGCGTTTACAGTTAGCTTTTTTGGGTTTTGAGTTCCTGTTGAGTGACAACTTTCACGACCCTGAACACGCGAGCAAAACAAAATTGTACGGTGGTACAAAACAATAAAACCAAAACAAAGAGCTGAAGTCAAGGCTAGTGCTTAATTATTATTTAAAATTCTAAGTGAAAAATGTATTAACTTGAAAAAGAAGTCCACAATGGCGGAATTAAACAACAATAGTACAAAAAAGTCGTCTATAAAGAATTTTTTTCACTTTTCCAAAAAACAAAAAAGTTGGCAAAATGGCGAACTTTTTGTAACAAAACATATAATTTTAATTATAAATATGCATGATTATATTGGATCATTTTATAAATGAAGAATTTAAGAATTACGTTCATTTTGATATTTTATCTGCACATTATTCAATTTGGTTCACTATGTTTCACATTTCCGTTTTCCATTTGACAATTCTTCTGTTGCCTATTCCCATTCGTGGGTCGTGAACGCTTCAGCCTGTCGTAATCTTGTCTTCTATCATTCTTGAATACATATAAAGAATTTGCGATACGAATGCAATAGAATGAAGGAAAACGCAAGACATTTCGCGAGGATTTACGTCGATAAATACTACTAAATCGACACTTGGCGCGGGTTGTCGTGTAGATTTTGGTACTATGAACAACAACAACTCAAGGCAATGGACACTTCGCGCGGGTTTCGTGGTACTAAAAAAGACCCAAATCTACAATGTCGAGTTGCCGTGTTATACTACAATATTTATTACTTTTAGTAAATTATTAGTAATTTTTTTGTTTGTCGATATTAGTTGGAATTAAATCCGGGTCCGTTTGACTAACTATCTATATGGGTCGGAATATAATAGGAGTCTGTGGTTTTGTCTTTTATTTTTTGAATTACTGTTCATAATTGAATGTAATTTTCATTTGATTTGATATTTTGAAAGGACGACTTTTTTTTGTTAGAATTAGTTTGTACGCTTATTATTGTTTTCTGTGCTTTTAATCCGTTTCGTGTACCAGGTTTAGAACACTTTTCTCCACCACTATTCTTTTGATAGAGTTTTTTAGTTAAGATTTCGCTGTGGGTGACTTTTATATGTATTGTTATTGCATAGTAGATTGTTTAGATCGTTATTTCTTGAACTATATATATACTAAAAAAAATTGGTAACGCGCCTATATTGTAACCTCAGAGGTGGTGAGGAAGAGTAATACATACGCAATTAATTATTGTTACGAATGAAATTTTTCATTAAAATATTTCCATTTTCAGTTCGTTTATTTAAAACTCTGTGTCGAAATACGTAGTAAATCGAACAGGTGATCTCAGCTGTGAAAAATTTCCCGTTATCCAGCTGATTCTTTTGCTACTTGTAGGCAAATACAATGTTAAACAGTCATCATACACATAGGACGATCAAACGGACGGACTTCACACATTCAGTTTGTACATGAACATTTACCATTTATTTTAAATAAAAGTGTATTACGTATAATTATAAAGTTGAACCAAGTGCGTTTATTTGGAAGGGCTATCCTACATATATATTTCCTGAAAGGACCACACATTCTGGCCACACCTGAACCAGGCATGGAGTCGCTATCCTTATCCAACAGATAGAAAATAATCAAAATTCTCCATTATAATTTCAGCCGTCGATGGAAAGAATATTTAAGAGACCTCCGTAAGAGGTACCGATGGCAAACGTCAGAAAAGGCTCCAAAGCGTGGTCTCAATCAATGACGGTTGTCTCCTTCCTACTGAATGACGCCCTGGTCGTAGAGAAGCTTCAGTACAGCTCCGACGGTCATATTCGCGTAGTCGATTTCCGCACGCAAACTTGAACATTAACCAGACCGCTCGTAAAACGTTTTGCCAACAGCCGGTAAATAATAAACAGATACAAAACCGCAACCTCAACGACGTCTGCAGATCGTCCAGGCCGATCGCATTTGCCTGATTTGCCTGGCGCCTACCCTCACCACACAGGAGTGTACGTCCAGTTATCTGTGCCAAATGTGTATGCCTCCGCACCACTCGCTCCTGCACCGCAATATCAGCCCCAAAACCGGGCGACACCCTGCTCCATACAATCGCGGGGGTAGAAGACGTCCAAAACGGCAGCAACAACAAAGGCCGATAACCTCTCCGGAGGACTCCCGTTCGTGGCAACATTATGACGCTATACGGCGGCACCGGACTAGGCCACAATCCCTTCGTCCAATCGGCCTCAGCAACGTGGTAACCACCCTGCAACATCTTTCGATTAACAAACCTTCCGGCGGCCCAATCTTTTTTCTTAATATACATAAATTAAAAAAAAAGACATATTGTACCTCGTATACACTTAACAATAAACTCAAAATATTATTTTGTGTAACCCTTTCGAAGGGAAAACGTAATCTTATAAGGTGAAATAAAACAAATGCCAAATCATACAAATCCAAAAGGGAGAAAACATAAAGTGAAATAAAACAGAAAAGAAAGAATAGAAATACAACATCACTTATTTATTTCGATCGGTATATGAAAAAGACGAAGTTTAACATAACATAAAACCCTAACTTAACAAAAAAAGATAAACCAGGTTAGACTTAATTAATTCCATAAGGTAAAATAAATACCTCTACCTTCAAAATCCATTAAAACTAATTTTAATTTGTGACCCGATTACCAGACCAATTTGAAGTGCGGAAAAAACATTAAAAAAATGGATTAAATTTCAGTTTTTTCGACATATTGGCTATAAGGACACAAAAAACATTGATTTTGGGGTTTACAGTCATCTAAGAACTTAAAGACGGACTTATTCTGAGAAGTCTGAGAAGTTTACCAAAAAAGTCAACATTAAAAAAGTTAGAGACCGAAGAAAAATATGCCTTTCTCTTACAATGGGCAACTTTGATGAAAAACTTCAACAAAAATTTTTGTATGAAACCATGATTGTAACTCAAAAAAGTAATGATACAGTTCGATTCGTAGGACCCGAAATAGGAGAAAACCGTCGAATTTGGTATTGTCTTTTTTTTTTTGAAAAAAAACTATCACAGTGTAATTAATACACTTAAACCATTTTGTATTAGATAGATATATATTGCAAAAGACTTAAAAATTTCGAATAAATAACTATTTTTATTTTATCTAAATTCATACACTTCCGAAGAATTTTCAGGTATATGTTCCAACTCAATAGATTGGTATAGCTCTGATGAGCGGTGATAATAATAACCTTCCACTTTGCCAGTAGATTTAATAAAGCAAATATAATAAAATCCAGCGAAAGACGCCCCATTTATATCCTTTATCGTGTGATCTGGCACTAGGAAATGTTCCTTCCATCGCATAAAGACATAGTCGCTGTTTGCCAAATTTTTAAAATCGAAATTATCTGAATTAAATGTCTCTTCGTACTCAGAAAAAGCAGCAAATTTACTCTAGAAGTAGAAGAAGGAAACAAAGTAAATACATTAAAGGGAAAAAAACACACGACTGATATGAACTCGTTATGACGAATAAATTAGTTAAACTAAGTATATATCCGGTAAAGTACTTTCAAAGGAGCAAGCCTCAGGAACTCTATTGAAAGATTCCCTTATGCAAAATAAATACTCAAAATATCAATTATAATATATAATTTGTACGATTTAAAAATTAATGCGTATTGATGTTCCTTTGAGATGACAGCGATGTTTTTTATAAACACTAGATAGAATTATTTCTAAATCATTCTTACCCAATGACCTTTGTCAACGTCCTCATCTGCCTCCCATTTTCTAGTTAAAAATGGATATTTCTTCGATATAATTTCTCCATCAAAAAATGTTGTAAGTGTTGGAAATTCGAATGTCAATCCATTAATTTTTAAATATCCACACAAAAATGAATTTTGCAAGTCGATATGCTAAAATATAAAAGTAATATTTTATATATGCAAATATTTATTGGAAATAATTTCATAAACGGTGTTATGACTATTACAGTTTACAACTCGATTCTCTCTAAGTTGAAATTGTACAATTTCGTATAATCGATAGCAACACTACTACGTCGTACTACTACGATTATTCGAATAGTTGTTCTGCTGCGACTATTCGAATAGTTGCTCTGCTGCGAGTATTTGAATAAATGAGAATTGTTTGAAATCCAAGCAGCCTTTGATTATACCCTCGCAACAAAGTTGCTAAAGTTGTTCACATGACGGTTGTTTGTGTCACCCAGAAATAAAAGAGTAAGATATGGGGTTATATATATAAATGATCAGGGTACGAGTGGAGTTGAATCTGGCCGTCCGTCCGTCTGTAACTTGACTTGGCAGAAAGGAGCTGTACTCAGATTTTTTTACAAAATAGAGCATGGGCGTGGCGCCGCGCACTCATGGGTCAAAAACCATATCTCCGACACTACTTGACCAATTTCAATGAAATTCGGTTTATAATATCTTCCTAGCTTCCCAATGATACGTTGTGAAAATAGTCCAAATCAGATCACAACCACGCCTACTTCCCATATACCAGAATTTTGAAGTCGATCTGAATCGTGTACTTTACAATATATATAGTAAGCACTAGTGGAGATATCGTAACAAAACTTTGCAAACATACTGCATTTAAAGAGTGACATGCCCTTCTAAAAATCACCGAAATCGGTCCATACGTTTTCAAGACCCTGTATATCGAATATGAGGACCTCGATGCTTCTAAAAATTTTTTACCGAAAATATAGGTAAGTCTCTCAGATATTTGGAAGAAATTCCGAGAAAATATTTTTTTATTTTAATGACATGTTTCCGTGCGAAAGATGAGTAATCGGGTCATAACTTCCCCTATCTCCCATATACTGCATATTAGGGTTTCCAAACTTTCAATGGAATTTAAATTGTTTGTTATATTAATAACATTAAATCAATAAATTGCGAGAGTATAAAATGTTTTTTGACACCCGAACTTAGCCCTCCCTTACTTGTTTTTGTTTGTTTTTATTTGTAAAGATGTAAATTGTGCTCATTTTTCGTGAGTTTCACTTTTTTCAATAAAAATAGAAATTTAATGAACTTCCACTATTCGAATTGTCGACAACGAACGGTTAACGGGATAGTCGGAAATGAGCGGTTAATCGAATAATCGACAGCTTACTACTATCCGGATACTGCAAACCGAATATTATTATTTGAATAATCCCTATCCGGTTAATTTGGTTAGTCGAATACTAAGAGCTCTAATATAAATAGAAACAATTTAAAGTAGCACTTCATTGCAAATTCATTTAATATGAAATTTATATTTCAAAATTAATAATATACCTGCAGAACCACTTCTACATCGTAAGAATTTCCTTGAGATTTTTGGAATCCTTTAAATTTTGATCCACTATACAACATCGTCTCTCGGATCCCTTCCTGAGATGAATTAGAAGGAAGTGCTGGTACTGCATAACTAACAGGCATATCTTTTTAATTAGGAACTGAAAATGTACATAAGCAATATTTCTATAACTATTTTTATATGGAAATATCAATTAAATAAGAAATTCTTTCCAATTATTAACAGTCGGTTTCACGAAACAAATTTAAGTGAAAAATTATCTATTTCAGTTTCACCATTTGACTTAATTTTTATTTAAATGATCTCGCTTTGCCAATTAATTATTATTTAAATATTAGGCGTGTTTTATTTGACCACCACAAGCTAATAGCTAAATCATGGACAAATAAAACGCATTTAGCTTATTTCATATCTTCGCTTAAAAATGAATTGTGTTGGCAATGCGGGCCCGAACTCTCAGCTGAAATGTAATTTATTTGAAAAAAAAAGTTGAATTTATAAATCAAATTTCCTTTTGTTTACCGCTGTTATATAATATTATATATAATATTCTGAGCTTGTAAGGAATCTACAATCATTATTAGATCCGGGATGGTCTAAATAAATATGGATAAAGTTCTATAGAATTTAAAATTTTGGTTTGTTTATATTTTTATCTGTCAAAATGGGGTTTCTCGCTATTGCCAACTACATCTTTTTGGAAAAAACCCAACTATTGTGAATGAAAAAAAAAACGATGAACTGGCAATGCCTCTAGTTCAATATACAAGCTATGATAGCTTATGACAAGCCAACATAATTATGTTGGCTAAGTCTTCCATACAAAATAAGCTAACAGCTTAATTTGCTGGTCAAATAAAACACGCCTATTGTCATATGTAACAATGGTTACGTTTTTCTATCAGCTGATTTCCAAAATTTTTTTTCCATTCTGAAAATAAATAAAAAATTTTGTTTACATAAATATGCTTTTATTCTTTCTAACATTCATGCCTGTTCATTGTTTGTATGTCAATTTTGAATAATGGTGAAAACCAGAAAACTTAAGTACAAAGTTAAATAAAATTAAAAATTAAAATTATATAGAATTTAATTTTCAATGAAAAAATTTCATGAAACCGAAATGGAAGAATAACATTTTATTGAGTACTTAACATGAAAGTGTTTCAATGAATAGGAATGACATAAGTATGCCATTTCGGGCAAGTTAATCTTGGAAATATTTTCTGATAGCTGGCATCAACTACTAATTATAAAGCTAACCTCGGGGTAATTGTTTGCCATTTTAACATATACGGTTGTTCACAATGAGTACTGCGGTAGTATTTACAATGCATACAGCGAGAACAAATCGCACAAAAAAGTGCTGTTATTTTTTTAATGATTTGTAAGCAATGTCTACTCATATTTATTAGTGGTACTCATTTAACGTCGTAAACGTATGGCAACATCGCAAAATTACAATATCGTAAAACAGCTGTTAATTTTTATGCATTTCATTTTACGACAATCTTGCAAATATGCGAGACCTTTTTCAGTGGTATTCATGGCATGCTTACAATTAATTCACAATAAGCTGATATTACTACAATATTGCCAAAGAGCGCTCATTTAACATTTGTTGCCATATTGCAAATTTACTATATTTATATCATTGCAACGTTAAATGAGTACCACTATTATATATATGTATATAATACTATACGACAAAATCTACCTTTTTGGGTATTGGACCAAACTCATTCCTCTTAATTCAATGGTGTATATGGGCAATATTTTCACAGTTTCCGTTTTTACATGACATGTTGTTGACATGTTCTGTAAAACGTTGCGTTTTTCTAACATCAGTAAATCGTTTTGTCGCCCTATTTGGAAATCGGAATGGCCTTTTTCATATTCGGTAAGTTAAACGATAGCGATTTTAAAGTAAAATCTATGATTTGTTCAAGTATCATTTATTACAATGTACAGTACTTGCCCAATAAATTACGAACGAGTTCAAACATTTAACGCTTTTTAATATTTCATTCTATTGTGGCAACTTCATTCGCTTTTATTTCAAAAACTTATGCAAACATAGTAAGATATAAAGTATAGAATTTTTTTCTAAAATACGCCAAATGCTTATGTTTTTATTAATGATTAAAGTAAGAACTCTGCATCCTACGTTCGTAATTCATTGGACAAGTACGGTACGTATTTAATAAAGAAAATAAAAACAATACTATTATATGTATATCAATAACCATATATTGGTCACTACTCTGCCTGCTATCTTTGGGCTGATCGCTTGTCAAAAATTTTACATGTGAAAGCAACAACAAAGTTATCCAGTTGTATTTGTACAACAGAGTATGTGGATCAGAGAGCAGCTTCGGGTATGTTCGAGTGTGTTCAATCACATTAGCTTAAATTCGGTACGAGTGTGTCGTAACACTCTTCAAACACGTGTTCGATCGAGTTTGGAGCCCGAAGCGAAAATAACGCAAACGAACAATCACGACGGTCCTATCTTCGAGTGCAAGCAGCAAACTCGGATTTTATGTATATTATATTTTCGGGTGTGTCGTGCACGTGTTGATTGTGATCGACACACTCGAGTGGCACTCGAAGACCAAAAAATAATAGATAAACATACGTACACACATATGTATGTATGTTGGCGTCGGGATGACGCGTTCTGTCTTAGCTTTTTTGGTTGAATAATTTGAATATTAGACGTACATAGTACATATTATAAAAGAATAATTCAATTTAAGAATAGAATTCACTCAAAACTTATTTTATTTATTAATTCATAAATCATAAATAAAAAACATTTCATTGCACTTAAATATTTTAATTTTTTTTAAATCACAAATTTCAGGTGTAGACCAGATAAGGTGCTTGTGCCATTGGAAATGTTCTCACAACCCGAATTTTCTATCGTTGTCATTATGAATTATAAAAAGTAAACAAAACAAACAAAACCAATAATCGTTGACAATCACTACGCAATAATAGCATGACTGCCAATTACATACATACATATTCTGAAATTTTGTGCACACTCGTGTGTGACTCGATCACATTCAATACGATCGGGTTAGAGTGCCAGCTCGTTCACAAACGAGTGTCAACTCGGCACTCTGTTAAAACAAGCATATATGCTTGTGTTTCGAGTGTCGCGAAAGGCTCGTTCGTTTTGAACATGTCTCCAAGCGATCAATACGTGTATTCATACCGAAAAGTTTGATCAAACAAAATCAGAGTGGACATTCGAGTGTGCACGAAAATGATATATCCGTTGCAGCTCTCTGATGTGGATACCACATTAAAAATTCTATCGCAGCACTAAGCAAGTTTTGTTACCATATTTAGGCACTTCACAATAGAAAAATGGTTCAAAGGACAAATTATTTTCCAAAAGGACAATACAAATATACTTCTTTTAATATTTTTAACTTGATATAAACTATAATTAAACAGAAAACGTAAAGCATTTACGCAGCTAAGAACATTTTTACCGTTATTGGCGCCAGTACAACAATTAGCAATAAGAAGCAATTAGCATTTAGTGATATATTAGGTCCTTTTTTATTGAAATTTTAACTTTAAAAATGGTCGGGCGCTGAGATCAATTTAAGTATCGTAGTGGGTCCTCGTGCGTCTATAGAAAAACGTGAATTAATGAATATTCGTTGCAAAACTGGAGGACTTTATTTATTTATAGTGTTTCTACTGTCCAATACATAATGATCATGGTCGTAGAGGTCAAACGTACCGTTTGTCAGTGAGTAAATAGAACATTCGGGGTTAAGATTTGACGACTATTCAGTTGGAGTGGGAGAAAATATGGGTGCGTTCAAGCTACGTAATAACTGCAGCTGTACCGCTGTTTCATATTTGCCACTATTTTGCTAATATGTTGCTTGTTTTGCCAACAAATTTTGTAATATTACTAGACATGAAAAGGCAAGATCTCCAGATTACGAATATATATAAAAGTTGGCAAATCTTAATATTTTACAAACGAATAAAAGTGAATAAAAAAGGACATGAATTATAATAATTTTATTCCTTTCTCATGATAAAAAAAGCAATGCACGAAAGATTTTTTTTTATTTTCATCAATTTTTATTTTACTTAGAAATTTGCTTTTAATAAGCATTTTAATTTTTATTAAATTTTATCAATTCACACAATAACAAATGGGTTGCATGCTGACAAAAAATAACCATTGCCATATCTAAAATATTTTAAAATGAATCAAAATATATAAAAAGGAGGGATTATAGCCCATATACAAGAACCACTAAACTATGATAGGTAGTGAAAAATATTTAAATATTTCTCTAACGTTGATTAACCCCGGTGTTGGCTCGACCAGGGCTATGTTTTTGAAGCGCGGCTGAAGGCCGCCAATGCAGAAAGTAAATCTACTTGAAAGAACTGAGAACACCCCGAGATATAATTTAGTGTAAAATCCCTCTATTTTATTTATTTTGATTCATTTGATAAACGTTTAGATACGGCAATACTTATTTTTCCTCAGCATGCAACCCTATTGTTATTGTGTGAATTGATAAAATTGAATAAAAATCAAAATGCTTATTAAAAGCAAAGGGGATACTATACTAAAGCCAAAGCAAATTTCTAAATAAATAATATAAAATAAATACATATGTGGAAAGAACACGATTTTAGATTCTGGGGCGCCAAGATTTGAGACCATTTTTATGTTAATTAGCCCAAAATAAACACTTTTTACTAAATAAAAAAAATTGCTATCTCGCACCGCTTACGAGTTAACAGCAGCCAATGCGCGCACTTTTGGGGAAAACTTTAGTATACCGTCCCACGATTTCGGGGTTAAAATGAATATGGACGGATAGAGGAGGATCTCCAGATTACGAATATATATAATTATTACCGCCGCAAACTTATAGTTTCTGAGATAAATTAATTAAATTCTGAGACTCAGAACTCTCTCTTCGTAATCTGGAGATCCTCCTCTATCCGCCCATATTAATTTTAACCCCGAAATCGTGGGACGGTATACTAAAGCCGACCCCACTTTTGCATTGATGCATGTGTTATGTGATTAATTGGCACGATTCCGATTACTTTGGCGGTCGGGGTTTGACAACTCCGATATAACTCCGGTATAAATGGGGTATCGGGTGAAAGAGGAAGCTCTCCAGAGAAGGAATATAAATAAATTATTTATTCTTTATTGGACTTACAGTTTTTGAAATATTCATGTTTAAAAGTTCAATTTTTTCTATAAATAACACATGGTATTTCACACACTGTAATGCTATTTTTTCACATTTTTCACATCACATATTGAAAATTACACTATTAACATTCAATTTAATTCAAAATATAGATTTATTTAAGGTCTTTAATGCAAAAATTGAGGATGGAATCATATGTAGAAGTTCACGTAAATGAGGAAAGTTTTTGATTGTCATTCACTTGGGAGTGACCAGAAACGATTCTTCTCCACATGATTCAAGCAGCTCACGACTTCCGGTTTTAGACCAGGCGAGCTAAAGTGAGAAGGCGAACCCGCTTCTGCGGTTGTGTGTAGGGCTTGGGACCCACCACATAAAAACGGAGTACCAATGAAAAATCGAAAAAAAAGCCTCGGATGAGACACCCCCCTTTTGATGACGACCCCTGCAAACGTTTTAAGGATAATGATATAAGGGCATGCACTTGGAATGTCCGGACCCTTAATTGGGAAGGTGCCTCTGCCCAGCTAGTTGATGTCCTCATACGACTTAAGGCTGACATCACCGCCATACAAGAAGTGCGATGGACGGGACAAGGACGGAAGAAGGTGGGTCCTTGTGACATCTACTACAGCGGACATATAAAGGAGGGCAAATTTGGTGTTGGATTTGTGGTGGGAGAGAGACTCCGTCGCCGAGTCCTGACATTCACCCCGGTGGATGAACGTCTAGCCACAATCCGCATAAAAGCGAGGTTCTTCAACATATCTCTTATTTGCGCCCACGCCCCAACGGAAAAGAAGGACGATGTGACCAAATATGCTTTCTCCAGGGTTTTTTTTCGCGTAGAACCCTTTTCATTAAAAAAATAACCCTGGTCGAGCCAAAACCAGGTGTGTTCGAAGTTTTTTCGCGTAGAACTCTTTTCTGACCAAGCCAATGCAAGTGTTAGCAAAATAAGAGACTGTCCTCGATATGATTTTTAACATTTATTTTGTTAAATAAGAGAAGAGAAATTTTGGCAAAAAAAGAGGAATTTTCTCAAAAAGGGGAATTTATATATGGTATCTACTATGTGGCAGCGCTCGTTTTCCGCATAATTGTAAACACATAAATCTTAGAGTGAAAAGTGATTTTTAAAATAAGTAATTTTTGTTTAAAAAACTTTAAATAAATGTAAAATTTGAATTTTATTGAATGTTAGTAATCTAATTTCAAATATTTGAAGTGAAAAATTTCTTTCACTTTAGTATACTATCCCAGGCTTTCGGTAATAAAATGGGTATCGTTGGAAAGATGAGGTTCTTCAGATTAAGAATATATAAATATATATATAGCTGCAGCTGACTTATAGTTTTCAAGATATTCGCACTTAAAGATGAAAAAAGTACAACTTTTATCTCGAATTTTCACAATATATACAGAATATTTTAATAATATTATGCACTTATTTTACACATACACTTCACCACATTGTTTCTGCATATTTATTTAATAAAAATTATGACGAAAATAGCTGTAAATAAATATTTAACATTTTAAACAAATCTTCGTCTTAAAAATAGTAAAATGGTTGCAGGTTGACAAGTAATCAGTGTTTCCATATCAAATATTTTGCAAAAATTATAAGAATAAAAATAAACAGAAAAAAGAAGGATTATACACCAAATATATAAACCATAATGGTGTTATGACTAATGCAAAATCTCGGTATTACCTTTTCTTTGATAACCCGCGGTGATGGCCCGAATAGGGTTATTTTTTTAAAGCGCGGCCGAAGGCCGCCAATGCGGAAAGTATTTCTACACGAAAGAACTTTTAATTTCCCTCACTTATAGTACATACAGTTGATATCATAAACTTTCTTTATATTATCTTTATACAATCTTTTTATAGGGCATTTGTTTTCTGCATTTGGGGTATTTATTTATTTGGATTCTTCTAATTCGTTTGCAAAATATCTGATATGGCAACACTTATTACTTGTCAAACCGCAACCCTTTTTGTTATTGTTGAAATTAAGAGATTTGTGTAAAATGTTAAATATTTATTTACAGCTATTTTCGTAATAACTATTTTTAAATATATTCCTGCTCTGGAGACACTCCTCTTTCACCCGATACCCCATTTATATCGATCGGAGTTGTCAAACCCCGACCGTCAAAGTAATCGGAATCGTGCCAATGTTAGTAATCTAATTTCCAATATTTGAAGTGAAAAATGGGTCGGCTTTAGTATACTATCCCAGGCTTTCGGAAATAAAATGGGTATCGTTGGAAAGAGGAGGTTCTCCAGATTAAGAATATATATACATAAAGCTGCAGCTGACTTAGAGTTTTCGAGATATTCGCACTTAATGTTGAAAAAACGAATGAGAAGAACCAAACGAATGAGAAGAACCAAAATAAATAAATACCCCAAATGCAGAAAACAAATGCCCTATAAAAATATTATATAAAGATAATATAAGGAAAGTTCATGATATTCACTCTATGTACTATAAGTAAGGGAAATGAAAAGATCTTTCGTTTGAGATACTTTTCGCATTGGCGGCCTTCGGCCGCGCTTCAAAAAAATAACCCTGGTCGAGATAACACCGGGAGTTATCAAAGAGGGGAAAATGAAAAGTTCTTTCGCAAAGAACTTCTTTCCGCATTGGCGGCCTTCGGCCGCGCTTCAAAAAAAATAACCCTGGTCGAGCCAACACTTGAGTTAGCAAAGAGGGGGAAATGAAAAGTTGTTTCTTGTATAACTACTTTCCGCATTGGCGGCCTTCGGCCGCTCTTCAAAAAAATAACCCTAGGCGTCTGCGGTACCTATTACCCTATATATTTTTGAATCGGGAGGACGTCCTCTTTCCAACGGTGTAATCAGATCGCGGCGCCACAGTAATCGGAATTTTGCCGATTAATTGGCAAGTTCTTTCGCGTAGAATTACTTACTACATTGGAGGTCTTCGGCCGCGCTTCGAAAAAATAACCCTAGTGGAGGCCACACCGGGGGTCTTAACCTGGAAGATCTCCTCTTTCCACCATAACCACTTTATCACCGAAATCGTTGCTATAGTAAAGTCTTCCCTTGCAATAATACAGACAATCCGTATGCATGTTCATAAATAAATTTTAAATTGGCAAAGCAAAACAATCACTGACAACATAGAAATGTTTTCATGTTAGTTATTTGATTCATATAGAATCATCGTGGATTAGGATATTGACGTGATTCACTCACTTTTGCCGAATTTTCAAATATGAAATATGTTAACTATACTTTATTTTAAGATGCTTTCAAGAAATAAATTAATCAACATTACTCGCCGTTTATAGAAGCAATAATTATTGCCACATAGAGGGAATTCACATACACCTTTACGGGGCATCTCGATAGGCAGAGTATTATGGTATGACAAATTTTTTGCTTTTCATAGTGCGTTCCCCTGCAAGACGAGTACAGTTACTAATCTTATGGAATATTGGTTACCGGTAAAGAAAGCTTGTATTATTTTTTTGGTCTCTTTTGTTCTAGCAGCAGGAAAAAAGTTACCATTTCTCCTCTTTTACGGCATGTCGGTGTGATTATCTTGCTCGCTCTCTCTCATTAATTTTGGTGCCAATGCTGCATATGTCTTTCTGCTCTAATATTTCTTTGTTTTGGAAAGGCATATGTCACTCTGCGGTTAGCAGCAGCCTGTAGTAGTTTTTTTTTAATCAGCCATCTATCAGTGGAGACTGTTCGATTTATCATTTTCAGGGTAAACCTTTAATCCAGGTATTGGTCATTTGTTGGGTCACCGTTTCGTTACTTAAATTTGGTTCATTGGTCTCCATTTGTCTTCATTCTATAGGTCACCTACTTCTCCGTTTAAAAATTAAAAATTGAAATTGTTTTATTTTTATTTATTTATTATAATTGTATCATGTATTTACATTTATAAATTGGTATTGTATAATATTTAAAATTTTTAATAATCATTATAGATTAATTTTTAAATATTAGCATTTCAGTACAAAGTGAACTTTTTACAAACGTTTTTGCAGCTATTTATACATTGATTTTTTACAAACGTTTTTGCAGTTATTTATACATTGATTTTTTATACATTTATATTTAAACAATGACAAAATTTATATATTTTAAAAATAAAGTTAGTATTAATTATTAAATTTTTACTTTTTACATATTTCATATATAAATTTAGTATTAATTATTACATTTTTATTTTTTGTAGTTGTTGTTATACAACTCAAATAAAATTCCATTACTATTACGAATGTTATTAGTATTCGAACATTCATTTGTATAATTCAATAATATTTTACATATAAATTATGAATTAGCAAATGAATACATTAAAACTAAACGCGAACGATTTCCTTATAACTATCCTGTAAGGATCCAAACAAACTAATGAACCAATATGGTTTGATGTCAATTCCACACACTCCTATCCCATATGTACATCATAAAAAGGTTCAGCTCGTCGGAAAGAGGTTGTACAACTGATAATCTAAATGTCCGATGGGATTTGTTGTTGCCTTGTATATCATGCCTGATAAATATTATAAATATAAATTGTTATTAACGATTAGAAAATATGAATATATTTATATTCGTAGTACAAACCTAAGGAAAGTTGTAGCTTTTGTAATCCTCCATTTGTATAAAGTATTTGTGTTTATGGTCTGAGTAGGCAATTGAAAAGTAAAGTCCTCTCTCTATGAGCAAATATCAAACTCTAGAAGTCGCTTATCATTCCCGTCCTGCTTTATGGTGCAGAAGCTTGGACGATGTCAACATCAGATGAGACGACACTAGGAGTTCTCGAGAGGAAAATTTTGCGCAAGATTTATGGTCCTCAGAAAATTGGCAACGGCGAATACCGCAGGCGATGAGCTGTACGAGCTATACGACATTGACATAGTTCAGCGAATAAAAAGACAGCGGCTACGCGGGCTTGGTCATGTTGTTCGAATGGACGGAAGTGCCTCAGCTCTGAAAATTTTCGATGCTGTACCCGCCGGTGGAAGCTGAGGAAGAGGGAGACCTCAACTCTGATGGAAGGACCAGGTGGAGAAGAACCTGTCTTCACTTGGTATTACCAATTGACGCCTAACGCCTTTGTGTTTTCAATATCTGAAATGGATAATGAAAATATAAGTAATGCTAAAAAACAAAAGTATATATATATATATATATATATATATAACTACAGAGCTTAATGCTTGTAATAACTAAACAAAAAATAAACAACTTTTTAACATCAAAATAAAAATATATACATACGTATGTACATCTTAATACGCACTAACTCAACATGCACATATACGCATTTATATTTACCATGTTATTTTCCATTGTTTCTGCGTTGTTGTTATACTATATTGCACCAGTGCTAAAAACCTGAAATTATTTAAAATTACTAATTTGTATTATGTATTAAAAATATATGAAACTTACCTCCACCAATTCCAACGTCACCTCCTTGCTCTTCCTTTCCTGTGCACACACGTAAAACTGGAATGAAATTATTTTAATTATAAAAATTAATAACAAAAACAACACAAATAACTGCATTTATAAATTCGAAAAATATCCAAAAACACTTAACAAAATTAAAGGAATACTTAAAACGCACATACATCCAATCACTTTAAATTTTATTTTGAAATGAACAGCGGCCATGGCGGCGATTTTTGAAGGGTTCATTGTATCTCTCTCTTACACATACAAAAATTAGGGTTAATGAATTTTGCTACTCTAACTACCGAGATTGCCACTTAACTACAAAATGTCTTGTAGGGTCAGTCCACTATCCCCCGATTTGAGGTTAAAGTGTGTATTGTCGAAATGAAGAAATTCAACAGATTAAGAATATATACATTTATAGCTTCAACGATTTATCATTTTTAGGGTCACCCTTATTCACAGGTATTCGTCATTTATTGGGTCACCGTTTCGTTACTTAAATTTTGTTCATCGGTCTCCATTTTATAGGTCACCTACTTTTCCGTTTAAAACTGAAAAATTGAAATATTTTTATTTTTATTATTTAATTGTGTGAGGTATTTACATTTATTAATTAGTATGGTATTTTATATTTTTAATAATTATAATAGAATAGTTCGTAAATATTAGCATTTCAGTACAAAGTAAACTTTCATTTTTACAAAAGTTTTTGCAGCTATATTTTATACATTGACAAAATTTACATATTTTACATATAAAGTAAGTTTTAATTACTAAATTTTTATAATTCACAATTTCTCAAAAGTTTAAAGTATGGGTTTTCTGTGTTGTTATACAATACAAATTAAATTTCACTACTATTACGATTGTTACAAATATTCGTACACTCAGTTGAATATAGAAGCTAATTCAACAATATTTCACATTTAGATCAATACATTTAGTGCTATTGCGAACGTTCAAAATTTATAAATTACAATCATAATATTGAAAATGATAAATTTTAAGTTCAGCATAGTCAAATCAGAAGCAGGATAAACAACATCTGCGTTTTTTGTTTTTTCGAGCTCAGTTATTATGTTAACTACTCATTGTGTAGATCCAAGAGCAATATAGGAGACTCTGTGTTTAGCACGTTGAAAATAAGTATTGAAACTGCTACTCCAAAAAATATGTTTAATTGGTTAGAAATAATTAAAATATCTATATTCGTAGAAGAAACCTTGTTATTTGCCGGTTACGTTGTGCGATTTTGACTTTTGTTGTGAATTTGAATATGTATTATTGAAGTTATACTTCTTATATGAGTTCAGAAAAGGTTGCGATAATTGTTGCGCAACATGCAACATTACGCGTAAACATACATATGTACATGTTTATATGTCATTGAACAAACACACAAACTTACATTTGTATATGCGTGCACGTAAGTTTGTCAACCACCAAAAATCAAAAGCAATGTTCTACAAAAACAACAAGCGCCAAAAATTTATGTCGATATGTTTGCATGCTCATACATATTCATACATATTTACGACAAGCCGATTTTCTACCAACAGCGCAATGTTCCGTCGCTTTGGCATTGCGCAGGCGGCCATCAATTTTTCGACGAGCTTTACAGAGTCGTTTCAAGTGATCCCTCCGTAATTATAAATGCGCAAAATATGTATTGGATAGTATTGACTTACTCTTAGCAAATATAAATAATTAAATGTATTTAAATATTCTACTAATATATGATGCCAAATATTAATGTACTACAATTGATTTTAGTAAGAATCAAGACATAAAACAATCCATAATAATATGAGTTGGGGACATGGACCTCTTTGCCAGCGAAAACGCGACACTGATTACAAGTCTGTGACAAAAAATTAATATTTGCGGTCATTCGTTGTCCGTGGCAACGAAGATTTTACAAGAAATGTACTACAAGTGCACATATTTACACACATATGCATGTAAACAAACGAACGATGTTACATGTGACTTTTGCTTGAAATTCTCTGCGTTTGCCGTTAAAAAGTTAAGACTATGCTTCACAGGATCATTTCTTGTAGTCAGTCTTCATTTACTTTCTTTGCAAATGGAAAGTATTACTTTTGGTTGGTGACATATTCACATGTGTATGTCGAACAGTGATCGGCACTCCATACCACAATTGTGCCGACCAGGGATAAAGGGATGTCCAACTTATTCCAGCGTGAGAGCGCCTCAAAATAAGCGTTTTTTATAACAATTTACATTATTGCCAGACCAGACAAAATACAAATTTTTGGGCATTTAAATTAAAATACACAACATTTATTACGGTTAAAAAAAATGTTATACTGAATTTTTAATATAAAAATTACATATTTAAATTTCTTTTAGCGATATTAAGGTACGTTAAAATTGATTGTTTTCGAACTTTCAGTAATAAATAAGGAAAATTATCACTTGTCAACTGACAATTGATAATTTTTTTACAATTTTCCATGAAAAATTAATTTCCCTATGCTGCATATCATAAAAAATTTCTTTACCCTCTTTTAAATTTCGCGTTTACATTTATATTTATTGTTTTAAGCTCGTATAAGTAATCTTGCACGGCGGTTAAAAATGTCTCTGTCGTATAATTTTTTTAGCAACATTTCAATATGGCCGTTCCAGTTTCCCAATTGCGAAACGTCAAAACCAGGGATAAAGGGATGTCCAACTTATTCCAGTGTGAGAGCGCCTCAAAATTTGCATTTTTTATAACATTTTGCATTATTACCAGATCAGACAAATTACTAATTTTTGGGCATTTAAATTAAAATACCCAACATTTATTATGGTTAAAAATTATTATATACTGAATGTTTAATATAAAATAACTTATTTCAATTTCATTTAGCGATAAAATAGTATATTAAAATAGCCGGTTTTCGAAGTTTCAGTAATAAATAAGGTTAATTATTAAATGTCAACTGAAAATAAATCAATTTCTTTTATAATTTTCCATGAAAAATTAGTTTCTCGATGCTGCAATTCACAAAAATATTCTTAAACCACTTTTAAATTACGCGTTATCATTTATATTCATTGTTTTAAGTTCTTATTAGTGATCTTGCAAGGCGGCTAAAAATGTCTCCGTCGCATTATTTTTTCGGCAACATTTCAATCTGGCCTTTCCAGTTTCCCAATTGCGAAACGTCAAAACCTCCTCATCTCGACAAACTGTCAAAGTTTAGGTGGTTTTGACGTTTAATATTGCGCTCTCACTTCCAGTGATATGAGAGTTGTACATCTCTTTATCTCTGGTCAAAACCTACTGATTCCAGTCAACTGTCAAAGATTGGTAGGTTTTGACGTTTGTCCGTGCGCTCTCATTTCCAATGAGAATAGAATTGGACATCTCTTTATCACTGGTGCCGACTCAAGTCACACGTACGCCTACGCTTTATCATTCAGTCGTTGTCAACGAACAACGAGTAAACATCGCGCATGGCTATGGCACTTTGCATAAGTGCCCTGCGCGAAATGCCTACACTTTTATGAATATCGTTTTATGTTATATATTATATTTATGGTTTTAAGCTATTTAAAGACATAAAAGTTAATGCTTTTGTGTTCTAATAAATTTGCTTAATTAATAAAATGAATAAATGAGCACAAAAATTCATGTTTTATGAAAAAATTAAAAACATTCTTAAAATGTTAGGCTACAGAGTTCTCACTGGGTATTCATTATTTCGTGCTCACCTATACAGTCACAATTCCTCTCGTGACGACCACTGATGTAGAAGCTGAACCAATACTGGCATTCCTCAGAGAGAAATTTTCATTAGAAATGATCAGGCATGGGCAAAGTCTTAGCAGGTGCTAAAAGAGCGTAAGTGATCGTAGTAAAACGAGCACCTACGATGGGACAATACGATAAATAAACGACGATAAAATCAGTCTGCAATCAGCAGTTGATTGTGCAGGTCGATGCGGACCAGGGATAAAGGGATGTCCAACTTATTCCAGTGTGAGAGCACCTCAAAATTTGCGTTTTTTATAACATTTTGCAATATTGCCAGATCAGACAAAATACTAATTTTTGGGCATTTAAATAAAAATACCCAACATTTATTATGGTTAAAAATTATTATATACTGAATGTTTAATATAAAATAACTTATTTCAATTTCATTTAGCGATAAAATGGTATATTAAAATAGCCGGTTTTCGAAGTTTCAGTAATAAATATGGTCAATTATTAAGTGTCAACTGAAAATAAATCAATTTCTTTTATAATTTTCCATGAAAAATTAGTTTCTCGATGCTGCAATTCACAAAAATATTCTTAAACCACTTTTAAATTACGCGTTATCATTTATATTCATTGTTTTAAGTTCTTATTAGTGATCTTGCAAGGCGGCTAAAAATGTCTCCGTCGCATTATTTTTTCGGCAACATTTCAATCTGGCCTTTCCAGTTTCCCAATTGCGAAACGTCAAAACCTCCTCATCTCGACAAACTGTCAAAGTTTAGGTGGTTTTGACGTTTACAATTGCGCTCTCACTTCCAGTGATATGAGAGTTGTACATCTCTTTATCTCTGATGCGGACGAAGTTGTATATTTTACGTATGAAATGAAAACAATTTTTTCATTATAAAATAGCACTAAATTACTTTTTTAAATTATTACACTACCCAATTTTACTATAATTTATATTAAATATAAATTATTATTAATTTTTACCACAGTAAGCACACTTACACAATCTCATTTTGTGATGCTCGTTTGATTGTGGTGGTGCCCATCCCTGGAAATGATCAATGGAAGAAATGATACTACGACAAAAGGGGGTACGACTATTGATACGGTTTTCGCGAGAAATATAGATAAAATAGTTGTAAGACATTTCATATCGTATTTTAGTTATCATAATCCAATTGTAAATATTATAGATATCAATCCGTCAGAACCCAGAAATGATAATTTATTTGGACTTTGGTTTATAAAATGTGCATAATAAATTTATAAAATGTGAATTTAAGAAAGTGTCTTTCGCTAGTTTTCTTTCATACAAAATGATATGCATTTCTTGGAATATCACTAAGAAGTATAACTTCATCCGCGCGTAGGGACTCCACGCACTCTTTTTTGTTGTTTACGCAACACTTGTTACACCATGTGGCGATTATCCACCAATATTATAAGCAGGTGAATATTAATAATAAGAATATCAAAATTATTGTTTTGTTTTGTTTTGCAATTAAATTCGTTTCAATAATACCTAGGAAAGGGAAAGATACCGTGAGCTGAAGAGGGAAGGGAGACGCATTTGCAGACAAAAAAAGAAAGAGGAGGAAGAGAAACGCGTGAGTATGAAGTAAAAGCTGAAAAACTTTGCATGTGTAGTGGTGTATGAGTTATAGCCCTGACAGACGGCGGCGTTAACTCGGAATAACGGCTTTAATCGGGGTTAATTCGAGAAATATCTCAGTTAACTCCGTTTGCTAACTCCCATTTAATCCTCAAAGTTTTAGACAGTTAGTGGGAGTTCATTGCATTTTCGTTGGCAACATTGTTAAACATGGCCGCTTTTTACCTATTGTGAATGAAAATATGCAATACTATCAGCTGTTTTTCAAATAAATGTAAACAAAAATATACGCATGCATTGAAATAGCTAATTTTTTCACAAATGGAAATTATAATAATAACGTATTTATGTATATTTCTTTAGTAATTAGTGATTTTGCACTAATTGTGTGGCTAACAACCGCAATATATGCTTTCTATTCAATTTTATTTTACCAAAATTAAAATATTATTGCCAATCAGCTGTTTATGGGAGTTTATAACTCGCTTTGCTGCCGTCTGTCACCTACATATATGGAACTGATTAAAAGTGCAGTTAATCCGAACTAACTCTGCCGTCTGTCTAGCCTATTAGCTCCGTCTTGTAGGGTTTATTTCTTTACTTTGTACATGTCTTATTAATCTGCATAATCTGCCCTTTCCGAGCATAACCATATCTACCCGAAAACGTGGGATAGTATTAAAGCCGCCTCGCCTATGGGGAAAGCATATTTCTTACGGCATACAATAGCAAAAATACATTGGCTAACTGCTATAGACAAGCCAATCGAACAAACTTTCCAAATTTTCATACGAACTTGCAGCACTGAAATCGAATTGTCTATACTTGGTAGCACTGAACTCTTCTACCACCGTCCATGTCTTACGTTTTCTGCAACAAATTTAATTTTTATTAAAGTTTTTTATTTAATACAAAAATTCTGACGATTGATCTTCGCTTGCCGTTTTGTGCATAACAATTTTTATTATTTTGACAGTGATTTGTCCTTTGAGTCGTTCACAATAGTAAAATGCTTCTAAAATGTGTAAACAAAACTTGGTAGCACTCAGCAAGGTTTAATGAGGTATTCGCATACTCTCCTGCACGAATTCAACTAGATATCTTTGTTGTTGCTTTCACATGTAAAATTTTTGACAGGCGAGCAGCGCCCAAAGATAGCGAGCAGAGAAGTGACCAATCGATGACAGCTAATATTTTATGTTAACTATTGCATGCAAATGTCACTTTGGGAATGTGGCACATCGGATTTAATTTTGACAAAATATTCAGAGCGACAATATGTGCAAATGTCGTCGATTAATGGTTGGATATGATGCAACAACTTTCACCTGTACGTCACTCCCAGGGTCACAGGCCACCGAGACGCACCCGAATCTTACAATTAACCTGCAATGGACCCCAGAGTAAGATCGAGGAGATGACCGCTTTTATTAGTCGTGACGATGCTGCTAGCGTTCACTTCATAATTGCAAGAAATATCTATTATTACTCTTTTCAGATATTTGGAAGATAAACTCAAGCTTAAGCTGGATACCACCTTATATATATATATATATATATTTGGCGTAGGAACCGCTTTAAGCGATTATAGCCAAATCCACCAGAGCGCGCCACTCATTCCTCCTTTTTGGTTTTTGGCGCCAACTGGAAACACCAAGTGAAGCCAGGTCACTTTGCACTTGGTCTTTCCACCGGAGTGGAGGTCGTCCTCTTCCGCGGCTTCCTCCAGCGGGTACTGCATCGAATACTTTCAGAGCTGGAGTGTTTTCTTCCATCCGTACAACATGACCTAGCCAGCGTAGCCGCTGTCTTTTTATTCGCTGAACTATGTCAATGTCGTCGTATAAATCGTACAGCTCATCGTTCCATCGTCTGCGGTATTCGCCGTTGCCAATGTTTAGAGGACCATAAATCTTGCGCAAAACCTTTCTCTCGAAAACCCCAAGAGTCGTCTCATCGGATGTTGTCATCGTCCACGCTTCAGCGCCATACATCAGGACGGGAATAATGAGCGACTTATAGAGTTTGATTTTGGTTCGTCGAGAGAGGACTTTACTTTTCAATTGCCTACTCAGTCCAAAGTAGCACCTGTTGGCAAGAGTGATTCTGCGTTGGATTTCAAGGCTGACATTGTTGGTGTTGTTAATGCTGGTTCCCAGATAAACGAAATTATATACGACCTCGAAGTTATGACTGTCAACAGTGACGTGGGAGCCAAGACGCGAGTGCGCTGACTGTTTGTTTGATGACAGGAGATATTTCGTCTTGTCCTCATTCACCACCAGACCCATACGCTTCGCTTCTTTATCTAGTCTGGAAAACGCAGAACAAACGGCGCGGTTGTTGCTTCCGATGATATCAATATCACCTTAGACAGTACTTTTACGTACTTTTACTTTTGCGACTCCAGGCAGAGGACTCATCGAAACAGATTAGATTAATATACACCAACATTGCAATAATAACAACGTAGTGGATGCTTATGGCGACAACAATGAACAGAACTCGAAGCAACAAAGTGGAGAAAAATTATTACTTTTATATAGGAGGGTAGCAATACTTGGTATGCACAACGCAACCGGCAAATAACAAGGTTTGTTCTACGAATATAGATGCATATCGTCACCTAAAATGCAAAAGGCCGTAACTAACATTTTTAGTATTTTACAGGAGAAGCAAAAAACGTTATAGATTAAATACTACTTAAATCTAAATATCCAAATTGTAGATAGAGAATGAAAGATAATGAAAACAACTCTAATTACGGATAACACAATGTGTCACATTGAAATTGAATCAAAGAGAATGTAAAAAGGGTAGTTACGGCTTTTTGGTTTATGAAATTGTTGAAGTTGTAGTTGCGGCCTTCTGATTCTCGCCTATAACGTCGTTATTTTTGGACGTATGCATGTAAAATTTGCTGTGTACACGTGTTTCGGTTAAGTACTTCATAATCAATCAAAAAGTCAATTTTGAATTTTTTGTTAGTTACGGCCTTTTGCATTTTAGGTGACGATATATACATGTATATATTTTTCAGGCATCGGATGATGTACAATAAATTACATCGGACTTTTGGAGTAGCAGTTTCACTACTTATTTTTGGCGTGCTAAACACAGTGTCTCCTATGATGCCCTTGGATTTACACAATGGATAGTTAACATAGTAACAGAACTCCAAAAACAATATTGAGGCGCAGAAGTTGTTTATCTTGCTTCCGATTTGACTATGCAGGAATTATTAAACTGAACTTACAATTTATCATTTTCAATATTATGATTGTTTATTTATAAAATTTGAACGTTCACAAGAGCACTAAATTTATTAATTTCAATGTAAAATATTGTAAATCTAAGAGTTCGAGTTATGGAAACTTCGTGTTATAGAAGTTTGAGTTATGGAAGCAAATTTGTATGAAATTTGATTTCTAAACGCTATTGACAATTCAAAAGTTGGAGTTATGGAGACCTTCAACTTATAGAAGTTCCACTGTTTATATTTATTATTGTTTATTTATTTTCCGATTATTTAGCTAAAATATTCTCCCCATATGAAACAAATGTAGATTATCTTACTGTTTGCTGTCAAGAAAGTGAGGAAATCTCAAGTTGTACAAGCAGTGAGCTAAGTGAGGAAATAAAAAACCTGAAAAACAAAAAATTCCCCGGTTGCGACCTGATTACTGCCGAGGTCTGAAATAGCTTCCCCCCATAAGTATAGTAAAAATTACCAGCATTATTAATGCGTCTTTTAATCTTAAATACGTGCCAACTTATTGGAAAATTGCTGAAGTTATTATGATTCAAAAGCCAGGAAAACCAGGATATGATGTATCTTCTTACATGCCCATATCACTTCTACCGACAATATCGAAACTTTTTGAGAAAATCCCCAAAAAACGTCTCAATAAAATCATGGAACGAAAAGCCATAATTTCAGCTCATCAGTTTGGGTTTCGAGCTAACCATTCTACGATTGATCAAATCCATAGAATTACAAATACTATAGAAAAAGCATTTGAGGAAAAGAAATTCTGTTCTACCGTGTTTTTGGATGTTGCAAAAGCGTTCGATAAAGTTTGCCACAAAGGACTGTAAAATCATATTTGTCAAATCGCTACTTCTGCGTTAAACAAGGATACGAGTATTCTAGTCTTAAGGAAATAAAAACAGGAGTTCTACATAGTGATGAGCGATATTTCACTACCGGTGATTTTTTCACTGTGATTGAAAAATCACATATAGCAACTGTGATCAATTTTTGTAAATATCAGTGATTTACAATCGCAATTGCAGTTCAGTAATTTGAGTTCGATCACAGTAGCTATAGAGAAGTTCAGTGTTTTTGTTCGAACACAGTACATATACGAGTTCAGTAATTCAAATTCGATCACTGTAACAGTAGCAGTTCAGTGATTCTAATACGATCACTGTAGCAATAGCAGTTCAGTGATTCTAATTCGATCACTGTAGCAATACCAGTTCGAAAGTATCAGTCACTGTTCAGTAATATCTGTTCGAAAGTAACAATCACTGTTCAGTAACAATATCAATTCGAAAGTAGCAATCACTGTTCAGTGATCACAGTAAGAATTTTAGTTGTGATTTCGATAATTTTGAATACGGTGATTATAAAAGCAGTTAAATGTACCCAAAATTTATTAATTAGTTAATAGTGAATACAAAAGCAGGTAAATTTTGGAATTGTTAAAATTAATAAAAATGTATATGTATAAAATTAAAAAAAAATGGAGTACAAATTCTCATAAATTCGTTTTTTTTTGTTGTGATCGCAATAGCAATAAAAAATCACAGTGATTTAAAAGTAGCAATCACTGAAATCACAGTGATTCAAAAATAGCAATATCGCTCATCACTAGTTCTACCAGGTAGTGTATTGGGCTCTCTTCTTTATATTTTATTCACCCATGAGCTGTGAGTATATTGCAATTACACAACAGCCACATTTGCAGATGATACCGCGTTGCTTGCTGTTGGTAGCAGTGAACACGATTCAACTAATAATCTCAAAGAAGCTGTAAATAAAGCCCTACATTGAAAAGAAATGGCAGATAAAACTCAACTGTACACATTGTTTTCACGTACAAAAAAATACAGTACTTACCAATTTTCATAGACGTTGTATGAATACCATACTTCAACTCCGCTAAAACAAGCGGAAAGAACTAGACTTGCGACTCTGGAATATTAATTGGCTAATTGGTAACAAATCAGTGTTATCCATAGAAAATAAGTTACTTATCTATAAACAAGTACTCAGACCGATATGGAGCTATGGTGCACAACTCTGGGTATGTACTAACGCAAATAACAAGAAAGTCAGCCAACAATTCCAAAACAAAGTACTAAGGCTTATTGTCAAAGCGCCTTGGTATTGTAGAAGTGCTGATATATAGCGTGATCTAAACGTAAACTCAGTTAACGCTGAAATATTAAAAATTGCAGCAACACATGAAGCCAGATTGCTAAAGCATTGTAACGAAAAAGTAGTCATGTTAACTTCTAGATATGGACCACCAAGACGACTCAAACGCGTAAAACCCAGCGATCTTTTAGTATTTTTGTAATTTTGTAATAATTTATATCATATTCAAGTTGCTTGTTAGTCTTTCTTTTGTAAATATTTAAGAACTAGTTGCAATGTAAAAAAAAAAAACAAAAAAAAAACTATTTATATTTAGTTTTATTTATTTACTTCGAATAAAGTTTCATGTACATACGTTAGAACATGTATTCTGTAATTTTGTTTGTTGCAGTTTTTTTGGCTCTTGACGTTAGAATCCCATGCCTTTGTTACAACAAAGGCAACATCATGAATGATCATCATGCATATATATAAATCATGTATGATTTATGCAATCCATAAGTTATCATATCATATTTTTTGTTCACTTTTGGACACTTTTATTGAAATCCTTCCTCTATAGTAAAATTTTAAATTTTTTATTATGCCCTGGTAGAAAAGTTCGATTTATGGAAGAAAATTTGCATGAAATTTAACTTGTACTGCCAATTCAAGAGTTTGAGTTATGGAGAATTTCGAGTTAGGGAAGTTAAAGTAATGTAAGGAAATTAGTATGAAATTTGATTTCTTAACGCTTTGCCAATTCAAAAATTCAAGTTATGGAAGTTCCACTGTATATGTACATCAGTGGTCGGCACGAGAGGAATTGTGTGAGCACGAAAGAAAAGATACCCAGTGAGATCTCTGGAACCTTACGTTTTGCCATAAAACATGCAATTTTGTGCTCATTTCTTCATTTTAGTTATTTTATTTGGGAAGGACCTCTCCAGCCGTTCGATACCAAACGAGGTTTCAGACAAGGTGACTCACTATCGTGCGACTTCTTTAACTTGATGTTGGAAAATATAATACGAGCTGCAGAGCTAAATAGAGAAGGTACAATCTTCTACAAGAGTGTACAGCTGCTAGCGTACGCCGATGATATTGATATCATCGGAAGCAACAACCGCGCCGTTTGTTCTGCTTTTTCCCGCCTGGATAAAGAGGCGAAGCGAATGGGTCTAGAGGTGAATGAGGACAAGACGAAATATCTCCTGTCATCAAGCAAACAATCGGCGCACTCGCGTCTTGGCTCCCACGTCACTGTTTACAGTCATAACTTTGAAGTTGTAGAATATTTCGTATACCTGGGAACCAGTATCAACAACACCAACAATGTCAGCCTCGAAATCCAGCGCAGAATCACTCTTGCCAACAGGTGCTACTTTGGACTGAGTAGGCAATTGAAAAGTAAAGTCCTCTCTCGACGAACCAAAATCAAACTCTACAAGTCGCTTATCATTCCCGTCCTGCTTTATGGTGCAGAAGCTTGGACGATGTCAACATCAGATGAGACGAAACTAGGAGTTTTCGAGAGAAAGGTTTTGCGCAAGATTTATGGACCTCAGAACATTGGCAACGGCGATTACCGCAGACGATGGAACGATGAGCTGTACGAGTTATACGACGACATTGACATAGCTCAGCGAGTAAAAAGATAGCGGCTACGCTGGCTAGGTCATGTTGTCCGAATGGACGAAAACACTCCAGCTCTGAAAGTGTTCGATGCAGTACCCGCCGGAGGAAGCCGAGGAAGGGGAAGGCCTCCACTCCGTTGGAGGGACCATTTGGAAAGCGACCTGGTTACACTTGGAATCTACAACTGGCGCCGAACTGCGAAGGAAAGAGAGGAGTGGCGCGCTCTCATCGATTCGGCTAGAACTGGCAAAACGGTTGAACGCCAATCACATACCTACATACAGTTATTTTATTATTAAAACATATATATTAGATCGTAAAACCTTAATTTTACTGTCTTTAAACAGCTTAAAACCCGTAAATGAAATACATAGCATTAAACAACATTCATCACACTAAGGCATTTCGCGCAGAGCACTTATGCAAAGTGCCACAGCCATGCGCGATGTTCATTCGTTGCTGGTTCGACAACGACTGAATGATAGAGCGTAAGCGTACGTGTGATGTGAAGTCGGCACAATTGTGCCAAGCAGTGCCGACCACTGATGTATATAAAAACAACAACTAACTTTCATTTGAGCTAAAAATGCCAATTATTACCGAATGTCGTCTGAGGAACAGATCAAGATTGAGATTACGAACAAAGATATTTTAAGAATATATGAGAATACTGCTGAAGTAATGGGGCATCTAAAAACCCTACGAAAATTTTTAGAAAACCCGAGAATACAAAAAACATAAGTGTACTGGACCAAAATATTCGACAAATGAACGTAGCAAATGGCATATTCGCAAGTAGGCAACTCAGGACATGATGCAAATTAAAGCGAAATTTGATATATAAATGCTAAGACAACGTGTACGACAAATTTTCAAAGGAGACTTAAACATTAAATATGAATTCAAAGTGTAAAAACCACGCTTATAAGTCCGCCATAAAAACGCATGCATCCTTTTTCGAAAAATACAAATTCTAAGAAGTAGAGTTTCAAAATTTTATATTTTGTGATGAGTAAACATTAAATTTAGATCATAAGTATTGGATGGATCTACGGCACCCACGCCGTACTAACTATAAGCGCAAACAATGCAGTGGATCTCTAATGATGTGGGATTCTCTTAGCGCCAAAGAGAAGTCTCCCATTTGCATTGTCCCAAGTCGTATGAAAGCTAAATATATATGGAATTGCTGGACAGTGAATTTATCACGTTTGCTAAGGCATTGTATGGCGACAACTGGATGTTCCAGCAGGATACTGCGCTTATCCACGTCGCAGGGTATACTATAACTTTTTTTGAGTCGCGTAATATTCCCAAACTTCGGAGTCCAAAATACTTTCTGCAACATTTTTTAGCTGAACAAAGCAGTATGACAGCTAAAACAAGCCATTGAGGGGGAAAGGGCGAAGATAAACGTTTCAGTACTGTAAAAGTTGGCCAATTCTATGACAAATTAGCTAAAACTTTTGAAAAACAAGAACGGGGCCCAATTACTTACCTATTCAAAAAGTTAATACTTAACTAAAAATTAGAATTTTGCACAAATAGCTATTTTCTATGGTATAAAATGAAGTTGTATTAATTTGTTTACTTTTTCTTTTAGCAAGGTATATGTTTTTGTTTACTACTATACTATTATACTTACTAAATAACATTTGACAAATAAAAATCGAACATGAATAGAATATACAAAGGTTGAATAAAAATTGAGAAAATTCCTGAGGTATTTATTAAGACAATAATTTTGTTTTTAAAATATGTAAATTTAGAAAACTATCTAACCTCTTAAAGGGAATATATACTATATCTTGAGTACATTTAGTAAAACAAAAAAATTAAAACAAAAATGCAAAAAAACAGTCGCGTTAATGTTAAGAAATCAACAATTTCTTTATTTACATGTCCTCAAATAAACGTACTATATATACTCATTCTTAAATGCAATAAATTGAAATGTGTTAAAAAAGATTACATGAGGCATTTTTGGTGCGGCTTTTAAGCAAAATATTTCAGTTGTAGATGTCGCAATTTATCACTTTTTGCGAGATTTTGATACATTTTGTAACAAATACGAGATTAAGCTTAATATACAGCAATAAATTATTATTATTCTTTAATGTTTTTCTTTATTGTATATAAATGTTTCTAAATCTTCTCGGTAGAGCATATTTTTTTCTCGATTAATACATTTTTCTTCAACTTGCATTAGATTTGTCCATTTCCACAGTAATCGTCTCTGATAACTATTCCTAAATGAAGCGTACAAAGTATTTAGTATATCATTTGGCATACAATTTTTGTAATATGATGTTTTGGTTTGCTTATTGAAATAATACAGTTTATGAGTTGAATGGGAAATACTTGAGAAAAAATTATGAAAAATTTCACACAACAACATAATACCGCCAGGAACAAAAAATTTGTTTTCTGGTGACAAAGATAAACCTAAGCGCGTTGAATTGTCTTTCAATACATGTGACCTCATATCGTTAAAAAAATTATTCAAATATTTTAATTCATATAAACGTTTGCTTCGAATAGGACTACAATTTCCGTCTTTGAATGGCTTATTAAGGCTAAGAGAGTATTTTTGGCATAACCGAGAACGTTCTGAAAGTTTTAAGCGTCTTATATCTATTCCTCCGAGCATGATCGCATCAATAATGTGTAAAGCGGATATTCTGGTTTGAGTTCTACCTTCACCAGTATACTCGTAAACAATTTCCCCAAAAAATATGGATTTTGGTGATATGTCAAATATATATTCTACGGGTTCCCATTTTTTGCTGTCACTATATCGAAGTAAACAACCTTTAGACTTACATAAAAACATACTACAGGCATTAACGTTAGTTTCGGCCCGACCAACTGGGACGAAATACCAGTCATATATACTGCTAATATTGTTTTGAATGCATTCTATAGTATGCAATTCTTTTGGCAAAGAATTAAAAAATAACTTGTCATTCCAATCACCTAGGATTTCTTCCAGAAATTTGTCATGGGTTTTCGACTCTGGGGCTTGCCGAAGTTTATCTGGTAGTCCCCACAGTTCAAGACAACGCTTTCTGATTTCCGACTGTTTTGTTTCCTTAAGTTGTGTGTTCCTGCAATACGCTGCAATTTTTTTTAAACCTAAAATTTGGTTTTGACCAATGTCATTATTGCTTTTAACAATATAATCTAAGAAAGTTTGATCAGAAACAATGTGTTGTTGGTTGACGATTTCTAAAACATCTTCTTTGCCCATGTTCAAAACCTCATTTACGTGATCCAAGTATTTACAAACCGAATCAGTATTTGATTTTTTCCACTTACATACTAAATATCGTTCTGAATTTGCCGGTCTACTACTATTAGGCTTCAATATAGATATCTGATCAAAACATTTATACATTAAAAATATAAGTCCTATACTAAATGGTGTGAATAAGTCAAACAGTTTGCAAAGAAAACTGCCATTAACCCGAAGGATTTTCAATGCCATTAAACATTGACACAAATAAAGTTGCTTAGAAAGAATTTCTTGGATATTTTCTTGACCCTCAACTGAAAATCCGCCATCTGCCATAACGAAATGGACACCAGATTCACAATGCTTAAGAACGTAATCTGCAAAAGAGTCTTGATTGTCTTTAAAATATATATTTCCGTCTTTTCTTACTCCATAGTAAGTGTCGAAGGATTCTGGAGAACCGGCAAAAAATTTATCTAGTTTAAAATCGTTAGGGCCACGTAAAGTAAACCCAAATCCTTTTGCTTCCCAAGATTTTCTGTAAAGTATGTATTCTGAGAAGCCACCAGGACCTGTTAAATATATAAAAAAATAGAATAAATGCGTCAGAATTAATTATTTTTAATTGGTGATCGTGTTTTTTTTAAATTGTGAAACAACTCAAATTATTTTCTAATTAAATTAACGATTTGAGAAATATGCAGCTACTCGTGACATACCTTATCAGTTTTAATTAAAACGTGACAAATGACACATTTAATAAAACAAGGATTAGGCACTCTTCAGTTTGCTCTATCTGCCTTCGATATTTTCAATTGCATCATAATCGCTTTGTACTTTAAAGCTAATAGTCAACCGTGAGTCTTTGCGCGTTTTCAAAGTCCATTTGGCCTATGAGCAGTTTGGTGTTTTGAGTATAGAGAGTTCATAACCCCCGGCCAAGTTCTCATTCTTCTAGTTCTGTCAGGCTACGGTTAATTTGAAGTTGTCACAAAGAATTCACGGTCAATTCATCTCGTACAGCTAATTGCACGAAATCCGATTGATTTTAACCTATGGTCTAAACTGAATTTAAGCTTTACTTTATAATTTTTATTAACAAGAAATATTTCTACATATTCCACCGATTTTGGAGAACATCTGCATTTATAAAATATACATCTAAAAAAATTAAAAATTTGATGCAAATGTTTTAATAACATGCTTCATTAAAAAATAATGATTTTGCAATGGCAAATAATTGTGGTTCCATGATTGTTCTTTTAATTTACTGTGTTGTCTATCCTGCAAATCTATCAGCGATTACAATATCCATGTTTTGCACTTGTGTATGCTTTAATTAGTTTTTAGAAGATATGTCAGAGTGGAATCATATATTGCATTCTTAACATGACTAGACTACGGTAGTAAAGTGATTCGAAGTCGATTTAAAGATACAGCGGTTGGAAGAAGGACCTGTTCGGAGCGCTGAGTTGGCAGCTGTAAACTTTGAACGTGTTTGTCTCATCGATCATATCTTGAAAATGGTTTGACCGAAGGACTTTAAAATTTTAGGGGGTGTTCAAACCCCGAAGGCAGAAGGCAGCCAATTAGTGAAATAGTTCTAAGCAAAAAAAATTCGGTTATTCGCACATTCTAACATCTCTATTTATACTTCAATGGCGTTAAAACGTAAGTACCAAATGAGCTTTAACACATACACAATATAGTTGCGCTACTTTCTTTGGTGGAGAAATACTTAAAACACCAAAGTTTCGATCGGCATGTATGCCCTATTTTTCTTTATTCAATTATATTTTATTTCATGTTAAATTAAAATTATATACATATATTTGTATTGTCCTTTTTGACAATAATAGGTCCACGCCCATTTTCTGAAAAAATGATTGTTCGTACATCCCCTATAACGAATTTCATATATATATTATAGCTTAAGAGTTTTCCTTTACTTTTTGAGTTTTAACTTAAATCCAATGTTTCAACCTCGTCAGCGTGCCAACGAAAAAACATCGAATTTAGTGTGTATAAAATATTCGTTAAAGAGTATAAAGAAATTGTCAATATAATTTATTATGAAAGGCGACTTTTATGCGAAGCCTACCTACTTGGGAATGCACCGAACACAGCTAAAGGTCGAGTTTTATTCTAGGCAGCTCAAGAAACGGGATGAGAGTTGGTATAGACCTGAATCTAGCTAATGGATAGCAAAAAAATATCCGATTTAATATACTAATCATTCTTCTTCTTCTTAACTGGCGTAGAAACCGCTTACGCGGTTATAGCCGAGTCCACAACAGTGCGCCACGCATCTCTCCTTTTGGCGGTTTGGCGCCAATTGGTAATACCAAGTGAAGACAGGTCCTTCTCCACCTGGTCCTTCCACCGGAGTGGAGGTCTCCCTCTTCCTCGGCTTCCACCAGCGGGTACTGCATCGAAAACTTTCAGAGCTGATCATTGATACTAATCATTGGTAGGAAAATATCTCGAAATTAATAGAAGCTGGGTTAGATCTGATCACTCCCAAATATGGTTAACACTAAAAGAAACAGTCATTAAAAGAGATCTTAATTTGGAGCTATATAACTAAAATACGGACCTGACTTCATTAAAAAAATAAATCAGACTAAAATAAAGTGTCCACAAATCACAACTTGAACTAGAAGTTGACATATTTATGCGAAAAACCTTGTAATATTACTACGGAGACAAAGCAAAAAAATATAGGTTCAAATTACATTATATAAATAAAAATCCTTCTAACTAAGAAAATAAAGTTATGACGGCAATGTCAACAAACACTCGACAAAACCAACCCCCTATTAAAGCCAACAACAGAATTAAAACGTTAAATCGCTCATATTAAGAATGAGTCAATTCAAAAACATTTACAATTTTATAAAATATGATTACTCGCTCTGAAAACGTACCAAATATCTTAAATGTTATACAGCCAGATTGGCACGAATTCCTTATTCAAAAACTATAATAATGTCTTCAAATAAAGTATCGTATATAACCTTGAGATCCAGCCAACACCGGGGATTATCAAAGAAATGGAAGTGACAAGTTCTTCCGCGTAGAAATACTTTCTGCATTGTCCGACTTCGACCGCGCTTAAAAAATATAACCCTGATTGAGCCAACACCGAGAAATAAAACCAAAGAAATGTAAATGACAAACCCTTCCGATCAGAATTACTTTTTCATTAGCTGCTTTGGGCCACGTTTAAAAACTCTTTTATATTTCCATTAAACAGGTGAAGAAGGATTTTTTTATTTTTTTTAATATGTGATATGTTAACATTTATTTTATGCCAGCATATAACCCTTTCGTTATTGTGATATTGAAAAAATTTAAATACTTATTTAAAGCAAATTTTGAATAAATAATATAAATCAATATTCGGTAAGAAATACCGTTTTAAAAAATAATCGAAAACTATAAGTTTGCAGCGGCTATAATTATATATGTACATATATTCGGGCACAATTCCGTTTACTATGGCGCCGCGTTCTGATGGCACCGTTGCAAAGAGACGTCCTCCCGATTAAAAAATATATAGGGTTATAGGTACCGCAGACGCCTAGTTTTCGAGATATTCGGCTTTAAAGATCAAAAAATCAAAAATTTCACAAGCAAATTTCACACGCTTTTATTCATTTTACGCTCTTTTTTCACTTCAAATATTTGAAATTACATTACTAACATTCAATAAAATTTAAATTTTACATTTATTTAAAGTTTTTTAAGCAAAAATTACTTATTTTAAAATCACTTTTCACTTTAAGGGGGGGTATGGGATAACGGGCCAAAAAAAAAGAGTTTTTGAAGATTTTTTTTTGAGAAAACTACTGAACATTTTTGAATAGTTTTATTATCATATTATTCAGTGACATTTCAAATATGTTTTACAAAAAATCAGTTTTACAAAATGTCGAAAATCAACTAAGTTGCAGCCACTTGAAGTAGACACTCAACGGAATTCCGCACATTGCGGTGTCCCGGATATAAGATCGTAGAATCATATGAAACACATGGGATAAAAAAAAATTAGTTTTTAGAAGTATATCTCCCAGCCAACGGTGCCCTTTTAAAAGAAAAAAATTTTTTTTTTCATTTTTTCAACGGTCGGTGAAGGTAAAAAGTACGTTTTTAGCCCTAAAAATGCGCCATTTTGTGGCTGTAAAATCGAATAGAAGCAAAAAATAAATAAAATGGACCGTTGGCTGGGAGTCAATTCTATGTTGCACAAGTGTGCAAAATTTCAATACGATCGGTGCATAACTTTTTGAGTTATCGTGGATACCGACTTCAGAAAAGGCGTTTCGAGAAAAACGCGTTCAAAGTTTTGGGATTCGTCAAATCTTTTCACATATTCGTGAGCACTTGGGCCGGTGGTGACTTCCATCTTTTTCCGAATGAGCTGAAATTTTGAGACAACATTCTTCAATAGTTGTACATTCGATTTAACAAATAAAAAAAAAATGATTTTTTAAAAAATTTTATCCCATTAAGGGGGGGGGTTAAGATTTACGTGTTTACAATTATACGGAAAACGAGCGCTGCCACATTGTAGAAACCATATATAAATTCCTCTTTTTGCGAAAATTCCTCTTTTTTTGCCAAAATTCCTCTTATTTTATTTAACAAAATAAATTTTTAAAAATAATGTCGAGGACAGTCCTTTATGTTGGCTCGACCAGGGTTATTTTTTTGAAGCGAGGCCGAAGGCCGCCTGTGCAGAAAGGAGTTATACGCGAAAAAACTTCGAACACACCTGGTTTTGGCTCGACCAGGGTAATTTTTTTGAAGCGCGGCCCAAGGCCGCCTGTGCATAAGGAGTTCTACACGAAAAAAACATCGGACATCCCTGCAAAGATTTTTTGTATTTATACTTGATGCAGAAAAAAGTTCTACGACAAAAAACTTTGATATACAAATAAATAAAACGCAGTCATTGAAACATCCATTATCTATGGTTTCTAACATGTGGCAATGCTCGGTTTCCACAGAATTGTAAACTCAGAAACCTTTTCATCTATTAGTGTGCTAAATGATTTTTAAAATAAGTAATTTTTGCTTTAAAAATCTTACATAAATTTAGAATTTGAATTAAATTGAATTTGAATAGTGTAATATTCAATAAGTGAAGTGAAAAATGTGAGAAAATTGCGTTAAAGTGTGTGAAATACCATGTGATACATATAGAAAAAATTGAACTTTTAAAGACGAATATTTCAAAAACTATAATATTTTTATATATTCCTGCTCCGGAAAGCCTCCTCTTTCACCCGATTTTTACCGATCGGAGTTGTCAAATGACGACCGCCAAAGTAATCGGAATCGTCCTCTATCCACCAACACCCATTTTAATATATATGTACTAAAACTGACCAGAAAATTAAACCACTTCGTTATATTTTTAACTCACCAGCGCAAATATCGGCAAAATATAAAAGTTCGTTATTTTCCAGCATTGATGATCCATCCCTATATCTTGGATTTGTGAACATGAAATCGCACATAGAGTCAATATTTGCCATCTTAACAGCAGCTCTATTTAAAAATATAGAGCTTCGTATAGTTTCAAATGGATTAGACCGTGCCCGTGCTCTTCTTAGTTCGCTGTCGTTTAGTTTGTCAAATTCAGATTTTGCTTTCAAAATATTATTTAAAACATCTGAATTGCAGTATAAACATTCATCTTCAATAGTTCGCTTAGGAGGTCCCAACACTATATTTTCTATTAAATCGTCATATGTGTTATCAATTGTTGAATTATTAGTAATCCATGAGAAATTTTCGGGTAAGTTAATTACTTCGGTAGTATTGTCCCATGATTCCAACGACACCGGCAATTCATCTTTTAACCCCAATCCCTTTCTGCCATCTTGTTGTATAGCTATGACGGGTTCGAGACGACCCTGATTCTGTTTGCCGAGTCCTTTGTTCTTTTCATAACCCATTCTTGTCATTATAAGCAAGGCCTTATCTGAATAACTTTTAACCCATTCAGTTTTAATTTTTTTCGCCATTGGCTCGACATTTTCCTCACAAAAATTCTCTTCTCTTTCCATAACAACAATTTACCACAAACAACAAATCCGTGATTGATCGATAAAAAATTTAATTCTCAAGCTTTGTGTATAAATATCGATTCATCTTTGTGCAAATACTATACATGGTCTGCTTAATTATAAAGTAGGCAATATTCCCAAAACTGATTCCATATTGAACGGCAATAATTATCTGAATAATTTGGGTAATAATTATTGACATCAAAAAACGTTTTCTTCGATTTCTTCAATGCAGTTTTCAATTTTTCAATATGAGTTCAAACGTATTTAAGGCCTCTACACCACGCAAAATCATTGCATAATAACAGCCTTGCGTCGGTCGTTTGTGCAGTTTTTTATGTGCACATCGTACCGCGAATAATGGAAAACTCCACCGAAAATAATAAATCATAGTGGACGTAGTTTTTAAAATTAAGTAAGTACAAATTGGATTTTAAAATTACTTATCAAAATATACAAAGCTCATTCGTTTCTGATTGCGAATGTGCGTTTAATATTTTAATAGCTTCGGCTTGACAATTAAATTTTTAGATTATATTTTGCACTTTCTTGAACTTTTTAATTCTTTCATATTTGTAAATTGGAAAGTGTTGATTTTTATATAACAATAAACTCCAAACTTTTAAGTTTCCATAGTGAAGGCTACGACTTGTCGAGTTCTGAATACTTCGTCCAAATTTTTTTATCCTTTTCTGCTTTGTTTTGCATTATTCGATCTACGATGTGGACATCAGAATGCCAAAACTAAACCTCCTAATCCCCGATACCTCCTGCTCCTCAACAATAACCGCACAAGCACAGTAAAATGTTAGTTATAACACTTAAATATTTACATATTTGTTTTAAAATATTGATGTAAAACAAAGCAAACACAGATGTTTTTGTATTGTGATGGCTGCTTTCGCACGTCACAGAGGTTTGAGAAAATTGTGAGCATTTGAGCTTTTGAATTTTCGGCAGCATAAGGTAATCATCACAAAATTCAAAAACTTCACAATAATGAGTGTGGTGATTTTTGTGAGGGCATGAGAATAGGGCTGATAGTAATAACAACGATTAACGTGATATTTGGATTGCGATCTATATTGCATATAGATGGATTGCGAGTAAATACTTCGCGACTGCTACACGTTCAATATATATTACGTGAAACTTTATACGATACTAGTTGTGTTTTCACAAGAAAAAATACCCTGCCAACATTTGGAAGTGTCTTTTATCGCCAACGCCAAATACGTCAGGCTAAAGAGTCATTTCCGTACGTTAACATAAAGATAGTTGTCGCGTTCACGCGTCAAACGCCAAATGCGTCACTTCCAGACGTTAAATTAAAGATTGTTGTCCTGTTATGCAAAAGATAAACAATGAACGCGATCACCGACGTTGAAGTCGGAGCGACTGGAAAATGAAATTAGATGAAAACAACAGAATAGAAAAAGAAGTTGTTGATATCTGATCTTGATATCTTCTGCAGTTTGTGGTCAGTGCTAAAGTGCGATATTGTTTTTGGAACTAGTAAAATTATTTGTTTCGTGGTGTTTTAATTTGCAATATTATTGAAAATATACTTAAAATGAGAGAATTGTCAGCTAAGGCTATTAAATTGAAAAATAAAAGAGAAGCATGTAATTAATATGCAATATTAATGAGAGCACATATAGCGGCAGTAATAAATTAAAAAAAATAAATGTCGATGAAGGTCATTGTAAAGAAAGTTTAAAAGAAAGTTTTGAACCCAGTGTTTCGAGCAATGTTAATAAATGTAAAGATAGTGTTTTTTTGTCAAGTGATAGCTCAAGTAAGTTTAAGGATTTTAAAGAAGAAATAAGTAAAACTGAGGAAATGAATATTACAGAAAAGTTACGAAAATGGGCGATTGGAAAAAATATTTGCAATAGTGCTTTAAATGACTTGATTTGAAGGACACACTATAACAAATTTAAAACCACTATTCTCACAGCCCCTAAGCTCAGAACATTTTAAAATTTATAAAACCGAAGTAATTACTTTGAAAAATAAAATAAACTTTACCATAGAGGATATTTCAAATAAAGCTATTGTTTTGCAAAGTGTTGACAGTACTTTCGCTGTATTTCCATTTCTTTAAAAACGGCGTCTAATAATGCTCCTAATACAGGTAAGATATAAAGTATGTATTGAATTTATTTAAAGTTAAATAAATATTTTAAACTTTATAGATGATACTTTTACATTTTTGAGTGATGGCTATACCCAAGTACAATACATCCCACTGACGAATATATCGAATGGTATATATTTTAATAGATCTTAATTCTTTGCAATTTATTATAAATGTTTAATTTTAAAGTAAGCACAACAGCTGCGTCTTCAGATCAACTAACCATACAAACGATCTTGCAAGAGTTACGTTCTTTGCAAACAAAATTTGAAAATTTCAAAGAAACTAATACAAAAATAATAAAAACTTTGACGGAAGAAGTCGTTGCGTTAAAAACCGAAGTCAAGCAGCAAAGAAATATGCGTGGGAAGGATGATAAGTCTCTAATACCTTCCTTGCCTTTCATGGATGTCAAGGACTTTATTGATTTTGACACGAAGCTGCTGTTGAACGACAAAATAACATCTCAGCTGGTAGGTCGATTTTTTTATACTAAATGCCCATAATCATGAATAAATTTGTATATTTGGAAAATATTTAATTTTAGAAAAATATCATATATAGAGTTGGAGGAAAGGATTTCCCTTCATTCCTAAGAATGGCATTGAAATCCATTATATCGGATGCTATGGCCGTTAATTTAACTTGGCGTGGAACAAATGACAAACCCAGTATCCAACGCTTTACAACATTTGCACTAATAAGAAGTAATATTTCACATAAAATTATAACTATAAAGAAATCAATTAATATTATTTTCCTATAGATGCCTGTCATTCCAAATATTCGAACTCGACCGATATGGATATAAAAAGTGTGTTAACAGCACATACTTCACGCCCGAGACAGAGTACAAAAAAAAAAACAAACAAACAATTAATGAACTGAAAAATTAAAAAAATCTTATTTCTAATATTCACATGAATTAATTTTTTATTTTTTTTTTTAAATACATTTTTGAATTGAAATAAATATAAAAAATTTAAAAACGAAAATTTTAACTTCCACAAATCACTAATACGTAACTTCTACAAGTCACTAATACGTAACTTCCACAAGGCACTACTACGTAACTTCTGAAAGTAACGTCCGCGGGAAACAACTTCTCAATAAGGAAGTGACTTCTACGATAAAAAAAATGTATCGCAGACGTTGAATTGTAACTTCTTGAAGTCACTTATAAGTGACTTTTGCGATAGAAAATGTTGGCAGGGATACCCTGTAAGACGAGTATAGTTACTTATCTTATGGTGTATTAGTTATCAGTAAAAAAACCTGTATTATTTTAGCTGTCATCGATTGGCTAACTGCTATAGACAAGCCAAACGAACAAACTTTCCAAATTTCCATTCAAACTGGCAGCACTGAAATCGAATTGTATATACTTGGTCGCACTAAACTCTTCAACCACCGTCTATGCCTAACGTTTTCTGCAACAAATTTAATTTTTATTAAAGTTTTTTATTCAATAAATTCAATACAAAAATACTAACGATTTATCTTCGCCTGCCCTTTTCAATTTCAAATTTGTGTATAACAATTTTTATTATTTCGACAGAAATTTGTTCTTTGAGCCGTTCACAATAGTAAAATGGTTCTAAAATGAGTAAAACAAAACTTGGTAGCACTCAGCAAGCGACTATTGAGCTATTCGCAAATCTCCAACACGAATTCAACTAGATATCTTTGTTGTTGCTTTCACATGTAAAATTTTTGACAGGCAAGCAGCGCCCAAAGATAGCGAGCAGAGAAGTGACCAATCGATGGCAGCTTTTATTGGTCTCTCTTGTTCTAGCATCAAGAAAAAAATTACCATCTCTCCTCTTTTACGGCATATCGGTGTGATTATCTTGCTCGCTCTCTCTCATTGATTTTGGTGCAAATCCTGCCTTTCTGCTCTAATTTTTCTATTGTTTTGGAAAGGCATTTGCCACTCTGTAGTTAGCAGAGCCCCCTGTAGTAGTTTTTTATTTAATCAGCATCTATCAGTGGAGACTGTTCGATTTATAATTTTCAGACTAACCCTTTAATCACAGGTATTGCTCATTTGTTGGGTCACCGTTTCGTTACTTAAATTCGATTCATTGTTCTGCATGGTTTCATTCTATAGGTCACCTACCTTTTCGTTTAAAAATGAAAAATTTAAATTGTTTTATTTTTATTCATTTAATTGTATGTACATTTATAAATTAGTATGGTATTTAACATTTTTAATAATTATTATTGAATAATTTAAAATATTAGCATTTCAGTACAAAGTAAACTTTAATTTTTACAAACGTTTTTGTGGCTATCATTTATACATTGACAAAATTTACATATACTACACATATAACATTAGTATGAATTATTAAATTTTTATAATTTACAATTTCTCAAAAATTTTAAGTATTGTTTTTTATGTTGTTATACAATACAAATTAAATTTCACTACTATTACGATTGTTACAGATATTCGTACATTCATTTGTATATAGATGCTAATATAACAATGTATTACATTTAAATTAATAAATTTAGTAAATTTAGTACATTAGTACTATTGCGAAAGTTCAAAATTTATAAATTAACAATCATAACTGAAAATGATAAATTGTAAGTTCATGATAGTCAAATCATAAACAGGTTAAACAACTTCTGCGCCTCAATATTGTTTTTTGAGTTCTGTTACTATGTTAACTATCCATTGTGTAAATCCAAGGGTAGGGTCTCCTGTGTTTAAGACGTCTAAAATAAGTAGTGAAAATGCTACTCCAAAAGTCCGATGTAATTTGTTGTACATCATGCCTGAAAAATATGTATAGTTGGTTAGAAATAATTAAAATATCTATCTTCGTAGAACAAACCTTGTAATCTGCGGGATGCGTTGCGCGAATTTGACTTTTATTCTGAAATGGAATGTATTATTTGTTCCTGCTGCTACATTTGTTACAGCATGTGGCGATAATCCACCAATATTATATGCATGGGAATATTAATACCAACTCTGTTAAATAATAAGATTATCAAAATTATTGTTTTGTTTTTGTTTTGCAATTAAATTCGTTTCAATAATACCTGTTGTTGTAGCATATTTGGTGTTGTATTTCTAGGTGCATCATTTTTGTTACTTCCTGACACAAAGGACTACGAGTGCTACTTCCATCATACGTCGAATTCGAATTTGTATTGTATGATTGATGAGCGATTGCCGTTGTATGTCTTGAAGAACTGCTGGTAGGATTCCCCGCACCAATACCTTCCAATATGGGAATATATGGGTGGTATCCAGCTTACGCCTTAGTTTTTCTTCCGAAGTTTGCAAATATCTGAAAATTATAATAAAAAGATAAAAGTAGATTCTAACAAAAGATTTTATATATAAGGTTTGATATTATCAACTTACCCATCAGCCTAAAGTGGCATAATCCTTGTTCTGCTTCTCCTTTTAGTTTTGCATGTTTGTGTTTGCATGTACGTGCATCTACGCACCAGATGTGTGTTGCACCTCGCTTTGCCTTCCAATACCATTTTCTGCAGTTATATTCCTTTAAAATACGTTGCAGCACCCAGTCAACCATAGGACCGCTCTGTAAAGAGAAAATTTACTATAAATATAAAATAATATCACTAACAAATTATTAATACGCACTTACATCCACTCACTTCAAATTTTCTTTTCATTAGAATGGCGACCATGGCGGAGATTTTGATCGGTTCATTGTAGTACGTGCATCTCTCTCTTATACATACAAAAATTAGGGATAATGATTGTTGCCATTCTAACTACCGAGATTGCCATTTAACTACAAAATGTTACTATTGTGTATGTGTTGGTAAAAGTCGAAAAACTTTGCATGTGTAGTGGAGTATGAGTTAGCTTCGTCTTGTAGGGTACGTTATCAAAAAAGCCTTCGGCTTTAGAGTTGCATAGCTCTGGCAAAGATTCTACTGCAAATGTGAATTATATGAATAATAAATTTAAATAAATTATAAAATAGTATTTAGAATATAGTTGATCTCAAAATTTTGGCACTATTGCATTTCACGGATTTGGAATTGTAAATTGCAAAATATGCTACACGTTCAATATTTATCACGCGATTCACGATCCATAATCTGGATTTCAAAATATTTATATACTTTGTCATATGGATCATAATCCATCATATTGTAACGGATTTCCAAATCTGTCGTTTAGGTTGAAACTCTGCCCTTAGTTCGATCACTGGATTGTCAAATAAAAGTTAAACTTCAATGGTTACATATATGCTCATCTTGTTTTATAATTCCTTATAACTTAACAGTTTATTACTCAATACTCCACTTTACAACTGTAATTTATAACTTGTTCACATTTTACTCGACAACTCTATCCTTAGAATTGTCCTTACTCGACAACTCCCTTATTAGAACTGTGTGTTGCTGCCAATCCGTCGGCCCCTATATAGTCGCCGGCAGAACATTGCCACTCAAACATTCTGGAACGACGACGATCGATGTCTGGATAAATCCGGTAATTTATCGATTTCGTTTGACGATTCCAGCCTGTTCTGGTACCACCTTCGTTACAACCCAGCAAGTCATGGGTACTGAAACTCCAACACATTCAAAGAAATTTTAATAACACCACTACATACACACATACGAAACAAAGGGTAAAATGTGCATAAACATTTAACTCAACTCTTCTCTCGTACATCACCCCGAATGAGAGAAAGAAACAACCAAAGTTCTCGTGTGTTTGATTGAACAAGTTTTGTTTTGAGCTATATCATGGCTGCTTGTGAAGTATTATTTTGCGTGTTTTATTTAATTCAGTGATCTGCAGCCTAATTAAAGTTTAAATTTTTGAAGCACGCATTTTTAAATAAGTAAAACGTAAAATAAAAGTTTTCTAAAGCCAAAAGATGGAATTGAATAGGGTGATACAGTAATACTTCATTGTACTGTCAATTCGAAGCACGCAATAGAAGCTACGCCAACAATGGTCAACATCAAGGGCGAAACCATTGAATACGTAAATAATTGTTGAATATAATAATATTATCTTGCCTTGAATTCTAAAATTTTCCATACAGATATTTCAAACCTCATACTGCGCGTTAAAGGTACGCAACCTAATCGGTGCCACTTATAGTAACAGCATAGAACTTTCGAAGCGATGAAATATGTGCTGCAAGCAAATTCAGAACTATGGATGCAAACGCTGCTACACGGAACATAAATCATTGACACACCAAATACTAGGTTTAATGTCACTTTTTTACGTGCAATTAAACCTTTTGGTTTAGGTGATTTTGAAACCGTTTATCATCGTGACGTGTGTCAACAGGGCATTGCCAATGAGCAAGAGGGCATATGCATATGCAGTATTTTTGCACTTACCGGCACCTCAGTTGGCCATACCAGCAACTGAAACATAGAAATCAGAGGGTAAATTTAAGTGAATGTTTGTGATTATAAAAATTTAAAAACTTTTTATATGTTTAATTAGGAGGAATTTTTTGATTAATTTTCACCTTGTATTGAGGAATCATAACGTTGTTGTATCGTTTTACAAGGACATGGATTCACCGAAATTAGTTCAATGGAAATACTACAGCAAAAGCATGGATGTTAAGACTTGAACGGTGCCGTGCTAGATTTAGATTTCCTGAAACATAAGGTAATTATTACCAACTTTTATTACAAACTTTATAAAAATTCAAATTTTACTTTATATTTTATATAAACCCTTCTCCCAGATGAATCTAATACTAGTGAAATTAATGAAAGAACAGATCTTATAAAAACTCCTAAAGAAACCAAAATAGTCCTCACATAATGTGCGCAGCTTACACATCCAGGCCGCTCGGGGTATTTGACATTTGCCACTCTTCCTCCAGATAGCAAAAATTGTTCAAATATTCAATACGTTTACATATGTATATTGTGTAGTACGATAATACATGTATAAAGTAAATATAATAATAAACACCTAAATGGCATGATATTTTAAATAAATATAAAATATAATTAATGATTTTGTTATTATATTCTCATTTTTGATTTTGGTAGAACTAACCGAAAATAGCGGGTATAGTTTCTAGGCTTCTGGGGGTCGCAGTACTGAAAGTGCACGTGCAGTTTTCGTTCGAAGTTTTGGGTCTTTCATCCGTGATTGTACCAATAGCATTCCCAAAATTGTGCAAGAGGTATATATACATTGCTAAATGATGAATGTAATGTGCAAGAAAGGGATGAACGATCACACGTACACAAGAGTTTCGTGTACTTTTATCAATTCGCCCTTAAGAATGGCATAGAAACTTTCATTGAAACTGCGGGTACCGCTCCCTGGCATTTCACCGAAGAATTCGCCTGTACCTGTCTTGCAAGGAATGCTGTAACGAATTTCCAAACTTAATCGTTTACGCTGAAACTCTACCCAGAGTTCGATCACTGGATTGTCAAACAGAAGTTACTAATTAAAGGCTATAAAATAATCTTTATTTCTAAATCCTCATAAATTAACACTTTATTACTCAATACTCTACTTTACAACTCTAACTTATAACTTGTTTACACTTTACTCGACAACTCTCTCCATAGAATTGTCCTCAGTTGACAACTCTCTTATTAGAACTGTGTGTTGCTGCCAGTCCGACAGCCCTTATATAGTCGATTGTAAGCGATACATCGGCTGTCGAACATTCTGGCAACTACGAATATCGATGTCTAGATACATCTAGAAATTTATCGATTTCGATTGTCAATTCTGATTTGTTATAGTGCCATTTTCGTTAAACTGCCCTCAACTTAAGTCTGATCGTCCCGATTAGACATACTTCTAGAACTAAACGCTTAGCATTTCTTCCCTTAATTTTATCCTCCAGGACACTGTCGTCCTCCCCAACGTTCCCCCTCAATTTTCATCAATCCCAAACCTTAAATCATTCAGTAACCAAAAATTATACTCGCAGTCGTCTACGCCGTTGATTCCTGTGCAGCAGGCCGATAAGCCAGGAACATGGATATATGAACATCCTCTATACCTGTGGTGATACCTGTCCACCAGCTTTCTAAAATGCTCTTCCAAAATTCGGATGAATCTTTCCACCATGATATCGGATCGTGGATGTGATGCAGCTTCAAATATTTTTCGGACACATAGCTTCTGTTACATCTCCCAACTTTTTTACAAAAATACTAACGATTTATCTTCGCCTGCCCTTTTCAATTTCAAATTTGTGTATAACAATTTTTATTATTTCGACAGAAATTTGTTCTTTGAGCCGTTAACAATAGTAAAATGGTTCTAAAATGAGTAAAACAAAACTTGGTAGCACTCAGCAAGCGACTATTGAGCTATTCGCATACTCTCCAACACGAATTCAACTAGATATCTTTGTTGTTGCTTTCACATGTAAAATTTTTGACAGGCGAGCAGCGCCCAAAGATAGCGAGCAGAGAAGTGACCAATCGATGGCAGCTTTTATTGGTCTCTCTTGTTCTAGCATCAAGAAAAAAATTACCATCTCTCCTCTTTTACGGCATATCGGTGTGATTATCTTGCTCGCTCTCTCTCATTGATTTTGGTGCAAATCCTGCCTTTCTGCTCTAATTTTTCTATTGTTTTGGAACGGCATTTGCCACTCTGTAGTTAGCAGAGCCCCCTGTAGTAGTTTTTTATTTAATCAGCATCTATCAGTGGAGACTGTTCGATTTATAATTTTCAGGCTAACCCTTTAATCACAGGTATTGCTCATTTGTTGGGTCACCGTTTTGTTACTTAAATTCGATTCATTGTTCTGCATGGTTTCATTCTATAGGTCACCTACCTTTTCGTTTAAAAATGAAAAATTTAAATTGTTTTATTTTTATTCATTTAATTGTATGTACATTTATAAATTAGTATGGTATTTAACATTTTTAATAATTATTATTGAATAATTTAAAATATTAGCATTTCAGTACAAAGTAAACTTTAATTTTTACAAACGTTTTTGCGGCTATCATTTATACATTGACAAAATTTACATATATTACATATAACATTAGTATGAATTATTAAATTTTTATAATTTACAATTTCTCAAAAATTTTAAGTATTGTTTTTTATGTTGTTATACAATACAAATACAAATTAAATTTCACTACTATTACGATTGTTACAGATATTCGTACATTCATTTGTATATAGATGCTAATTTAACAATGTATTACATTTAAATTAATAAATTTAGTAAATTTAGTACATTAGTACTATTGCGAAAGTTCAAAACTTATAAATTAACAATCATAACTGAAAATGATAAATTGTAAGTTCATGATAGTCAAATCAGAAACAGGTTAAACAACTTCTGCGCCTCAATATTGTTTTTTGAGTTCTGTTACTATGTTAACTATCCATTGTGTAGATCCAAGGGTAGGGTCTCCTGTGTTTAAGACGTCTAAAATAAGTAGTGAAAATGCTACTCCAAAAGTCCGATGTAATTTGTTGTACATCATGCCTGAAAAATATGTATAGTTGGTTAGAAATAATTAAAATATCTATCTTCGTAGAACAAACCTTGTAATTTGCGGGATGCGTTGCGCGAATTTGACTTTTATTCTGAAATGGAATGTATTATTTGTTCCTGCTGCTACATTTGTTACAGCATGTGGCGATAATCCACCAATATTATATGCATGGGAATATTAATACCAACTCTGTTAAATAATAAGATTATCAAAATTATTGTTTTGTTTTTGTTTTGCAATTAAATTCGTTTCAATAATACCTGTTGTTGTAGCATATTTGGTGTTGTATTTCTAGGTGCATCATTTTTGTTACTTCCTGACACAAAGGACTACGAGTGCTACTTCCATCATACGTCGAATTCGAATTTGTATTGTATGATTGATGAGCGATTGCCGTTGTATGTCTTGAAGAACTGCTGGTAGGATTCCCCGCACCAATACCTTCCAATATGGGAATATATGGGTGGTATCTAGCTTACGCCTTAGTTTTTCTTCCGAAGTTTGCAAATATCTGAAAATTATAATAAAAAGATAAAAGTAGATTCTAACAAAAGATTTTATATATAAGGTTTGATATTATCAACTTACCCATCAGCCTAAAGTGGCATAATCCTTGTTCTGCTTCTCCTTTTAGTTTTGCATGTTTGTGTTTGCATGTACGTGCATCTACGCACCAGATGTGTGTTGCAGCTCGCTTTGCCTTCCAATACCATTTTCTGCAGTTATATTCCTTTAAAATACTTTGCAGCACCCAGTCAACCATAGGACCGCTCTGTAAAGAGAAAATTTACTATAAATATAAAATAATATCACTAACAAATTATTAATACGCACTTACATCCACTCACTTCAAATTTTCTTTTCATTAGAATGGCGACCATGGCGGAGATTTTGATCGGTTCATTGTAGTACGTGCATCTCTCTCTTATACATACAAAAATTAGGGATAATGATTGTTGCCATTCTAACTACCGAGATTGCCATTTAACTACAAAATGTTACTATTGTGTATGTGTTGGTAAAAGTCGAAAAACTTTGCATGTGTAGTGGAGTATGAGTTAGCTTCGTCTTGTAGGGTACGTTATCAAAAAAGCCTTCGGCTTTAGAGTTGCATAGCTCTGGCAAAGATTCTACTGCAAATGTGAATTATATGAATAATAAATTTAAATAAATTATAAAATAGTATTTAGAATATAGTTGATCTCAAAATTTTGGCACTATTGCATTTCACGGATTTGGAATTGTAAATTGCAAAATATGCTACACGTTCAATATTTATCACGAGATTCACGATCCATAATCTGGATTTCAAAATATTTATATACTTTGTGATATGGATCATAATCCATCATATTGTAACGGATTTCCAAATCTGTCGTTTAGGTTGAAACTCTGCCCTTAGTTCGATCACTGGATTGTCAAATAAAAGTTAAACTTCAATGGTTACATATATGCTCATCTTGTTTTATAATTCCTTATAACTTAACAGTTTATTACTCAATACTCCACTTTACAACTGTAATTTATAACTTGTTCACATTTTACTCGACAACTCTATCCTTAGAATTGTCCTTACTCGACAACTCCCTTATTAGAACTGTGTGTTGCTGCCAATCCGTCGGCCCCTATATAGTCGCCGGCAGAACATTGCCACTCAAACATTCTGGAACGACGACGATCGATGTCTGGATAAATCCGGTAATTTATCGATTTCGTTTGACGATTCCAGCCTGTTCTGGTACCACCTTCGTTACAACCCAGCAAGTCATGGGTACTGAAACTCCAACACATTCAAAGAAATTTTAATAACACCACTACATACACACATACGAAACAAAGGGTAAAATGTGCATAAACATTTAACTCAACTCTTCTCTCGTACATCACCCCGAATGAGAGAAAGAAACAACCAAAGTTCTCGTGTGTTTGATTGAACAAGTTTTGTTTTGAGCTATATCATGGCTGCTTGTGAAGTATTATTTTGCGTGTTTTATTTAATTCAGTGATCTGCAGCCTAATTAAAGTTTAAATTTTTGAAGCACGCATTTTTAAATAAGTAAAACGTAAAATAAAAGTTTTCTAAAGCCAAAAGATGGAATTGAATAGGGTGATACAGTAATACTTCATTGTACTGTCAATTCGAAGCACGCAATAGAAGCTACGCCAACAATGGTCAACATCAAGGGCGAAACCATTGAATACGTAAATAATTGTTGAATATAATAATATTATCTTGCCTTGAATTCTAAAATTTTCCATACAGATATTTCAAACCTCATACTGCGCGTTAAAGGTACGCAACCTAATCGGTGCCACTTATAGTAACAGCATAGAACTTTCGAAGCGATGAAATATGTGCTGCAAGCAAATTCAGAACTATGGATGCAAACGCTGCTACACGGAACATAAATCATTGACACACCAAATACTAGGTTTAATGTCACTTTTTTACGTGCAATTAAACCTTTTGGTTTAGGTGATTTTGAAACCGTTTATCATCGTGACGTGTGTCAACAGGGCATTGCCAATGAGCAAGAGGGCATATGCATATGCAGTATTTTTGCACTTACCGGCACCTCAGTTGGCCATACCAGCAACTGAAACATAGAAATCAGAGGGTAAATTTAAGTGAATGTTTGTGATTATAAAAATTTAAAAACTTTTTATATGTTTAATTAGGAGGAATTTTTTGATTAATTTTCACCTTGTATTGAGGAATCATAACGTTGTTGTATCGTTTTACAAGGACATGGATTCACCGAAATTAGTTCAATGGAAATACTACAGCAAAAGCATGGATGTTAAGACTTGAACGGTGCCGTGCTAGATTTAGATTTCCTGAAACATAAGGTAATTATTACCAACTTTTATTACAAACTTTATAAAAATTCAAATTTTACTTTATATTTTATATAAACCCTTCTCCCAGATGAATCTAATACTAGTGAAATTAATGAAAGAACAGATCTTATAAAAACTCCTAAAGAAACCAAAATAGTCCTCACATAATGTGCGCAGCTTACACATCCAGGCCGCTCGGGGTATTTGACATTTGCCACTCTTCCTCCAGCCTTTGTCAGATAGCAAAAATTGTTCAAATATTCAATACGTTTACATATTTATATTGTGTAGTACGATAATACATGTATAAAGTAAATATAATAATAAACACCTAAATGGCATGATATTTTAAATAAATATAAAATATAATTAATGATTTTGTTATTATATTCTCATTTTTGATTTTGGTAGAACTAACCGAAAATAGCGGGTATAGTTTCTAGGCTTCTGGGGGTCGCAGTACTGAAAGTGCACGTGCAGTTTTCGTTCGAAGTTTTGGGTCTTTCATCCGTGATTGTACCAATAGCATTCCCAAAATTGTGCAAGAGGTATATATACATTGCTAAATGATGAATGTAATGTGCAAGAAAGGGATGAACGATCACACGTACACAAGAGTTTCGTGTACTTTTATCAATTCGCCCTTAAGAATGGCATAGAAACTTTCATTGAAACTGCGGGTACCGCTCCCTGGCATTTCACCGAAGAATTCGCCTGTACCTGTCTTGCAAGGAATGCTGTAACGAATTTCCAAACTTAATCGTTTACGCTGAAACTCTACCCAGAGTTCGATCACTGGATTGTCAAACAGAAGTTACTAATTAAAGGCTATAAAATAATCTTTATTTCTAAATCCTCATAAATTAACACTTTATTACTCAATACTCTACTTTACAACTCTAACTTATAACTTGTTTACACTTTACTCGACAACTCTCTCCATAGAATTGTCCTCAGTTGACAACTCTCTTATTAGAACTGTGTGTTGCTGCCAGTCCGACAGCCCTTATATAGTCGATTGTAAGCGATACATCGGCTGTCGAACATTCTGGCAACTACGAATATCGATGTCTAGATACATCTAGAAATTTATCGATTTCGATTGTCAATTCTGATTTGTTATAGTGCCATTTTCGTTAAACTGCCCTCAACTTAAGTCTGATCGTCCCGATTAGACATACTTCTAGAACTAAACGCTTAGCATTTCTTCCCTTAATTTTATCCTCCAGGACACTGTCGTCCTCCCCAACGTTCCCCCTCAATTTTCATCAATCCCAAACCTTAAATCATTCAGTAACCAAAAATTATACTCGCAGTCGTCTACGCCGTTGATTCCTGTGCAGCAGGCCGATAAGCCAGGAACATGGATATATGAACATCCTCTATACCTGTGGTGATACCTGTCCACCAGCTTTCTAAAATGCTCTTCCAAAATTCGGATGAATCTTTCCACCATGATATCGGATCGTGGATGTGATGCAGCTTCAAATATTTTTCGGACACATAGCTTCTGTTACATCTCCCAACTTTTTTACAAAAATACTAACGATTTATCTTCGCCTGCCCTTTTCAATTTCAAATTTGTGTATAACAATTTTTATTATTTCGACAGAAATTTGTTCTTTGAGCCGTTAACAATAGTAAAATGGTTCTAAAATGAGTAAAACAAAACTTGGTAGCACTCAGCAAGCGACTATTGAGCTATTCGCATACTCTCCAACACGAATTCAACTAGATATCTTTGTTGTTGCTTTCACATGTAAAATTTTTGACAGGCGAGCAGCGCCCAAAGATAGCGAGCAGAGAAGTGACCAATCGATGGCAGCTTTTATTGGTCTCTCTTGTTCTAGCATCAAGAAAAAAATTACCATCTCTCCTCTTTTACGGCATATCGGTGTGATTATCTTGCTCGCTCTCTCTCATTGATTTTGGTGCAAATCCTGCCTTTCTGCTCTAATTTTTCTATTGTTTTGGAACGGCATTTGCCACTCTGTAGTTAGCAGAGCCCCCTGTAGTAGTTTTTTATTTAATCAGCATCTATCAGTGGAGACTGTTCGATTTATAATTTTCAGGCTAACCCTTTAATCACAGGTATTGCTCATTTGTTGGGTCACCGTTTTGTTACTTAAATTCGATTCATTGTTCTGCATGGTTTCATTCTATAGGTCACCTACCTTTTCGTTTAAAAATGAAAAATTTAAATTGTTTTATTTTTATTCATTTAATTGTATGTACATTTATAAATTAGTATGGTATTTAACATTTTTAATAATTATTATTGAATAATTTAAAATATTAGCATTTCAGTACAAAGTAAACTTTAATTTTTACAAACGTTTTTGCGGCTATCATTTATACATTGACAAAATTTACATATATTACATATAACATTAGTATGAATTATTAAATTTTTATAATTTACAATTTCTCAAAAATTTTAAGTATTGTTTTTTATGTTGTTATACAATACAAATACAAATTAAATTTCACTACTATTACGATTGTTACAGATATTCGTACATTCATTTGTATATAGATGCTAATTTAACAATGTATTACATTTAAATTAATAAATTTAGTAAATTTAGTACATTAGTACTATTGCGAAAGTTCAAAACTTATAAATTAACAATCATAACTGAAAATGATAAATTGTAAGTTCATGATAGTCAAATCAGAAACAGGTTAAACAACTTCTGCGCCTCAATATTGTTTTTTGAGTTCTGTTACTATGTTAACTATCCATTGTGTAGATCCAAGGGTAGGGTCTCCTGTGTTTAAGACGTCTAAAATAAGTAGTGAAAATGCTACTCCAAAAGTCCGATGTAATTTGTTGTACATCATGCCTGAAAAATATGTATAGTTGGTTAGAAATAATTAAAATATCTATCTTCGTAGAACAAACCTTGTAATTTGCGGGATGCGTTGCGCGAATTTGACTTTTATTCTGAAATGGAATGTATTATTTGTTCCTGCTGCTACATTTGTTACAGCATGTGGCGATAATCCACCAATATTATATGCATGGGAATATTAATACCAACTCTGTTAAATAATAAGATTATCAAAATTATTGTTTTGTTTTTGTTTTGCAATTAAATTCGTTTCAATAATACCTGTTGTTGTAGCATATTTGGTGTTGTATTTCTAGGTGCATCATTTTTGTTACTTCCTGACACAAAGGACTACGAGTGCTACTTCCATCATACGTCGAATTCGAATTTGTATTGTATGATTGATGAGCGATTGCCGTTGTATGTCTTGAAGAACTGCTGGTAGGATTCCCCGCACCAATACCTTCCAATATGGGAATATATGGGTGGTATCCAGCTTACGCCTTAGTTTTTCTTCCGAAGTTTGCAAATATCTGAAAATTATAATAAAAAGATAAAAGTAGATTCTAACAAAAGATTTTATATATAAGGTTTGATATTATCAACTTACCCATCAGCCTAAAGTGGCATAATCCTTGTTCTGCTTCTCCTTTTAGTTTTGCATGTTTGTGTTTGCATGTACGTGCATCTACGCACCAGATGTGTGTTGCAGCTCGCTTTGCCTTCCAATACCATTTTCTGCAGTTATATTCCTTTAAAATACTTTGCAGCACCCAGTCAACCATAGGACCGCTCTGTAAAGAGAAAATTTACTATAAATATAAAATAATATCACTAACAAATTATTAATACGCACTTACATCCACTCACTTCAAATTTTCTTTTCATTAGAATGGCGACCATGGCGGAGATTTTGATCGGTTCATTGTAGTACGTGCATCTCTCTCTTATACATACAAAAATTAGGGATAATGATTGTTGCCATTCTAACTACCGAGATTGCCATTTAACTACAAAATGTTACTATTGTGTATGTGTTGGTAAAAGTCGAAAAACTTTGCATGTGTAGTGGAGTATGAGTTAGCTTCGTCTTGTAGGGTACGTTATCAAAAAAGCCTTCGGCTTTAGAGTTGCATAGCTCTGGCAAAGATTCTACTGCAAATGTGAATTATATGAATAATAAATTTAAATAAATTATAAAATAGTATTTAGAATATAGTTGATCTCAAAATTTTGGCACTATTGCATTTCACGGATTTGGAATTGTAAATTGCAAAATATGCTACACGTTCAATATTTATCACGAGATTCACGATCCATAATCTGGATTTCAAAATATTTATATACTTTGTGATATGGATCATAATCCATCATATTGTAACGGATTTCCAAATCTGTCGTTTAGGTTGAAACTCTGCCCTTAGTTCGATCACTGGATTGTCAAATAAAAGTTAAACTTCAATGGCTACATATATGCTCATCTTGTTTTATAATTCCTTATAACTTAACAGTTTATTACTCAATACTCTACTTTACAACTGTAATTTATAACTTGTTCACATTTTACTCGACAACTCTATCCTTAGAATTGTCCTTACTCGACAACTCCCTTATTAGAACTGTGTGTTGCTGCCAATCCGTCGGCCCCTATATAGTCGCCGGCAGAACATTGCCACTCAAACATTCTGGAACGACGACGATCGATGTCTGGATAAATCCGGTAATTTATCGATTTCGTTTGACGATTCCAGCCTGTTCTGGTACCACCTTCGTTACAACCCAGCAAGTCATGGGTACTGAAACTCCAACACATTCAAAGAAATTTTAATAACACCACTACATACACACATACGAAACAAAGGGTAAAATGTGCATAAACATTTAACTCAACTCTTCTCTCGTACATCACCCCGAATGAGAGAAAGAAACAACCAAAGTTCTCGTGTGTTTGATTGAACAAGTTTTGTTTTGAGCTATATCATGGCTGCTTGTGAAGTATTATTTTGCGTGTTTTATTTAATTCAGTGATCTGCAGCCTAATTAAAGTTTAAATTTTTGAAGCACGCATTTTTAAATAAGTAAAACGTAAAATAAAAGTTTTCTAAAGCCAAAAGATGGAATTGAATAGGGTGATACAGTAATACTTCATTGTACTGTCAATTCGAAGCACGCAATAGAAGCTACGCCAACAATGGTCAACATCAAGGGCGAAACCATTGAATACGTAAATAATTGTTGAATATAATAATATTATCTTGCCTTGAATTCTAAAATTTTCCATACAGATATTTCAAACCTCATACTGCGCGTTAAAGGTACGCAACCTAATCGGTGCCACTTATAGTAACAGCATAGAACTTTCGAAGCGATGAAATATGTGCTGCAAGCAAATTCAGAACTATGGATGCAAACGCTGCTACACGGAACATAAATCATTGACACACCAAATACTAGGTTTAATGTCACTTTTTTACGTGCAATTAAACCTTTTGGTTTAGGTGATTTTGAAACCGTTTATCATCGTGACGTGTGTCAACAGGGCATTGCCAATGAGCAAGAGGGCATATGCATATGCAGTATTTTTGCACTTACCGGCACCTCAGTTGGCCATACCAGCAACTGAAACATAGAAATCAGAGGGTAAATTTAAGTGAATGTTTGTGATTATAAAAATTTAAAAACTTTTTATATGTTTAATTAGGAGGAATTTTTTGATTAATTTTCACCTTGTATTGAGGAATCATAACGTTGTTGTATCGTTTTACAAGGACATGGATTCACCGAAATTAGTTCAATGGAAATACTACAGCAAAAGCATGGATGTTAAGACTTGAACGGTGCCGTGCTAGATTTAGATTTCCTGAAACATAAGGTAATTATTACCAACTTTTATTACAAACTTTATAAAAATTCAAATTTTACTTTATATTTTATATAAACCCTTCTCCCAGATGAATCTAATACTAGTGAAATTAATGAAAGAACAGATCTTATAAAAACTCCTAAAGAAACCAAAATAGTCCTCACATAATGTGCGCAGCTTACACATCCAGGCCGCTCGGGGTATTTGACATTTGCCACTCTTCCTCCAGCCTTTGTCAGATAGCAAAAATTGCATAATGTGCGCAGTTTACACATCCAGGCCGCTCGGGGTATTTGACATTTGCCACTCTTCCTCCAGCCTTTGTCAGATAGCAAAAATTGTTCAAATATTCAATACGTTTACATATGTATATTGTGTAGTACGATAATACATGTATAAAGTAAATATAATAATAAACACCTAAATGGCATGATATTTTAAATAAATATAAAATATAATTAATGATTTTGTTATTATATTCTCATTTGGGATTTTGGTAGAACTAACCGAAAATAGCGGGTATAGTTTCTAGGCTTCTGGGGGTCGCAGTACTGAAAGTGCACGTGCAGTTTTCGTTCGAAGTTTTGGGTCTTTCATCCGTGATTGTACCAATAGCATTCCCAAAATTGTGCAAGAGGTATATATACATTGCTAAATGATGAATGTAATGTGCAAGAAAGGGATGAACGATCACACGTACACAAGAGTTTCGTGTACTTTTATCAATTCGCCCTTAAGAATGGCATAGAAACTTTCATTGAAACTGCGGGTACCGCTCCCTGGCATTTCACCGAAGAATTCGCCTGTACCTGTCTTGCAAGGAATGCTGTAACGAATTTCCAAACTTAATCGTTTACGCTGAAACTCTACCCAGAGTTCGATCACTGGATTGTCAAACAGAAGTTACTAATTAAAGGCTATAAAATAATCTTTATTTCTAAATCCTCATTAATTAACACTTTATTACTCAATACTCTACTTTACAACTCTAACTTATAACTTGTTTACACTTTACTCGACAACTCTCTCCATAGAATTGTCCTCAGTTGACAACTCTCTTATTAGAACTGTGTGTTGCTGCCAGTCCGACAGCCCTTATATAGTCGATTGTAAGCGATACATCGGCTGTCGAACATTCTGGCAACTACGAATATCGATGTCTAGATACATCTAGAAATTTATCGATTTCGATTGTCAATTCTGATTTGTTATAGTGCCATTTTCGTTACACTGCCCTCAACTTAAGTCTGATCGTCCCGATTAGACATACTTCTAGAACTAAACGCTTAGCATTTCTTCCCTTAATTTTATCCTCCAGGACACTGTCGTCCTCCCCAACGTTCCCCCTCAATTTTCATCAATCCCAAACCTTAAATCATTCAGTAACCAAAAATTATACTCGCAGTCGTCTACGCCGTTGATTCCTGTACAGCAGGCCGATAAGCCAGGAACATGGATTTATGAACACCCTCTATACCTGTGGTGATACCTGTCCACCAGCTTTCTAAAATGCTCTTCCAAAATTCGGATGAATCTTTCCACCATGATATCGGATCGTGGATGTGATGCAGCTTCAAATATTTTTCGGACACATAGCTTCTGTTACATCTCCCAACTTTTGATGTCCACGCCCTCCATTTCGTCAGTCTCTTGGTTTAGAATTGGGAATTTCTCCGTCCTACCCATCAAACCACTCCTGATTGTAAACGAATGTCGTAATCTTGTCTTCTATCATTCTTGTGTAACCCTACGTATGAATGGAACACATGTGCACCCTACAAGACGGAGCTAACTCATACACCACTACACATGCAAATTTTTGAGCTTTTTCCAACACATACACATTGCTAACATTTTGTAGTTAAATGGCAATCTCGGTAGTTAGAGTAGCAAAATTCATTAACCCTAATTTTTGTATGTGTAAGAGAGAGATACAATGAACCATTCGAAAATCGCCGCCATGACCGCTGTTCATTACAAAATACAATTTTAGGTGAATGGATGTAAGTGCGTTTTAAATATTTCTTTTATTTTGTTAAGTGTTTTTGGATATTTTTCGAATTTATAAATGCATTTATTTGTGTTATTTTTGTTATTTGTTTTTATAATTTAAATAATTTCATTCTAGTTATACGTGTGTGCACAGCAAAGGAAGAGCAAGGAGGTGACGGTGGAGGTATGTTTCACCTATTTTTAATACATAGTACAAATTAGAAAATTTAAATAATTTCAGGTTTTTGGATTTAGCATTGGTGCAATATATAACAACAACGCAGAAAACAATGGAAAATAACATGGTAATATAAATGCGTATATGTGCATGTTGAGTTAGTGCGTATTAAGATCAGAGAACTGCAAAACTCACTTTTTCCTTGAATGAGCTCATACGCAAAAGTTTGTATTCAATTCCAATTACTGAGCGAAGCACAGCGTTGAGAAAAAATCAGCTCATGTTACCGAACCGCTCATTCGCGTACAATGTGAGCCTTCGGTCCGAAATGCTTTGCTCACGTTTGCTCACTTCACGAAATGTTTAGCTCACGTTCGCTCACTTCACGAAAATTTTAGCTCACTTTCGCTCAGTGATTGGAAGTGAATAGAAACTTTTGCGTATGAGCTGATTCAAGGAAAAAGTGAGTTTTGCAGTTCTTTGGTATACATATACAATTATATATGTACGTATATATATGTATATATGCATGTGTGTGTGCCAACGGATTTTACAAAACCAGTAGCGCTGCTGGTTGCGCATTTATTCAAGCACAGTGAGTTTATTCACATGTGTTGAGTTTGCTCATAGACGTTGAGTTTGCTCTTTTGTGTGCTTGTTTTCATTCAACACGATCATTGTTAAGCCGAATGAGCGAACGCCTGGGAAATTATAAAAACAAATAACAAAAATAACACAAATAAATGCATTTATAAATTCGAAAAATATCCAAAAACACTTAACAAAATAAAAGAAATATTTAAAACGCACTTACATCCATTCACCTAAAATTGTATTTTGTAATGAACAGCGGTCATGGCGGCGATTTTCGAATGGTTCATTGTATCTCTCTCTTACACATACAAAAATTAGGGTTAATGAATTTTGCTACTCTAACTACCGAGATTGCCATTTAACTACAAAATGTTAGCAATGTGTATGTGTTGGAAAAAGCTCAAAAATTTGCATGTGTAGTGGTGTATGAGTTAGCTCCGTCTTGTAGGGTGCACATGTGTTCCATTCATACGTAGGGTTACACAAGAATGATAGAAGACAAGATTACGACATTCGTTTACAATCAGGAGTGGTTTGATGGGTAGGACGGAGAAATTCCCAATTCTAAACCAAGAGACTGACGAAATGGAGGGCGTGGACATCAAAAGTTGGGAGATGTAACAGAAGCTATGTGTCCGAAAAATATTTGAAGCTGCATCACATCCACGATCCGATATCATGGTGGAAAGATTCATCCGAATTTTGGAAGAGCATTTTAGAAAGCTGGTGGACAGGTATCACCACAGGTATAGAGGGTGTTCATAAATCCATGTTCCTGGCTTATCGGCCTGCTGTACAGGAATCAACGGCGTAGACGACTGCGAGTATAATTTTTGGTTACTGAATGATTTAAGGTTTGGGATTGATGAAAATTGAGGGGGAACGTTGGGGAGGACGACAGTGTCCTGGAGGATAAAATTAAGGGAAGAAATGCTAAGCGTTTAGTTCTAGAAGTATGTCTAATCGGGACGATCAGACTTAAGTTGAGGGCAGTGTAACGAAAATGGCACTATAACAAATCAGAATTGACAATCGAAATCGATAAATTTCTAGATGTATCTAGACATCGATATTCGTAGTTGCCAGAATGTTCGACAGCCGATGTATCGCTTACAATCGACTATATAAGGGCTGTCGGACTGGCAGCAACACACAGTTCTAATAAGAGAGTTGTCAACTGAGGACAATTCTATGGAGAGAGTTGTCGAGTAAAGTGTAAACAAGTTATAAGTTAGAGTTGTAAAGTAGAGTATTGAGTAATAAAGTGTTAATTTATGAGGATTTAGAAATAAAGATTATTTTATAGCCTTTAATTAGTAACTTCTGTTTGACAATCCAGTGATCGAACTCTGGGTAGAGTTTCAGCGTAAACGATTAAGTTTGGAAATTCGTTACAGCATTCCTTGCAAGACAGGTACAGGCGAATTCTTCGGTGAAATGCCAGGGAACGGTACCCGCAGTTTCAATGAAAGTTTCTATGCCATTCTTAAGGGCGAATTGATAAAAGTACACGAAACTCTTGTGTACGTGTGATCGTTCATCCCTTTCTTGCACATTACATTCATCATTTAGCAATGTATATATACCTCTTGCACAATTTTGGGAATGCTATTGGTACAATCACGGATGAAAGACCCAAAACTTCGAACGAAAACTGCACGTGCACTTTCAGTACTGCGACCCCCAGAAGCCTAGAAACTATACCCGCTATTTTCGGTTAGTTCTACCAAAATCCCAAATGAGAATATAATAACAAAATCATTAATTATATTTTATATTTATTTAAAATATCATGCCATTTAGGTGTTTATTATTATATTTACTTTATACATGTATTATCGTACTACACAATATACATATGTAAACGTATTGAATATTTGAACAATTTTTGCTATCTGACAAAGGCTGGAGGAAGAGTGGCAAATGTCAAATACCCCGAGCGGCCTGGATGTGTAAACTGCGCACATTATGCAATTTTTGCTATCTGACAAAGGCTGGAGGAAGAGTGGCAAATGTCAAATACCCCGAGCGGCCTGGATGTGTAAGCTGCGCACATTATGTGAGGACTATTTTGGTTTCTTTAGGAGTTTTTATAAGATCTGTTCTTTCATTAATTTCACTAGTATTAGATTCATCTGGGAGAAGGGTTTATATAAAATATAAAGTAAAATTTGAATTTTTATAAAGTTTGTAATAAAAGTTGGTAATAATTACCTTATGTTTCAGGAAATCTAAATCTAGCACGGCACCGTTCAAGTCTTAACATCCATGCTTTTGCTGTAGTATTTCCATTGAACTAATTTCGGTGAATCCATATCCTTGTAAAACGATACAACAACGTTATGATTCCTCAATACAAGGTGAAAATTAATCAAAAAATTCCTCCTAATTAAACATAGAAAAAGTTTTTAAATTTTTATAATCACAAACATTCACTTAAATTTACCCTTTGATTTCTATGTTTCAGTTGCTGGTATGGCCAACTGAGGTGCCGGTAAGTGCAAAAATACTGCATATGCATATGCCCTCTTGCTCATTGGCAATGCCCTGTTGACACACGTCACGATGATAAACGGTTTCAAAATCACCTAAACCAAAAGGTTTAATTGCACGTAAAAAAGTGACATTAAACCTAGTATTTGGTGTGTCAATGATTTATGTTCCGTGTAGCAGCGTTTGCATCCATAGTTCTGAATTTGCTTGCAGCACATATTTCATCGCTTCGAAAGTTCTATGCTGTTACTATAAGTGGCACCGATTAGGTTGCGTACCTTTAACGCGCAGTATGAGGTTTGAAATATCTGTATGGAAAATTTTAGAATTCAAGGCAAGATAATATTATTATATTCAACAATTATTTACGTATTCAATGGTTTCGCCCTTGATGTTGACCATTGTTGGCGTAGCTTCTATTGCGTGCTTCGAATTGACAGTACAATGAAGTATTACTGTATCACCCTATTCAATTCCATCTTTTGGCTTTAGAAAACTTTTATTTTACGTTTTACTTATTTAAAAATGCGTGCTTCAAAAATTTAAACTTTAATTAGGCTGCAGATCACTGAATTAAATAAAACACGCAAAATAATACTTCACAAGCAGCCATGATATAGCTCAAAACAAAACTTGTTCAATCAAACACACGAGAACTTTGGTTGTTTCTTTCTCTCATTCGGGGTGATGTACGAGAGAAGAGTTGAGTTAAATGTTTATGCACATTTTACCCTTTGTTTCGTATGTGTGTATGTAGTGGTGTTATTAAAATTTCTTTGAATGTGTTGGAGTTTCAGTACCCATGACTTGCTGGGTTGTAACGAAGGTGGTACCAGAACAGGCTGGAATCGTCAAACGAAATCGATAAATTACCGGATTTATCCAGACATCGATCGTCGTCGTTCCAGAATGTTTGAGTGGCAATGTTCTGCCGGCGACTATATAGGGGCCGACGGATTGGCAGCAAGACACAGTTCTAATAAGGGAGTTGTCGAGTAAGGACAATTCTAAGGATAGAGTTGTCGAGTAAAATGTGAACAAGTTATAAATTACAGTTGTAAAGTAGAGTATTGAGTAATAAACTGTTAAGTTATAAGGAATTATAAAACAAGATGAGCATATATGTAGCCATTGAAGTTTAACTTTTATTTGACAATCCAGTGATCGAACTAAGGGCAGAGTTTCAACCTAAACGACAGATTTGGAAATCCGTTACAATATGATGGATTATGATCCATATCACAAAGTATATAAATATTTTGAAATCCAGATTATGGATCGTGAATCTCGTGATAAATATTGAACGTGTAGCATATTTTGCAATTTACAATTCCAAATCCGTGAAATGCAATAGTGCCAAAATTTTGAGATCAACTATATTCTAAATACTATTTTATAATTTATTTAAATTTATTATTCATATAATTCACATTTGCAGTAGAATCTTTGCCAGAGCTATGCAACATATGCAAAACTAAAAGGAGAAGCAGAACAAGGATTATGCCACTTTAGGCTGATGGGTAAGTTGATAATATCAAACCTTATATATAAAATCTTTTGTTAGAATCTACTTTTATCTTTTTATTATAATTTTCAGATATTTGCAAACTTCGGAAGAAAAACTAAGGCGTAAGCTGGATACCACCCATATATTCCCATATTGGAAGGTATTGGTGCGGGGAATCCTACCAGCAGTTCTTCAAGACATACAACGGCAATCGCTCATCAATCATACAATACAAATTCGAATTCGACGTATGATGGAAGTAGCACTCGTAGTCCTTTGTGTCAGGAAGTAACAAAAATGATGCACCTAGAAATACAACACCAAATATGCTACAGCAACAGGTATTATTGAAACGAATTTAATTGCAAAACAAAAACAAAACAATAATTTTGATAATCTTATTATTTAACAGAGTTGGTATTAATATTCCCATGCATATAATATTGGTGGATTATCGCCACATGCTGTAACAAATGTAGCAGCAGGAACAAATAATACATTCCATTTCAGAATAAAAGTCAAATTCGCGCAACGCATCCCGCAAATTACAAGGTTTGTTCTACGAAGATAGATATTTTAATTATTTCTAACCAACTTCAAATATTTTTCAGGCATCGGATGATGTGCTACAAATTACATCGGACTTTTGGAGTAGCAACACTTATTTTCGAGGTGCTAAACACAGTGTCTCCTATGATGCCCTTGAACCTACACAATGGATAATTAACAGAGCTCTAAAAAGAACATTGAGGCGCCGAAGTTGTTCATCTTACTTTTGATTTGATTATGGAGGCATTATTAGGCTGAACTTACAATTTATCATATTTAATATTGAGATTGTAAATTTATAAATTTTGAACGTACGCAATAGCACTCAATTTATTAATATAAGTGTAAAATATTGTTAAATTAGCATGGATATACAAATGACTGTACGAATATATGTAACAATCGTAATAGTAGAGAAATTTAATTTGTATTGTACAAAGTCCTTGGAGGTTATCCTTGATATTCGTCCAATACATATCCAAGTGAAGTATGTTGCAGCGCTTACAGCGTGTAGGCTAACGATCTTGGGCCACTGGACCCAAACATTGCACCAATGGGGACATGGGATCATAATAAATTTTGTCACTGAACTCGGTTTGGATTGATCCTGTGACCGGGAAACCGAGACTGTTGAGGAAATTAAAGCAACATTCTCCTTCCCCAGCGGAGAAGAATGAAATCTATATATTCACCGACGGATCAAAAGGTGAAACAGGAACGGGAGCAGGCTTCTTCTGTAAATACCCACACACAGAAAGAAGCTTAAAGCTAAACGACTACAATTAGGTATTCCAAGCTGAGATTGTCGGAATAAGGGAAGGAGCTAGGTGGGCCTGCACCCAAGCAAACAGGTCCATCAACTTTCTTGTGGATAGCCAAGCCGCGATTAAGGCTATCTGCTGCGCCAATACAAAGTCTCAATGCGTTAGATCATGCAAAGAGGCAATTAATATACTAGCGGGAGAAAACTCAGTTAGCATTATCTGGGTACCCGGTCATATAGGTATAGAAGGAAACGAAAAGGCAGATGAGTTGGCTCGCTCAGGTGCAGCTGGGAATACAGTTCCCTTAAACTGCCCCAGACCTTTCAGTTCTCTAAAGCACTGCCTAAAGCAATGGATGCTAGGGGAACAGCTCAGGTCCTGGAACATGTGCAACACGAGTCGCACCACAAAGCTACTATGGGGTAGTGTTGACACTGGACAGACCAAAAAACTTCTTACTTTAAGCAAAAGAGAACTAAGCTGTATCACAGGGGTCATCACGGGGCACCTGCCTCTAAGAGGCCAGCTGCAGAGACTTGGCATAGTAGAATCGGCGCAATGCAGGGCGTGCGCGGAAGATGATGAGACACTAGAGCATTATCTCTGCGAATGCCCGGCCTTCTGTCGTTTAAGAAGAGATACCTTCCAAGGCTCCCATTACTCTAACCTAAGAGAAATAGGACAGCAGGGATGGAATAAACTCAGAAACTTCGTTAAATTGACCGAGTTGTTCAGGTGACGCTTATCAGGGTACCTTCGGGGAGCACAATGGGCCTAATAATGGCCTAAGTGCGGCCGCTTTCGGCCAGGCTCTCTTCGCCTCCTTTTCAACCAACCAACCAAACATAACAACACAAAAAAAACAATACTTAAAACTTTTGAGAAATTGTAAATTATAAAAAGTTAATAATTAATACTAACTTTATATGTAAAATATGTAAATTTTGTCAATGTATAAAATGGGGTCATATGTATAGATGGGGTCATATGTAGAAGTTCACGCAAGTGAGGAGAGTTTCTGATTGCCATTCACTTGGGAGTGGCCAGGAACGATTCTTTTGCATATGACTCAAGCAGCTCACGACTTCCGGTTTTAGACCAAGTATCCCCTGGGTAGCTAACAGACATCCGTTTGGAGGCGAGCTAAAGTGAGAAGGCGAAGCCTAACTTTATATGTAAAATATGTAAATTTTGTCAATGTATAAAATGGGGTCATATGTATGGATGGGGTCATATGTAGAAGTTCACGCAAGTGAGGAGAGTTTCTGATTGCCATTCACTTGGGAGTGGCCAGGAACGATTCTTTTGCATATGACTCAAGCAGCTCACGACTTCCGGTTTTAGACCAAGTATCCCCTGGGTAGCTAACAGACATCCGTTTGGAGGCGAGCTAAAGTGAGAAGGCGAAGCCCGCTTCTGCGGTAGTGCGTAGGGCTTGGGACCCACCACATAAAAAAATCTCCCCAATGAAAACAAACACCGAGCCTCGGATGAGAAACCCCCCTTTTGATGACGACCCCTGCAAACGTACTAAGGATCATGATTTTTGGGCATGCACCTGGAATGTCCGGACTCTTAATTGGGAAGGTGCCTATGCCCAGCTGGTTGATGTCATCACACAACTAAAGGCTGACATCACCGCCGTCCAAGAAGTGCGATGGACGGGACAAGGACGGAAGAAGGTGGGTCCTTGTGACATCTACTACAGCGGCCATATAAAGGAGCGCAAATTTGGTGTTGGATTTGTAGTGAGAGAGAGAATACGTCGCCGAGTCCAGGCATTCACCCCGGTGGATGAACGTCTTGTCACAATCCGCATCAAAGCGAGGTTTTTCAAGGTTTGGAGGTTTTTTTTGTGATAGATGGACGACATGTCTCCAGTGTTTCTGATTGTCGTACGCTCCGAGGACTAAACATTGACTCGGCTCTGTGCAGCAAAGAACGCCCGTCAACAAACACAAGGAAGGTTCGACGTCGAAAAGCTGCAATCACAACCCACAGCCGAACGATTTTCTACTCGACTTGCACTCCTGCTCTCTGAGAGCACTCATCAGCATCTCGATATAAGGGAGCTGTGGAACGGCATCTCAAACTCATTGCATACCGCTGCAGCCGAAACAATTGGTCTCCGGCAACGCCAAAAAACCAGTTGGTACGATGAGAATTGTCGTTCCGCAGTGGAGAGAAAACAGACTGCCTACCTCACAACGTTGCGATCGACCACGACACGTTCGGGGTGGGATAGATATCGAGAACTGAAGAGGGAAGCGAGACGCATTTGCAGACGTAAAAAGAAAGAGGCCGAAATGCGTGAGTATGAAAAGCTTGAAAAGCTGGCCGACATGGGTAATGCTCGAAAATTTTATGAAAAGATGAGGCGATTAACAGAAGGTTTCAAGACCGGAGCATTATCATGTAGGGACCGAGAAGGTAATCTGGTAACGGATGTCCAGAGCACACTGGGATTATGGAGGGAACACTTCTCCGACCTGCTCAATGGCAGTGAAAGTACAACACCAGGAGATGGCGAACCCGATTCCCCAATCGATGACGATGGAATAGATGTTCCATTACCCGACCATGAAGAAATTCGAATAGCAATTACCCGCTTGAAGAACAACAAAGCGGCGGGGGCCGATGGATTACCGACCGAGCTATTCAAATGCGGCGGCGAAGAACTGATAAGGTGCATGCATCAGCTTCTTTGTAGATTGGAATCTTAGTGTGCTCTGCCCAATCCATAAGAAGGGAGACCCCACAATCTGCGCCAACTACCGTGGTATAAGTCTCCTCAATATCGCATATAAGGTTTTGTCGAGCGTATTGTGTGAAAGACTAAAGCCCACCGTCAACGAACTGATTGGACCTTATCAGTGTGGCTTTAGACCTGGAAAATCCACAATGGACCAGATATTCACCATGCGCCAAATCTTGGAAAAGACCCGAGAGAGAAGAATCGATACTCACCATCTTTTTATCGATTTTAAAGCTGCCTTCGATAGCACGAAAAGGAGCTGCCTTTATGCCGCGATGTCTGAATTTGGAATCCCTGCAAAACTAATACGGCTATGTAAGCTGACGTTGAGCAACACCAAAAGCTCCGTCAGGATCGGGAAGGACCTCTCCAAGCCGTTCGATACCAAACGAGGCTTCAGACAGGGTGACTCACTATCGTGCGACTTCTTCAATCTATTGCTGGAAAAAATAATACGAGCTGCAGAACTAAATAGAGAGGGTACAATCTTCTACAAGAGTGTACAGCTCCTGGCGTATGCCGATGATATTGATATCACCGGAAGCAACAACCGCGCCGTTTGTTCTGCGTTTTCCAGACTAGATAAAGAAGCGAAACGTATGGGTCTGTTGGTGAATGAGGACAAGACGAAATATCTCCTGTCATCAAACAAACAGTCAGCGCACTCGCGTCTTGGCTCCCACGTCACTGTTGACAGTCATAACTTTGAAGTTGTAGATAATTTCGTTTATCTGGGAACCAGCATTAACAACACCAACAATGTCAGCCTTGAAATCCAACGCAGAATCACTCTTGCCAACAGGTGCTACTTTCGACTGAGTAGGCAATTGAAAAGTAAAGTCCTCTCTCGACGAACCAAAATCAAACTCTATAAGTCGCTCATTATTCCCGTCCTGATGTATGGCGCTGAAGCGTGGACGATGACAACATCCGATGAGACGACTCTTGGGGTTTTCGAGAGAAAGGTTCTGCGCAAGATTTATGGTCCTCTTAACATTGGCAACGGCGAATACCGCAGACGATGGAAGGATGAGCTGTACGATTTATACGACGACATTGACATAGTTCAGCGAATAAAAAGACAGCGGCTACGCTGGCTAGGTCATGTTGTACGGATGGAAGAAAACACTCCAGCTCTGAAAGTATTCGATGCAGTACCCGCTGGAGGAAGCCGCGGAAGAGGACGACCTCCACTCCGGTGGAAAGACCAAAAAGGAGGAATGAGTGGCGCGCTCTGGTGGATTCGGCTATAATCGCTTAAAGCGGTTCCTACGCCAAATATATATATATAAATGATAACCGCAAAAACGTTTGTAAAAATGAAAGTTTACTTTCCACTGAAATGCTAATATTTAAAAATTAATCTATAATAATTACACTGTCCAACAGCATTTTTGGAACAGAATAGCGACCCTATAATTCTGAAAGGGTATGTGGAGTTAATCATTTTTGTAGAACAAACTTATGGTCCAGCACGTCTGAGTTTTTTTTTACAGTGGGTCAAAGTTTTAATTTTTTGGTCGAAGGGAGAATTATATTATATGTAAGTTAATGTCTGAGAGAATTCTTATGGTCAGAGTTGTATTGTGGAATTGTATGAGGATTATTTTTGTGGAAGATCTTAACCCTCTAACTGGTTTCTTTATGGGTCAATTTGACCCTTTTTTCGAGAAAATCAAAAATTATCCTTTAAAAAAGGACATTTAAGGATTAAAATATTCTACGAAAATGTTTGGCGGAAAATTTCAGTGGGGGTCACCAAAGACACCATTGTTGTAAATATAGCTCTTTACGATTAATTGGCAAAATTACACGCCAACATATACAAAGTAGGTGAAAACGTCGTCAAGTTCGGCCGGGCCAAACACTGAGTTCTCGCGTCTAGGCAGCTGTGACTTACAAAGCGCGTGTGATAAAATTAAGCATAATTGACTTACTAAGCAGTACATATCGGGTGTGATTTTTACTAAAATTAATAGAAAAAAAGAACAATTAAAGCTTAAATAAGCATGGCGGATTCTGTTTGCAAATTAAGAGATATGTAGATAATGCCATTTTACCAGAAGTGCGCTGTGAAGGTGTTCCGGTGCCTCAACCGCCTACACATACATTTGGTGGTTTAAACATATATCCTAATTTGATAGACCAAGCTTATTTTGAAGATCTTGTAAGAGATTTATGACTAACAAAAGAGAAAGCTGAGCGTATTCCACAAAAAAGGATGAAACATACGCAAATATTTCATATCTCTTAAATAAAATTGAATACTATAAATATAAATGGGAAGTATGCGCAGACTTCAAAATTATTGCAATATTGACTGGAATGCAAACAGGATACACAAAATATATGTGCTTTCTTTGTAAATGGGATTCACGTGCTACCAGCAGCCATTATCATATTAAATATTTCGAAGAACGTAAAGAAAATATTATTGGTGACTTAAATGTATTCCATGAATCTCTTGTCCCAAAAGATAAGGTCATACTTCCACCGCTGCTGCTAAAAGCTTAAATACACAAGGGTGTGTTTTCAAACGCATTCAAACAATTTTCCCCAGATTATCTGCAGCAAAATTAAAAGAAGGTAAAATACGGTTTTAAGAAATAATTTATTTCATTTAATGTAAACTACGTTTTCTAGGAATGCTCGTTGGACCCGATATAAGAAAATTATTACAAGATGAAGAATTTTATGGTCATCTGTCGGATATGCAAAAGACAGCATTTGACTTTATGCAGCTGGTTATATCAGAATTCCTTGGAAACTCAAAAGCACAAAACTATGCAGAAAATATTGAAAGCATGCTAATCGGTTTTAACAATATTGATGTTTAGATGTCACTAAAGCTGCATTTCTGCACTCTCATCTCAATTTTTTTAAAGAAAATCTTGGAGCGGTTTCAGATGAACACGATGAAAGGATTCATCAGGATATAAAGGTATTGGAAGAAAGATTCAAAGGGAAATCCCAACCTGTAATGCTTGCTGAATACGTATGGGGCTTGTATAGAAACCTTGACACATCGGAACATTCACGTCAAGCTAAAACAGGAAAGCATATTAAGTTTAATCTTTAATCCATTGTCCTACTACTGCTGAAGCAAAAAAATAAATATGTACATACTATAATAAAGCACTATTAAAACAAAATTATAATTTTTTTATCAATCGTTAAGAGCTTTATTTACAACAATGGTGTCTTTGGTGACCCCCACTGAAATTTTCCGCCAAACATTTTCGTAGAATATTTTAATCCTTAAATGTCCTTTTTTAAAGGATATTTTTTGATTTTCTCGAAAAAGGGTCAAATTGACCCATAAAGAAACCAGTTAGAGGGTTAAGATCTTCCACAAAAATAATCCTCATACAATTCCACAATACAACTCTGACCATAAGATTTCTCTCAGACATTAACTTACAACATTTTTTTCATATAGTATAATTCTCCCTTCGACCAAAAAATGAAAACTTTGACCCACTGTAAAAAAAAACTCAGACGTGCTGGACCATAAGTTTGTTCTACAAAAATGATCTACTCAACATACCCTTTCAGAATTATGGGGTCGTTATTCTGTTCCATTCAAAAAGTCTTCATTTGTTGGACAGTGTTATTAAAAATGTAAAATACCATACAACTTTTACTTTTTTTTCCTGCAAGAGAGACCAAAAGAAATAATACAAACTTTCTTTACTGGTAACCAATACACCATAAGATAAGTAACTCTACTCGTCTTGCAGGAATTTCGTCGCAATATTAGCTGTCATCGATTGGTCACTTCTCTGCTCTCTATCTTTAGGCGCTGCTGTTGACAGACGGTCAAAAAATTCACATGTGAAAGTACAACAATGTTATCTAGTTGAATTCGTACAATAGGGTATGCGGATGTCTCATTAAAAATGCTATCGCCACTTGCTCAGTGCTGCCAAATTTTGTTTTACATATGTATACTATTCACAATGGTCGAAATGAGTCAAAGGACAAATTTTTGACAAAAATGACAATACAAATATATATGTTTGTTGTTTTTACTTTGAAATAGATTTTAGTTTATTAAATATCGTAAAGCAGAGACGCAGCTCGAAATAAAGGGATACAAAAATATTTTTGTGCAGATTTAAGTATTTCACCACCTATGAAAATGGTTCAGCACTGACTGTTTGAATTACAGGATAGAATCTGCGGATCGCGAAAGTAATCCCAACCAACATGCATGGAAATAGATTATTTTATTTTGCTACGACTCATTGTATGAAAATATGTATGGATTTTGGTGTAGTATATTTTGCAGCCATTGCATACTTTATTTGTTTTTGTGGATTGCAAAACTTTGCAATCTGTGCACCGTGCAATGGTTTTGCAACGGCAAGAGAATCCCCCTAATATTTGAACAAAATCTTTTTTTCTTTTAAAATGTACCCTATTTTGTTGTTCTTTCTTATCCAAATAATCAATTGTGTGCATACAGAGCTATACACACCAAACTAAAAGTGCGCCTGACTCCAGGAAATATCGTACCGCATATGCTACAATCGCAACTCGTATGGAACCGAGTGAGCGAGTGGACAGCAAAAGCTGTAATAGAGTTAAGAAGGAATGAGTGGCAACGTAATCGAGAGAGACGGATGGAGAGCGAGGAATAGTAGAGCCAACTGGATAAAGCTTACCCTTGCGATGAAATGCCTAGCGGTGGTACCGTAAGGGAAAAAACGAAAGCGATAGGAGACGGAGTTTAGGGTTTAGTACGTAGGCGTCCTGCTTCATAGTGAATAGGATGAATCGTGCATGCCGTTTCCGATATAACGGTATCTTTTGAAGATTCCCCCTCCGAAAACAAAAAAAAAAAAAAAAAAAAAAAAAAAAAAAAAAAAACACCAAACATGTGTGTACACCGATGGTAAAAAAACGAAAGTTTTCGCGAACATGCATTGCTATGCGCCCTTGTCAAAATTGATTGACGTAGACTGCAAGCAACTTGGTATTCAAAACTAGTTAAAGAGATTCCGTCATTAAGACAACAACATATCGCCAAAATCGATTCATGAGCCTTAATTTTTTAATCAGTCTGCAGATACGTCGGGAGATTTATGTTCTATAAAATTAACCGTTTGTGTAAAAATTATTCACATATTTCAACTTTATATTCGTTAATTTTGAAATTTTGAAACTTTTAATTTGAAAATAGAAGTACTCTATGGTCAGTCGATTATTTCTTTAGCATCAACTTGAAACACTCCTTGCTTGAAAAAAAAAAATTTAAAGCAAGACGGCTTTCATGTTCGAACAGTGAGGGTGTGGTGGTAAAACAGTAGATTGCATATATTTTGAGCACCTCCATAAATGCGCTTTTGTATGAGTTGACAGCTGTATACAAGGTGATACACATCTTCTTTTTGCCTGGCGTAGACAGTGCTTACGCGGTTATAGCCGAGTTCACAACAGCGCCAATTACTAACACCAAGTGTAGCCAGGTCCTTATCCACCTGGTCATTCCATCGGAGTGGAGGTCTCCCTCTTCCACGGCTTCCTCCGGCGGGTACTGTATCGAACACTTTCAGAGCTGGAGCATTTTCGTCCATTCGAACAACATGATCTAGACAGCGTAGCCGCGGTCTTTTTATTCGCAGTACTATGTCAATGTCGTCGCATAAATCGTAAAGCTCATCGTTCCATCGTCTGCGATATTCAATGCCAATGTTCAGAGCACCATAAAGCTTGCGCAAAATCTTTCTCTCGAAAGCTCTTAGTTTCACCTCATCTGATGTTGACATCGTCCACGCTTCTGAACCATAAAGTAGGACGGGAATGATGAGGGACTTGCAGAGTTAGATTTTTATTCGTCAAGAGAGGAATAAAAATTTCAATTGCCTACTCAATCCAAAATAGGACCTGTTGGCAAGAGTGATTCTGCTGACATTGTTATTGCTATTAATGCTGGTTTCAGATAAACGAAATTATTTACAACTTCAAAGTTATGACTGTCATCAGTGACGTGGGAGCCAAGACGCGAATGCGCTGACTGTTTGTTTGATGACAGGAGATATTTCGTCTTGTCTTCGTTCACCATTCGCTTCCAGGTGGGAAAAGCAGAACAAACAGCGCGGCGTTCGCCAGTAGCTGTACACTCTTATAGAAGATTGTACCTTCTCTGTTTAACTTTCCACACAGGAAGTCACACGATATCGAGTCACCTTGTCTGAAAGCTCGTTTGGTATCAAATCGCTCGAAGAGGTTCTTCTCGATCCTGACGGAGCTTTTGGTGTTGCTGAACATCAGCTTACACAGCCGTATTAGTTTTGCGTTCTTATCAAATTCAGACAACGCGGCGTAAAGGCAGCTCCTTTTCGTGCTGTCGAAAGCAGCTTTAAAATCGACAAAGAGATGGTGTGTGTCGATCCTCTTTTCACGGGTCTTCTCCAAGATTTGTCGCACGATGAATATATGGTCAGTTGTTGTTTTTCCAGGTCTAAAGCCACACTGATAAGGTCCAATCAGTTTGCTGACAGTGGGCTTTTGTCGTTCACACAGTACGCTCGATAGAACCTTATAAGCGATGATAAGGAGGCTTATCCCACGGTATTTGGCGCATATTGTATCCCTTTTTGTGGATTGAGCAGAGTACACTAAGTTTCCAATCGGCGGGCATGCTTTCTTCCGACCATGTTTCGCAAAGAAGGTGATGCATGCACCTTATCAGTTCTTCGCCCCCGTATTTGAATGACTCGGTCGGTAATCCATCGGCCCCGCCGCTTTGTTGTTCTTCAAGCGGGTAATTGCTACTCAAATTTCTTCATGGTCGGGTAATGGAACGTGTGTTCCATCCTCATCGGTTGGGGAGTCGGGTTCGCCATCTCCTGGTGTTGTACTTTCACTGCCATTCACCAGGTCGGAGAAGTGATTCCTCCACAAACTCAGTGTACTCTGGGCATCAAGCACTAGATCACCTCTGGGAGTCCTACAGGAGTGTGCTCCGGTCTTGAAACTTTCTGTAAGTCGCACGATCTTTTCGTAGAATTTTCGAGCATTACCTCTGTCAGCCAGCTTGTCAAGCTCTTCATACTCACGCATTTCGACCTCTTTTTTTTATGTCTGCAAATGCGTCTTGCTTCCCTCTTCAGCTCTCGGTATCTTTCCCATCCCGCTCGTGTTGCGGTCGATCGAAACATGGCAATCTGTTTTCTCTCCACTGCGAGACGACAATCCTCATCACACCACCGTAAGGTGTTTGATATGTCATCCTACAGTTCCCTTATACCGAGTTGCTGATGAATGCTCTCAGAGAGCAATAGTGCAAGACGATTAGAAAAATCGTTCGGCTGTCGGCTGTGATTGCAGCTTCTCGATGCGAACCACGGAGCGTACACATTAAAAACACTACATACATGTCGTCCATCTATCACAACATGATCGATCTGGTTGCGTGTGATTCGATCGGGGGACAGCCAAGTAGCTTGATGTATTTTCTTATGCTGGAATCTAGTACTATAGACGACCATATTTCGGGCCCCAGCGAAGTCGATCAGCCTCAGGCCACTTGGCGATGTTTCGTAATGGAGGCTGAATTTTCCGATTGTTGTGCCAAAGACAATATCTTGCAGCACTCATAGGTGCGTTCTAGGCGCTCATAGAAAGTATCTTTGGTCACATCGTTCTTTTCTTCTGTCGGGGCGGTGATACACATACATACTTTTTATTTGCAAGTTTGAAAAGGAACTAAATAACATAGACGACGACTTTCAATTTTTAGTGATATACAAAGAACACCTCAAACTAAGAAACTGAAGGAAAATTTAAACTTAAAAAATTACTTTAAATATTTGATAAATATATTATTAATAAATTAATAAATAGTATGTTTCACAAAATACTTATATTGTAGCGAAGAAAACGAGCTTAAATAATTAAAGTACACAAGATAGTAAGTAACGTAATGTTGGTTGCTATTCTTAGGAATGGGAAGGTTGCTGTGCCAGCGCATGAAAGTTGAAATTTTTCAAAAAAAAATTTTTTTTTTTTGATTGCGAAAACATACGAAAGCACCTCTCATAAAAACACATGTATTCAACCCAAATAACAAACATCCGCATTCTCGATCTATGTAGTTTCCAACTTTTTGTAGTTAAGTATCAAAGTCGGTAGTTAGAGTGGCAACATACATTAATAGCGTTTTAAGACAGCCAAATAAATTGATCAATTTAAATTTAAATCGAGAAACCCATTTCTGCCGTTTATACTGCCGGTTACTCGAATTACGATCAGCTGTTATACATTTTTGTTTTTTGCTTTTCATAAGAAGTTGGTAATTTCATCAGCTGATTATTATTTTTCAGCAGCGCCATCTTTCGTCTAGTAGTATTAATGCTATTTTATCAAAAAATTCAGCCAATCACAGACAAAGAACACATATCGTACGTTCTTGTCGCAGAGTTGCATTTGATTTTCAAGTCGATTTAAATAAAAAAATAAATCGTATTAATAATTTGTTACTCATATTATTTTATATCTATAGTAAATTTTCTTTTTACAGCTAACTATGTTTGACCGGGTGCTGCAGAGAATTTTAAAGGAATATAATTGTAGTAAATGGTTCTTGGAAAGCAAAGCGTTCTACGACGCGATTAAGCGATTACGTGGGAATCAAAATTAGAAATTTTTTTCTTATTAAATAGTACAATATTTAAATATTATCCAAAAGTTTGAAATGGATATGATTAAAATTTCAAGAATGTAAAACTTTAAACGGATTTATCTCAAAACTCGAATTTTGAGTTCAGTGGCCACGATTTCTTGAAGTTATGAAGTGATTCTGGTGAAAAATTTCCACACATCTTTATTGCAACTATTTTTTCCAGTCAGTATATGGCGAAAATTTTACTATGAATGTTATTATAGTTTCTTTGTCCAATATCTATCAAGAATTCAGTTTTAATCTTTTTTTCATTCGATCATTAAGAAATTTTTTTTGGTTTGTTGATTTGGATGAACCAATAACGAGTTAAGAAGTTCACGGCAAAAACCTTGTTTCAAACACTGCATAGAAGATGACTTACCAACGGCTAAGTTTTTGGAATTTGTAAATATAAATTTCACAAAATACTGCTTAAATATGTATCTTTAATATGCTGAATGAAATATATGATTGTATACATAAAAAAATGTAAATATGCTCATGTTTTCAACCTCTTAAACCCACCTAACCCCTTAAAGGAGACTGCATTCAGATGTGCATATATGCAAATATTTGACTATTTTTTACCATTATAGGAAAAAATGCAATAACAATTTAATGTACTTACATACATAGGTATCTATGAATCTATTTATGTACATATGTACATATATATATTTGTTCATCAAATTTATTATTAACCAAGTAAGGAAAGGCTAAGTTCGGGTGTAACCGAACATTTTATACTCTCGCAATTTATTGCTATATTTTTATTAAGATCACACACAATTTTACCCATATATTCGGCATAAAGTCCAACAAAAAAACGAAAATCATCATATAGTATGCCTTAGCCTATAGGTAATTCCTGAACCGATTTCACTCATTTTCATCACCAAAAAAAAAGTTAAGTTCAACATGTTCGATATCTGGGGCCTTGAAAAGTTATAGTCCGTTTTCGACAATATTTTCACAAGCGAAGCCAGATATGATATGCACGATTTGTGTAAAGTATTATTCCGCTATCTTATTGGTTCCCTATGTATATATTATAAAGTGAAGAAATAAGACGGAGTTCAAAATTGAGTTACATGAAAAATTGAAAAGTTGTCGTGGTTTCATCCATTTTCCACACATGTCATCAGGGTGTCAAGAAATTATTATATACCGAATTTCATTGAAATATGTCGAGTAGTTCCTGAGATATGGTTTTTGACCCATAAGTGGGCGATGCCACGCCCTTTCATTTTGTAAAAAGATCTGAGTGCAGCTTCCTTCTGCTATCATTTCTGTGAAATTTTGTGTTTCTAACGTTTTTCGTTAGCGAGTTAACGCACTTTTAGTAATTTTCAACCTAACCTTTGTATGGGAGATGGGCGTGGTTATTATCCGATTTCTCTTTGGACTGTATTAAGAAGTGGATAATAGAAACGACTACAGAAAGTTTGGTTTATATAGCTTTATTGGTTTGCGAGATATATACAAAAAACCCTGCCACGCCCACTTAAAAAAAAATACATGAGAATGTGCCCCTCCTTAATGCGATCCTATATTCCAAATTTTATTTTCATAACTTTATTTATGGCTTTGTTATGATACTGTATAGGTTTTCGGTTTTCTTCTGGTGATAACAATAAACAAAATTCGGAACAACAAAGCGGATATAAAGTAATACTCCCACATAGGAAGATAGCTATACTTGGTATGGGTGCGGGGAATCCTACCAGCAGTTCTTCAACATATACTGCAATCGCTCATCAATCTTACAATACAAATTCGAAATAGAATTCGAAGTATGTTGTAAGAAGCACTCGCAGTCCTTTGTGTCAGGAAGGAATTGTTGATTGATTGTTAATTTACAAATTTTGAACGTTCGCAATTGCACTAACTTTATTAATTTAAAGTGTACGAATATTAATAACAGTAGGAATTGTAGTGAAAATTAATTTGTATTGTATAACAACATTCAAAATCAATAATTAAAACTTTTGAAAAATTGTCAACTTTATATGTAAAATATGTAAATTTTATAAACATGTATAAATGAAAGTTTACTTTATACTGAAATACCAATATTTAAAAATTAATTCATAATAATTATTAATAATTTAAAATACCATACCAATTTTCAAATTCGAATACTACAAACAATTAACTAAATAAAAATAAAAACATATAACCTTTTTTATTTTTAAAAGTAACCGGTACCAAATTTTAGTAACGAGGCGGTGACCACACAAATGTCCGCTTCCTGTGACTAAAAGGTGACCATTAAAATGAAGAAGCTAACAAACGACTGAACAAACGATGACTTTAAATGAATTTTATTTTACGACAATCTTGCAAATATGCGAGACCCTTTTCAGTGGCATTCAAGGCATGCTTACAATTAATTCACAATCAGCTGATACTACCACAATATTGCCAAAGAGCGCTCATTTAGCTTATGTTGCCGTATTACAAATTTACTATTTTTATATAAAGCAACGTTAAATGACTACCACTATTGTCTTTCATGCACTCTCGTTTCTGAAATTACACCACGAACCCTGGTCGAAAATGTGCTCTTGATCATGCGCAATAGTGTTGTGGCGATAGAATATTTTATTGAGGTATCCTCATACTCTCTTGTACGAATTCAACTGGATAACTTTGTTGTTACTTTCACATATAGAGTTTTTGACAAGCGATAGATATCAAGCAGAGAATTGACAAATCGAATACAAATATTGATTCAATTCAATAAACACTGTAATAGTCAGAATTTTTGTTTGGATAGACAGTTGTATCAAAATATTTTCAAATTATTACAAAAATATTGACTACATTCATCTCTCTGAAATTATATATATGTTGAACAAGTCTTGAATCTCCCTTAGTTAAAGTTTATTGCTTAATTTTTTTAGAAATGAAAACGTAACTGACAAACCAACAAATTTAGATAATTGCTAGCAATAGTTATCAGGTCAATTAATTTTCACAACTGAAAGAAGCATTCAGTATTTATTCTGCAACATTTATTGTTTGTTCCAAAGATTATCCATGGTTTGTTCAAAGATTTGTCGTATAAACTAGTGGTGAAGTTTTTCTTGTTATCGAAATGAAATAGTAATTGATGGAGACCGTGTATATCGAATTTTAAACGTATAATCTTAAACATTATTTATGTTTACTATTGTATAGATCAAGATTTGTATTCACATTTGGTGGAAAACTTTATTCTCAAGCATTGTATATAGACAAATGTTTGCAATTGTTGAGCTATAAACATTAAAATTACAATGCATATCAAACAGGTACGTTACTCGTTTATGAGAAGTAAAGGAGTTTCAAGTGTTATATTTCAGATTATAATACAAGGATTTAAAAGCTATAAAGATCAAACCGTGGTCGAACCCTTTGACAAGAGGCATAATGTGGTTGTTGGCAGGAACGGTTCTGGAAAGAGTAATTTTTTTTATGGTGAGATAATTGTTAATAACAAATGTTAAAATATAAACCAAGGTTAAATCGCCCGGTTAAAAAAGTATGGACCTAATAACCGCCTAAGTAGAACTCTTACGTATTTTAAGGATATATTCTGGCTGAGTTTCAGGACAAAGCCCACGAATTCGAGGTTAATATACGCTAATCGAGATCTTCAAGATTAAACTTGCCAAACTAAAGCCGAAAGAAATGTCACAAAAATATGAATTTAAAAATGCAAAGTATATATGTATGTATATTGCGGCACGATTCTGATTACTTTGGCGATTCTGGTTACGTATTGTGCTATTGGCTGAACGAGGAGACTCTTTAGATAAGGAATATATATGCATATGTAAATAATGTGGCTCAAACTTATTGTTTTTTAAATTTTTATATTTAGGAAGTCCAAATTTGTTTATTCCTCACACATGATATTGTAATATATTTATATATTTAACACAATTTTCTTACATTCTTCACTTCACATATTGAAAAATTCATTCATCATTGAATTTATTTCGAATTTTACTTGTATTTAATTTTTGTATTTTTTCAAGCAAAAGTTACTTATTTTTAAAATCACTTAGCACACTAATACCTTAAAATGTTTGTACGTTAAAAATTAGAAAACGAGCGTCGCTACATCTTAGAAACTTACTTATTAACGTCACCGCACCTACTACTTTTATTGATACCATGGAGTTTGATCGGCCAGTGCTATTTTTTTTTTAAAGTGCTGAAGACGGTCAATTCATAAAGTAGTTCTTAGCACAAAAAACTTAAGAGACGAGGATTATTCGCACTTTTTAACCAATTCAAGTAAGTACCGAAGTATTTTGCAACGACTACATAACATAACGGTTGTTTGTAAGTCCTAAAACTAAACGAGTTAGATATAGGGTTATATATACCAAAGTGATCAGGGTGACGAGTAAAGTTCAAATCCGGATGTCTGTCTGTCCGTCCGTCCGTCTGTCCGTCTGTCCGTCCGTGCAAGCTGTAACTTGAGTAAAAATTGAGATATCTTAATGAAACTTGGAACACGTGTTCCTTGGAACCATAAGAAGGTTAAGTTCGAAGATGGGCGGAATCGGACCACTGCCACGCCCACAAAATGGCGATAACCAAAAACACATAAAGAGCTACAACTAAGCCATAAATAAAGTTATGAAAATAACATTTGGAATATAGGGTCGCATTAGGGAGGGGCACATTTGAATGTAATTTTTTTGGAAAAGTGGGCGTGACCCCGCCCCCAAATAGGTTTTTTGTATATAACTCGCAAACCAATAAAGCTATATAAACCAAACTTTCTGCAGTCGTTTCTTTTAGTCATTATCTAATACAGTCAAAAATGAAAGAAATCGGATAATAACCCCGCCCACCTCCCATACGAAAGTTAGGTTGAAAATTACCAAAAGTGGGTTAACTCACTAACGAAAAACGTCAGATACACTAAATTTAACAGAAGAAATAGCAGAAGGAAGCTTCACTCAAATTTTTTTACAAAATGAAAAATGGGCGTGGCATCGCCCACTTATGGGTCAAAAACCATATCTCAGGAACTACTCGACAGATTTCAATGAAAATTGGTATATAATATTTTCTTGACACCCTGACAACACGGTTAAAAAAATTAAAATCGATTCACAACCACGACTACTTTCCTTATAACTCAATTTTGAATTCCATCTGAATCCTTCACTTTATAATATATACATTAGGAACCAATGAACATAGCGAAATAAAACTTTACAGAAATATTGTATATGATGCCACAGATATCACTTGTGAAAAAATTGTCGAAAACGGACTATAACTTTTCAAGGCCCCTGATATCGAACATGTTGAACTCAGCGCTTAAGGTTAAATTTTAACCGAAAAGATGGGTAAATCTCTCAGCTAATTTAATGTAATTCAGAGGAAATTGTTTTCTTCCAATAGTGTGTCTCAGTCCCAAAAATTATTAAAATCGGGTCACAACATCTCCTAGCTCCCATATACCTAATTATAGGTTTTTTTAAAATACGGTGAGCTTTATTACGCATATATGTATTGGTTAATATGTGATATATCTTAGCAAAATTAAGTGAGCGTACAGTATTGGATATAGGGTCCCTTGCTGGTGAAATTGAATGAAATCGATTCAAGAATTACCTCAGCCCTCATATCTACATATGACGATTTTCGTTATTCTATTAAACTTTATGCCGAATTTATGGGTAAATTTGTGCGTTATCTTAATAAAATTTCTTCAATAAATTGCGAGAGTATAAAATGTTCGGTTACACCCGAAGTTAGCCTTTTCTTACTTGTTTTATTCGCAAATCATAGCCCTTTGGCGTATAATGTTATTTTGGCATGAAATATAAAAGACAAATCTTTCCACATTAAAAATAACCGTAGTATAGCCAAAATCAGGAGTGTCTAAAGTTTTTTCGCGTACAACTACTTTATTCATTGGAAGCCTTAAGCTGTGCTTTCAAAAAATTACCTTGGTTTTTAACTTTTTTCTGAATTGGCTGCCTTCGGTCGGGCTTTCAAAAAACCTTGGTTGAGCCAATATGATTATTTTATTTATTTTTTCGTTTTCCTCATAATAGTTAAATAAATCTTATGAAATATGTGTGTGAAAAGTGATTTTTAAAATATATTATACTATTTAATTTACTTAAAAAATCTGTAATAAAAGGAAAATGTACATTTGCTCCAATGCCTCTGCAATTTTTTTTTCAATATTTCTTTATTTATTGAATCTGCTTTTACTTTAAGCCTAACAATTAGTTATAAAATCTTAAAACTATTTAAAAAACTAGACAAGCTCAAACAAGTGATTGAGCTGTATTGCTGAAACGTTGCTCTTTAGTACGCAGGCATATCCCTTCTTTGTAGGCGTGTTTGACCGCAGGAATGTACTAAGGCATTAGCCAATGGGTTTGGGTGATCACGGAGTTTAGATATATATTTCAATCTGCTGTCCTCTACTGCTTTCTTTACCATAGGGATACCAAGATCTTTATGGATATTTTCATTGCGAATGTACCATGGTGAGCACGTGATTGATCTAAGCATTTTCGATTGGAACCTTTGTATTATATCAATATTAGTTGCACAGGTCGTACCCCACAGTTGAATGCCATACATCCAAATCGGCTTTATGACCGCATTGTATAAAAGCACTTTGTTGTCTAGGCTAAGTTTAGAGTTTTTATTTAAAAGCCAATTTAAATTTGCAGCTCTTATCTTCATGCACGTTATTTTACTAGATATATGTTTTCTCCATGTTCTTCTATCTAGGTGAATACCAAGATAGGTAACTTCATTCACTTGAGGCACTAGAATATTGTTCATTTTTACTGCCGGGCACATTTTTGGTCTTAGCGAAAATGTAACGTGCTTACACTTTTGTTCATTCACATTTATACGCCAGTTGGCTAGCCATTCTTCGACAGATCTTAAGTGCTCCGATAATATTCTTGATGCTATAATGTGGCATTTGTTACGGCTCACTAAAGCTGTGTCATCCGCGAAAGTTGATGATTGATTGATTGATCTGCATTTTAGTTTCAAATAGTTGAGTTGAAAAATGTGCGTTTGCGGTACTTATAAATTTTTTCATCCGGAGGACTTTCCAACCTCTTTCCAACAGTACTCTGATCGTGGCGCATATATTTTTTCATCCGGAGGATTTCCTCTTTCCAACAGTACTCTCTGATCGCGGCGCCAAAGAAATCGGAATTATAAGTTCGGAAATAATTTTTAAGGGACATACCTAGGTGACCGCCCATAAAAAGGCAGTTTTAAAATTTTAAATTCGGCAGTTTATAATATACAAGTTTTGTTGAAATTGGTCGAGTATAATTACCTATTTATTTAACAATTTACACGTACTATTAATGATAAATTTATACTTCTAACATAATTAACTTATTAGGGAAACTTTAGTATAGTATCCCACGATTTCAGTTGAAATAAAATGCCGCCGGAAACTTATAGTTTTCGAGATATTAGCATTTTAAGTTGAGAATTTCACAAACTTTATATTGCAATTTCTCGAAATAATAGTTACTTTTTAATTTATATCATGCATTTATTATACACTAACATTTCATTACATTGTTTCTACATATTTATTTGATATCACTTCGTTTAATATTTGCTTTAAATAAGTATTTTAATTTTTACACAATTTTGTTTATATGCACATTAACCCTGTGACAGATATATCGCGCATTACGAGAAAATAACTCTGGTCGATCAAATATGTACCATGGTTTATCAACAGAAAAGAATACAATTATTATAATTCATGTCCTTTTTTATCCACCTTTATTCGTTTGTAAAATATGTAGATAATGATAAGATGTATAGTATTGCCAGATACGAGCTCTGTAGCGCTTTATACATAGCCGCGAAGGGAGATATTTGCCAACCTAATATGTTTTTCGTAAAAATCTTAGTATTTTGTACATTTTCCTTGTATGTTTCTTTTCGTCGATTATATTAAGCATTAAAAAAAAATAATTTTTATCGCGAAATGTTGAAATACTTAAATCACATACAAATTAAAATTGATCCGTCAGCACAAATATTATTATTGAGAGCCAGACAATTCATCACCTATTGTTCACGAAAAAAAATTAATTTATTGAGCTATATTCACGAACTTACAAAGTAATTACTTGGATAATAATTGGGTTTTGATGTTGACACAATTAAATTCAACATGCAACCGCTGTTACCAGAAATTGAAACCGGCTATACCATTTTTGTCTATGTATTTTGAAATAAATAGTGACTCTAAATAATTTCATTTTATCAAAAAATTTTCTAGAATGTAATTTAACGTACACCTGATCAAAAGAAATGCGTGGCCTCGTTACTAGTGTTTATTAATACAATATATTTTTATTTGAAGTAATAAAAAATGGAAGTTTTTTTAAGTTTCTTCCAAAGTAAAGAATTTTCTAACCCACTGAATAACAAATTATCCATTCAAAAATAATTTTGTATCACAATATACTTTAACTATTTGGCAGGTGTTTAATACCAGAGACAGACGTGCAAAATTAATTGACATTAAGAAATGCTAATACGCATATAGAAATTTTATGGTAACAGACAGCTGATTGAATTTTTAATCACATTTTCGTTGCTGGTCATCGTTGTTGTTGAAACTGTTTTTTGTTTGCTTTCTGCCATCTAAAAACATTAAAACTAGTCATTGTTAATATATTTGTACATAATTTAATTTGCTAAATAAAAACATAAATTATTTGTTTATGTTTTCTTCTTCTTTGTGCATATCACTCTGCTCTCACAATAGCAAAAATCGTTAAATTTTGGGCAGCAAAACCAACTTTGTGCAAGTTAAAGCAAATCAAGTCCTATAATGTAGATTATCGCTGCCCGCTGTCGAGATTATAAGACAATGGGGCATTCGTAAACGTCATTTAAATGCATTGCATATTTTGGCAAAGCAAGGTGTAATGAATAAATGCTTTGCATGGCATGGGCATGTTTTAAAAAAGCTGTGCATAGTTTAACTCTGACTAGATTTGGTGCCGTAGATAGTCCGATTGTGTATGATTATTGAAAAGCTTCCATTTCTCTATTGTTGTAAAAATTATTATTGTAAAAAAAAATTAGACATTATTAATGGTCCAGGAATTACATCAGCTTTTAAATATTTTGGTGGACTTTATTCCGAAAATCGAATTGTGTGTTATTATAATAGAAATACGTAAATAACTTACGGGAATATAATATGTTCGGTTACAACCGAACTTAGCCCTTCCGTACTTGTGTATTGCCTTAAAGAGCTTACAAACTAACTTTCAAAACCTTCTTCCACGTTTAATTAATTCAGAAGGCACTCCTTAGCTTTTCAAATCTGTTTCTTTATAAAGAGGTTGAATATAGGGTCTTATTTCTTCGTGGGTGCGAAACAAATTGCTTTCATTCATGATAAGATCAATTGCTTTTCTATAAAAAAAAAAGGAATCCTGTTTCCAAAAATTTTCTGTAACAGCAATTACCTTTGATCTTCATCTTAGAGAAATAAGATAAATTTCTGTTGTTGTTGAAGTGGCATAAAATATTCTCCAAATAATTTTGAGGAATGCTGCCGATATGATAGTTCTTGGTCGGATAAAAATCCGGGTCCGTTCCGGTTACGCTTAACCGACTGTCTGTTCTTTCAATCATCTTTCTTAACAAACTCCTTCCAAAATCCTATTTCAATGCCTTCTGTTCTTTCAACAATGTCCCAAACATCCCATACAAAGGTTAGGTTGAAAATACTAAGAGTGCGTTCGCTCACTAACGAAAAACGTCAGAAACACTAAATTTTACAAAAAAAAAATAGCAGAAGAAAGCTGCACTCAGATTTTTTTACAAAATGGAAAATGGGCGTGGCATCGCCCACTTTTGGGTCAAAAACCATATCTCATGAACTACTCGACAGATTTCAATGAAATTCGGTATATAATATTTTCTTATGAAGGTAGCGAAATAAAACTTTGCACAAATACTGTATATGATCTGTGGCTTCACTTGTGAAAAATTTGTCGAAATCGGACTATAACTTTTCAATGCCCCAGATATCAAATATGAAGAACTCAGTGCCCCATGGTAACTTTTCACCGAAAATTTCGGTAAATCTCTCAGGTATCTTAATTTAATTCAGAGGAAATATTTTTCTTCTAATAGTGAGTCTCTGTACCAGAAATGGTTAAAATCGGGTCATAACTTCCCTTATGAGAATACCTAATTATAGGATTTTCAAAAATGCGATGAGCTTAATAGCTTATTAATCGGTTAATATGTGATATATATTTATGCCGAATATATGGGTCAAATTGTGTTTTCTTAATAAAAATATAGCAATAAACAACCGTACAACCGATAACTTGAGTAAAAATTTAGATATCTTAATGAAACTTGGTACATATATTCCTTAACACCCTGCTCATTGAAAATGGGCGAAATCGCCATTGCCCCGACCACAAAATGGCGAAAGCCGCAAAACACATAAAGTGCCATAACTAAGTCATAAATAAAGCTCTGAAAATAAAATTTGGTACTAAGGATCGCACTAAGAAGAGGGATATTTGGATGTAAATTTTTTTGGAAAGTGGGCGTGGTCTCGCCCTCTGTTAATATTTTTGTACATGTCTCGTAAACTACTAAAGCTGCCATTTTCTTATGTAGTTCAAAAATGGAAGAACTAGGATTATAACCACGCCCACCTCCCATACGAAGGTTTGTTGAAAACTACTAAAAATGCTTTAATTCACTAAGAAAAAACACTAGAAACCTTCAATTTCATAGTAAAGGTGGTAAAGAAGAGCTGCACTCAAATTCTAAATGGCCGCCTACTTATGGGTCAAAAACGATATCTCCGAACTTACTAGACCAATTTTAATGAAATTCAGTTCATAAAATTTTCCTGGCATACCACTAAAATGTTTTGAAAATGTGCCAAATCGGTTCATAATCACGCCTACTTTCCATATACCAGAGCTTTGAAGTCGATTTGAATCGTTTACTTTATAATATATAAAGTAAGCACTAGTGAAGATATCGGAACAAAACTTTGCACAAATACAAAGTATAGTTAAAAATACATAAATATAGTTAATAAAAAAAACTAAAAAACAAACTTTTATTCCACATCAAACTAAAAAAATTAAAAACAATTCTTAATATTAGCTGATAAAAATAATTAACGAAAAATACTTGTATTCTTTGTTAAAAATCGTGAGTTGCTCAATATGATCATCCCATTTAATTATATCAATTTATAACTTTTGTAGGTTTATATTCACATTTACATTTGGACTGCATACTCAACTGATGATATTGCTTTTGAATAGTTTTATTTTGCATTATGAGTTTTGTGCCCAATGCTTTGAGATATCCTAATAAATAGGTCTCGTTTATATTAAAAATATATTTAAATTTGTTTACTTTAGATCTAGCATGTTCACGAATATGTATTAATATTAACTAATGTAGTCAGTGAAACACATTATTAAAAATAATTACTGTCTCCTGCTATGTTTAATTATTAAATTAATTTTTTTATTTTTATTTTAGCAATACAATTTGTACTTAGTGATGAGTTTACTCATCTGCGTCCTGAACAGAGACAAGCGCTTTTGCATGAAGGAACAGGCGCTAGGGTTATTTCGGCCTACGTTGAGATAATTTTCGATAATAGCGATAACCGAGTTCCAGTAAGTATACATTATTTTTATATTTATTATATTCTACTACAGCCTACGTATATTAGGTACCATGATTCAATTATAAAAGGTTTGGTAAGTAGTGACAGCAAAGTTTTGACACTGCGTTATAAAAGAAGGAAAGAAAAAAGGGAAAGATTTGTTCGCTATTTATTCAAGAACGTAGTTAAAAATATATTCTAAGTTGTATAAAATATACTATTATTCAACCAACCAAAATTAATAAGTAGCATACAAATATGTCTAATTTTCTTCTAATAATGTTTTGAATTTTTATTTTTTATATAGGTGAGTCACAACCAGTGCAGGGAGTTAATATCTATTTAATATTAATAGTTATAGAGATTTAATATTTTTCCCATGAAACCAACATTTAATTTTATTTTCGGAAATTAGTATTAAAACTTTATAATTAATCATTAGACACATACAAATAGATTAGTCCGGCAGAAGTTACTTACACATTATGCATTCGCTTCAATTGATGCGCTAGGAAGATTCTAAGAATGGACAAATAACATATGATTGAATCATTATTAGGTACGAATGGCACGAATATGAAAACTGTATTGATTAATTTTTCAATGCTCATTCTTTTCTCATTTTTTTCATGAAATGTGTTTGCTTTATGGCGATTTCATGTCTCACAAACTTGTTTTAGGGTTGTCAAAGTTGCCCGTTCTTTTCTCAAAATTTGTATCGTTATCAAAGTCATTTCAAATATTTATATGAGAGATAGAAATATGCGAAGTGTATTCAACAAAGTGAAATAAATTTTTGACATACCCTTGTCTGACAATAAAATAGTAAACAATTCATGTATTTGTTTACATTAACCCATCTTTTTTATCTTGAACAATATAATATATATTGATAAAATTTGTGACAATTTGTCAGTTGGAGCACTAAACATTTGTAAAATGCCTCTATGAGTTGTTATGCACAAGCAGAAAGAGTATTCGGCATTTTCTTTTATTCATTTAAAAACTATATTTTTTTTGGTTTGAAACTTTTGAATTTCAAAATTTAAATTTTTGAATAGGCACCACTTACATGGTAATAGCCAAATTTACAACAGCGAGCCATTCATTATTTCTTTTGGCAGTTTTGGCGATGAATGGTAATTCCAAGTGAAAAAAGTCCTTCTTCACCTGGTCCTTCCAACAGAGTGGAGGTCTTCCTCGGCTTCCACCAGCGGGTACTGCATCAAACACTTTCAAAGCTAAAGCGCTTGCGTCCATTCGAACAACATGTCCTAGCCAAGCGCCGCCGCTGTCTTTTTATCCACTGAACTATGTCAATGTCGTCGAATAACTCATAAAGCTCATCATTCCATCGTCTGCGGTATTCGCCGCTGACATTGTTATTGCTTGTTAATACTGGTCCCCAGATAGATGAAATTATATACAATATCAAAGTTATGACTGTAAACAGTGACTTGGGAGCAAAGACGCAAATTCGCTGACTGTTTGATGACAAGAGATATTTCGTCTTGTCCTCGCTTCCTTATCAAGTCTCGAAAAAGCATCGGCGCACGTCAGCGGCTGTACAACCTTGTATAAGATTGTACCTTCTCTGTTTAGTTCTGCGGCTCGTATTATTTTCTCCAGTATCAGGTTAAAGATGTCACACGATAGTGAGACACCCTCCCGATCCTGATGGGAGATTTTGCTGTTGTTCAACGTCAGCTTACACAGCCGTATTAGTTTTGCAGGAATATCAAATTCAGACTTCGCGGCATAGAGGCAACTCCTTTTCGTGCTATCGAAAACAGCTCTAAATTCGATAAAGAGATGGTGTGTGTCGATGCATGCACGTTATCAGGTCTTCGCCGACGTATTTGAATAGCTCGGTCGGCAATTCATCGGCCCCGCCGCTTTGGTGTTTTTCACGCCGGTAATTGCTATTCAAAGTTCTTGATGATCGGGCAATTGAACATCGGTTCCATCGTCGGCGATTAGTGAATCGGGTTCGCAATCTCCTGGTGTTGTACTTTCACTGCCATAGAGCAGGCTGGAGAAGTGTTCCCTCTACAAACTCAGTATACTCTGGTCATCAATAACTAGATCATCTCTGGGGGTCCTATAGTATATAGTATAGTATTATCGGGAAGAATGATTTGTTCAGTCAGCATCCATAATGAAACATCGCCAAATGGGCTTAGGCTGATCGACTTCGCCGGGGCCCGAAGTATGGTCATGACCCGATCTATGGTCATCTGTAGTACTAGATTCCAGCATAAGAAAATACATCAAGCTACATGGCTGTCTCCAGATCGAAAAACCAATAACCAGATCGACCATGTTGTGATAGATAGACGATATGTCTCCAGTGTTTTTTATGTGCTTAAGCTGACGTTGAGCAACACCAGAAGCTCGGTCAGGATCGGGAAAGACCTCTCTGAGCCGTTCTTTAACCTGATGCAGGAGAAAATAGAGAAGGTACAATCTTCTATAAAAGTGTAAAGCTACTGGCGTACGCCGATGATATCGATATCATTGGAAACAACACCTGCGCCGTTAGTTATGCTTTTTCCAGACTCGATAAGGAAGCGAAGCGTATGAGTCTGGTGGTGAACGAGGACAAGACGAAATATCTCATGTCATCAAACAAACAGTCAGCGCATTCACGTCTTGGCTCCCACGTCACTGTTGACAGTCATAATTTTGAAGTTGTAGATATCTTCGTTTATCTGGGAAGCAGCATTAACAGCAATAACAATGTCAGCCTGGTAATCCAACGCAGAATCATTTTTGCCAACAGGTGCTTCTTTGGACTGAGTAGGCAATTGAAAAGTAAAGTCCTCTCTCGACGAACCAAAATCAAACTGTACAAGTTGCTCATTATTCCTGTCCTGATGTATGGCGCTGAAGTGTGGACGATGACAACATCCGATGAGACGACTCTTGGGGTTTTCAAGAGAAAAGTTTTGCGCAAGCTATGTGGTCCTCTAAAGATTGGCAACGGCGAATTCCGCAGACGATGGAACTATGAGCTGTACGATTTATACGACGACATTGACATAGTCCAGCGAATAAAATGACAGCGGTTATGCTGGCTAGGTCATGTTGTTCGAATGGACGAAAGTGGTCCAGCTCTGAAAGGAAGCCGAGGAAGAGGTAGACCTCCACTCCGATGGAAGAACCAGGAGGAGAAGGACGTGGCTTTGATTGGTATAACCAATTGGAGAGATACGTGGGGCGCTGTTATGGACTCGGCTATAACCGCTGTCTATGCCAGTCAAGAAGAAGAAGAGAAGGTTTTATTTAGGGCAGTTAGAATAATCCGTCTTATATCAAATATGCAGTGTTTTGTACAACAACATGTTTGAGATTTTGAAGTTAATGACATAAAGCCCTCGTTGGCAAAAATCTGGGAAAGTCGTTTAGACATTTTTCTTGAGGCGATTCCACTACGATCATTTTCGTTACAGAACCACTTTTCATTAAAAGTAACCATCCATAAAACAAATGTATCGATTTTTTGCGATTCAGCAGCGATTCACAGATGGAAATTCGGACCAACGTTTGTAATAAATGTACATATACATAGAGTGCCTCGGATCGTAGTTACTCAATTCACATCGATTCTTTATGTAAAATGTAGATTTCCTTATCTTGAATTTCTGAGACTTGATACAGGCAAATATTCATTATCATCTACTATAAACTTATATGTTATATATATATATATGATATATAATTATATTTTTTATTTTAGATAGACAAGGAAGAAATATATCTACGAAGAGTGATTGGTTCTAAAAAGGATCAGTACTTTTTAAACAAAAAAGTAGTTCCGAGAACAGAAGTTGTAAACTTATTAGAATCTGCTGGATTTTCAAACTCTAATCCATACTATATTGTCAAGCAAGGAAAAATCAATCAAATGGCTACTGCAGCTGATTCATATAGATTAAAATTATTGCGTGAAGTTGCTGGCACTCGAGTATACGACGAACGGAAAGAAGAATCGCTCAATATCTTGCGTGAAACAGAAGGAAAGCTTGAAAAAATTTCAGAGTATCTCAGGACTATTGAGGAACGATTAAAAACATTAGAAGAAGAAAAGGAAGAGTTGAAGGAATATCAAAAATGGGATAAGGCAAGGCGAATGCTGGAGTATATAATACACGAAACAGAATTAAAGGAAACCAAAAAGGCATTAGATGATTTAAATGAACAAAAGAAATCATCTGTCGACAAGAAAAAAAGTTATAACATTGAAATTCAGAAGGCTCAAGAAAATATAAAGGAGATTCAGAAACGTTTAAAAGACGCAAAAAAAGACGTTACATCAACGAAAGAAGAACGATCTGTATTGTTAACAGAACAGCAGCAACTACTCCGTGAAAAAACAAAGCTTGATCTTATTATAATTGATCTTAATGATGAAGTTCAAGGAGACAATAAATCGAAAGAAAGAGCTGATCTAGAGTTAAAAAAATTAAAAATTACTATTGCCGAAAAAGAGAGAGAGTTGGATGATGTTAAACCGAAATATGAGGCTATGAAGCGTAAAGAGGAAGAATGTTCGCGAGAGCTTTCCCTTAAGGAACAGAAAAGAAACGAGTTATATGCCAAACAAGGCCGGGGGTCCCAATTTTCTTCAAGAGAAGAACGAGACAAATGGATTTTAAATGAGTTAAAATCTCTAAGTAAACAAATAAGAGATAAAATTAATCACAACGCAAAATTAATGGAAGATTTAAAAAGGGATAGCAATGCTGAAGCAGATCTTAATAGAAAAATTGAAGAGCATTCTAATGAACTTGAACAACTACGACTTCAAATAGATGATCACAATAAGAAATACTATGAATTGAAGAAAACAAAAGATCATTTTCAGGCAATGAGAAATGAATTATGGAGGAAAGAAACTCAAATGACGCAACAACTACAAACACATAAAGAAGAACTATCTAAAACCGATCAGGCACTTAGAAGTATGGCAGGTAAACCAATACTAAACGGTCGAGATTCCGTTCGCAAAGTGTTGGATAATTTTTTGGAGCGTGGTTCTCCTTATGCTGAAATTGCAAAATCTTATTATGGACCTGTTATTGAAAACTTCAGTTGTGATAAGACTATATATACAGCTGTTGAAGTTACCGCGGGAAATAGACTATTTCATCATATTGTTGAGTCTGACAAAGTTGGAACTCAAATTTTAAAAGAAATGAATAAACTTAAACTACCAGGGGAAGTTACATTTATGCCTCTCAATCGATTGCAAGTGAAAATTCATGATTATCCTGATGATCCAGATTCCATTCCTATGCTCTCAAAGCTTAAATATGACGAACAACATGACAAAGCATTGAGATATATATTTGGGAAAACTTTAATATGCAGAAATTTGGAAAGAGCTACGGAATTAGCTAAAAGCACTGGATTGGATTGTGTCACTTTAGATGGCGATCAGGTATCATCCAAAGGATCTCTAACAGGTGGCTATTTTAATACATCTCGATCACGCCTTGAAATACAAAAAAAACGGTCCGAATATACACAACAAACAAGAGATTTTGAAAAAGAGTTAAATAAACTTAGAAACGAGATCAAACAAACTGAAAATAGCATAAATTCAGTTGTTTCGGAAATGCAAAAAACGGAAACAAAACAAGGAAAAACCAAAGATATTTTTGAAAAACTTCAAGGCGAAATTCGTTTGATGAAAGAAGAATTATTGAGGATTGAAAAATATAGATCAACCAGAGAGAGATCGGCTACTCAATGTAAAGCTAGTCTAGAAGCAATGAATAGCACAAAGTCTGGATTGGAAGCTGAACTTAAGCAAGAACTTTTATCTAGTTTGTCGGTACAAGATCAGCGAGAAATAGATCAACTTAATGATGATATTAGAAAATTGAATCAAGAAAATAAAGAGGCTTTCACTCAAAGAATGCAGTTAGAAGTTGTAAAAAATAAGCTGGACAATCTTTTAACTAATAATCTATTTCGAAGACGAGATGAATTAATTACAGCACTTCAAGAAATATCTGTCGAAGATCGAAAACGAAAACTTTTGAATTGCAAAAATGATTTAATATCTGCAGAAAAAAGGATTAAGAAAGTCAATTTAGATCTGGAAGACATTGAAAAAAGGTATATTTTAAGCATATTTGATACTATCTTGAAAATTACTAGTACTAAAATTGCAAACCTTGATGTTTTGGTTACTTGGCAATCAGAAAAATTAAGGTTTTCTATTATGAGTTATTTATAACAGTTGAAAAATAGGAAACCCCTTTATTTTTGGAGCTCTAAGCAAATTTGTGGTTTGTGAGTTCATAAATTCTTATAAACATTTTTAGGAATTTTTACCATTATTGTGGAATGTCCAGGCATAAATTTATTTCTAGAATCAATTTTAAAACAAAACTTTACCCAACACATTTTCTGCGTCTGGTTTCTTCGGAAAATCTATGTATATAAACTTAAATTTAATTTTTATTATATAATGAATTGATAACGAAAACTGTTACTTCAATAATTATAAAATACTACAAACTTTGTTTTATGCCCTCGCAACATGTTGCAAATATTAGTTTTGTTCATATAACGGTTGTTATATCTTAAATCTAAACGATAGAGATATTGGGTTACATACTATATATCAAAATGATCAGTACACGAGTCGAGTTAAAATCTTACTTGAGATGTCTTATAGCGTTTTCTTTTCTCAAAAATGTAAATAAAAGAGTTAGATATGGGGTTATCTATCTTCTATATATATACAGCCCTATTCTGTGTACTTGATAAAAATATGAAAAATTTTTAAATTTTTGTTAACAAAAAAATTGAATATATTTTTATCAAGTAAGAATTTTTTTCGTATTCCGTGACAATTTTGATAAATTGAAAGCTTCAGTACGCATAGCTTTGGTTACTTTGATGAGTATTTGTTTTAACCGAGCCTTCTTCATTGTGGCATCGTTGATAAGTTTGGTTTACGATTGACCGGTTATCAGCTTATCTATCCGATTCTAATGTCAAGATATCGACTGAAGACTCCCAGACCTGATGCAAAGTATTTGCTTTGGGTTTACAACCCCATTTACTCTATATAGATGATAAGATAGCCTTTACTCGGTCTTCAGAGCCTCTTTAGCCCCCATTCGCTTTTCCATCACAGATCCCTCTAGTATAATAATTATAATATATTTAAGAATATTTGGAATGCAATTTTGATTTAGTTGGTTGTTATGTTTGGCTTCAGAAAAGTTCGTTGGGGACTACGAAATCTAAACTTTGTTCATTATTGGCAAAAATTTGATAAGCTGTAATCGCATACAATATATAGAAAACAATTTCCTCAAATTTACCCTCATTATCTTAATTTTTTATACAAAAAAGGGAAAAATAAACTTCATAATAAAAAAACGGCTTAATAACGCGAGCCATCAACATGTTCATATTTTTCCTCTTTGTATAAAAATAACGACAAAAGTAAAATATCTCCACTACAACAAATTCACTTTCACAACGAGATATTTTATTTGTCAAGAGCATTTTACTTCTTAACAATTCATCAAGAAAAATACTTTTCATTTTAGACACAAAGATACGAAATGATTGATAAATTTAAAATTTGTAAAGTGCACAGAATAGGGCTGTTAATCTATATACATATATAAAAATTACATGTTCCGGTGTTTGTCTGGGATTGGTGCCTAAACTACAGAACCGATTTTAATGATGCCCATTCGGTCAAGAAATCTGAATTGAAATCAAGATATCTTAAAAGAACTTCGTCCATGTTACATTTAGCAATATGAGATTATATTGTAGATAGGCAAAACTGGACAAATGCAAAAATTATGAATAGAAATCAAGAAAAAATAAGACTTGCAACAGATATTTACAGCACGGAAGGACATTAGGATTTACACATTTTAAGGTAAATGGTCGTGGTCACAGCCCAACATCCGTCTGTCCGGTCGGCCATTTGGTCAAGCGATAATTTGATCTGGATATCCTAATATAACTTAGCTCAAACTTAGACATTGATACTATGAAAAGGTTGGTATTCTTAATGGCCAAAATCGGACATCTGCAACAACTAAATAATAGTAATTAAACAAAAATCGATATAACAAAGCTATAATTTAAGTTATAAAATTAATTTCACTTTATCAAATAGTTAACCAGAAAAGAATTTCACATACATGTAGCTTATCCACAGCAATGTAACTGATGAAGATAGCGGAATAAAATTTTAGACAAATACTGTATATATGTGGCTTCATTTGTGGAAAAATTGTCGAAATCGGATTATAATTTTTCAAGGCCCCGGATATCGAACATGAAGAACTCAGTGCCTAAGAGTAAATTTTCACCGAAAATATCGTTAAGTCTCTCAGAAATTTTAATGTAATTCGAAGGAAATCTGTTTCTTCTAATAGTATGTCTCTATACCAAAAATTATTAATATCGGGTCATAAATTCCCATAGCTACCATAGGTTTTTCAAAAATACAATGGGCTTTACTCCGAATATATCGGTTAATATGTGAAATATCTTAGCAAAATTAAATGAGCGTATAGGTTTGGATATAGTGTATCTGGGTGCTGAAAATGAGTGAAATCGGTTCAGTAATTACCTCAGCCCTTATATACTATAAATGATATGATGATATGATTTATGTCAAATATAAGGATCAAATTGTGTGTTGTCTTTATAAAATTAAATTAAATTGCGAGAACAGACCGATCATGAAACCGATCGACGTTTGTTACTAACATGCGGCCCTAATTGATGCAAAAAGTGACCGAAAATTGAGGCTCACGGATAGAATTCATTCGAGCTAGCTGCGGCTGTCAATTGCCTGAAATCATTTCTAAAACATAAGACTTCTTTATAATAAAGCTTAATTCTAAAAAACAGCCCTTAAAATGATTTCTAATGCAGAATAGCATATTGTTCTGTTGGGTCGTAATTAACAGACAATTAATTTCTATTAATATTAATTCTTTATATTATATATTATCCTTATTTATATTAGATAACTACAATCTGAATTGTTGTTTGAAATTTTTTTAGAGTTCAACAAGCTGTTCATCTTCAAAAGACACTTCAACATGAGCTGGAAAATTGTATGCGGAAAGAAAAAGAAGCAGAGGAAAAAATTAATGAGGATGCGAAGAAAATGGAAAAATGGACGTCGAAAGAAATTTTACTCAATCAAAAACTTGATGAATGTGCAGAAAAAATTGCTAGCTTAGGAGCTTTACCCCAAGTTGATGGTGTTTATAGCAAAATGTCATTGAAGTCCCTGTTTAAGGAGCTTGAAAAGGCAAACCAGCATCTTAAAAAATATAACCACGTAAACAAAAAAGCTTTAGATCAATTTCTGAGTTTTTCAGAGCAAAAGGAAAAATTATATAAACGAAAAGATGAATTGGATATTGGAGATCAAAAGATACGTGAACTAATGAACACGCTTGAAATGCAAAAAGTTGAAGCCATTCAATTTACTTTTAAGCAAGTTGCACAAAATTTTACTAAAGTATTTAAGAAATTGGTACCACAAGGGGCAGGTTACTTGATACTGAAAACTAAGGACAGTGACGATGAAAAAGATGACAAAGAAGTTGCGAATTCTGATGCATTTACTGGAATTGGGATTCGAGTGTCTTTCACAGGAGTCGACGCAGAAATGCGTGAAATGAACCAACTATCTGGAGGTCAAAAATCTTTAGTTGCACTGGCATTAATTTTTGCAATTCAAAAATGTGATCCAGCACCTTTTTATTTGTTTGATGAAATTGATCAAGTGAGTATTTGTTACTAACGCAAAGAGTTCCATTAATGGGATGCTTGGTGCTGCCAATGATTTTATGCTCTTAGAATTTTTAAGTACCAAAGTCGGGAGAATATTCTTTGTGATATGTTAAAAAATGTTGTATATTAATAATATATATAAGTCATGTGAACATATGTTGTACTTACCCGCATTAATAATTTGAAACTACTAAAACTAACGAAAACCTAAAAATAAAATTTTTTATGTATTGGATACATGAGTATCGACCAAGTCAGAGCCGATTTATATAACTGTGTCACATATTAGCTGCCATCGATTGGCTAACTGCTATTGACAAGCCTATCGAACAAACTTTCAAAATTTTCATACGAACTGGCAGCACTGAAATTGAATTGTCTATACTAGGTCGCACTGAACTCTTTTACCACCGTCAATGTCTTACGTTTTCTGCTACAAATTTAATTTTTATTAAAGTGTTTAATTCAATAAATTTAATACAAAAATACTTACGATTTATCTTCGCCTGCCATTTTCAATTTTAAATTTGTGTATAACAATTTTCATTATTTTGACAGTAATTTGTCCTTTGAGTCGTTCACAATAGTAAAATGGTTCTAAAATGTGTGAACCAAAACTTGGTAGCACTCAGCAAGCGGCGAAAGAATTTTTAAGGAGGTATTCGCATTCTCTCCTGCACGAATTCAACTAGATAACTTTGTTGCTACTTTCAAATGTAAAATTTTTGACAGGCGTGCAGCGCCCAGAGATAGCGAGCAGAGAAGTGACCAATCGATGGCAGCTATTGTAAATATACTGAGTAATATATACCTTATATATATCATTGACTGACTGATACTTTAGGTCTATATTATATATAATTTATTCTATATTATGTTGATAAATTTTGACAAGTAAGGAAAGGCTAAGTTCGGGTGCAACCGAACATTTTATACTCTCGCAATTTATTGATGTAATTTTATAAAGATAACACAATTCGACAAATATATTCATAAATTGTATATGGGGACTGAGGTAATTCCTGAACCGATTGCACTCGTTTTCACCACCAAGATACAATATATCGAAGCCTATACGCTCACTTAATTTTATATTACCTATAATTAGGTATATGGGGTAGGGGAAGTTATGACCCATTTTTAACCATTTTTGGTACAGAGACAAACTGTTATAAGAAAAAATTTCCTCTGAATTACATTAAAATATCTGAGAGATTTACCTATATTTTCGATGAAAAATTACCCTTAGGCACAGAGTTCTTCATGTTCGATATCAGGGGCCTTGAAAAGTCATGGTCTGGTTTTGACAATTTTTCCACAAGTGATGTCACAGCTCAAATACAGTATTTGTGTAAAGTTTTATTCCGCTATCTTCATTGGTTCCTAATGTATATATTATAAAGTGAACGAATCAAATGGAATTCAAAATTGAGTTATATGGGAAGTTGGCGTGACTGTGAACCGATTTCGCCCATTTTTCATCCGTGTTGTCAGGGTGTCAAAAAAATATTATATACCAAGTTCCAGTGAAATCGGTCGAGTAGTTCCTGAAATATGGTTTTCGACCCATAAGGGGGCGACGCCACGCCAATTTCCCATTTTGTAAAAAAATCTGAGTGCAGCTTCCTTATGCCATTTCTTATATAAAATTTAGTGTTTCTGACGTTTTGGACGTGGTTGGTGGACGTGGTTATTATCCGATTTCTTTAATTTTTAGACTGTATAAGGAAATGGCTAAAAGAAACGACTGCAGAAAATTTGGTCTATATAGCTGTATTGGTTTGCAAAATATATATAAAAAACATTTTTGGGGGAGGGGTCACGCCCACTATATAAAAATACATCGAAAATATCGCTAAATCTCTCAGATTTTTAATGTAACTCCGAGAGAATCTTTTTCTTCTAATAGTGTGCCTCTGTAACAAAAATTGATATCGTATCATAACTTTCCCCTAGCTCCCATATATCTAATTATATATTTTTCAAAAATACGGTGGGCTATATTCCAGATATATCGGTTAATATGTGAGATATATTAGCAAAATTAAGTGAGCGTATAGCTTTGGATATAGTGTATCTGGGTGGTAAAAATTAGTGAAATCGGTTCAGGAACTACCCCAGCCCTTGGATTGGACTTTATTCCGAATATATGGTCAAATTCTGTGTTATCTTTATAAAATTACGTCAATAAATTGCGAGAGAATAAAATCTTCGGTTTTAATTGTTAATTTTATTATTTGTAAACGATTGGATGGACTGTTCTGAAACTTTGGCGCTAGTGGAAATCAATGTAGTAAAATTACGTAATTCACAAAACAAATGTATTGTGTTATTTTAGAGTAGATTTGAAATCCGGATGTCCGTCCGTCTGTCCGCCTGTCCGTCTGTGCAAGCTGTAACTTGAGTAAAAATTAAGATATCTTAATGAAACTTGGAACACACGTTCCTTGGGGCAGCGAGAGGGTTGAATGGGCGAAATCGGACCATTGCTACGCCCACAAAATGGCGGCGAAAACCAAAAATACATAAAGTGTCATAACTAAGCCATAAATGAAGTTATAAAAGTAAAATAAGGGATCGCACTAGGAAGGGGCATATTTGGATGTAGTTTTTTTTTTGGGAAAGTGGGCGTGCCTCGCCCACAAATCGGTTATTTATATATAACTCGCAAACCAAAAAAGCTATATAAACCAATCTTTCTACAGTCGGTTCTCTTACGTACCCCACCACACATCATAAAAAGAGTTGAAATCGGATAATAACCACGCCCACTTCCTATACAAATGTTAGGTTGAAAATGACTAAAAGTGGGTTAACTCACTAACGAAAAACGACAGAACCACTAAATTTCACAGAAATAATAGGAGAAGAAAACTGCACTCAGATTTTTTTACAAAATGAAAAATGGGCGTGGCATCGCCCACTTTTGGGTCAAAAACCATATCTCAGGAACTACTCGACAGATTTCAATGAAAATCGGTATATAATTTTTTCTTTACACCCTGATAACACGGATAAAAAATAGGCGAAATCGGTTCACAACCACGACTACTTTCCGTATAACTCAAATTTGAATTCCATCTGATTCCTTCACTTTATCATGTATACATAAGGAACCAATGAAGATAGCGGAATAAAACGTTACACACATAGTACATATCATCTCTGACTTCACTTGTGAAAAAATTGTCGAAAACCGACTATAACTTTTCAAGGCCCCAGATATCGAACATGTTGAACTCCGCGCCTAAGAATAAATTTTAACCGAAAATATGGGTAAATCTCTCAGATAATTTAATGTAATTCCGAGGAAATTGTTTTCTTCTAATAGTGTGTCTCTGTATCAGAAATGGTTAAAATTGGGTCATAACTTCCCATAGCTCTCTTATATCTAATTATAGGATTTTCAAAAATACGGTGGACTTTATTCAGCATATATGTAGTGGTTAATATGTGAGATATCTAAGCAAAATTAAGTGAGCGTATAGTCTTGGATATAGTGTACACTGCTGGTGAAAATGAAAGAATTACCTCTGCCCACATATGGTATATCGTCACCTAAAATGCAAAAGGCCGTAACTAACATATTTAGTATTTTACAGAAGAAGCAAAAAACGTTATAGATTAAAGACTACTTAAAGCTAAATATCCAAATTGTAGATTTAAGCTTAGAAAACAAAGACGGATTTGTTTTTGAAAACCAAATTAATGGGAAAAAAGCAGTTTTTAAGAAATGTTAGTTACGGCCTTTTGCACTCTATTTTTCTGAAACAAAAAAGCCGTAACTACTTGAAAAAAATTGTGTATAAAATGGTTAAAATAAGAAAATGTGCTTTTAGGCTGTAACTAAAAAAGTTTTTAACAAGTTATGTCTTTTTGTATCTATTTATTGTAAGTATTTTAACACAAAAGAAATTATTTAATTAATACATTTAATTCGAGAAAATAAAATTAAATTAAACTGGTTAAGAAAAACAAAATAATTCATTTGAAAACAACAAAACCTGCAATACAAATAGTAAATTAGAATAGGTTTAACCCTTCTGCTATGTTAGGAAAAAATTACACATATAGTGTTTTGGGTCAATTTGACCCACTTATAAAAACTCCACTAATAACACTATTTTATTGAAAGAGTTCATATTTTTTTATTTGAATCAACTTAAGTGTATGTTAATTGTATAAAATAGTTGAGATATGTATGTTTTAACGGAAATTTTCACAAACTAAGCTGCTGTGTTCCTTGCAAACAAATTTTTGGCACGTACTACAAACAGCTGAATATTTGTTCGAATTTTTTGTATGATGACAGAAGAAACATCGCTGTCGTTTTTTGGTGAATTCATTTCAGGCAGAGCATAGAGCTGTGCAAAATATACTCGATTTCCGATAACTAGGTTTCTTTGTCGGCGTTTTTGATCGAGTGATGTAATAATAAACGGCAAAATGTTTCAAAATACTAGGTGGGTCAAATTGACCCAACAACGTAATAAGTGTAATGAAATTACATTTGGCATCCTCCAGCAACATAAAAAACAGATATTATTTTAATTTTCATATTTATCTATTCCTTTTACTGCAGTTAACAAATAGAAAAAGAATCAATACAATACGACTAGACTAACACGCGAATTTCGACGAGTTTTACTGAAAATTGGGTAAAATTGAACCAAACATAGCAGAAGGGTTAAGATGTAAAGGGTATATTATCATAAAAGCTGTGGCACTCAGCGGGAAGTAAAAATTTAAGTTCCTGCAGGTGTTCCCATTTCTATTTGGATATTGATATTCTTTCGGTATGTAACAGTGAAGGTTCGATGTCCCTAAAATTTTGTTGTGTACGTTGTGGCAAAACGTTATAATCGTCGTTGATATTTGTTTTATAATAAATTATTCCATATGGATCATATGCCAAGGCACGGATCATATTAACAGTTGGCTCTCCGGATTTTTTGCCTGTATTGAAGAAGGCAAAACACAATAACACAATTTGATAAAGAATGAAAGATAATGAAAACAACTGTAATTACGGATAACACAATGTGTCACATTGAAATTGAATCAAAGAGAATGAAAAAAGGGTAGTTACGGCTTTTTGGTTTATGGAATTGTTGAAGTTGTAGTTGCGGCCTTCTGATTCTCGCCTATAAAGTCGTTATTTTTGGTCGTATGCATGTAAATTTTGCTGTGTACACGTGTTTCGGTTAAGTACTTCATAATCAATCAAAAAGTCAATTTTGATTTTTTTGTTAGTTACGGCCTTTTGCATTTTAGGTGACGATATATAACGATTTTCGTTATTCTATTAAACTTTATGCCGAATTTATGGGTAAATTTTGTATGTTTGTAAGTTTCTTCAATAAATTGCGAGAGTATAAAATGTTCGGTTGCACCCGAACTTAGCCTTTCCTTACTTGTTATGTTATATTTTATATTCAAGCAATTGGTATTAAGACTTTTGCGAACGGAAAATAATTTGGAATTTACTGTTCATGATTAGATGGTTTTCGGATTTGTACTTCGGTATGTTTATTAACAACTACAAAAAAAAACATTACATGCATTGTGATGTAAACAATATTTTCATATTAATTGCCGAAGAATAATAGTTTGGATTGCCTAAACAATACTTGCAACAACTTAAACTACTCTATTCAGATCTGTCGTTATACGATTTGTATTCAGGGTGTATTTCTCTCTCTCCGTTCAATATAATAATTAGTCTTATTGTAAACTTCATATGAATGCCATTCATAGGAGAAATCTCCCATATTCGTTTTTTTATGACAAACCATAAAACTTCTTCACAAAATTCTTAACTATTTGGCAAACATTTTTTCCGAGAAAACTTCTAAGTTTATTATTCTTAGAATTTGTACACATATAACTGGTAACTTTGAGAGTATTGAATATTTTTTTATTTGGAAAAATAACGGTTTCTGAAGCTGTTACAGCAGATCTCCAAAAAAAAGATGGGTTAATGTAAACAAATACATGAATTGTGTACAATTTTATGGTTAAATAAGGGTCAGTCAAATACTTAGTTCACTATGTTGAATACACTTTGGTAAAACAAACACATGTGCGAACGAAAGTAAATTTACATTGGACTGATTTACGAAGGTTACAAAAGCGCTGAATATAATTTCATATAACTAAGCCACAAATTAAACCACATGAAGGCGAGACATAGGTGATGTGGCCCCGTTCTCTGAATAGTTATATATTTAATCAATTAAATATACATCAAACATTGTGGAAACTCTTACAAAAAATATGTGTATCTTTAGTGTGGTGACTTTTAATAATTAACTTTAATTGTGATATACGCGAAATTTCATATCTTCGCAACAATTCAAAAATCCATTTCCCTTACGACACTGTTATAAATTCTACCCAACTATTTCATTAAAAAAAGAGAAAAAACCACAGCAATTACATAATTAAATTATTTTTATTGAGTTTATAATTATTGTAATATTATATAATGAGTTGGACCTCGATTATGCGGGATAGTATAATTGATATTCTCGGTTAATGGCGGTAGAAAGTTGTGTGGTTTTCAATTAAACTAAAATTTATGTTTATACATATGGATAACGATAATTTTTAAAATAACAAATCAATTTAAAGTAGATATAGAAATAATATAACAAAATAATATTTTTTTATTTGTCTGTTCCCGATTGATATATGATACTGGTTGAACACTTTACAAATAATCGAGGTCCAACAGTTTTTACTTCTTGGTAGTCTGTTAAATTTTTTCTAAATTAAATAGACACTCAAGTTGCTGTTTGGTAATATAAATTAAAACACTCATTATTAAATTCGTAGAAAACTGTTTTCGTTTCCATATTGAATCCGTTTCGATTTAAAAAGGGTTCCATACGATCGAAGAATTTTCCGTTGAAATCATTAAAACCGTAGCGTAAATAAAATTTTCGATCGAAGTGAACTCACTTACCGACTAAATAAATTCCGCTGCTAATGGATGTAGCTAATTTCGACACCATTGAAATGTAAATGGGTATTTTAGAGACAAGAGACATAAATTAACTAACCAAAATTAATTGAGGTGTTTAAAAACGATATAGAGCGGTCCCCCGAAATAGTGAAAGAATTTTCTAAAAGAGCCTCAGGGGAAGGAAATACTTTTTCGGTAGATACACGGTGTATGCTTTCCAATCCAGGACAAACCAGGATGAATATGTGTAAAGGCATCACGTAAATATTATGGGTTATTAAAGTATTTTATTCCTAGTTTTAAACTGATTTTAAGTATATGAAAACCACTCTTGAAAAAAAAACCACTTGAAAAAAAAGTTCTTTATTTTCTTTATATCTTATAGTACATGTATGTATGTGATTGGCGTTGCAACCGTTTAGCCGGTTATAGCCGAATCGACGATAGTGCGCCACCTGTCTCTCTCCTTCGCAGTTCGGCGCCAGTTGGAGATCCCAAGTGTAACCAGGTCGCTCTCCACCTGGTCCCTCCAACGGAGTGGAGGCCTTCCCCTTCCTCGGCTTCCTCCGGCGGGTACTGCATCGAACACTTTCAGGGCTGGAGTGTTTTCGTCCATTCGGACAACATGACCTAGCCAGCGTAGCCGCTGTCTTTTTATTCGCTGAACTATGTCAATGTCGTCGTATAACTCGTACAGCTCATCGTTCCATCGTCTGCGGTATTCGCCGTTGCCAATTTTTTTGGTTTTTGCTTTTTTTTTAATTATTACGTAGATTAGATTCAAGTACGTGATAATTTTAAATAAAAAACAAAAACAAAAAAAAATTAAAAATTTGAAAAATACAAAAAAATTAAAAAAAAATATTAAAAAATAAAAAAAAAAACAAAAAGGGATTAAATGTCTCCTACTTCCACGTCGTTAATCCTGGGTTACGCTAAATTCTGATAATAATAGTGCGTAAATCAATGATTTTTCATCATGTTCTGAGTTGGTTTTTTATTTGTAGCTCATACAAATATTGCTGTCCCAAAATTCCCTTTGGGGGGTAAAAAGGTGATGAAATAAGGAACATTTTAAGATATTTTCGAAAAAAATCGAAGGGGGCATAAGTTGTTAAAAATTCCAAAAAAAAAAAGTTTTTTCATTTTTTGCTATGAAATATTAATTTTAAAAATTTACGATATACCGTTTCAAAGTTTGAAAAAAAAATTCTGTACAAAAAAGTCACATGGTGTTTTAAAAGCTGTTCATTAGTTTTAAAGTTATGGCGGTTCGAAAATTTTTTTTACAAAAAACTTTGGCCCCTTATAATATGGCAACCCCGCGTTACACAGACCTAAAACCATATGTTTTATTTTAGGTTTTACATGTACTATAAGATATATCACTGCCAAAGAAAATAAAGAACTTTTTTTACAAGTGGCTTTTTTTCCAGAGAATGCCCCATATAACAAAAAAAAACAAAACATGATAAAAACATATAACACATATCTAAACAGGGATGAGCCCTTCAGCTATGTACATAACTGTAAGTTCACTCGAGGAAGAGGTCAGTTTTAAACATTTTTTAAATACAACAAATTTGTCGAATTTATCGATCAGTTTTATTTTTCACTTTGTGGTAAATCGTTGTCGTATCGTAATCGAATTCACTGTGGAATGCACAGTTGTTCCGTTTCTATAAAGCCGCGGCCATAAACACTTCCCGTTGAGATATCGCTATGAAATTTTCACTAAAATCCAGAAAAATATTTTAAATATATGCTAAAAGAAATTGGACACGTTGTACGACTATATTCTATAGCTATCATAGGAACGATCGGGACAAGTTATAATAATTTTTTTATTTTCGGTTGGTTGTAAACCGATTTCGAACTGTAGCATTGGGATGTCATAAAAATGTTATGAACCGAATTTCGTTGGAATTGGTCGAGTAGTTCCTGAGATATGATATTTATATGATAGTAAGTGGGCGGAGCTACGCCCATTGTCCCTTTTTATAACAAGCTTAATGCAGCTTTTCCGTACCATCTTTACAAAAACTCTTTAGGGTTTCTGGAGTTTTTCCTTACGGAATTAAAGCACTTTTAGTAGTTTTTAACATAACTTTTGTATGTGAGGTTAGCGTGGTTATATTCCGATTTCCTCCAATTTCATGCTGTATAATCAAGTACCTAAAGGAAATGACTCTAGAAAATTAAGTTGATATAACTTTAGCAGGGCCACGCCCACTTTCCCAAAAAAATGTTAGCCAAATATTCATCTCCCTAATGTGATCCTTTGTACCAAATTTTGTTTTCATAATTTTATTTATGGCTTAGTTATAGCACATTACAAGACAAATTTTCAAATAAGTAACCGGAAATTCTCAAATTAGTTAGTAATTAACAAATTATAATTAGTTTGTGTGAAATTGTGTGTTTCAAACGAAATTTCATGTGCCACAACGTTGGAAATGTTGAAAAAAACATTTGTTGATTCAACCATGTCGACAACTCAAGTTAACGATAGGTAGAAATCGTTCAAAGAGGGGCATATAAAAATCGCAACGCACACAAAAGGTTGACTTGTTGACGCCGTAAACAAACAAAATGACACATAGCAATAAAAATTGACATAATAATTGACCGAATGTATATATGCAAATTTCTGCAGCTAACTTTTATATTAGATTAAGAAAAAAATCAAAGGGGGGGAGAGGGGGAAACACAACTAAAACTTTAACTGAACATAATAAAGACGCGTTGAAAATCTACAAAAAACAATTTAAAGAAAAGCATTAATTTAAAAAGTATACATCACAAATTAGCTGTTATTAATTTTGAACATAAAATATATACTTTTCTCTTTAAAAACCATTTAAATTCATTAAAATTCGCGAAAGAAAATATTCGACAGACCACTTTAAATTGCCCCTTTAGTTGTGAAGAATTCACTGTGCTTTGAAAATGAACACTCACGTCTTCGATACTATTTTTAGAAAGACCGTTACATTTCCAGGTAAAACTATTTGGCCATATACAAGTTTGGTCATTTTAGAGACAATTCGTTCACATTTTATCAAACTATTTTTTTTAACGAGTTTTTGATTTTTGGCCTATGAACGGAACCACTGTGCACTGACGCCTGCTACACAGTTTGATCATCGATCCACGATCCATGATCAAGATTTTAAAATATTTAAATATTTTGTGATATAGATTGTAATCCATCATATTGAACGTGTGGCATATTTTGTGATTTACAAGTCCGAATCGGTGAAGGCAATAGTGTCAAGTTTTTAAAATCCACTATTTCTAATAAATTGTATTTATTTCTTTATATTTATTTTGATTATATAATTCATGTTTACAGTAGAATCTTTGCCAAAGCTATGCAACTTATTTGCCAAAAGTTATTTGCTCTTTCGAATTTCTGCGATCAAACTATCGCAAAAATTACACCGTAACTGTTTTCCTCATTACGGTGTTTGCCATAAACATTTTATTCGCCGTTGCCAATTTTTTTGGTTTTTCTTTTTTTTTAATTATTACGTAGATTAGATTCAAGTACGTGATAATTTTAAATAAAAAACAAAAACAAAAAAAAATTAAAAATTTGAAAAATACAAAAAAATTAAAAAAAAATATTAAAAAATAAAAAAAAAAACAAAAAGGGATTAAATGTCTCCTACTTCCACGTCGTTAATCCTGGGTTACGCTAAATTCTGATAATAATAGTGCGTAAATCAATGATTTTTCATCATGTTCTGAGTTGGTTTTTTATTTGTAGCTCATACAAATATTGCTGTCCCAAAATTCCCTTTGGGGGGTAAAAAGGTGATGAAATAAGGAACATTTTAAGATATTTTCGAAAAAAATCGAAGGGGGCATAAGTTGTTAAAAATTCCAAAAAAAAAAAGTTTTTTCATTTTTTGCTATGAAATATTAATTTTAAAAATTTACGATATACCGTTTCAAAGTTTGAAAAAAAAATTCTGTACAAAAAAGTCACATGGTGTTTTAAAAGCTGTTCATTAGTTTTAAAGTTATGGCGGTTCGAAAATTTTTTTTACAAAAAACTTTGGCCCCTTATAATATGGCAACCCCGCGTTACACAGACCTAAAACCATATGTTTTATTTTAGGTTTTACATGTACTATAAGATATATCACTGCCAAAGAAAATAAAGAACTTTTTTTACAAGTGGCTTTTTTTCCAGAGAATGCCCCATATAACAAAAAAAAACAAAACATGATAAAAACATATAACACATATCTAAAACAGGGATGAGCCCTTCAGCTATGTACATAACTGTAAGTTCACTCGAGGAAGAGGTCAGTTTTAAACATTTTTTAAATACAACAAATTTGTCGAATTTATCGATCAGTTTTATTTTTCACTTTGTGGTAAATCGTTGTCGTATCGTAATCGAATTCACTGTGGAATGCACAGTTGTTCCGTTTCTATAAAGCCGCGGCCATAAACACTTCCCGTTGAGATATCGCTATGAAATTTTCACTAAAATCCAGAAAAATATTTTAAATATATGCTAAAAGAAATTGGACACGTTGTACGACTATATTCTATAGCTATCATAGGAACGATCGGGACAAGTTATAATAATTTTTTTATTTTCGGTTGGTTGTAAACCGATTTCGAACTGTAGCATTGGGATGTCATAAAAATGTTATGAACCGAATTTCGTTGGAATTGGTCGAGTAGTTCCTGAGATATGATATTTATATGATAGTAAGTGGGCGGAGCTACGCCCATTGTCCCTTTTTATAACAAGCTTAATGCAGCTTTTCCGTACCATCTTTACAAAAACTCTTTAGGGTTTCTGGAGTTTTTCCTTACGGAATTAAAGCACTTTTAGTAGTTTTTAACATAACTTTTGTATGTGAGGTTAGCGTGGTTATATTCCGATTTCCTCCAATTTCATGCTGTATAATCAAGTACCTAAAGGAAATGACTCTAGAAAATTAAGTTGATATAACTTTAGCAGGGCCACGCCCACTTTCCCAAAAAAATGTTATCCAAATATTCATCTCCCTAATGTGATCCTTTGTACCAAATTTTGTTTTCATAATTTTATTTATGGCTTAGTTATAGCACATTACAAGACAAATTTTCAAATAAGTAACCGGAAATTCTCAAATTAGTTAGTAATTAACAAATTATAATTAGTTTGTGTGAAATTGTGTGTTTCAAACGAAATTTCATGTGCCACAACGTTGGAAATGTTGAAAAAAACATTTGTTGATTCAACCATGTCGACAACTCAAGTTAACGATAGGTAGAAATCGTTCAAAGAGGGGCATATAAAAATCGCAACGCACACAAAAGGTTGACTTGTTGACGCCGTAAACAAACAAAATGACACATAGCAATAAAAATTGACATAATAATTGACCGAATGTATATATGCAAATTTCTGCAGCTAACTTTTATATTAGATTAAGAAAAAAATCAAAGGGGGGGAGAGGGGGAAACACAACTAAAACTTTAACTGAACATAATAAAGACGCGTTGAAAATCTACAAAAAACAATTTAAAGAAAAGCATTAATTTAAAAAGTATACATCACAAATTAGCTGTTATTAATTTTGAACATAAAATATATACTTTTCTCTTTAAAAACCATTTAAATTCATTAAAATTCGCGAAAGAAAATATTCGACAGACCACTTTAAATTGCCCCTTTAGTTGTGAAGAATTCACTGTGCTTTGAAAATGAACACTCACGTCTTCGATACTATTTTTAGAAAGACCGTTACATTTCCAGGTAAAACTATTTGGCCATATACAAGTTTGGTCATTTTAGAGACAATTCGTTCACATTTTATCAAACTATTTTTTTTAATGAGTTTTTGATTTTTGGCCTATGAACGGAACCACTGTGCACTGACGCCTGCTACACAGTTTGATCATCGATCCACGATCCATGATCAAGATTTTAAAATATTTAAATATTTTGTGATATAGATTGTAATCCATCATATTGAACGTGTGGCATATTTTGTGATTTACAAGTCCGAATCGGTGAAGGCAATAGTGTCAAGTTTTTAAAATCCACTATTTCTAATAAATTGTATTTATTTCTTTATATTTATTTTGATTATATAATTCATGTTTACAGTAGAATCTTTGCCAAAGCTATGCAACTTATTTGCCAAAAGTTATTTGCTCTTTCGAATTTCTGCGATCAAACTATCGCAAAAATTACACCGTAACTGTTTTCCCCATTACGGTGTTTGCCATCAACATTTTTTGTTCCAATATCTTTATTGAACTTTTTTAATCAAATAAAAGGCAAGAACAAGAGCCAAACATGGTTATTTTAGGTTTTCTTCCAACATTTTATAAAAAAAAAAAAAAATGTAAAAAGAAGTAAAAATTATTTCTTGTAAAAACGCAAGTAGCATCGTATAAATATTGACGTAATATATATTGAACGTGTAGCAGTCGCAAAGTGTTGACACGCAATCCATCAATATTCAATATATGTAGATCGCGATCCAAATATCACGATAAACGTTGAACGTGTAGCAGGCGCCATGTGATTAGGCCCTATATGCATAACTTCATTATTTTGTTGGCTGCTATTTGCTGGTTTAATATTTGAATATTAATAATAAGATTTGTTAGACATTCGTAATTAAAAAAATACTCTTAATTATTGTTTTGTTCTTTTTTCTTAGGCGCTTGATGCTCAACATAGAAAAGCTGTCGCGGATATGATACATGAATTAAGTGACCAGGCTCAGTTCATAACTACGACATTTAGACCAGAGTTACTTGAAAACGCTCATAAGTTTTATGGAGTTCGATTTAGAAACAAGGTTAGCCATATTGATTGCGTCACCAAGGAGCAAGCGAAAGATTTTGTAGAGGATGATAATACACATGCATAGATTTTGTAAAAAACCACGTCTTGCAAATAAAATGCTACTTTTAAAGCATAATATATTTTAATATTGTTTGGTAGGAAATGTATTATGTCGTTGTTAAATTATTTTTTCGCTACTGATAACTTATTTCAATGTATGTATAATATTATTTTGCTGACCGGATATATGTACATATGTCCTGCCCAAATTTATGTATACCATGTGTGTATATTATACAAAAGTGAATATTGTTTTTTTACCTTTTTGTTCTTTCAAACTAAACATTTTGCGTGGTTGTGAGTTGTCATGACGAAAAATATGCAAAAAATAGCCCAATATTCAAGGATATCACGACTGTGCAAACCATCATGACTGAAAATACAGTCATACTGAAATGAGGCGAAACTTGCCACTCGATTTGAGAATTTTTAATGAACCTTCGAGTTGCGTAAAACTATTGAAACAAATATTGATGATAATAAATTCCAAATCCAAAATACATTGCAATATATTAACAATAGCAAATATCCTGATAAAATGAGAAACAATGGGCAACGTTATTTGTCTCTTACATTTAGGACGTGTATGCCCAAATGTATAAATATCATATACATATTAAAATGTAATAAATAAACAACAAATCACATTAAAACTATTGTATACTCATATGTAAATGAGAAATGTATTTTGTATATATATATATACTAGTGGCCGGGCCACGCATTGCTGTGGATAAGGTATATTTGATAAATTGAAATTATTTAACTACTTTTAATTTTTTCCGTAGTTTACGATAAATATACCAAAACTGTCTCTTGGTTTTTTTCCGTACCTAGTTCATGTGTTCCGAATTTTATAACATCCAGGATATCCAGATCAAATTATCGCTTGACGAAATGACCGACCGGATAGACGGATGTTTTTATTTGCAATGAGCTAAAACTTGATTACGACCTCAAGTCTGCTGTGTCCGTTGTCTTTCTCTCTGATTATGAAGGCTCAGAGTTTAGGAACGCTCAGAGTTTGACGGCCTAGTGCGAGCTTGTATATTTTTAAAATTTTGTTCTTCAAAGCGAAGGCGCCAAAGGTCAGCTGTAGAGGCTAAGCCGTCAGAAAAAAGTCCAAAAACAAGTGTTGAGTTACCCAAAAAATCATTTGCGGATGTGGCCCGAAACCGCATTCTCTCAACTCTAGCGATATAATTACAATACGGAAGAAAGTTCCATGGGATTGGAGTGATCCCTGATGAACCGCCGCTGTGTAAGTAAATTAGTTGTTGTGCTTTCAATATAACTGTCTTCAAAATATAAATCAACGTTGCTAAACATTTTTATACTCTTGCAACAAAAGTTGATAAGAGAGTATTATAGTTTTGTTCACATAACGATTGTTTGTAAGTCATAAAACTAAACGAGTTAGATATAGCGTTATATATATCAAAATGATCAGGGTGACGAGACGAGTCAAAATCCGACCACTGCCACGCCCACAAAATGGCGAAAGCCGAAAACACAAAAAGTGTCATAACTAAGACATAAATAAAGTTATAAAAGTGAAATTTGGAACAGAGAATCGCACTAGGAAGGGGCATATTTGGATGTAATTTTTTTGGGAAAGTGGGCGTGGCCCCGCCCCCAAATCGGTTATTTGTATATATCTCGCAAACCAATAAAGCTACATAAACCAAACTTTCTGTAGTCAGTTCTCATACGTACCCCACCACACACCATGAAATTAGTTGAAATCGGATAATAACCACGCCGACCTCCCATACAAAGATTAGGTTGAAAATTACTAAAAGTGAGTTAACTCAGTAACGAAAAACGCCAGAAACACTGAATTTCACATAAGAAATGGCAGATGGATGCTGCACTCAGATTTTTTTTACAAAATGGAAAATGGGCGTGGCATCGCCCACTTATGGGCCAAAAACCATATCTGTGGAACTACTCGACCGATATCAATGAAACTTGGTTTGTAATAGTTTCCTTACATCCCAATGATATGTTTAAAAAAGGCCAAATCGCTCCACAACCACGCCTACTTCCTATATACCAGAATTTTGAAGACGATCTGAATCGTTAACTTTACAATATATAAAGTAAGCACTAGTGAAGATGTCGATGCAGTGGCAGCCCCATTCTAAAAATCGCCGAAATCGGACCATAGGTTTTCAAGGCCCTATTAATCGAACATGAGGACCTCGGTGCCTCTAACCTAATATTATGGTTTCCAACTTTCAATGGACTTTATACAATATATATGACGAATATGTGGGTCAAATCGTATATTATATAATATATGTAAATAAAGTTAAATAAATAAATTGCGAGAGTATAAAATGTTTGGTTACACCCGAACTTAGCCCTTCCTTACTTGTTTACTTTATTTTTAATAATAAGCCCGTGCTTGTATGAAATTCAAAATAAATTTTGTAAACAAAAACAAGTTTCAAATTAAAAACGTCAAAAATGTCAATTTCGGATGAATTCGTGTGACATTTTACAATTATTTTGGTATGGCTACAAAAAAGTTAGGCGAATGTGTTCATTCGGCAGTCACAATACGAAGGAGTCGAATTTTCGCCAAAGCGTTCGACTCGCCAAGTACGTTCGCTTCGCCGGTGACAATACCAGCCTATATTTTATTTACAATGAGCTATAACTTAATTACGACCTCAAGTCTGTTGTGTCCGTTGTCTTTCTCTCTGATTATGAAAGCGTTAGGAACGCTCAGAGTTCGACGGCCTTGTGCGAGCTTGTATATTTTTTAAATTTTGTTCTTCAAAGCGAAGGCGCCAAAGGTCAGCTGTAGAGCTAAGCCGTAAGAAAAAAGTCCAAAAACAAGTGTTGAGTTACCCAAAAAATTATTTGCGGATGTGGCCCGAAACCGCATTCCCTCAAATCTATATACTTAGAAAGAGGTTTTAAGGGACTCTCAAGATGGTCGAGATCTAACTCTAACTAATGCGTGTTCTACAAATAAACCTCATTAACCGCGTGGCCGGATAACAGTCTGACTTTGTAGTCATTCAGGAGCCATGGCTGAATGGAGGGTGTTTTTGCGCACTGAGAACACCAGATTACTTATTATGCATGGCAACTGCGAATGTAAGAATAGGTCATCTATAATGGCTAGGAAATCTTGATGTTTTTATGATATATACTTACAATACACTTGGTACTTACATAACTACAGTATACAGTACTTAGATGCGGCTCTAATGGACATAATACACTTTGGGGCAGCACTGACACCAACGATAGAGAGCAACTCGCTCTTTTGTTGACCAATAGAGGTAACATTTATTACTAGAAATAGACATGAAGTATTAGATATAACACTTATGTCGGAAGAACTTATAAATAGGGTATCTCAATAGAGGGTTCTAGAAGAACACTAATTTTCGGAACACCGTTACATTGAATGTATACTGGACGAAGCAATAGACAGGGTTAAGAAATTTAGGAATCATAGGAAAACGAACCAGTGCAAATGTAGGAGCTTCAGGAACCGTCTCAATATAAAAGAAAAGAGGATTAAAATAATATCTTTAATTAATTCACGAAAGCTTATCGACAAGCTTTAGAGGTGGTCTGTTCGTTAACACGCAGTAGGTGAAGGACTGGGCCCCCATGGTAGTCTGCAGAATGCAATTTAATATGAAAAACTAGAAGTAGAAGAACTGCTTGGAATTTTGTTTGCAATGATATAGACACTTAAATGAGATGCTTCCGTTTAAGAAAAATCCTAGCAAAGTCTGCTCATAACATTGGATAACTTCACACTAGTCCGTAAGACTATAGACCAATTAGTCTTTAATAGTTTATTCTAAAAACGCTTGAAATATATATAACAGACAAGATATCTATAGAAAAACTGGCAGGCTAAATATTATTCCAACCGCCTACTATATCAAGAAAGGCTATGACTACGTATTCCTTTATGCCGAGAGATTTTTCAATCTCTACAACGACTGAATTGAGTCCTGTCTCTGTGGATTTTCCTTTAGAATACCGTATCAAGCGCCTTATATGTCAAGAAAGGCTTTGATGGCGTAGGGTTATATATAGCAACACAAAAAGGGAGACCCCACAATTTGCGCCAATTACCGTGGGATAAGCCTCCTCAACATCGCGTATAAGGTTCTGTCGAGCGTATTGTGTGAAAGACTAAAGCCCAACAAACTGATTGGACCTTATCAGTGTGGCTTTAGACCTGGAAAATCAACAACAGACCAGATATTCACCATGCGCCAAATTTTGGAGAAGACCCGTGAAAATAGGATCGACACACACCATCTCTTTGTCGACTTTAAAGCTGCTTTCGACAGCACGAAAAGGAGTTGCCTTTATGCCGCGATGTCTGAATTTGGTATCCCCGCAAAACTAATACGGCTGTGTAAACTGACGTTGAGCAACACCAAAAGCTCCGTCAGGATCGGGAAGGACCTCTCCGAGCCGTTCGATACCAGACGAGGTTTCAGACAAGGTGACTCACTATCGTGCGACTTCTTTAACTTGATGCTGGAAAAAATTATAAGAGCTGCAGAGCTAAATAGAGAAGCTACAATCTTCTACAAGAGTGTACAGCTACTGGCGTACGCCGATGATTTCGATATCATTGGAAACAACACCCGCGCTGTTAGTTCTGCTTTTTCCAGACTGGATAAGGAAGCGAAGAGTATGGGTCTGGTGTGAACGAGGACAAGACGAAATATCTCCTGTCATCAAACAAACAGTCAGCGCATTCGCGTCTTGGCTTCCACGTCACTGTTGACAGTCATAACTTTGAAGTTGTAGATAATTTCGTCTACCTGGGAACCAGCATTAACAGCAATAACAATATCAGCCTGGAAATCCAACGCAGAATCACTCTTGCCAACAGGTGCTACTATGGACTAAGTAGGCAATTGAAAAGTAAAGTCCTCTCTCGACGAACAAAAACCAAACTCTACAAGTCCCTCATCATTCCCGTCCTACTTTACGGTGCAGAAGCGTGGACGATGTCAACATCAGATGAGACGGCACTAGGAGTTTTCAAGAGAAAGGTTTTGCGGAATTTATGGTCCCTTAAACATTGGCAACGGCGAATACCGCTGACGATGGAACGATGAGCTGTATATGTTATTCGACGACATAGACATAGTCCAGCGAATAAAAAAACAGCGGCTACGCTGGCGAATGGATGAAAGTGCTCCAGCTCTGAAAGTATTCGATGCAGTACCCGCTGGTGGAAGCCGAGGAAGAGGGAGACCTCCCCTCCGATGGAAGGACCAGGTGGAGAGGGACCTGGCTTCGCTTGGTATAACCAATTGGCGCCAAACTGCCAGAAGGAGGGATACGTGGCGCGCTGTTTTGGACTCGGCTAATGTAACTCGAAAATTTAACATGTTACACTTTTGTTCATTCATATTTATACGCCAGTTGGCTAGCCATTCTTCGACAGAACTTAAGTGCTCCGCCAATATTCTTGATGCTATAATGGGGCATTTGTTACGGCTCACTATAGCTGTGTCATCAGCAAAAGTTGATTTCAAAACATTGTATATAGTTGGGCCTAAAACACTGTCCTGTGGTACTCCAGCTCTTATCTGTCGTTTATCAGATTAGAAGTCTCCTACTTTCACCATTAATTGTATATTTTTTAAATAGGAGTCCAGTATTTTATACAATTCTAAAGGTAGAATATTTTTAATCTTCTATAAAAGTCCTTAATGCCACACCTTATCAAACGCTTGAGCCACATCTAGAAATATAGCTGAACAGTACTCTCTGTGCTCAAATGCTTTTCTTATTCCGTTAGTTATTCTATTTACTTTCTCTATCGTGATATGTTTTGCACGAAACACGAATTGATGCGTTGGTATTACATTATTTTCGTGGATGAAAGGAGGCATCTTTGATAGTAACACCTTTTAAATTTTTTTTGAAACACAGAAGAAGACTGATTGGTCTGTATGAAGACGGTTGTGTTAGTTCCTTCCCAGGTTTTTCTATCAGGATAATCTGCGACTTTTTCCATGAAATTGGATAGTATCCAAAACTAAGAATTGAATTGAAGAACAAAGAGCACATCTACAGCAATATTTGGTAACTCAATTAGCATTTTTAGGGTGAAATATTCTTGTCCTGGCGACTTTTTGAAATTAAGTTATTTTATGATGCTCATAATTTTAGAAGGTGGAGTCTTAAAGGACTCGAGCGACTCATTCGATGTGTTAGGTAAGTTTGTTAACTTAATGTTGTTCTTTGGGCAATTAGATTGAAATACCTTTTCTAGGTGATTTGCAAAACAATTAGCCTTTCCTCGTCACTTCGGGCCCAATTCCCACACAAGTCTCGGATAGGCATGTTGGAGTCGGCTGGTGGCTTCATGGACTTTTGGCCCTTCCATAGTGAATTTGGCTTGCTTGAGATAACTTCTTTATATATATATATTTTTGATTTCTTCCTCGCATTTAAGCGGTTTTTTAATTTAGCAGATTACAATTGCTTTTCTATATCTTTGTTAGTGATTTTTCTGAGACCGAGTGGCTTATAGTTTTTGTTTGGTGTTGCTAAGACAATAATATTAATGTGGCTACTCACGTATTTTTTATATTTTAACCACTTCTTTTTATAGGACGTTAGACCCACTTTTGGATCAACGAATATGGGTTGTTCACATAGCTTTATTAGTACAGGAGAGTGATCAGAAGATAGGTCAGTACATGTATCAACTGTTATGTGCGATTTATCTATATTTTTGATTACAGCAAAATCAATTACATCATTTACGATCACTATGCCAATTTGTCGGCTTACCAGGAGATATTATGTCAAGGTTATTGTGCCTATTTATAATAGTGTGAAACAGCTGTCGTCCTTTCGGATTAATTAGTCGTGAGCCCCAATACATATGTTATGCATTATAATCTCCACCTGCTAGAAATCTATGGCCCAGCGTTCCAAAAAAGTCTTCGAATTCGCTATCCGTAATTTTGAAACGAGGTGAACAGTATATAGCCGTCAGGTTTAAGTCCCCGCAACGATTTTTTATAGATATTGTTGTAGATTGTAACTGCGCTGTAGCACGAGATTCTGCGTGATTATGGGTGGTGGTTTAGTCGTTTTCTAACTAACACTGCAGTTCCACCATGTGCCTTTCCATCTGGGTGATTTGTAACATAGAGTCTAAATCCCGGTATAAAGAAGTTATTTTTATTCGTAAGATGAGTTTCTGACTATAGTATTACATCTATATTATTTTCATTCTATATTATTTTCATCCAGAAATCTAATAAGTTCCAATTTATGTTGGTTAACACCGTTAGCATTCCATATACATACAGTCATGTGAAAAATAATAGGGACACATGACACGTGTCCCTATTATTTCGCACACTCAAAAACGATCTTACTTCACAAAATGATCAACATTTTTTCTTTGATAACGGTTCTTTACTTCACTGACATCCCAGCAAACAATTGCATGTTAAATTTTTTATATTTTTTTTATATTATTTTTAATTTTAGTTATTACCTATTTTCAAGCAAGTGTCCCTATTATTTTTCATCTGACTGTATGTTAAGTTCGCTCATTTTTTACTTAAAAAAGATTGCAACCTTTGGTTTTGTGCTTTGATTACCTCTAGAATAATATTTTGCATTGTAGACATAAATTGAGTCACACATTGGATAAGGTTTAAACTCATTGTTTCCAAAGTGTATTCAACAAAGTGAACTAAATATATGACATTTAATTTTTTTTACCCGAATTTGACATGTTGCCATTGATTTAACCCTTACATTTATTCAAAAATTCAAATTTTGAAATTTAAAAGTAAACAAATTTCAAACCAAAAAACATATTTTTTAAATGAGTAAAAGAAAATGCCGAATACTTTCTGCTTATGCAAAACAACTCATGGAAGCAATTTACTAATGTTTTGTGCTCCAACTGACAAATTGCAAACAATTTTATCAATATAAATTATATTGTTCAAGATAAAAAAGACGGGTTAATGTAAACATATACATGAATTGTTTACTATTTTATTGTCAAAAACGGTTATGTCAAATACTTAGTTCACTTTGTTGAATACACTTTGATTGTTTCAATGCTTCCATTTGGTTGGTTTTGGGGCAATTGCATTTGTGCAGTGTTGCCTTTCACCATGTTTGCACAGCTCCCTTGTGTAGCATTATTTTTAAGAATACCTTGTTTTGAAGTATGTACAGGGGTTTCAATAACTTCGTTAGATGGAATATTTATCATTTGATTACGGCGTGTTTGAATTCCAACAGACAATTTCGTTTTTAAATATTTGTATACAGCGCAGCCCCTATAGTTTGCAGTGTGGTTTCCACCACAATTACTACATTTTTTATTTAAACCCACTTTTTTAAGAGTACATTTTGAAGTAGGATGTAGATCACCGCACACCACACAGACACTGCGTAGGGTACAATATGCTTTCGTGTGACCGCACTCGTGGCAGTGGGTGCATTGTATTGGACCATTGGTTCCTCGACGGTAATTCTGGAGCAGATATTTTAAATTATAGATTGCGTATGTTTCATTATACTCTCGCAACAAATGTTGCTAAAGAGAGTATTATAGTTTTGTTCACATAACGGTTGTTTGTAACACCCAAACCTAAACGAGTTAGATATAGGGTTATATATACCAAAGTGATCAGGGTGAAGAGTGGAGTTCAAATCCGAATGTCTGTCTGTCCGTCCGTCCGTCTGTGCAAGCTGTAACTTGAGTAAAAATTAAGATATCTTGATGAAACTTGGCATACTCATTTCTTGGCACCATAGGAAGGGTGCTTTCGAAAATGAGCAAAATGAGCCCACAAAATGGCGAAAACCGAAAACACATAAAGTGCCATAACTAAGCCATAAATTAAGTTATGGAATTTAAGTTATTAATTTCGTATGAAGGATCGCACTATGAAGAGGCATATTTGGATGTAAGTTTTTTGGGGAAGTGGGCGTGGCCCCGCCCTCTACTAAGTTTTTTGTACATATCTCGCAAACCAATAGAGCTATATAAACCAAACTTTCTGCAGTCGTTTTTTTTAGCCACTTCCTAATACAGTTCAAAAATGAAAGAAATCGGATCATAACCACGCCCACCTCCCATACAAAAGTTAGGTTGAAAATTACTAAAAGTGGGTTAACTCACTAACGAAAAACGTCAGAAACACTAAATTTCACGTAAGAACTGGCAGATGGGAGCTGCACTCGGATTTTTTCACAAAATGGAAAATGGGCGTGGCGTCGCCCACTTATGGGTCAAAAACCATATCTCAGGAACTGCTCGACCGATTTCAATGAAACTTGGTTTGTAATAGTATCCTTACATCCCAATGATATGTTGTGAAAATAGGCCAAATCGCTTCACAACCACGCCTACTTCCTATATACCAGATCTTTGAAGACAATCTGAATCGTTTACTTTACAATATATAAAGTAAGTACTAGTAAAGATATCGGTGCAGAACTTGGCACAATTACTATGTTAATAGTGTGGCAGCCACATTATAAAAATCGCCGAAATCGGACCATATGTTTTTAAGGCCCCATATATCGAACACGAGGACCTCGGTACTTCTAACCTAATATTATGGTTTCCAACTTTCAATGGACTTTATACAATATATATGACGAATATGTGGGTCAAATTGTGTATTATATAATATAAATAAAGTTAAATAAATAAATGGCGAGAGTATAAAATGTTCGGTTACACCCGAACTTAGCCCTTCTTTACTTGTTTTTCTTTAGTTGCTTATTATTTGGAACCAATTCTATTTTGAACACTGCTTGTGGGAGTTTGTTTCTGTTAAATATATTTACTACTGATTGAATACTAAAACCACCTTCCAGTGCTTCTTTAACATTGTAAGAGTCTACCGAAGACTCTATACTATATATGACTACCACTAGGCCTTTAGAGCTCTTCAGTTGGTAAGAGTAGTAATTCTTATTAATATTTGATAAGTATCTTACGACATCCATGAAACTGTTTTCAGTGTACGTTTGAATTTTTGTTTCATCTATGTTACCTTTTTTTAAGGGCACTATGTGGAAATTGTTTGTGCCTATTAAATTACTTAATTTGGAAACTAGCGCATTTGAGCTACGCTTACGCAAATAGATTGGAGGAGGTTTGGCATTCACTGCTGCTGTGGTACCATTTGCATTATCGTTAGGTTCTTTGCTGAGTAAGGCAAATCTGTTGCCATTTAAAATTTCTGGCTTTTTACCATTTGGCGTACCTGGTTGAAATTTTTTGGTATTGACCGCTGATTTAATTGGGCTTAATTTCCTGTTTACGTTGATATATCGGTCAATACCAGTCTGTATAGATCCTTCTGTTTTGTTTTTCTTCGCTGACCGGGTGTTTTCTGGTACGTACCTGCATACTTGTTGCTGTCAGCGCATTTGTTGTTGCCCGATTGCTGTTCAATGCTGCTTCTGCTGACTACGTCCTTTGCTTTTTTATTGCCAGGAGTTGATTTTGTAGGCTCGGCAAAGCTGAAGTAGGCATTTAAGGAATGCAAACGGCTTTGCTGGTGAGGCTGCGCAGCACTCAATTTTGTCTACTTTAACTTATTTTGTTTTTTTTAATCTTTTTGTTTTGTGCGCTATTTGTTTATGTTTATTATTAACAATTTTTATTTTTTATTTTATTGTGTGTTTTCAAACATAATAAATTTTATTGACTTTTCGTTTGTTTACTTTTTGAAAAGATCAGAATTTCCGGAGCTAATAAAAAAACACGTCCGTACACCTTGAACGCCTCTATTGAAAAACTTTGTGAACACTTTCGATCTTTAAAACCGATTCCGTGATGTCAGCAATAGGGGAAGTTTGAAATCTTGTGCAATAGCTTATAAAAGTATCACTTTCAGTGATGAATCTTGATATTAAATGCTCTTTCTTGTTATACTCTCGCAACAAATGTTGCTAAAGAGACTATTATAGTTTTGTTCACATAACGGTTGTTTGTAACACCCAAAACTAAACGAGTTAGATATAGGATTATATATACCAAAGGGATCAGGGTGAAGAGTGGAGTTCAAATCCGAATGTCTGTCTGTCCGTCCGTCCGTCCGTCCGTCTGTGCAAGCTGTAACTTGAGTAAAAATTAAGATATCTTGACGAAACTTGGCAAACTTATTTCTTGGCACCATAGGAAGGTTGCTTTCGAAAATGAGCAAAATCGGATCACTGCCACGCCCACAAAATGGCGAAAACCGAAAACACATAAAGTGCCATAACTAAGCCATAAATAAAGCTATGGAAATAAAATTTGGTATGAAGGATCGTACTATTAAGGGGCGTATTTGGATGTAATTTTTTTGGGGAATGGGCGTGGCCCCGCCCCCTACTAAGTTTTTTGTATATATCTCGCACACCAATAGAGCTATATAAACCAAACTTTCTGCAGTCGTTTTTTTAGCCACTTCCTAATACAGTCCAAAAATGAAAGAAATCGGATCATACCCACGCCCACCTCCCATACAAAAGTTAGGTTGAAAATTACTAAAAGTGCATTAACTCACTAACGAAAAACGTCAGAAACACTAAATTTCACATAAAAAATGGCAGATGGAAGCTGTACTCAGATTTTTTTACAAAATGGAAAATGGGCGTGGCATCGCCCACTAATGGGTCAAAAACCATATCTCAGGAACTACTCCGATTTCAATGAAACTTGGTTTGTAATAGTTTCTTTACATCCCAATGATATGTTGCAAAAAATAGGCCAAATCGCTTCACAACCACGCCTACTCCCTATATACCAGAACTTTGAAGACGATCTGAAGTTTACTTTACAATATATAAAGTAAGCACTAGTAAAGATATCGATGCAGAAATACTACGTTTATAATGTGGCAGCCCCATTCTAAAAATCACCGAAATCGGACCATAGGTTGTCAAGGCCCCATATATCGAACATGAGGACCTCGGTACTTCTAACCTAATATATATGACGAATATGTGGGTCAAATTGTGTATAATATAATATAAATAAAGTTAAATAAATAAATTGCGAGAGTATAAAATGTTCGGTTACACCCGAACTTAGCCCTTCCTTACTTGTTTTATACTCTGCTTTGAGCGTGTAGCTTCTGCAGGTGTGCCTTGATTATCGTCATCAGCCATTTTTGAAATTTTTTGAAATGGGCTTGATTTAGATTTTTTTGACTCTGTGTTCATTTAGAATATGAAAATTTGAAAATAAGATATATTATATTTCAGTGTCAACTTATAAAAGCAATTACTGGTTTTACGCCTTATTCGTTATATGCACGTAAATTTGCAGTTATGTGCGAATAAGTAGGTAGATGAATGTGCTTGGATGTTATGTCAAATATGTATGCATATATACTTTGTAACTAGCTTGTTACAACAATATATATAAATGTGTTTGCAGGAATTAAGCGAGTATGTATATATGTATGTTTGTACGTTTGTGTGCCTTTGATTTATTTCCTTTTTTGTGAATTTTATCATTTACCTTTGCTCTCTTTTGATGCAATCCAGCTTGTGTTTTAAGAAACATAAGGGGTATTGCGCGAGAAATTTGCAAGTAAATACTTGATTTTTTTTATGTGTGTGTGTTTTTACACGAAGTTGAGTAAATCTATATATTTTGAAATTGAGTATATAAAACTGCTTAATTTTACTTAATATCGGTACTTGAATTTAACCGTATATTTGAACTTTTTTTTACTGTTAAACGGATTTCAAATTACTGGTTTTATGTGATATAAAACCGTATAATAAAGCATACATATATATACATGAAAATTTAAGACCACAAGTGAAATGGATACACTCCTTTGAATTTCCTCAGGGGTTTTGAAGTCCGTGTGGGTGTTTGCTTGGGATGTGACGAAGTTGCTGCAAAGAGTCGAAATAAAGAGCAAGCATTGGGATAAAGTTTTACACATAAAACTAGCAGATCCCAACTGCAACACTCCCATCACAAATAGATATTCTATTAGGCAGCGACCTTATACCGCAATACTAGAAGGTGTTGAAAAAATCTCAAAACTCCTTCTAGCTGAAAACATAATATTCGTTGGATACTGAGTGGGATAATTGCGTAAACAGTTTCCACCATGACAACTCAAGTTGAAGAAATTTCATATGAATGCCTTAATTCATAATTAAGGAAATTTTGGGAGTTGAAAAAACCTACTAAAAAAGGGCGAAGTCAAAGCAGAATATGATGGCGTCTTAGCCTTCATACCTTCATTTATATCATATGGAGGAAGTAAGCCCATGTGAAAAAATAATTAACGTCAAATAATATTCATTTTACATGACACATCATTCAGTAGTGAAGCCGGATAAAAATACAACAAAAGTAAGAGTTGTCTTCAATGCATCAAGATCCACTAGTTCGGGGAATTCCCTAAATGACATTTTATTTACGGGACCGACACTGCAAACGGACTTAATGCTCCCCATCTTAATTGGTGTTTATTCAGATACGTATTATGGGGACGTTGAAAAAATGTATCGACAAGTATTCGTACATGAAAAAAATCAAGGTTTTCAACGAATTATTTTCCGAAAATTTCCCAATAGTCCACTAGACGACCTTAAACTAAAAAAGTTACCTTTGGCGTCAACTGTGCTCCATATCTGGCCTTTCCTACACTCCACGGACTGGCAGAAAACACAATGCCCAAATTTCCTCTGGCAACCGATGTATTAAAACTCCCAACCGATGTATTAAAAACTCACGCGTATGTTGACGATATTCTGTCTGGAAAATCGCGGCAAATCACCCAAATATCATAAAAAATATACCAATAAATATCCTCTATTTCAACTTTTATCCTCTGTGGTAAAACTTTTTGACCCCGCAGGATGACTTTCGCCAATTATCATACAAGCGAAAATCCTGATACAAGAATTATGGCTAGGCGGAACCGACTTGGACGAACAAGTGAAACCTCTTGCTAACAATCTCAATGACATCTTGACAAACCAAATTTCACGGTGGGTAAACTACTCACCCGAATATAAAGTCGAACTACACGGCTTCTGCGACGCCTCTGAAAAGGCATATTGTGCCGCCATCTACATATGTGAGCACACAAAACGTTACCGCAACCACAAGCCACTTACTAGTATCCAAAGCAAAGGTGGCTCCTTTAAAGACGTTAAGTCTACCACGACTGCTACTAGCGAAATTAATATCCATGGTACAGACCTATTTCAACTTGGCGACTGGTTGGATTCCGAAAATGTTTTTTCCTGGTTGGAAAAACTACCACATGCGTGGAAAACATATATTTCTAACCGCTCTTCTCAAATACATGGCCTAGTGGGAACAGCCACATGTCGACACGGAGCCAGTGCTGATATCCTGCTGATCTGGGTACAAGAGGGTGTACCTCGCTTCGTATTGCCCCCAATGGTGAACGGAATGGGTAAAGGATGGCAAATGCCAGAAAAGGCTCCAAAGCTTGGAGATTGTGTCTCAATCAATGACGATTGCCTCCCCCTACTAAATAGCGCATTGGTTGCATATAGAAGCTCGTTAAACTATGCTTTTTGCCAACAGCCGATAAAACCGTGCATAAACCGTTAATAATAAACTGATAAAAAAGCGCAAAATAAACCACAAATAATAACTTAAAGATGGATGTCGATGGGGCAACTGCACCAATGCCAACCATGCGTTCCGCTGGCCATGTGCCACACCCTGAGACTGTCCCAACCGAAGTGCTCCGAAAAATCACGGCAGCAACGCCGTCAATCGCTGCACGGCGTGCAACCCGAGCAACTCCGACGTCGCCACTGAATGAGCCACCCCGTCTCCGATGTCCACTTTGTTGTCGCTCTCACAGGTTGCCACACTGCGGCAAATTTAAAGGGATGCAATCTCAACAACGTCTGCAGGTCGTCCAGGCCCATCGCCATTGCCTGATTTGAATTGCGCCTACCCACACCACTCAGTGTACGTCCAGCTATCTGTGCCAAATGTGTATGCTGCTGCACGACTCGCACCTGCACGGCAACATCAGCCCCCAAACCTGGCGACCCCCTGCTCAACACAACCGCGGGGGTAGAAGACGTCCTAAACGACAGGAACAACGAAGGCCGATAACTTCTCCGGAGGATTCGTGGCAACATTACGACGGCACCGGACTAGGCCACAATCCCTTCGTCCAACCGGCCTCAGCAACATGGTAGCCACCCTGCAATAACTCCAGGCTAAGAATTTGCCTAGGGGAACTGGGATGGCTAAATGAGCCTCAATTCCCTACGCTCAATCAACATACTTTACATAAATATCACACTAGCACTCAATCCCGGAAAACTAATAGCACCCTGGACACACACCATTCCCAACATTCAACATACGCATCACTAACACGTTACATTCACCACACTCACCACCACCTACAATCCATACCATACATCACTCAAGAGAGAGTTACACATTCACACTGTATACCGACACACACATACATATAACATGTAATTTTTTTTTAAGTGGGCGTGACCCCGCCCCCAAATAGGTTTTTTGTATATAACTCGCAAACCAATAAAGCTATATAAACCAAACTTTCTGCAGCCGTTTCTTTTAGCCACATCCTTAAACTGTCTATACAGTCCAAAAATGAAAGAAATTGGATAATAACCACGACCACCTCCCATACAAAAGTTAGGTTGAAAATTACTTAAAGTGAGTTAACTCAGTAACGAAAAACGTCAGAAACACTAAATTTTAGAGAAGAAATAGCAGAAGGAAGCTGCACTCAGATTTTTTTACAATATGGAAAATGGGCGTGGCATCGCCCACTAATGGGTCAAAAACCATATCTCAAGAACTACCCTGATGACACGGGTGGAAAATGGGCGAAATCGGGTACAACCACGCCTAGTTCCCATATAACTTTTTAATTCTTCTGATTCCTTCACTTTATAATATTAACATTAGGAACCAATAAAGACAGCGGAATAAAACATTATGCAAATACTATATTTAAGCTGTGACATCACTTGTGGAAAAAATGTCAAAATCGGACCATGACTTTTCAAGGCCCCTGATATCGAACATGAAGAACTCAGAGCCTAAGGGTAATTTTTCACCGAAAATATATGTAGGTAAATCTCTCAGATATTTTAATGTAATGCATTATTCATTCCCCCTGAATTTTTGAAGTGAAAACTTCTTATGGCACGTTAGGCACTTTTGTGGGTGAGCATTTTCAGCCGTTTTCGCAACAGATTTTTTTATACAGATATACACCAGATTGAGTACTAATGAAATTAGTGCACTAACTCATGAGCCAAACGAATTAGTGCAAATGAGTACTAATACTAATATCAAAAATTACTAAGACTCATTTCCATGAAACCAAAAAAACTCATAGTATTTCTACACTTATATGTGCCGTCAATTTATGACTCAAACGAGTGTATAGTAACAATTTCATTTTACTCAATTATTCATTGGTCAAGATGAAAATAAACATGAATGAGTTCAGTACACTGATCGGAACGAGTGGAATTGTGACTTCGTAGCTGAGCACGAACGTTAAGATACCCAGTGAGAATTTTGTCACATTAAATTTTTCATTATTTCATTGAATATGCACTTTCGTGCGTCTTTATTCATTTTCAATATATTAATATTAAAAGAAATATATTAGAACCTAAAAGTATTAACTTTACTGTCATTAAATAACTTAAAACATTAAATGTAATACACAATATCAACGAACAAAACACATCGTTAGTCAATTCCCCCAGGCCACATTTGCCTAGCGGCGGTACAGGCTGTGTGCTGTGCGTAAATGTGTTTTAGTGGATATTAGTGTTTGATGAGTTTTGTCTTATATGCACTAATACTATTTTTTACGTTACTCAACCAATGACTCAAAAAATGGAATAATTGCAGTTATCTGATATACACCGCGTGTATTCTTATAATATACTATGTATACTATACGCAGTCTTTGCCTGGGAATATTAAATGGAAAAATAATTTATTTAAATATTTCATTTGACATTTATTGATTGAATTTCTACAAAAAAATGGTTATATTAAATGGAAAATTAATTTATTTAAATATTTCATTTGACATTTATTGATTGAATTTCTAAAAAAAATGGTTATCTATTTTTTCATTCAATTGTCAAAGCTTACGACGACATGTACATGACCTATCAGTTGATGCTGTTGTTGAGAAAATGAGTATGTTAATATTATCAGAAACTCATGTGAGTAACGAAGAAACCATTGACATTCCAAATTTCATCCTTATAGCAAGAGACAATCGTCCAGCAGGTGGGGTGGCTATTTATCATCGGTCCGATGATACTATGGCCAAATTTTCTACAGATCATATGGAAGTGCATGCGAGATATACCAGTATTAAATACTTACTTTGCCTGCCCACGAGTTTTTTCTGCTTTAAATAATAGTTCGACAGACCTTTGCTTTTTTCTTTAAAAGTAAGTTAATTTTTAATTCGATTAGTTTCTGATTTATGCGTTGTTTATATACTTTGAATTTTGGTTTACATTTCACTTTAATTTATAATTTCACTTTAATCCACTTTTCTAATTCGGTACGATTTTTAAATTTATTTAAACGATGATTGTTCTCGGGGGGAACTCGGCGGGATACTCTGGGCACGTTGATCGATGCTGCGACGGGACGGAAATCTCGATGAAAAAAAGGGGCGTTTTCTTCGCGTGAGGATCCTTTTATGGCTTGTTGCGTGGTGAATATGCGTGGGTGGTGTGATGTGTTTGATGATTGTATTGTGGATTTAGTTGGTGGATGGTATGGTGAGTATGGTAGAATAGACTGTAGGGATGCCACATGATCACTTATTCTAACTCATGTGAACATCCCGGCCCCCTAGGCGAATTAATTGCCTAGAAGACGTTGCAACTGTTTTAATGTGTCGACGACGGCGCTCAATCCCGTTGAGCGTCTATGTCGCCGATGACGAAGAGGTCCATATGACATCGGAAGTGGCCGAGAACGTGATGAGTAGATTTGCTTATTACGATGAACTGGAACTCTTCGCCGCTGGGCAAATTCGTTCTTTGGTCTGCGCCTAATGCTCGAGGGAATCGAAGGTGTGTTAGCTCGTCTAGGGAAGCGATGGAATAGTGTATGATGTGGCCTTTGGCAGTACTGACATGAGCCGTCGATGAGACACTCGATAGTGGCGTGAGTGTCTTCCAGGCAATTCATGCAATGCCCGTGTGCTCTGGCAATCTGCTGCCGTTGCGTGGGCTTCATGCTCTTAAAGATTGAGCATCTCTTCAATGCGTGGGCTCGATGGTACAAACTGCATCGGGAAGGTCCCAAATCGATAACTGGCTGCTCTTCATTGGTATCCACTGCTACTGTGGCTGACGACATTACGGATGTGCTGGTATGAATGGGTTGGCTGGACGTCCTCGTTCCTCTTTGAATTCTTGGAGCGGCCATGGGTGGAGCTGATATCCTTGGGGCGTTAACAGCGGACTTCACTAGTTTTGGAGTATTAGCGATATCTTCTCCGTCCATTTCTATGGGAATAAGGATATATGTTAAAGACGTGGTTTCGTTCTTAATTTTGGTTATGATATTTGTTTGTAGTTATTAGTATATCATACATAGTCCTATTTACATATTTTCATTCAGTTCTATTTGCATTTAATTTCGTCGGTTTATTTGCGATTACGGTTTTGAGTTACACGAGTATATTAGCTTTTGAGTTTATTTATGCGCTTGATGTCGCGGTTGTGGTGTTATCGGTTCTTCAGTGTTAGGAAGAAAACACAATTTAACGAGTGGTCGCGTTAATATGCCGGTTTGCGTTCTTACATCGACTACTCTTATGTGACCATCTGATCCTCGATGAACCTTTTCTCTTTATTCTTTCCCATCGAATTATTAAAGAGAGTGAGTCTCCTTCTGTCTCAGGTATGGCGAGAAGAGGAGCTCCTCTTAAGAAATGACCTGGTTTGAGGGCTGTGAAATCGGAGGGATCTTGCGAGAGGGGTGATATGGGCCTTGAGTTTAGTACGGCTTCTATTCGAGCGAGTAGTGTGGTAAACTCCTCGTAATTGAATTTATGATTACCTGCCGTTTTCTTCAAATGGGACTTAAAGCTTTTCACTGCTGATTCCCAGAGTCCGCCCATGTGTGGAGAACATGGGGGTATAAATTGCCAATCGATCCCTTGGGGTGTATATTTATTGATAATCTCAGGGGAGACTTCTTTCAAGAAGTTTATAAACTCCTTCTCTGTGGCTCTTTGAGCTCCGACAAAGTTTTTTCCATTGTCGCTCATTATCTTTAAAGGAAATCCGCGTCGTCCGACAAAGCATGCAAATGCTGCAAGAAAAGCCGCAGTAGTCAGATCTGAACATAGCTCGAGGTGTACTGCCTTTGTCGTAAAGCATACAAAAACAGCCACATACCCTTTTCTGAAAGAGGGCGACCTTAACATTGAGGCCTTTATCTGGAAAGGTCCAGCAAAATCAACCCCAGTGATGGTAAAGGGTAGAGCATAATTGCAACGTTCGGGTGGTAAGGCTGCCATTATCTGAGTACGCATCTTGTGTTTGTACATAGTACACTGTTTACACGTGAAGATCGTTCTTTTTATTTGTGGCTTTAATCGCGGTATATAATATTCTTGTCGGACCATTTGTTGCATCAAGCGATGCTCACCGTGCATTGTAAGTTGGTGGAGATATATTAGGAATAGATAAGTAAAACGGGATTTCTCTGGAATAATGATGGGGTATCGTTCGTTGTAACTAAGGCTGGAGTTCGCTAGTCTTCCATTTGCCCTGATTAATCCCTTAGCGTCCAAGAATGGGTTTAAGACGAGAAGAGAGCTTCCCTTTTCGAGAGGTTGTCTATCGAGCAACTTAGATTTAGAAGTCGGAATGCGTTAGTTGCACGCAAGGGTCATTTGGTACTCCTTTTATTTTTTGTTTAAGTCTTTGGGTAAATTTGTGCATATAAGCGACTACCCTTAGTGCTCTAGGAAATGATGAAAATCGGTGGAGAATATCATCCTCTTCGGGAGTGATATAAAAATTTTCAATTCTCCGACTTTCTGGCGGTATTATATTCCGAGCAGGAGACTTTGGCCAGAATTCTTGTGATTCTGTTAGCCGTGTAGGACCGTTCCACCAGAGTGTAGTGCTGGTGAGGTGAAGTGGTTTACAACCTCTTGTCCCTAGATCCGCTGGGTTATCTGCACTTGCAACATGTTGCCATTTGGCTGGGCCAACTAAATCTAAGATTTGTGATATGCGATTAGATACATAGGTCTTCCATGTATATGGTGGTTTTTCTTACCATGCTAAAACTATCTCTGAGTCTGACCAAAGATACATTTTGTGATTGTTTAATTTTAGATGGGTTTGAATTATTGAAATTAATTTTGCTAACAGAAGAGCACCATTCAGTTCGAGCCGTGGCAGGCTTAGTGTCTTCAAAGGTGCAACTTTGGCTTTGGCTACCAAGAGATGTGAAGATATTTTGCTATCGTACTGAGTTCGTACGTAGACCGTTGCGCAATATGCCTTTTCAGAGGCGTCACAGAAACCGTGTAATTCTACATTCATGTCAGGCGTGAAGTTAACCCATCGAGGGATTCGAATTTCTGATATGGTGTGTAGGTTGTTAGCAAATTGAACCCATTTAGTTAAACGTACAGGTTTTACCTGTTCATCCCATTCAGTGCCATCTTGCCACAATTCTTGAATGAGCATTTTTGCTTGAATCATTATTGGCGAAAGCCATCCTGCGGGGTCGAAAAGTTTTGCCACCGAGGAAAGTATTTGTCGTTTTGTAATGGCGGACATTGCAGATATTGACTCAATTGTATATGAGAATTGATCTGTTATCGCATTCCATTGAATCCCTAGAGTTTTGGTTGTGCTAGCCTTTTCAAATTTAAGAAAGTCTGTATCTAATAAGTCTTCCTCTTTTATACCTTTTATTATTTCGGGGTGATTTGATGTGATTTTCTTTAAAGGAAAACCTGCTGATTTCAGTGCTTCTATCACTTGCGATAGTGATTCGCATGCTAATGGAATACTGTGGCTACCCGAAAGTATATCGTCTACGTATGTTTGTGTTTGCAACACAGAAGATGCTAAAGGCAAGTTTTGTTTACATGTTTTTGCAACTTCATGTAACGTTCTAATGGCCAAATATGGTGCGCAATTTATGCCAAAGGTCACTGTTTTGAGTTTGTAGTCGTTAATTGGGCTATTGTTTGATTTGCGGAAGACTATACGTTGAAAATCTTGGTCATCTTTGTGTACTAGAATTTGCCTATACATTTTTTCTACATCTCCATTGAAAACGTATTTAAACATGCGCCAATTTAGAATTAGCAACATGAGATCAGGTTGTAACGTTGGCCCTGTGTATAGTACATCATTAAGTGATTTGCCTGAGCTAGTACTCTTCGAGGCATTGAAAACTACTCGTACTTTTGTTGTAATTTTATCTGGTCTAATTACCCCGTGATGTGGCAGATAAAAAGATAGATATCTACCTTTAGATACTTTTTCATATGGCACAGTCTCTTCCATATGATTGAGATCGAGATATTCGTCCATCACGTTGTCATATGCTGATTTAAGCTCGCTTTTCTTTATCAGGCTTTTTTCCAGGCTTAGAAATTGCTGGACTGCTGATATTCTAGAGTGGCCTAGAGCTGTGGTTTCTGGAAAAGTTGGTTTGAATGGTAGTCGCACAACATAACGACCATGTTCGTTTCTTGTTGTTGTGGACTTGTAGTAGGCTTCGCATGCCTGGTCTTCTTCTGAAGGTTGAATAGTCTGAGGTAATTCTTTTACTTCCCAGAATTTTTTAAGTTCATTATTTAAATACTCGTTTGAGATATTTTCCACTTGAGTGGTGAAAGAATTGATTTTTTCAGTGACTTGGCCACTTATAATCCATCCAAAGATTGTATTTTGGGCTAACAATTTATTGGAGATTTTCTCAATACCTTCAAGAATTATTTGAGGTATTAAGTCACTGCCTAATAATATGTCGATTTGGGATGGGGTATGACAGTTGGGATCTGCTAACTTGAGATGTGAGCATTTTTCCCAGTGTTTTTTATTAACTTCATAACTTGGAAGCAAATTTGTAAGTTGCGGTAGAACGATGGCTTGCGCATCTATTCTAATATCCGCACTTGGAGATACTATGGTGATTGGGCATATTTTGTTGGAATTTTGAATAATTCTTCCACCCATTCCCGAGATTTGAAAGTTGGAATGTTTTATTGGCAGTTTGAGCCGATTTTGAGCCTTTGAAGATATAAAGGATCTTTGAGAGCCTTGATCTATTAGTGCTCTTAGTTTGAATAAATCACCCTTATGTTCAATGGTGATGACCGCAGTGGGTAAAAGAATTTTGCTTTCATTTTCTGAATGAAGCGCTTGGATGTTTGCTGCTTTAGAGCAACTTGGTTGTTCTTCCCTTTTTTCGGGATTTGATGTTTCTGGATTACTACATGAAGTTGTAGCGACTAACCCCGTGGTTTTTTGAAATTGATTTTGCTTCATATTTTGAAAATTGTTAATATGAAGCAATGAGTGATGTCTTCGTTGGCAATATACACAATTGAATTTGCTTTCACAGTCTTTTGTCATATGATAGTTTGACAGACAGTTTTTGCAAAGTTTGTATTGCCGAACAAGATTGTTTCTATCTGAAGTGGGTAATTTTTTGAATCTCTCGCAAGATCTTAACTTATGACCTCCTTTACAGAGTTCACACAACGATTGCCGTTGGTTATTTTGATTTGACACGAAGGAATGACTTTTATTAACGTGTCTGTTGTATTGAATAATTATATATATATATAAATATATATATATATATATATTTTTTTTTCGAAAGGTGTTTGTTGAGAAATTTTAATTTGTCTCATTGTTCAAAGGAATTTTATTATTGATATATTAAATATTATTATTATGTTTTTGTATAATCGCCACTAGAACGAATAAACCGATTTTATGTATTTTTAAATTCAATTTCAGTTTCTTTTTTCTTTTTTTTTTTATAACATTAACGCTGAATGTTGTATATTTTGTTTGAATAAGTGTACGCTTTGTAGCGGGCTGAAGAGATTTTGCAACGAAAATTTAAATAAATGATAACATGTATATACATATGTATTTGTTAACCTGTATAATTAATTAATGTAGGTTGTAAGTATGTGAATACACAAAGAAAATTTTTATAACTAAGCAATGAATATATATGTATGTATTTATTTATGTATATAATTAAATATTCCTGTCTATGTTGAAGGAAGTTTAAATAAGTGAGAAATATGTATATACATAAATGTATTGTATTATTCTACATACATATATGTAGGTAATCAATTACTGTAAGATGGTAATGCTGAAAATGTGAGATAGACAGTACGTATGTATATGGGGGTGTTTATATATTTATATATGTAAATATATCTTTATTTATTATGTTTGTGTATTGTATAACCTATGGTTGACATAGGTTGGATTATGTACGTGGTATTATAAATTTATATATATATATTTTGTTTTTTTTGTTTTGTTATATGTGATAAACGCAGAAAAGTGATAAAATGTATTCAAAGATATGAATAATGAATATATGAAATTGGAACATATGTCTTTTTTTTTTTTGTATTCCAAAATATGTACAATATGCAAGTATGTATGTATATGAAAGCTTCTTTTGCTTTTTTTTTTTTTTGGTTTTGCCTTTGCCCCTGCTTAGGTTAGCGAACCAGCTTGTTACTTAATAAGTACAAGGGCTATCACTGGAAAATTCTGCAAGTAATAAATACTTGACTTATGTAATTTTTTTTTTTTTTTGGATTTATGGTGTGTTTGAAACACGACTAAGCATATAGGCAATTAGCGGTAATGTTTTGTTTTGTGTTATAATTATATATAAAACGAATGATCTTACTGTTATTAAAGGGTTACCGCTAACCGGTTTTTGATTAACGGGCTTATAAACTTGCAGTATATTAAAATAACTGTTAAAGCTGTATCATGTACATACATAAACGCTCAATTTAATTATTTTTGTTTTATATATATAAATTGACTAGATACGACTCACTTATTTTTCCATCAAGGGTATTTGGTCGTATACTTAATTTTGTTTTTTGGTTTTGTGTTGCCGCTTTTCCTGTGTTGGTTTTGTGTGGATTCTCCCTCGTTGGTTGTTGGTGCTGTTTCTGTTAACTCCTGTAAATCTTGTACTTTCCTGTGTGCCGTAGGTTGTTTTTTTGTGTGTTTTTTTTGTGTTTTTTCGCGACCGTGATGTTTGCCGAAGTTAAATTGATTTCGCGCCCGTTTGTATTATTTTATTGTTTTCCCACTTGTATTCATATATAGATATATTGTTCAACTGTATGTAATATGTTGTATTTTTTTTTTCGAAGAGACACTTTTTTAGGTTTACTCACTTCACTTTCACATGTTTCGAATATAGGTGATATATGTATTTCCCAATGCCATTCTAATGGACAAACAATAATAATGGCTGCCGTTTATATTTCACTAAAACAGTTTTTACAAGCAATACGAGATTAATATTAAAGTTCACTTTCTTGGAAGTTGTATATCGAAATTATATATATAAATCTTCTGTACGTGTGTTAGTCATTGAACTTCTCCTAAACGGCTGGACAGATTTTGATGAAATTTTTTATGTGTATTCCAGGGGGTTTGAGGATGGTTTAGATTCACAATACGATCAACTAGATATTGTTTTTCGAGTTATATTAATTATTTAAAAATTATTGTTGATTTTAGCACAACTTATGTACATAGGATCCGGCAGTAAATGTGCTGCAAAGCGCATAACTCGAGAACAGCTAAATCGATTTCGTTAATTCTTTAAAAAAAAATTGCCTGAAAAAGTCTAAAATCCACACTTTCCTAATCTCCAATACAAACACTTTCTAATATCTACATATAATATAAAATAGAATGGCTGTTCGTTAGCGTAATGTCCTTCAATTTCCAAATTTATTATAGTTCATATAATTCACAGATATATCCGTACACATGTTAAACTAATATAATTGTTAATTAAATATTAATAATTATTCAATTTCCCGTCCGGCACTTCTAATCTGAATTCAGGCACGTTACATATGATGTTCATTATTTCTGAATTATGATACTGTATTGTCACTCTCTCTTACAGGTACAGACCTCCACACTCCTTTCTTTTTCTCCAGACGTAGTGTAAGGTTCTCGCCTGGCTTTTGCTGTTATCCAGATGTTGAAGTTTCCTGTGGTATCAAAGTTTGCAAAGACGTAGGTCGAGAAAAAGAATCGGTGTTGAGGCAAACTATAGCTGCAGGACTCAATGGGTTTGTGGTTACAATTTTTTTTAAATGACCAACATTCCTAGTGTATGTTTTACCGCCAGCTGAAATCTGCACAACGTTTCCTTCTCGCTTTACTACATTATAACGGGTGATTTTTTTGAGGTTAGGATTTTCATGCATTAGTATTTGACAGATCACGTGGGATTTCAGACATGGTGTCAAAGAGAAAGATGCTCAGTATGCTTTGACATTTCATCATGAATAGACTTACTAACGAGCAACGCTTGCAAATCATTGAATTTTATTACCAAAATCAGTGTTCGGTTCGAAATGTGTTCGATGAGATGAGATGAGATGCGATGAGGCTCATTTCTGGTTGAATGGCTACGTAAATAAGCAAAATTGCCGCATTTGGGGTGAAGAGCAACCAGAAGCCGTTCAAGAACTGCCCATGCATCCCGAAAAATGCACTGTTTGGTGTGGTTTGTACGCTGGTGGAATCATTGGACCGTATTTTTTCAAAGATGCTGTTGGACGCAACGTTACGGTGAATGGCGATCGCTATCGTTCGATGCTAACAAACTTTTTGTTGCCAAAAATGGAAGAACTGAACTTGGTTGACATGTGGTTTCAACAAGATGGCGCTACATGCCACACAGCTCGCGATTCTATGGCCATTTTGAGGGAAAACTTCGGAGAACAATTCATCTCAAGAAATGGACCCGTAAGTTGGCCACCAAGATCATGCGATTTAACGCCTTTAGACTATTTTTTGTGGGGCTACGTCAAGTCTAAAGTCTACAGAAATAAGCCAGCAACTATTCCAGCTTTGGAAGACAACATTTCCGAAGAAATTCGGGCTATTCCGGCCGAAATGCTCGAAAAAGTTGCCCAAAATTGGACTTTCCGAATGGACCACCTAAGACGCAGCCGCGGTCAACATTTAAATGAAATTATCTTCAAAAAGTAAATGTCATGAACCAATCTAACGTTTCAAATAAAGAACCGATGAGATTTTGCAAATTTTATGCGTTTTTTTTTTTTAAAAAGTTATCAAGCTCTTAAAAAATCACCCTTTATCTTGTAGTATCAAATGTGGGTGTCAATTTATGCGGAAATATCACGTTCTTTACGAGTACTGTATCTCCAACTTGGATGCCATTATCTCCCGCACTCCTGGCCTTGTCAGTCAACTGTTTCCCTTTTCTTTTTCCCGCATGTCCTTATCTTTCTTTTCTGAGTCTGCCATTTCCCCTACAAGGTCCTGAATGCAGGGGATTTTGTCTCTTATTACTCTGTTAAACATTAGTTCTGTCGGTGGAACGCCGGTTGTACCATGTGAAGTAACATTGTACATTAAAACGAACTTCTGAATTTCTTTCTTGTAGCTTTCGTTGTTTGCGTGAGCTATCTTTAAACGTTTCACTAGGGACTTGTTCATATTCTCTACTTAACCGTTAGCCTGGGGCCAGTATGGGGGCGTAGTCATTAGTCTTATATCATTGGTATTGAAAAAACTTTTAAACTCAACGCTTATGAATTGCCTTCCATTGTCAGACGTTAGTGTCTCTGGAAATCCCAATCTTTGAAAATATCTCTTCCATTTCATCTATAATGGTTTTGGATGCTATCAATTTGATCACGTTGAACTCCATATATCTGGAGTAGTAATCAATTAGTACCAATCCCCCATTAAGTAAAGGACGAAAAACGATCTGCTGCTAAGCATTTCCAGGGTCCATTCGGGAAAGAGTGCCTCTCCATCGGGGGTGGTTTTGGAGGCATTGACACTATAAGGCAATCTTGACAGGTCTTGACGTAATTTTCAACATATTTGTCAACACAAGGCCACCAAACTTTGGAGCGTAACCTCCGTTTCATTGCACTTATTTCTGAAAGTCCCTCATGTGCGAGGCCTAGAATTATTTCTCGTAACTTTCGTGGGATCACTAGTTTAGTGCCCCGTAATAGAATATCACCAACTATAGAGAGTCTAAAGTAGACATCTCGCTAATCTGTGATATGGAGAGCGATTTCAGTATCAAAGTTGACACAACTCGGAAAATATTTTCCTCCCCGGCCCAGTCATATGGATCAGCGTTGTTTTCTTGGGAAAGTCTTTATATTGAATCCGCAATATTTTCTTTTCCTGCTTTATATATCACTCGGAAACGATATGATTGTAACCTTAACAACCATCTTTCGATCCTCGACGGGGGTTGGTTTAAATATGGTTTCTAGTGGCTTGTGATCGGTTATCTAATCAAAGTGTAGTACAGCCAAATAATAATAAATTTTTTCCACAGCCCACACCAGGGCTAGACTTTCCTTTTCAGTTTGTGAATATCTCTTTTCACCGGTGAGAGACTCTTACTGGCAAATGAAATGATTCGAGAAGTATTTGCCTTATCAAATTGCCCTAGTACAGCACCCAGGGCCACCGAACTGCAATTAAACACGTTTTATCCTGTGGGTTAAAGTATGAGAGTTTCGATACAGCGGAAATTTTCGCCTTTAATCTTTGGAATGCTTCGTCCTGCTCTTTGCCCCAAACAAATTTCTCATTGCTCTTCATTAGTTTCCTTAGTGGCTCGGTGCTGTCTGCAAAGTCAACTACAAACTTACCCACATATGTAACTAAACCAAGAAAACTACGTACTTCTTCCTTATCCTTTGGCGCTCTGAACTTTTACTTTTTCGGGATCAACTTCAATCCCCTTATCCGACAGAATGTGTCTCAAAAATTTCAGTCTTTGAGTTCTTATCATGCATTTTTTTCGTTCAGCAAAACAATTTTTGTTTTAAAAATTGTCTTAACCGTTTCCCGTGCTTTGTCATGTTCTTCAAGGTTACTCCCAAAAATTATTACGTCATCAATAATAGCTCAATGCATTTTGCAAGGAGATATTAGTTCTTCCATTAACCTTTGAAACATCTCTGGGGCCGAATTCACCCCAAACATTAAACGTTTATAACGAAATAAACCCCGGTGCGTAATAAATGTAGTAATTTCTCTACTGCACTCAGCCAAATCTAACTGATGATAGGCGTTTTTTAAATCAAGACGAGAGAAATACTTGGCTCCCCTTAGTTTGGTCATAAAGTTGTCAAAAATTGGTAAAGGATATTTTTCTCTCTGTACTGCTTTATTTGCACGACGCATATCTAGGTATGTATGTGATTGGCGTTGCAACCGTTTAGCCGGTTATAGCCGAATCGACGATTGTGCGCCACTCCCAAGTGTAACCAGGTCGCTCTCCACCTGGTCCCCTTCCTCGGCTTCAGCAGCCGTATTAGTTTTGCGGGGATACCAAATTCAGACATCGCGGCGTAAAGGCAGCTCCTTTTCGTGCTGTCGAAAGCAGCTTTACAATCGACAAAAAAGGGTGGTGTGTGTCGATCCTTTTTTCACGGGTCTTCTCCAAGATTTGGCGCATGGTGAATATCTGGTCAGTTGTCGATTTTCCAGGTCTAAAGCCACACTGATAAGGTCCAATCAGTTTGTTGACGGTGCGCTTTAGTCTTTCACACAGTACACTCAATTGAACTTTGTATGCGATATTTAGGAGGCTTATCCCACGGTAATTGGCGCTGCCGGTAATCTATCGGCTCCCGCTGCTTTGTTGTTCTTCAAACGGGTAATTACTATTCGAATGCAGAAGAAAAAATGGCTCAGTTTACTCAAGAAGACTTGAACACGTTGTGGACCGCTATGTCCCAGATATCAACACAATTGTCAGAGTTTATAGAACAGCAATCGCATATGTCCAGCCAGATAGAAGCGTATGGGGATCATATGCGTAGCCAATTTAAGAGGACGTGCTCTAGTATGCCACCGAAAATTACATTACAGTCGAAAGAGCAGGAGGAAAGTCCGTCGAATGAGGTGAACTCATATATAGTGGATGTGTCAACACAGTTGGAAGCGAATGGGGTGTCTTCACAGTTGGAAGAGGAGGAGGAGCCAATGGATGTGACCTTAAAAGGAGCAGACGTGTTAACACAGCTGAAAGCGCACGAGGAGATTTTGTCAACACACTTGGAAGCGAATGAGGCGCGTATGTCAAGACCTTTGGAAACACATGGAGAGATTTTGTCAACACAGTTGGAATCGAATGGGGTGTCCTCACAGTTGAAGGAGGACGAGTCTATGGATGTGACCTTAAATAGAGCAGAGGTGTTAACACAGTTGGAAGTGCATGGAGAGTGTATACCATAGCAGGTTTCAACACAGGTGTCTACACAATTGAAGAAGCAGGAGGCACATATATTGACGCAGGTGATCCCAGAGAAGACAGACGTGTCATGGACAAAAGATTGTGATATGAAGGAACAAGAATCTCAAGATGAAGCTCCAATTGTGAAACGTCCAAAGAAAGATATATCAGTAGAACCTGTAGTCGCAAAGACACAGTGGAACAGTTTTAAGTTGGTGGCTGGTTGCTTATATCGAGCGTGGAAAGGCAAAGGAGGATTCTGCTCACGATCTCTCATGGTTGCTCGAAACGAAAGATCACCTAAAGCTCGCTACGATATGCACAAAGGTCCAAGAGAAGGGCACATAAGAATCACGGAAACTTCGTGCAAGGCTAATAGTGCTCAGTGCATAGAAGCATTCAGATTCAGGATTCATAGCGAGATGAAGCAATACAGTTCGGAAGCTCCATTTGAGCGATTTGCCATGGTTGTAGAGGGTCCTTTAGCTACCAGCAAATCAGGAAACAGGAGTGGTTTGATGGCTAGGATGAAAAAATACCCAATTCTAAGCCAAGAGACTGACGAGATGGTGTACGCGGACATCAAAAGTTGGGAGATGTGCCAGCAGCTATGTGTCCGGAAAATATTTGAAGCTGCATCACATCCACGATCCGATGACAGGGTGGAAAGATTCATCCGAAATTTGGAAGAGCATTTTAAAAAATTTGTGGATAGGTACCACCACAGGTACAGAGGATATCCATATATCCATGTTCCTGGCTTATCAGTCAGCTGTCCAGGAACCAACGGAGTCGACGACTGTGAGTATAATTTTTGGTTACTGATTGATTTAAAGTTTAAGATTAATGCCAATGGAGAAAGACATGCTAAGGAGGACGACAGTGTCCTAGAAGACGAAATTAAGGGAAGAAATACTAAGCGTTTGGTTCTGGAAGTTTGTCTAATCGAGACGATCCGACTTAAGTGGAGGGCAGTGTAACGAATATGGTACCAGAACTAACTAGAATTGACAATCGAAATCGATAACTTGCCAGATGTGTCTATACATCGATATTAGTGATTGGCAGAATGTTCGAGTGGCCATGCATCGTTTATAATCGACTATATAAGTGCTGCCGGACTGGCAGCAACACACAGTTTTGATAAGAGAGTTGTCGACTAAAGTTTAAACAAGTTATAAGTTAGAGTTGTAAAGTAGAGTATTGATCAATAAAGTGTTAAGTTATAAGGATTTAAAAATAAAGATTAGTGTATAGCCATTAAAGTGTGACTTTTATTTGACAATCCAGTGATCGAGCTCAGGGTAGGGTTTCAGCGTTAACGTCTTACATCTATTTTATCTACATTTCTCGCGAATACCGCATCAATAGTCGTACATCCTTTTGTCGTAGGATCATTTCTTCCATTGAAAATTCTAATGAAAATTTCTCTCTGAGGAATGCCAGTAGTGGTTCAGCTTCTGGCAATGAGAAATTTACATTGAAATCTCTCGCAAGGAGTACCTTGTACTCAACTGGTTCTCCGATAATATCTGCAAAAGCTTGCGAACCTGCAGTTGACATATTGAGGCATATTGTTGCTTTTACACTAACAAAATTTACAGCGAATTTGCAATTGCAAATATGCAAGACTATTTGCACCAGATTGTGAATTGCCCTACTGTACTTATTGACTGCATTATTATATATAATTATTTGTATAAAACCTTGAAATTTATTCATTAAAATCACCACTCAGAAGTCGTTTTATCCGTTGTAACCGAGCGATCATCGAAGAAACATCGTTTTTAATATGCCACAAGACAAAATTAGAAATTAAGTTCATAAACCTCACGCTGTCAGATAGAACGATATACCTCCCCATCGCGGGTGCTAATACTTTCGATTTGCAAAGAAAGTAAATGAAGACTGACTACAGAAATGATCCTGTGAAGTATAGCCTTAACTTTTCAACGGCCCAAGCAGAGTATTTCAACCAAAAGTCACACAAAATAGTTGAGAATTCGCAGAAATGAAACAGAAACGAAATAAAAATGCACAAGCATACAATCATACATGTGCGTACACATGTGAATATGTCACCGACCAAAAATTTAAACATTGTTCTACAAAAACAAGAATTGCTCAAAAACCATAAGCATGGCAAGTGTTTTAAGTTCTCTGCTTTACTCTCATTCACTCTCTCTCTCGCGTTAATTGTTCAATGCTATAGGTTGCGATAATTGTTTAACGAGTTAAAGTCCGACGTCGTATAAGAAGTATAAATTCAAAAAAAAAAAACAAATCTAAAGTGTTAATAGAATTAATAAAAACATTGTTGTAGTGCTTTTGTATACTATAGTGTTACTATATTTTGTATACATTATTACAACTGCTGCTCGTCATCACGTAAGTAAATTATTATTTTATTTGGTAAATTTTGTAACGTACATAAACAAATGCAACACGTTATTAAATAAAATTATCTAAAAATTAAGAAACACGTGGGGTACATATATGTTTACAATAGTGTACAATACTATTAGTATCCGCATAGGTATATATCAGCTGTCTCTTTCTTCGGCTAGGGAGACAACAAGAATACAAGTTTGGCGCTAGTGTTTAAAAAGGCGCTGCATGTAAAGTTTGAAGTTGATAAATAACACTTTTTCCGATTCAATTATGGTCCCTTCAGGCGTTCCACAAGGTAGTCATCTCAGTCCGATTCTGTTCTTATTGTTTATTAATGATATACCTTCCGTAATTAAGTTTTCAAGCATTTTATTATATGCAGATGATGTAAAACTTTTTAAATCATATACTTCTTATAATGATAGAACTGAGTTACAATCGGACTTAAATAATTTAGTTACTTGGTGTCACATAAATGATATGCCACTGAATCTTAAAAAATGTAAAACGATGTGCTTTTCCCGTAGATCTGTTGATCCTTCTCTCTACGTAATAAATAACTTCAGTTTAGAGCAAGTATCTAGCTTTTTTGATTTAGGAGTTACTATGGACCCTAAACTAAATTTTAATTCTCATGTAAATTCAATTGTTTTAAAAGCTAAAGGTGTTCTTAGCTTTGTTAAACGTTGGTCTAAAGAATTTAGTGATACGTATATTACTAATATTCTTTTTAAAACATTGGTAAGACCTATATTGGAGTATGGTTCTGTGGTATGGAATCCTAGTTACAATACCCATTCTGATAAGTTAGAGTCTGTTCAAAAACAATTTTTACTTTTTGCTTTAGGTCAAAGATTTAATCTTCCTCCGTATACTAGTCGTTTAAAACTTATAAATCTACCTACACTCACTAGTCGTAGGGAAATGCTAGGTATAATATTTCTAGTAAAACTTCTGAATGGTTCTGTTTGTAGCTCTTTCCTTTTGTCTGATATCAAGTTTAATGTCTCATTTCGTTCATCTAGGCAGTTTAGACCATTAATTTTAAAATCTTCGAGAACGAATTTTGAGTTAAACGAACCATTCCGCCAAATATGTTATGATTTTAATTCTCATTCCAGCACATTTGACCTGTCTGATTCGATCTTTAGCATTAAAAAAACTATTTTGTCTTCGCTTAATAAGTAACATTAAACATTTTTTAACCTTTTGTTTTTGTAAATTTTAAATCTTAGCTGTTGAAATTTTTCTTTCTGTAGCTGAGCAGTTTAAGATCTCGACGCTTAAAAACTCCTGCCTTTCATGAATCGGCAAATTCCGCTCGTTTGCGGATTACGCCCCACGCGTCGGTTGGGCGGGAGGTGGGTAATCGTTTGGGTTTATAATAAAAATTACAGAGAATTTCACTAGGGACGTGATTCGATGGTCGGGAAATCGTTAAAAATTATGGGAAAGTCGGAAAACCCGAAAAATCGAAAATATACTCAATTTAGTAGAGAATTTCACTAGGGACGTGGATCGACGGTCGGAAAATTGCTGAAAATTATATATAATTATATACATAACCGAAAAAATATATATGCTACGATTATAGCTTTAAAAAATCTACATTTGTATTTTTGATTATAGGTTTGTCTTGAAAATGGATGTGGATGATTCAAATTGGACAAATGAGATTCGGTCTTCCACGCATCTAAACTTACAACCTAACACTGCACACTCACCACACCACACCACCACACTTACCACCTCACTCAAGAGAACACTGCGCACCAATGCACACACAACTACACCCATACACGATGAAACTACATGATGACACTACACGATGACACCACACTGCACATCCGAATACAATCAACAAAAGGGACGTACAATGCGACCCGAACGCCACTTCAATTTTAAACAAATAAAATTGTCAAAATCATTCTATAAATTCCATTTGAATCATTCTGTATATACACTTAAAGAACACATATAATACATCAAAACATAAAACATATCAACACTATTACTTGCGCTTTCTTATTTATTAACGTTTAAACTAATCTAACATACGAAGGTGAGTCACAGTGACGAAAAAGTAAGTACTCAAAATTATACATGGTCCTTCGAGCCTTAACGAAAGGCACTATTGGAACACGAAACTTAAATTTAAATAAATAATTAGAAATACATAAAAAGTGACAAAAATAAAGTGTCGTGAAGAAAAAGTGCAGTGAAGGAGTTTCAAATACTAAAGCAAAAGATCACATAAAAGGTGACAAAAGTAAAGTGCGACGTGTAGAACAAGTGCAGTGAAAGAACTTTAAATACAAAAAAGAAAAGATCACATAATAAGTGACAAAAGAAATAAACAGGTCAATGACCAGAACTATATATAAAAAAAAAATGTATACATATATACACATACGAAGCTCAAACTAACTGAGTCCAGGTGCAGTGCAGTGACGGACAAATAAATATGAACTCATACTGTGAAATAATAGTAATATTAACATAAATAAATTAAAAATATAAATATACGCAAAAATCAAAAATTTTAAATAAGTATACATAAAAATATATAGCATAAAAAAGTATTCACATATATTCTCACTAACATCCAGCATTTTCAGTTGCACATTTACACATACATACCCACATACTTAGGGTAGACCTAAACTATAGAAAATTCTTGAAAAAGATTATAATAAGAAAAAAAAAACAAATAAAAATTGTTATCGTTAATTATCGTTGTTAAACTATTAAAATTCTTAACAAAGCAAAAATTATTATCGTTATAGAAAGCGAAAAACAAAACCAAATCGGCTTAACAAAAAAAAAAAAAACTAAACCATATATATATATAAATACAAATATACACATTCAAAGTCCGCACAGCCAAACATCACAAGCAATACCCCTTGTTCATTGTCTGACAAAACAAGCAGGTTATACACCACGAGGACATACACATAAGTCCTTAAAAAAAAAAATAATAAAACCATTTATAAACGAAAGTAAACACAAACGCGATAAATAAAAATAACGTGCCCCTTAGCAAACTTACGGAAAAATAACTCTTATTTATATTTAAAAGAGTTTTCGGTCACGACAAATCTCAGTTTACACTGAAAGAAAATATATATATATTATTAAATAACATTTTCTAAATGAACATAGAATCAAAAGACTCTAAATCAACTCAGAGTTTAAAAATTCCTAAAATGATTACAGACGATAAGAGTCCATGTACACCGGCAGAAGCTACACGCTCAAAGCAAGGTGCTACAAAACCGAAAAGGGGGAAAGACATGTTGTACTATAAATTCATTTCTGAGAGTGACTGTCTAATAAGATACTGCACTCGATTTACATCTTCGCCGATGCAAAACAACTCTGAATCGGCACTTGAAATAAAAGGTCAAACAATTGAAAATTTTTGGACACGTCTCCAAGCGGTGTATGACTTAATAGTAGAAACTGATGATTCAGATCTACCAGAAAATTTTAAATCTTCGGCTTACGCCAAATATGAAAACTGTTTAGACCAGTATGTAGACACAAAAATTATGATCTCAGATCAATTAAAACTTTTGAAGTCAATCGCGGCTACTCCCCAATCGGGAGTAAAGCTGGCACAAATAAAACCCCAAGAAAATAATTCAGACATTTATCTCCAAGTGCCAGCATGCGATACGGAAATATTTCACGGATGTTATGATCAATGGCCGTCCTTCCGGGACATGTTCACAGCTCTTTTTATAAATCATCCTAAACTCGCAGATGCACAAAAGCTATATCACCTAAGGTATAAAACACAAGGGGAAGCAGGCATGATCGTCAAGCAATTCGGCTTAAATGGCGACAGTTTTAAGCTGGCTTGGCAAGCACTAGTCGAAAGATACGAAAATAAAAGAGTAATGATAGAAAATCCTATTAAAACTATACTACATTACCCTAAAATCAAACAAGAAACCAGCCATGAATTTCAAAAGTTTTACTCGACAGTGACAAATTGCCTATCAGTATTACAAACACAAAATGATCCCGTAGAATATTGGGACCATATGATAGTAACTATTTGCGCAGAAAAACTCCCTGATGCTGCGTTACTACGATGGGAACAGTCACTAGACGATAGAAGAGTGATGCCCACATGGGAGCAAATGAAAAAATTCCTCGCTGCTCAGTACGAGATAGCTGAGCGAATGGGCAGCCAAAATATGAATGTAACTAGTCTTCAAAATGAGTCGAGTAAAAACTTGCTTAAACCTCAAGCCAGCAAACATATCCAATACAATACACACGTGAATAAAAGTCACTCCTTCGTGTCAAACCAAACTAATAAATGGTATGTGAAATTTGTAAAGGGGGTCATAAAATAAGATCTTGCGAGAGATTTAAAAAACTATCCATTTCTGATAGGAACAATCTTGTCAGACAACATAAACTTTGTATCAACTGTCTGTCGAATGCTCATACGACTAAAGACTGTGAAAGCAAATTTAATTGTGTGTATTGTCAACGAAGACATCACTCATTGCTTCACATCACCAATTATCAAAATATGAAGCAAAATCAGTTTCATAAAACCACTGGGTTAGTTGCTATAACCACATCAGGTAATCCCGAAATCTCAAATCCCGAAATAAGGGAGGAACAACCATGTTGCTCTAAAGCAGCAAAAATTCAAGCGCTTCATTCGGAAAATGAAAGCAAAACTCTTTTACCCACTGCGGTCATCACCATTGAACATAAAGGTGATATATTTAAACTAAGAGCATTAATAGACCAAGGCTCCCAAAGATCCTTTATATCAGCAAAAGCTCAAAATCGGATAAAATTGCCGACTAAAATTGCCTACTAAACATTCCAACTTCCAAATTTCGGGAATGGGCGGAAGAGTAGTCCAAAACTCGAATAAAATCTGCCCCATTACCCTAATTTCACCACTAGCGGATAAGCGCATTCAAGCAGAAGCTATAGTCTTACCGCAACTTACAAACATGCTTCCAAGATACAAAATACAGAGCAAGCATTGGGATAAAGTTTTACACCTAAAACTAGCAGATCCCAACTGCAACACTCCATCACAAATAGATATTCTATTAGGCAGCGACCTTATACCGCAAATCATACTAGAAGGTGTTGAAAAAATTTCAAACACCCTTCTAGCTCAAAACACAATATTCGGTTGGATACTGAGTGGGCTAATTCCGGAAACAGTTTCCACCATGACAACTCAAGTTGAAGAAATTTCAAATGAATGCCTTAATTCACAATTAAGGAAATTTGGGAGTTAGAAGAACTCCCCCCTATACCACTTGAAACCCCAGAAGATCAGTATTGTGAAAACTTCTACAAAGCCACAACTACTAGATCAAGAAATGGTCGGTACGTCGTACGACTACCCTTCAAACAAGAATTCCCAAAAACACTCGCCTTAGGTCACTCTCGCACCTCTGCAATACAGCAGTTTCTAAGTATGGAAAAAAACCTACTTAAAAAGGGCGAAATTAAACCAGAATATGGTGTCTTAGAAGAATACCTTCATTTAGATCATATGGAAGAAGTAAGCCCATTGGAAAAAATAATTAACGGCAAATACTATTCATTTTACTTGCCACATCATGCGGTAGTAAAGCCGGACAAAAAAACAACAAAGGTAAGAGTTGTCTTCAATGCATCGAGATCCACTAGTTCGGGAAATTCCCTAAATGACATTTTATTTACGGGACCAACACTGCAGCCGGACTTAATGCTCCTCGTTCTAAATTGGCGTTTATTCAGATATGTATTTAACGGGGACGTTGAAAAAATGTATCGACAAATAGTCGTGCATGAAAAATATCAAGATTTTCAACGAATTATTTTCCGAAAATCTCCCAATAGTCCGCTACGCGACTTTAAATTAAAAACAGTTACCTTTGGCGTCAACTGTGCTCCATATCTGGCCATTCGTACACTTCACGAATTGGCAGAAGACACAAAGTCATAATTTCCTCTGGCAACCGATGTATTAAAAACTCACACGTATGTTGACGATATTCTGTCTGGAAGCCACAGCCTTCCACAAGCATACGAATCACTATCACAGGTCATAAAAGCTCTCAATACCGCAGGGTTCCCCTTAAGAAAAATCGCAGCAAATCACCCAAATATCATAAAAAATATACCAATAGATAATTTTTTGGATACTAATTTCTTTATATTCGAAAAGGAAAGTACAACAAAAACTCTAGGCATACAATGGAATGCGATATCTGATCAGTTTTCATACACTAGAGATTCAATATCTGCATTATCCGCCAAAACAAAGAGACAAATTTTATCATCTGTGGCAAAACTTTTTGACCCCGCAGGATGGCTTTCGCCAATTATGATACAAGCTAAAATCATGATACAAGAATTATGGCTAGACGGAACCGACTGGGACGAACAAGTGAAACCTCTTCGCTTAGAAAAATGGTCGCAGTTCGCTAACAATCTCAATGATATCTCGCAAATCCAAATTCCACGGTGGGTAAACTACTCACCCGAATATAAAGTTGAACTACACGGCTTCTGCGACGCCTCTGAAAAGGCATATTGTGCCACCATCTATGTGCGCACACAAAACGTTACCGCAACCACAAGCCACTTACTGGTGGCCAAAGCAAAAGTGGCTCCTTTAAAGACGTTAAGTCTACCACGACTTGAGCTCTGCGGCGCGCTGCTACTAGCGAAATTAATATCCATGGTACAGACCCATTTAAACTTGGCGACGTATAAGGTATATTTATGGTCTGATTCCGAAATTGTTCTTGCCTGGTTGGAAAAACCACCACATGCGTGGAAAACATATATTTCCAACCGCTCTTCTCAAACACTTGACCTAGTGGGAGCAGCCACATGGCGACATAGCCATATAGCCAGTGCTGACAACCCTGCTGATCTAGGTACAAGAGGATGCAAACCTCTGCATCTTGCCACCACCACCCTATGGTGGAATGGCCCCAGATGGTTAACAGAATCTCCCGATTCTTGGCCACAATCGCCCATGCGCAACATCATTGCTCCGGAAAGTCGAAAAATAGAAACCTATCTTACAACATTGGATGATACGGACATCCTTGAACGATTTTCATCGTTCCCCCGAGCCCTCAGAGTAGTTGCCAATATACTAAAATTCACAGAACGACTCAAACTTAAAGTAAAGGGGGCAACTTACACTCAATGCGATACATTAACGCACCTAGACTTACAAAAGGCAAAGGTCGCCCTTATCGCATCAACTCAAATGCGCTACTTCAGCCGCGATATATCGTTACTAAGAGAATCAAAACCGATTGATAAAAGGAGTTCACTCTTAGTTCTGAACCCATTTCTGGACACAAAAGGTCTGCTTCGTGCAAATGGCCGGCTTGTAAATTCCTGCCTAACCTATAATGAACGTCATCCCATAATAATTCCAGAGAAATCATCATTTGCCAGATTAGTTACATCCACATCCTAATGCCACATAACGCCGAACATCACCTCATGCAATAGATGGTTCGCGAAGAATACTATATTCCCCGTCTCAAGCACCAAATAAAGAAGTGAATTTTCAAGTGCAAGATTTGCACCATGCACAAGCAGAAAATGCGAACGCAGATTATGGCAGCACTTCCACCCGAACGCTGCAATTTCGCTCCGCCTTTCACCACTACAGGTGTCGATTTTGCTGGGCCTTTTCAGATAAAGGCGTCCATGCTAAGGTCCCCCACCCTTATGAAAGGCTATGTGGCTATCTTTGTCTGTTTCACGACAAACGCAGTACAACTTGAGCTATGCACTAATCTGACAACGGAGGCTTTTCTCGCGGCATTTGCTCGCTTCGTCGGACGACGTGGATTCCCGTCAAAAATTATGAGCGATAACGGCAAAACATTTAACGGAGCTCAAAGAGCCACAGAAAAGCAGTTTGTGGATTTCATGAAACAGGTCTCACCTGACATAGTACAAAAATATGCCCCGCAAGGCATCAATTGGCAATTTATCCCGCCAAGCGCTCCTCATATGGGTGGTTTATGGGAATCAGCTGTAAAAAGCTTCAAATCCCACTGCAAAAAAATAGCAGGCAACTACAAATTTAACTATGAAGAATTCGCAACACTATTAGCTAGAATCGAAGCCGTTCTTAACTCACGGCCTATAGCTGCACTCTCGCAAGATCCCTCTGACTTCACAACCTTAAACCCAGGACATTTCCTGAAAGGAGCACCCATTCTGGCCACACCTGAGTCAGGCATGGAGTCGCTATCCTTATCCAACAGATGGGAAAGAATCAAAATTCTCCATCATAATTTCAGCCGTCGATGGAAGGAAGAATATTTAAAGGATCTCCATAAGAGGTACCGATGGCAAACGCCAGAAAAGGCTCCAAAGCTTGGAGATTGCGTTCTAATCCACGATGATTGTCTTCTTCCTACCGAATGGCCGCATAGTGAAGCTTTATTACGGCTCCGACGGTCATATTCGCGTAGTTGATCTCCGTACGCAAAACGGGACACTAACCAGACCGCTCGCCAAACTATGTTTCTTGCCAACTACCGACTCTATCGAAAAGTAATTAAACCGATCAAATTAATAAACCGAATAAACCATTTAATAAACCGAATAAACCAATTACAATCCACAAAACCGACAAAGCGCAAACGAAATCCAAATCATATAGATGTCAATCAGAATGACAATAAATTCATACCACCTAATGTGGCACCAATATTCATATCCCTCATATAAAACTCATTTTAATCATTAAAACCTTTTCCCATTCAGGTAAAATGGACGTAGAAATGGCAAGCCCCATAGCTACCCCCCGGTCGGCGGTCAAGACGCCTCGTTCAGCAGCTATTCCCATAGCTGCACCTCGAGCAATCCCCGTAACAACGGCGTCAACTATTCCACGAGCTGCCTCCCGGGCAACACCACAGTCGCCGCTAACACCTTCCGAGCGGCCGCGCGTTCAATGCCCCATATGCCTCCGCCAACATCGTCTGCAGCACTGCAACATTTTTAAGGGTATGACTCCAGCGCAACGTCAACAGGTCGCACATGCACATGGATATTGCCTGAATTGCCTGTCGGCTGCGCATGTAACCCAATAATGCATATCCGGCAATCTATGCCAAATATGCATGCTGCCGCATCATACACTACTGCAGCGCGACCTGAGACGCGACGTTGTCCAACGACATGCACCACGCAGCCGCAGTGCAGCCCCTCATCCGCGGATAAGCCGAGCATCACGACCACGACGATGGGCAAACCCACCAGAATCCAGTTCGAGGCACCCACCGACAAGGACATCGAAGCGCCCCAGACAAACTAGACGACAATCTCGTCACAACACTGGTATCAGTAGTGTTGTAGCTACGCTGCAACAACTACAACGTCTGCTAGGCTAAACATTCGCCTAGGGGGGCCGGAATGGACAAATGAGATTCGGTCATCCACGCATCTAAACTTACAACCTAACACTGCACACTCACCACACTTACCACCTCACTCAAGAGAACACTGCGCACCAATGCACACACAACTACACCCATACACGATGAAACTACATGATGACCCTACACGATGACACCACACTGCACATCCGAATAAAATCAACAAAAGGGACGTACAATGCGACCCGAACGCCACTTTTTTTTATCGTTCGAGATTCCGCATTCCCGATCACCCGATCAGCGACTATTCTCCGCCTTCCGTTGTAATTTTAAACAAATAAAATTGTCAAAATCATTCTATAAATTCCATTTGAATCATTCTGTATATACACTTAAAGAACACATATAATACATCAAAACATAAAACATATCAACACTATTACTTGCGCTTTCTTATTTATTAACATTTAAACTAATCTAACATACGAAGGTGAGTCACAGTGACGAAAAAGTAAAATGCTTTAGTTACCATAGACCAATTGTTTCAGTTTTAGAAATTGATGAAAATCCTGATAATAATGATGATGTAAGAGTTGTTGAAATTATGGATGAGAATTGATAAATTTTGTATTTACTATTTACTAATATTTACTCATTTAAATAAAACCGCTCCTTTCGAATATAGTTTCTATATTATTATATTTCATGTCCATTCAAAAAGTGCCCACATTGTTTTGATAAACTTGATTTTTATGTACAATTTCTCATGTTGCGAGCGCACCTAAAAATGCTCACCCAAAAAAGTGCCCAACGCGCGATAAGTTCAAGTTTTCACTTTTGCCTGCACTCCCGGAGTGCAACCCCACTAGGTTTACTTACCTCTTGAATAATATTTTTCAAGGTAGACATAAATTTAGTCATACATTGCATATGGTTTAAAGTCCATGTTTCAATGCTTCCATTTGGTTGATTTTGGGGTAATTGCATTCGTGCAGTGTTGCCTTTCACCACGTTTGCATAGTTCCCTTGTGTAGCATTATTTTTAAGAATACCTTGTTTTGAAGTATGTACAAGGTTTTCAATAATTTCGTTAGAAGGAATATTTATCATTTGAGTACGGCCTGTTTGAATTCCAATAGACAATTTCGTTTTTAAATCTTTGTATATAGGGAAACCCCTATAGTTTCCAGTGTGATTTCCAACACAATTACTAAATTTTTTATTTAAACCCTCTTTTTTAAGAGTACATTTTGATGTAGGATGTAGATCACCGCACACCACACACGCACTTGGTACGGTACAATATGCTTCCGTGTGACCGCACTCGTGGCAGTACAATGCACCGTACCGGACCATTTCTTTTATGTTGTTCCTCGACGGTATATATATATATTTGGCGTAGGAACCGCTTTAAGCGGTGCTTCTTTAACATCGTTAGGCTTTGCTGGTGAGACTGCGCAGCACTCATTATTGTTTACTTTAATTTTTTCTGTTTTTATCTTTTGGTTTTGTGCACTATTTGTTTATGTTTATTATTAACAATTTGTATGCAATGTTTTATTTTATTGTTTGTTTTCAAACTTAATCAATCTTATTGACTTTTCGTTTGTTTACTTTTTGAAATGATCAGAATTCATGGAGCGATTTAAAAACACATCCGTACACCTTGATCGCTTCTACAGTATCAAAGGTAGGTAGGAGCTCACACACTAATCCGAAAGACTATAGACCAATTAGTCATTAGTCTTTTATTCTAAAAACGCTTGATATATTGATTGAAACACATATAAAGCCAAAATATCTATAGAAAACTGGCAGACTAAATATTATTCAAACCGAGTCCTGTCTTGTTTTATGTTTTTATCCATTTTTATGAAAGTATCTATCTTTTAGTTAGGAAGCAATTATTTCGCAATATTGTTTGGGTAACATGTATTTCAGTTTTAGCAGTAGACCCGAATGCCAAGCTCTATCAAAAGCCTGAGACACGTCTAAGAAGGCCGCCGAACAAACGTTCTTTTTATACTCTCGCAACAAAAGTTGCTAAGAGAGTATAATAGTTTTGTTCACATAACGGATAACTAGAGTAAAAATTGAGATTTTTTAACGAAACTTGGAACACGTATTCCTTGGCACCTTGTGGAGGTTGCTTTCGAAAATGGGCAAAATCCGACCATTGCCACGCCCACAAAAAGGCTAAAACCAAAAACCGTTAAAGTGTCATAACTAAGCCATATATAAAGTTATAGAAGTAAAATTGGGAATAAAAGATCGCACTAGGAAGGGGCATGTTTGGTGTAATTTTTTTTGGGAAGTGGGCGTGGCCCCGCCCCCAAATCAGTTATTTGTATATATCTCGCAAACCAATAAAGCTATATAAACCAAACTTTCTGCAGTCGGTTCTCCTACATACCCCACCACGCACTATGAAAATAGTTGAAATCGGATAATAACCACGCCCACCTCCTATACAAAGGTTAGGTTGAAAATTACTAAAAGTGGGTTAACTAACTAGCGAAAAACGTCAGACACACTAAATTTCACAGCGATAATAGCAGAAGGAAGCTGCACTGAGATTTTTTTACAAAATGGAAAATGGGCGTGGCATCGCCCACTTATGGGTCAAAAACCATATCTCAGGAACCACTCGACAGACTTCAATGAAATTCGGTATATAATATTTTCTTGATACCCTGATGACAAATCGAAATCGGTTCACAATCAGCACTACTTCCCATGTATTTTTGAATTCCATCGGATTCCTTCACTTTATAATGTAAACTTAAGGAACCAATGAAGACAGCGGAATAAAACTTTACACAAATAGTGCATATCATCTCTAGCTTCACTTGTGAAAAAATTGTCGAGAACGGACTATAACTTTTCAAAGCCCCAGATATCGAACATGTTGAACTCAGCTCCTAAGGGTAAATTTTAAACGAAAATATGGGTAAATCTCTGAGATAATTTAATGTAATTCAGAGGAAATTGTTTTCTTCTAATAATGTGTCTCTGTTCCAAAAATTATTAAAATCGGGTCATAACATCTCCTAGTTCCCATATACTTAATTATAGGTTTTTCAAAAATATCATCTCCTAACTCCCATATACTTAATTATAGTTTTTTGAAGTGAAAACTTCTAATGGCGCTTTAGGCACTTTTGTGGGTGAGCATTTTTCAGCCGTTTTCGCAACAGATGAGATTTTCCACAGATATACACCTGATTGAGTACTAATGAAATTAGTGCACTAACTCATGAGCCAACCAAATTAGTGCAAATGAGTACTAATACTAATATTGAAAATTACTAAGACTCATTTCCACGAAACCAAAAAAACTCATAGTATTTCTACACTTATATGTGCCGTCAATTTATGACTCAAACGAGTGTATAGTAACAATTTCATTTTACTCAATTATTCATTGGTCACGATGAAAATAAACATGAATGAGTTCGGTACACTGATCGGAACGAGTGGAATTGTGACTTCGTAGCTGAGCACGAACGTTAAGATACCCAGTGAGAATTTTGTCACATTAAATTTTTCATTATTTCATTGAATATGCATTTTCGTGCCTAGCGGCGGCACAGACTGTGTGCTGTGCGTAAATGTGTTTTAGTGGATATTAGTGTTTGATGAGTTTTGACTTATATGCACTAATGCTATTTTTTATGTTACTCAGCCAATGACTCAATGGAATAATTGCAGTTATCTGATATACATCGCGTGTATTCTTATAATATACTATGTATACTATACGCAGTCTTTGCCTGGGAATTCGTTCGTGCCCTCGCGACAGACAAGATTGAGAGTTTTTTATAATTATTTTATAAATGAATATTAAATGGAAAATTAATTTATTTAAATATTTCATTTGACATTTATTGATTGAATTTCTACAAAAAAAATGGTTATCTATTTTTCATTCAATTGTCAAAGCTTACGACGACATGTACAAGACCTATCAGTTGATGCTCTTGTTGAGAAAATGAGTGTGTTAATATTATCAGAAACTCATGTGAGTAACGAAGAAACCATTGACATTCCAAATTTCAACTTTATAGCAAGAGACAATCGTCCAGCAGGTGGTAATATCCGATTATACTATGGCCACATTTTCTACAGATAATATGGAAGTGCATGCGATATATACCAGTATGTTTAGCACTAATGTTTCGAATATTGGTGATATATGTATTTCCCAATGCCATTCTAATGGACAAACAATAATAATGGCTGCCGTTTATATTTCACCAAAACAGTCTTTACAAGCAATACGAGAGTTCTTGTATTCAAATTTATTCATTTATTCTAAAACTGCTTCCGCACTATTTATGATGAAAATTAATAGAAGATTTGACCATTATCCTACGATTTTGAGTGGAGATTTCAACATAAACTTTGCAGTTGTCAAAAATCAATCATTAATTGAATTTTTATATAAATTTGATTTAACGATGTCCAATGATCGCAATCTTAGCACAACAAAATACAAAATTACTATTGATGCAGTATTCACAAGATAAATAAATAGATTTAAATCACAATTGTTCATTTCATACTTTAGTTACCATACACCTATTGTTTCAGTTTTAGAATTTGATGAAAATTCTGATAATAATGATGAAAATGCTGATAATGATGATGTAAGAGTTGTTGAAATTATGGATGAGAATTGATAAATTTAGTATTTACTATTTACTAATATTTAATCATTTAAATAAAACCACTTCCTTCGAATATAGTTTCTATATTATTATACTTCATGTCAATTCAAAATCCTAAAAATGCTCACCGAAAAAAGTGCCCAACGCGCCATAAGTTCAAGTATTCACTTCTGCCTGCACTCCCGGGGTGCAACCCCACTTGGTTTATACAAATTGCGAGAGTATAAATTGTTCGGTTGCACCCGAACTTAGCCTTTCCTTACTTGTTTGAACTGTATTTGTTTGACCTTGCCATTTGCGCAAATGTAAGTTTAGAAGTTGAGGGTCTTACTTCGTTCCTTCCTTTGTCCGCAAAGGGATTTTTCGCCAAAGCATTGACATTCTCCTCAACTGTATTACCATTCTTTTTCTCTCTAATTTTTTGCAGTTCTTTTGCAACGACACAATCAAGGTAGCTTGCAGGATGAGAATCGCCGCAGTTGCAACATTTGGCAGGATATTTTTCGGCTTTGGTGCATTCAGTTGTAAGATGTTTGCCTCCACATTTCACACATCGCGATGGCTAACCGCAGACGTTTTTTGTATGTCCAAAAGCTTGACAGGGGAATAATTTAGAGGCTTTGATAGGCTCAACCTTGATAAGGTCGTTCAAGATGGATAGAGTATCACATGAGTGGTGTAAATTTTTTATCATTACCTTTATTGGCCTGTTATATTTGTTCTCGTAGCTTAACCAAGATATATTTTCGTTTGACTAGAATTTTGTTGTTGTTCGATAGTCAGTAGGATCAAATGTATTTAGTTTGTATGCACCGTTACTCAAAAACTTTAATAAAAATTTGTTTTTTGTTAGAGCGGTAATATTTGAATGTAATTTATTAAAATCTTTAACATCGTTTATTATAATTGGTGGTGGTCGATGAATTTTTGTACTAGCAGGCTTGCTTTTGCTGACTTCCAGTTCTTCGTTTTCTTTTTTGAGTTTTACACATCGCTTCTAAAGTTTTAAGCCTTTCATTTACAAGAGAGTTAGCCTTTTGTAACTCTTTAATTGTATTTATTCTAAACGTGCTTAGACTATTTCTTGGCGTCACCTCATGTTGAGGTTCAGCTATTTCCCAACTGGGTGTTAGCAACCTGTCGTTTGGTCAGTAATGCAGTTGGGAATAAAACTTTTTATTCTGCATTTATTAAACCTGTATGGCAGCTTTGATCACAGCAGGTAATTGTAAGAATAGAACAGCTGATTGTACATATAATCATTTGCTTACGCACGTGTTTAGTACGGCTGTCCCCATCCACAAGAACGCTTTGTGCTGTTTTTTTCTCCCTTCTCCTTTCTCTTTCTACAAATTGTTTTTATTAATTTTCGGTTCACTAACAAAACGCAGATTCCGCATACCACATAAGTGAAGACACATTCAATCCACGCCAGGACTCTGTTACTTTATTTCATGCACAAAAATTCGGTTTCGCATTCAGTTTAACAATGTAATTTAGACTTTTCCACGGCACCGAAAATTGCACTTGCGTTCACTTCAACTTTTCACTTATATCTGAAAAAATGTAAATGTATTGATTTTAAATGTAATACATTGTTCTATTTTTCGATATTCAAGGTGGTCAAGGTCAAGAAAGTCGTTTGTCGTTATGCAAATTGCAAGAAAGTGAATTTTGAACATAAACCAGAGAAACTGCAAAATTAATGATTATGAAAAAATTGTTTTTATGTTTCTATTTATCGATACACACCTTGCAAGAATGTTCTTTATGTTCCCATTTGTCAATATACAACTTGCAAGAATAAAATGTGCTTCAGGATTCCATTCGTCGACATAGAACTTGGAAGAACGTGAATTTTGATAACAAATCTTAGAGAACCGAAAAATTCTTTATGTTTCCATGTTTTTAATATACAACTTGCAAGAAAGTGAATTTGATAACAAATCTGAGATAATGCAAAATTAATGATTATGAGTAAATGTTCTTTGCAAGAATAAAGCTATCTTTATGATCCTATTTGTCGATATACCACTTGCAAGAAAGTGAATTTTGATACTAAATCTGAGAAAATGCAAAATTAGTGATTATGAGTAAATGTTCCTTCTGTTTCTTTTTGTCGATATACATCATGAAATAAAGTGAACACAAATGCTAGAAAATGTAAAATTAATGATTATGAGTAAATGTGATATATGTTTCGATTTGTCGATATACAACTTAGAATAAAGTGAATTTTGAACATAAATCAGAGAAAATGCAAACTTAAAACATGAATCTGAACAGATGTCAAGATATTGATTTAAAAAAAAGTAAAAAAAATTGTTCTATTTGTCAATGTACTAGTTACAGGAAAGTGAACTTAAAAGATATATCTTAAAATATGGAAAGGTATTAACTGTAAATATATGTGATGCATGGTTCTATTTGTCGATATTAAATTTACACGAAGGTGAATTTTGATATAAATATATGTTTCTATTTGTCGATATACAACTTAGAATAAAGTGAATTTTGAACATAAATCAGAGAAAATGCAAAATTAATGATTATAAATTAATGTTCGTTATGTTTCTATTTCTCGAAACACGCCTTGCAAGAAAGTTTTTATGTCTATATTTTTTGATATACAACTTGCAAGAAGGTGAATTTTGATAATAAATTTGTGAAAATGCAAAATCAATGAATATGAGTAAATGTTCTTCATGTTTCTATTTGTCGAAATACAACTTGCAAGAAAGTGAATTTTGATTCTAATTGTAAGGAAATGCAAAAATAATGATTATAAGTTAATGTTCTTTATATTACTATTTGTCGATATATAACTTAGAATAAAGGGAATTTTGAACATAAATTGGGGAAAATGTAAAATTAATGATTGTAAGTTAATTTATTATACTCTCGCAACAAAGTTGCTAGCAAAAGTTCAAATCCGAATGTCTGCCTGTCCGTCCGCCCGTCCATCTGTGCAAGCTGTAACTTGAGTAAAAATTAAGATATCTTGATGAAACTTGGCACACTTATTTCTTGGCAACATAGGAAGGTTACTTTCGAAAATGAGCAAATTTTTTGGGGAGGTGGGCGTGGCCCCGCCCCCAAATAGGTTTTTTGTAAATATCTCGGAAACCAAACTTTCTGCAGTCGTTTTTTTTTTCGCCACTTCCTAATACAGTCTAAAATGTTCTTTATGTTTCTATTTGTCGATATCATCTTCTTGACTGGTGTAGACAGCGCTTACGCGATTATAGCCGAGTCCACAACAGCGCGCCACGCATCTCTCCTTTCGGCAGTTTGGCGCCAATTGGTAACACCATGTGCCAATGTACGTAGTAAACACAATACCATAATTTTTTTATCATGGTATTTTTACCACATGTGTGTAACGGGTATTAGATTGCCTTCATCTAATCCAATAAATTTATACAATTCATTTTACATTTCAGTCAATGACGTAACCGATTGCACTGTATATGCATATGTCCCTGATGCTAATTGTTTCATTCCTGAAAAAAATCCTCATAATGTCACCATTTTCTCTTAGTGCACTATATTCTGTTTTATTATCTACGATTTCCTTTATTCTTTTACATAATTCCGCTATACATTTTACCCTAAGTTGGGAAATTTATTTTCTGATCGTCATTTGATCTTTTGTGTGTCTGTAATGCTGCCTTAGTTTAGATTTACAACTTGCCCTATCTCAAGGTTTGTTTGCAAGAAATTTTTTGTTGAACCACCAATTTTTATACTCTCGCAACATGTTGCACAGAATATTATAGTTTTGTTCACATAACGGTTGTTTGTGTCACCAAGAAAGAAAAAAGTTAGGTATGGGGTTATATATATAAATGATCAGGATGACGAGTGGAGTTGAAATCCGGAAGGCCCCGCTAAATCCCGCTGAAGTGCCTCGAGCTACTTACCAACTCATTCTTTTAGAATGAAAATCAGATTTATTTCTTTTTAATAACAAAAATACTTATTAATAACAATAAATATGGAAAAAACATTACAAAACTATGTACAGTAGTTTTCCGAAATAACGAATATTGGTTTTAACGAAAACCGCTTATAACGAACAAGCAAATTTTTACATTCAGTACCATAAATAACGAAAATCGGGACATTTGAAGAACACATATGTAGAAAGAGTCAAAAATAAAATAAAATTGTGGTAAAACAGAATTAAAAAGAATAACTTGAAAGAATCAAAGAGATGTGTATATTTAAAAACTGAGTACAAAGAAAATATTGACTTTGATCGGCACCAAAAAAAAATTACATATAATTGTGTAAAAAAATTAATTGAAATACTAGTCATTCGGATTTTTCCCGTAGAGAAGAGTCGGCCGCTTCTCACTCTCGAGTCTCTCACAACGCAGGGTTACCAGTACCCATACTTTGTATTAATTAAATTTAAAATTTTCTCAAAATCGCATTCGAATTCAATTACAGTGGAACTTCTTTATAGTGAACTTCCCTACAATGAAGCTCTCCCTATAATTAAGTCATTTTGAAGACACAGCTTTTTGGTTCTATTTTCGGTGCATTTTTGTCTCCTTATAATGAATTTCTATATAGTGAAGTTTTCTATATAATGAACAAATTTTACTGCTTGAAAATCAAGCTTCATACGTTTTTTTCTCCGTATAGTGAATTTTTTTAAATATGTTTTCGGTTACACTCAATTATTTGTAACTGCGTATTCTCAGAAATAAACGAAATGTAGAAATGTAATACGGGGAATCTCAAAATGAAAATACATACATATGTACATTGTAGTAGGAGTTCAGTTGTGTTAAGAAATTGAAGTAAAAATGACGCATCGAAGCACCACTTCACTTGAAAAAAAGCTATTAATTATTAACAAAATTAAAGAAGGAAAGGTATGAAAAAAAGATATTGCTAATCAGTTTGAAATACTTCCCAGCACTTTATCAAATATTCTAAAAAATAAGGAAATGATTTTGAAAAATGTAGAATGTATATGGAAGAATGTAATTCAAACCAAACTTACTGATTATTTTAAATAAAATTAGAAAAGAAAAAAATGAATTTCTATATAATGAAGTCTCCATATAGTGAAGCGATTTTCAGGTCCCCTGCGAATTCACTATAAGGAAGTTCCACTGTATTTATAAATCGTTAGACTATTTTTATTTGTTGGATATGAGTTTTGATCTTTTATATTATGAAAAAAAAAACAAAACTGAAAATCTAAATGTGTGAAAAACAATTTAGACAAGTTGTGCTATGGCAACATTCATTTCTCATTTTTTCTTTGCTTCTACGGTCATATCTTTTGACAAATTTTGGTAGCTAACTATAAGTGAGTACTCGAATTAACGAAAAAATCTTTATAACGAATTGATCTGACAATTAATGTGTTCGTTATTTCGGAATACAACTGTATATTTTTTCCTTTTGACAATTCTCAGCGCATTAAATGTCAAAAATATGAAAAGGCACTTAAAAGAGGAAAATTGCAAATAATTTTGTATTTGTGGCTAAAATATTACAGGCATTTAAGCGGATGATTTTATATGTAAATTTAGAAACAACGATGTCGCAAAATATGGTCACTTAAACGGGAAAGGCACTTTTTTGGGGATGTGGGCGTGGCCCCGCTTCCAAATAGTTTTTCTTTACATATCTCGGAAACCAATAGAGCTATATAAACCAAACTTTTTGCAGTCGTTTTTTCTAGCCACCTCTTAATACAGTCCAAAAATGAAAGAAATCGGATAATAACCACGCCCATCTCCCATACAAAGGTTAGGTTGAAAATTACTAAAAGTGGGTTAACTCACTTACGAAAAACGTCAGAAACACTAAATTTCACATAAGAAATGGCAGCTGGAAGCTACACTCAGACTTTTTTACAAAATGGAAAAAGAGCGTGGCGTCGCCCACTTATGGGTCACAAACCATTTCCCAGGAACTACTCGACCGATTTCAATAAAACTTGGTTTGTAATAATTTCCTTACATCCCAACCACGACTACTTTCCTTATAACACAATTTTGAATTCCATCTTATTCCTTAACTTTATAATATATACATAAGGAACCAATGAAGATAGCGGAATAAAACTTTACACAAATAGTGCATATCATCTCTGGCTTCACTTGAGAAATAATTGTCGAAAACGTACTATAACTTTTCAAGGCCCCTGTTATCGAACATGTTGAACTCCGCGCCTAAGGGTAAATTTTAACCGAAAACGTGGGTAAATCTCTCTGATAATTTAATGTAATTCAGAGGAAATTATTTTCTTCTAATAGTGAGTCTCTGTTCCATAAATTATTAAAATCGGGTAATAATATCTCCTAGCTCGCATTAATCCCCTAATTATAGGTTTTTCAAAAATACGGTGGGAGGAGGAAGCATCGAAAGCCTGAACCCCATGTCAGTGTGGAACTTTAATCCGAACTAAACCTCCTACCGTCCTGTACCGTTCCCCCCGGTACCACCGTCAAGTATTACGTCGGGTGGATGGTTGAGTTACACTCATGCGTACGTGATGGTCACAATGCATTCAGTCAAAAGTTACATTTACCTTGCCCCACCTCCGTTGGTCTATTACCCCGCCTCGTACATTGTTCGTCGCCAACCCTTCCCGACACGTTAACGTTTGTGTGTTCAAGTCGTAGTTGTTCGTTGTATTTAACAGCTCACTTCTCCGCCGCTGTTCGCTGGTTCGTTGAGATTTCATGATTCTGGCAGCAGCTTCGCAAACTGCTTTCCAATTCTCTACTGATTCGACCATTTGGTTTACAAGGTTATCAAAAGTAGGGTCTATACCAAGCGAATTTTTGAGATGTTGCCTCTCATGGTTATATTTCGGGCAATGGAAGAATGTGTGCTCTACATTTTCCACGGTTGCGCCTCCGCAATAATCGGATATACCGTTAGTTTCGTGCCCGAATCGTTTCAAATATGCTTTGAAGCAGCCATGTCCTGTGAGGATTTGAGTTAGGTGGAAATCCACTTCACCATGCGTTCTAGTTAACCATGGTTCAATGTTGGGGATCAAACGAAAAGTCCAACGCCCGTTTCCGCTGTCTTCCCAGCGTTTTTGCCAGCAATTTATCGTTTCATTCCTGGCACTTCTTTTTAGTGCCGTGTGCGGTAAACTACCATTCATCACATACTGAAGCTCCTTGGCTAAGAGGTCTAAGGGGTATAAGCCCGCAATTACTAGAGCTGCGTCTTCCGATACTGTACGAAAAGCGGAGCATACTCTCAGTGCGCAAGTGGCATATATAGAAAAAAGGCCATGGCGCACAGTGGGGCCAATGGAGATCATTTCTCGGATTAATTAAAAAAAAATATATGAAGATCCTTCAAAACTAAGTATACTTGCTTAAAGTACACAAAATTCTACATCAGTAAGCAAAAAAATAAATGTCAAATACGTAATAGTGCTTACTTAGTGAAGCTACAAACTTGATATTTGTGAAACAAAAATCTAATTTTTTGTTTTTTAAAGCCGCAGATCTTTTGTACGTAAATTGTGTTTTTGTAAAGTAATTCTAAAAATTTGTAAAACTTAACCATGGAACCATCAAACTCAGGTAATAATTGAACTAGTTTGCTAAATTGTGTGTAAAGTTACAATTGCAAAAGTATGTCTTTTTGAGATTATATATATGGTGTCCAAAAAAAAATTAATTAGAGAAATTTAGGTTGCGCATCAGTGCGCCTCAGAAGATATCCTCGCATTTGTAATAATATTCAGTATGCAATTTATAAATTAAATTTGCTTCTGGACTGTAGCTTGTGCGCCTAACGGTTTTGTTGTTGTTTTTGTTGTTACATTTACTGTTGTTGTTTATATTGTTGGAGTTTCGTTGCTTTTGTTGTTGTTATTTTATATTTTTATTTTTTGTTTTGTTTTAATATACCATATTTTAAGAGTCATGTGATTAAATTTTGCAGGAACATGCTCAAACGTCGTTTTTTTTTACTCGCCTCAGCTTGTACAATATTTTCAATTGTGTCAGCTGTAGGACAATGGATGATAAAATCATGCATTTAAAAGAAGAGCTAAAAAAACGTACTGGTTATTCTGAAGACAACTCTCAAGTTTTCAATGAACGAATAAAAAAATTTGTATTTGAGTTTAAGAAAAAATGGAATAAGGCCCATAGAAGGGAAGATAGATTTCTATCTGATATTAATAAGAATTGGCTACAATCGTCAATTGGGTTTCCACTAGGTCAAGCATGTAAAAGAGGTCGAAAAGAAATTTCATTTAGTGACTCTAGTGATTCGTCTAAATTAAAAAAAAAACAAAATTTTTAAGAGATACCACAGAGTTACCAGTTTTACTTCATGCAGCAGAAACTAAATTAAGAACAACCGGCTCCGTAGAAAAATCAAAAGCGATACGTAGTATCGTACATTTTTCACCATCAAGAGCCAAAAGGTTTAACGAAAGTTTAAAGAAACCTGTAGTCAGTTCAAAAATGTCAAATCTTAAAGCTCTAGCTGTCTTCGTAGAAGCTAAGCTATCTCGCTACCAATACAATGTTGTTAGACAATCTGCTCCAGATAAGTTTCCGTCATATAAAATTATACAAAACGAGAAAAAAAAGTGCTATCCAGAATATCGGTGCATTACAATAAGCGAAACTTCCGCTGAAGTAAGTTTACAAGCACTATTAAACCACACAGCAGAACGATTAATACAAATTCATGAAAACCGTATTGACTCGTTAATTAACCAAAAAATCCAATTGTATACTAAATGGGGATTTGATGGAAGCTCTGGTCACAGTTCGTACAAGCAAGCTTTTCATGGATGTGATGGTATCGATTCCTCCGTATTTTTAACTACAATTGTGCCTCTAAAATTTATGTTGGCTGAACAAGTAATTTGGAAAAATCCTCGACCATCATCAACTAGATTTTGTAGGCCCCTAAAAATTGAATTTGTGAAGGAAACCAAATCTGTGGCGATTACGGAAAAGGAAAGGGTAGAACAAGAAATTAAGAATTTAATTTGTACAATTATACTAGTTAATGACAAAGTTTTATATGTGGATCACAAATTAATTTTGACAATGATTGATGGGAAGGTGTGCAATGCTTTAACTGGAACTACATCAACACAAAAGTGCTATTTATGTGAGGCAACTACAAAGGATTTTAACAATATAGAAGACATGATCGAAAGACCTGTAAATGTAGAAAACTTGAAATTTGGCTTATCTATTCTTCACGGCTGGATTAGATTTTTTGAAAACCTCCTACATATTTCATACAAATTGCCGATACAGAAATGGCAAGCTAGAACCGATTCAGAAAAACAAATCGTTTCTGAGACGAAGCGAAAAATTCAGAAGCAATTTAAAGAAACTTTAGGATTAATAGTGGACCAACCAAAACCTGGCTTTGGAAACACAAATGATGGTAATACCGCCAGACGTTTTTTTCAAAATGCAGAAAAGTCTGCTGAAATAACCTCTATAAATTTAAATTTGATAAAGCAAATGCACATTCTTTTAATTGTGGTATCTAGTGGGTATGAAATAAACAACAAAAAATTTCGATTTTTTTCACGTAAAACAGCAAAACTTTTTGTTAAGTTGTATCCGTGGTACAACATGCCCCCGACTTTGCACAAATACTTTATACACGGACCTGAAATTATTGATAACGCACTTTTGCCTATTGGCCAATTATCAGAAGAAGCACAAAAAGCTCGCAATAAAGATTTTAAAAAATATCGGGAATTCCATTCAAGAAAGTGCAGCCGCGAAAAGTCTAATCAAGATATTCTCAATTCTTTTTTTTTAACCTCAGATCCAATAATTTCAAGCATGCGAAGATTGCCAAAAAAGAACTTGCAAAATTTACCAGAAGAGGCTGTCGATTTACTTATAAGTGATGAGTATGGAAATAGCGATGATGATAGTGAAGATGTTGATGATGATGATAATGATGATGATGATGATGACGTCGACGATGACGATGATGATGTTAGTGACGGTGACAATTATTACAATGAGAGTTTAAATACAGATGACATCGATATTAAATAAGAACTTTTTGGAATTGCTTCAATTCTATAGTCATATATAGTAAACCATTATTTTAATATTACAGCTGCATCCAAATCTTCTTAAAAACTACATATTTGTTGTGACTAACTGGATTTGAATAAAATATAAAATAATCAAAAATTATAAAAATAAAGCTCCAGTTAATTAATCCGAGAAATGATCTCCATTGGCCCCACTGTGCGGCGATATGATTTTATAGCGAGGGCTTTCCCCCATATTTGGGCGCCGAACAGCGAGACGGACTTGAGTACCCCAGCTAGTAGTCGTCTTCTATTTTGCTTTGGCCCACGAGTATTGAGCATTAAATGGTTAAAGCTCTGCACACTTTTGTAGCTTTTTCGCATGCATAAGCTACGTGTTCGCGGACTTTTCTGCCGGTAATAAGTACCGCTTCGGTCTTGTTCTCTGCTAGGGTCAATCCGTGAGTTTCGAGCCAGTCGCCTATTAACGCTATTGCCCTGTTGGTTATCAGAACTATATCCTGAATGTGTTTTGCTATAACAACAACAGCAATATCATCTGCGAAACCGATTATGTGAACGTTTTTGGGTACGTTTAGTCTCAGTATTCCGTCGTACATTATATTCCAGAGAAGCGGCCCAAGTACAGATCCCTGGGGTACTCCACTAGTGACTTTAGAGACTTCATTCGTATTGTAGCTCAATGTTCTTTCCTCGAAATAGCTTAAAATTATGTTGTAAAGGTATAGAGGAGAGAAGCTTCTTAGTGCACTCAGTATACTTTTCCAGGATGCCGAGTTAAAGGCATTTTTAACATCCAGAGTTACAACCATACAGTACTGTATAGTGCCTCCCTTCCATCTTTTACCGCTTATAGCCCGCTCGGCCAGGGTTTTTACAAGAGTTACAGCTGCGGTTGTGGATCTTGCCTTCCTGAATCCGAATTGGTTTGGGGACAGTCCACCAACGTCGTCGATTGCCTTATTTAGCCGTTGGTATATGATTGCACTCCTGCTCTCTGAGAGCACTCATCAGCATCTCGGTATAAGGGAGCTGTGGGACGGCATATCAAACTCCTTACGTACAGCTGCAACCGAAACCATTGGCTTTCGGAAAAGCCAAAAAAACAGCTGGTATGATGAGGATTGTCGTCTCGCAGTGGAGAGAAAACAGACTGCCTACCTCGCAATGTTGCGATCGACCGCAACACGAGCGGGATGGGAAAGATACCGAGAGCTGAAGAGGGAAGCGAGACGCATTTGCAGAAAAAGAAAGAAAGAGGCAGAAATGCGTGAGTATGAAGAGCTTGACAAGCTGGCCGACAGGGGTAATGCTCGAAAATTTTACGAAAAGATCCGGCGACTAACTGAAGGTTTCAAGACCGGAGCACACTCCTGTAGGACCCCCAGCGGTGATCTAGTGGTTGATGACCAGAGTATACTGTGTTTGTGGAGGGAACACTTCTCCAGCCTGCTGAATGGCAGTGAAAGTACAACACCAGGAGATGGCGAACCCGATTCCCCAATCGACGACGATGGAACAGATGTTCCATTGCCCGACCGTGAAGAAATTAGAATAGCAATTACCCGCTTGAAGAACAACAAGGCGGCGGGGGCCGATGGATTGCCGGCCGAGCTATTCAAATACGGCGGCGAAGAGCTGATAAGGTGCATGCATCAGCTTCTTTGCGAAATATGGTCGGAAGAAAGCATGCCCGACGATTGGAATCTCAGTGTACTCTGCCCAATCCACAAAAAGGGAGACCCCACAATCTGCGCCAACTATCGTGGGATAAGCCTCCTTAACATCGCTTATAAGGTTCTATCGAGCGTACTGTGTGAAAGACTAAAGCCCACCGTCAACAAACTGATTGGACCTTATCAGTGTGGCTTTAGACCTGGAAAATCAACAACTGACCAGATATTCACCATGCGCCAAATCTTGGAGAAGACCCGTGAAAAAAGGATCGACACACACCATCTATTTGTCGACTTTAAAGCTGCTTTCGACAGCACGAAAAGGAGCTGCCTTTATGCCGCGATGTCTGAATTTGGTATCCCCGCAAAACTAATACGGCTGTGTAAGTTGACGTTGAGCAACACCAAAAGCTCCGTCAGGATCGGGAAGGACCTCTCCGAGCCGTTCGATACCAAACGAGGTTTCAGACAAGGTGACTCGCTATCGTGCGACTTCTTTAACTTGATGCTGGAGAAAATTATAAGAGCTGCAGAGCTAAATAGAGAAGGTACAATCTTCTACAAGAGTGTACAGCTCCTGGCGTACGCCGATGATATTGATATCATCGGAAACAACACCCGCGCCGTTAGTTCTGCTTTTTCCCGCCTGGATAAGGAAGCGAAGCGAATGGGTCTGGTGGTGAACGAGGACAAGACGAAATATCTCCTGTCATCAAACAAACAGTCAGCGCATTCGCGTCTTGGCTCCCACGTCACTGTTGACAGTCATAACTTTGAAGTTGTAGATAATTTCGTATACCTAGGAACCAACATTAACACCGATAATAATGTCAGCCTTGAAATCCAACGCAGAATCACTCTTGCCAACAGGTGCTACTATGGACTGAGTAGGCAATTGAAAAGTAAAGTCCTCTCTCGACGAACAAAAACTAAACTCTACAAGTCCCTCATCATTCCCGTCCTACTTTATGGTGCAGAAGCGTGGACGGTGTCAACATCCGATGAGACGGCACTAGGAGTTTTCGAGAGAAAGGTTTTGCGGAAGATTTACGGTCCCTTAAACATTGGCAACGGCGAATACCGCAGAAGATGGAATGATGAGCTGTATGTGTTGTTCGACGACATAGACATAGTCCAGCGAATAAAAAGACAGCGGCTACGCTGGCTGGGTCATGTTGTTCGAATGGATGAAAGTGCCCCAGCTCTGAAAGTTTTCGATGCAGTACCCGCTGGTGGAAGCCGAGGAAGAGGGAGACCTCCACTCCGGTGGAAGGACCAGGTGGAGAAGGACCTGTCTTCACTTGGTATTACCAATTGGCGCCAAACCGCCAAAAGGAGAGATGCGTGGCGCACTGTTGTGGACTCGGCTATAACCGCGTAAGCGGTTTCTACGCCAGTTAAGAAGAAGATATGATTCGCTCCAAAACTTTCCCCGCGGAGTCTAACATGCAAAGGGGTCGGAAGTGGGACGGTTCTGTAATTGTTTTATTAGGTTTTGGCAGTAATATGAGATGTTGCCTTTTCCATATGGTGGGAAAGCGGCCTTCTTGAATGCATATATTATACATTGTTCGAAAAGGATCTATGTTTCGAAAAATCGCTGTTTTTAGCGCTAGGTTCGGGATTCCATCTGGTCCTGGGGCTTTAGATGGGTTCAACCGATCACATGCTTCTCGAACTTCTTCATTAGAAACAGCGGGTATAGTCTGGCTTTGTTGAACCCTAACGATCTCCTCAAGGAATTGTGGTCGGGTAGGGAAGAGTACCGAAACTATTTTCCCAATTGTTGAAGGGGAGGTTGGCATCTGTCCGCGAACGCGAAGTTTTCCCATCACCGCTTTATATGCGAGTCCCCAAGCGTTGTTTTCAACTTCGTCGCACATTTTAAGGAAACATTCCTGCTTACTTTGACTGTTTTAATAATTTTCTTTTGTCTTTAAAATGTCTTTGGATAGTGGTATATTTGGGGGTACCACGTGACCTTTGGTATAAACGCCTTGCTTGCTGGCATTCTTTGCGTAGGTTAGCTATCGTTCCGTTCCACCAATGCACTGGATGGTGGTGGTTGCGTCCAGATCGCTTGGACATTGAAGCATCGCATGCGTTCTTGATACAACTCATAATCGAGGCAGCAGCTTCGTTAGCCGACAACAAATTGTCGGAAATAACGGTGGATCTAAATACTTCTTCAAAGAGGTCTGGGTCGAACGTTTTGGGGCGCCAGGTACTTCTGTTTTGGGTCGGTAAACATTGGCGTGCTTGTATAGTATTTATCTCGAATATGATGGCATAGTGATCACTAAAAGTGTAGTGGTCACTGATTTCCCATTGAGATCTACATACTAGGCTTGAGTGTACAAAAGTTAGATCTATAACCGATTTTCGACCACCTTTGTTGAAAGTACATTGATTGCCTGTATTTAAGAGCACTAGATCCAGAGAGGCAAAGGCTTCTAGTAAGGTCTTTCCTCAGCTATTGGTTCTTTTGCATCCCCATTCGATAGCCCAGGCATTAAAATCAGCTATTATTATTTTTGTTTTGCATCGGGCATCGGCCACCAGGTTATTGATAATGCGCTTATAATCTGCATCATTGATGCTGGGAGGTATATAGCAGCTGTATATATTAAAATTATTAACAGCTGTGCGAACAAATCCATCTGAAGAGAAGGGTGCTTCGAGTTGAGAAAAGTTGGGGTTACATTTCCATATAGCCGCTTTATTTCGTGTGTCGCTTATCCAATTTAAGTCTTGCCCGATTTTATACGGTTCGCTTAATAGGACCACATCAATTTGCTTTTCGGCAACTGACTGTTTTAATAAGTCGTGAGCCGCTTGGCAATGGTTTGCGTTAAGTTGTAAAAACTTCATGTGACCAGTTGAGCAGCTTTCTTGTAGACTGGGCACCTGAAACTACCAGTGAAGTGATCAATTTCATCTGAACCTGCTTTCAAGCATAGCAAACATTTGGGCTTATTGTTGCAGTCCTTTGCCTGATGCTCACCTTCGCCGCATCTTCTACAGAGTTTGGACCTATCTTCGTTTTTGCCCGTTTTCGCAGTGTGCCCGAAGTCCAGACATTTAAAACATCGTTGTGGTTGTCTACATTCCCGAACTCGGCAATAAACCCAACCAACTTTCAGCTTTTTATTGATCAGAAGCTGTCTAGCTGCTTCATTAGGGAGTTTAACCAGTGCTGTTTGGGTGTCTCCGTAGGACTTTCTTAAACTCTTGATTGCCGAGTTCGTCAGCTCTGAATTTCCTAACTCTCTCTGTAGGGCATAAAGAACTTCTTCCTTGCTTGTGACTTCATCCAAGTCTTTGCACTCGATTAGGGTCTCCTGGGTCAGAAGTTTAACGCTGGCTTGATCGCCAAGGCATCTCCTCATATTGTCTTGGGAGTCGGTTGACATACCTGTTCCGCTAAATTGTAGCAACATTTCTCCACTTTGAGTTTTTCGTATCTTTGTGACTATATTTCCGAATCCGTTAAGAGTTGAGTCGGACTTGATTTTCCGTAGAATCTCCGCATATGTGAGGCACCCTCTTTTTGAAATTAATATCGCTTGGGGTTTTGTTTTTGGCAGTTTAATAGACTTCTTATTAGCTTTCTTAGTTACTGTATTCCATTGTTCCTCCAAAGGATTTGTTTTTGTTGGGTTATTATCAGGCCCTTTCATTGGCAGTGTGCTTAACGGCGACTTTGCAGTGGCTTCAGACATTTCAGTATTGGGAGCAGCATTTGTTATTATTGATCGTTTGAACTGACCAATTAAATTGTTCTTGCTCGGGTTTTTGGCGAATTGGTACTTGATCGCTTGTTTTGTTGTTGGGTCTGCTCCTCTGCATATATGTATTGGTTAATATGTGAGATATCTTAGCGAAATTAAGTGAGTGTATAGTCCTGGATATTGTGTACCTTGCTGGTGAAAATGAATGAAATCGGTTCAGGAATTACTTCAGCCCTAAGACACTATATATGACGATTTTCGTTATTCTATTAATTATGCCGAATTTATAGGTAAATTTGTGTGTTATCTTAATAAAATTTCTTCAATAAATTGCGAGAGTATAAAATGTTCGGTTGCACCCGAACTTAGCCTTTCCTTACTTGTTTTTGATATACAACTTGCAAGAAGGTGAATTTTGATAATAAATATGTGAAAATCAAAGTAAATGATTATGAGTAAATGTTCGTCATGTTTCTATTTGTCGATGCACAACTTGCAAGAAAGTGAACTTTGAGCATAAATCTAAGAAAAAGTAAAATTAATGGTTAGGAGTAAATGTTCTTTATGTGCCGATATACACCTTGCAAGAAGAAAATGTGCCTTATGTTTTTATTTGTTGATATACAACTTAAAATAAAGTGAATTTTGGTAATGAATATGAGATAATGCCAATTTAATGATTATAAGTAAATGTGCTTTATGTTTCTAACTATTTGTTGGTATATAACCTGCAAGAATGCAATGTGCTTTGTGATTCTATTTTACGTTATACAACTTGGAAGAAAGTGAATATTGCTTATAAATCTGAAAAAAACGCAATATGAATTATTAGTAAATGTTCTTTCCGATTCTTTTTGTCGATATACAACTTGCAAGAAAGTGAATTTTGATAATAAATCTGAGAATATTCAAAAGTAATGATTATGAGTAAATGTTCTTTATGTTTCTATTTGTCAAATTGCTAAAATGTTCTTTATTGTTCTATTTGTCATTATACAAATTGCAAGAACGTGAATTTTGATAATAACTCTGAGAAAATGTAAAATTAATGATTATAAGTAAATGTTTTGTTTGTAAGTCCTAATACTAAACGAGGGAGATATAGGGTTATATATAGCAACGCCATCAGGGTGACGAGTCAAGTTGAAATCCTGATGTCTGTCGGTCCGTCCGTGAAAGCTGTAACTTGAGTAAAAATTAAGATATCTTGATGAAACTTGGTACACGTATTTCCTGGCACCATGAGAAGTTAAGTTCGAAGATGGACGAAATCGGACCACGGCATCGCCCACAAAATGACGATAACCGAAAACATATAAAGAGTTATAACTAAACCACAAATTAACCTATGAAATTTGTTAAAAAGAATCGTTCTAGGAAGGGGTAAATTTGGATGTAAATTGGCGAAAATGGGCGTGGTCCCGCCCCCTACTAAGTTGTTTAAATATAGCTCGTAAAGTATTAAAGCTTTAACAACAATCAATTATATATTTCAATGCAATTCGATAGACTTTGAAGTCAATCTGAATCGTTTAGTTTACAATATACATATATAATAAGCACTAGTGTTGTTATCGGAATAGAACTTTGCACAAATACTACAAAATAAAAACAAAGAGGATTAAAACAATCTTTTTAATCAATTCACGCAAGCTTATCGACAAGCTTAAGAGGTGGCCTGTCTGTTAACACGCAGTAGCTGAAGACCTGGGCTCTCTGGTAGCCACAGAAAACTGCAGAAGGCAATTTTAGAGGAACTGCTTGGAATTTTTTGCAGTGATATAGTGAAAAATCCTACAAAGTCTGCTCATAACACAGGATATCTTCAGAAGCCGGATCATGGCAGCACGACATCCAGTGAAGATTCCCTGGGACTACCAATGGATACCTACTTCCCAAGCAGCTCAGAAAACCATGCAGCTGCATTATACACAGGAGAAAAGGTAGATCCCATTCCATGGTTTAAAACGTTACAAAGTGAATTTTGAAAATAAATCTGTGAAATGCAAAATTAATGAATATGAGTAAATGTTCTTCTTGTTTCTATTTGTCGATATACAACTTACAAGAAAGTAAATTTTGAACATAAATCAGATAAAATGTAAAATTATTTTTTTCAATGCAATTCGGTTCATAATATCTTTCTGGCTTATCAATGATATGTTATGAAAATAATCCAAATCGGTTCACAACCACGCCTACTTCCCATATACCAGAACTTAGAGGTCAATCTGAATCGTTTAGTTTACAATATGTATAATGAGCACTAGTGAACATATGGGAACAGAACTTTGCACAAATACAGTAAAATAAAAACAAAGACAAAAACAATCTCTTTAATCAATTCACGCAAGCTTATTGATATTGTTGCAAAAACACTCATATGTTAGTTGTTAATTGGATTGATTTTAGGCATGCGATTAGCCTGTTAGTAACAGTTGATCCAGGAATAATTGGAAGAATCTGGCGTAAATCACCTGCTAACAAAATCATGGCTAAACTAAAAACGTTCATCGACAATCAAGATCTTTTCAAGTCCTGTGCAGTACCTCCAGCGAATCCTCGTTATAGTGGTATTTTTGTTCGTTCATTTGCATTTTAGGTAATTTCAAGGCCGAATGTGCCGTTTGTTTGCCTACTTACAAGTGCCAAGTTGCCCATATTCCCGTTAACCTTGGTGGTGAAAATGAGTGAGATTGGTTCTGGAATTACATCAGCCCTCATATACTATATATGATGATTTTCTATTGGACTTTATGCCGAATATATAGGTAAAATTATATTAGTTAAAAACTTAGCTTTTCCTTATTTGTTACAAATTGTTTTGGGTTATCGACACAACCTTATACCATTGAACTATAACAAAAATATTTTAACAAAGCTACAATTACAACCTTCAAAATATTATAATATTTTTTTTTTTGTCTTTTTATATTTTTCTTGTCTACTCGAATAAAATTCTCTTAATGTTATCTTCCTCGCAATTTTTCCATATTTACTCACTTTCTAATGCTTCCACGAATATTTCAATACTAAAATTACCGAGATCGGTTTGGCCGTTCTCGACTTTTTGCGAGACTAACTGTGGAGGTCTGTACCTGTAAGGGAGTGACAATACACTCTCATAATTTAGCAATAATGAATATCATATGTAACGTGCCTGAATTAGTAGTTGACTCCGACCGTACCGGGCGGGGGAATTGAATAATTATTAATATTTAATTAAGAATTATATTAGTTTAACATTTGTACGGATATATCTGTGAATTATATGAACTATAATAAATTGAAGGATATTACATTGGCGACGAGGATAATCGGGAAGTAATTTAAAAATTATAAAACCTAATATCGGCAGCAGCATAAAATTTTTGAACTCAAACGAAATGTAATTGGGTATCGTATTGAGAGACTATATTCCAAATGGAATAGCAACGCTAAGCACACTCACATTTGCACAAATTCATACAGGTATTTTGGTTGAGTATGTGTGTAGGTAATCGTAAGCAAAAGAAAAATTTATTCAGCGTTGACTGAATGACGGGGTTCATTCCAAATGGAATGAGATTGAAATAAAATGAAATTTCAATGGAAAAATTGAAAATGAATTGAGAAATGAGAAAAATGGAAAATTTTAAAAAGTAATTGAGAATCAGTATAAAAAGTTTAAAATTTGAAGGTTTGAAAATGAATCAAAAATTTCAAAAAAAAATGAAAAGAAATAAATGTAAGAGCGAAATGCATGGTTGAGATTTCTTATAGACAAAATATGCGTAAATATGTATGTATATATATTTCAAATGAAATAAAGAAGGCGACGAAATATAATTAGGTATCGTATAGATATTCTCATGCCCCTATTCTCATGCCCTCACAAAAATCAACACACTCACTACTGTGAGGTTTTTGGATTTTGTGATGATTACCTTATGCTGGAGAAAATTCAAAAGCTCAAATGCTCACAATTTTCTCAAAAATATTTGTGTTTGTTTTGATTTTTAGCAATATTTGGAAACAAATGTATAAATATTTGCGTGCTATAACGAGCATGGAGGAATTGTTTTTTGAAAAAAAGGGCCTCTATAAAAGTTCAGTTATCGAATAATTGTGTTTAACCGAATCTGGAGCAATATGGACGTACCTTGCATTTTCATTTGTTGAGCGATTTGCTGCCAACCACCAGCCCTATTCTGAAAAAACCTCATAACTGAGTTGTGAGGAAAAATTTGTGAGGTTTCTTGTGACGTATATTTTGTGAGCTTTAAAAAGTCACCAATTGAGGTAAAAAGCATTTTGCTGTCAAACAGTTGTTTCAAAAGAAAAAAATTCAAAATAAATACAAATTGATGTAAAATTTGTAAACAAATGAAACAAATGAAATTGCGTATTTACAGTCGAAAGTTAAAAAACAAAAGAATTATAAAACAAGTAAGGAAGATATGGTTTTTGACCCATAAGTGGGCGGAACCACGCCCATTTAAAATTTTGTATACCATTTTGAGAGCAGATCTTCTGTTCCATCTTTACAATGAAATTTAAGGTTTCTGGTTGTTTTCCTTACTGAACTTACTGCATTTTTAGTAATTTTCAATATAACCTTTGTATGGGAGGTGGGCCGTATGACCCGATTTCCATCATTTTTGGACGGTATAAGGTAGTACCTAAAAGAAACGACTCTAGAAAGTTTCCTTGATATAGCTTAATTAGTTTGCGAGATATGTACAAAAAACATAGTAGCCACGGGGCCACGCCCAATTCCCCAAAAAAATTACATCCAAATATGCCCTTTCCTAGAACAATCCTTTGTACCAAATTTTCGGTTATCGCCATTTTGTGGGAGTGGCAATAGTCCGATTACGCACATTTTCGAACTTAACCTTCTTATGGTGCCAATTTCAATTTCATTTTCATTAAGATATCTCAATTTTTACTCAAGTTACAGCTTGCACGGACGGACGGACAGACGTCCGGATTTGAACTTTTTTCGTCACCTTATCATTTTGATATATATAACCCTATATCTAACTCGTTTAGTTTTGGACTTGCAACCAACCGTTATGTAGACAAAACTATAATACTCTCGTAGCAACTTTGTCGAGAGAGTATAAAAATAACCTGGGTGTAAATCTTCGTCTATAGAGGCTGTGCGTCAGTGTCCTTTGCTTTACAAAAATAATACGTCCTTATCGGATTGTAGAGTTTTAGGACTCTAGAGTTTTAGGACTTAGGCAGCAAATCGCTAACAAATGAAAGTGCAAGGTACGTCCAAATTTCTCCGGATTCGGTTAAACACAATTATTCGATAACTTAACTTTTATAGAGGCCATTTTTTCAAAGAACAATTCCTCCATGCTCGTTATACCACGCAAATATTTACACATTTGTTTACAAATATTGCTAAAAACCAAAACAAACACAAATATTTTTGTATTGTGATGGCTGCTTTCACACGTCACAGATATTTGAGAAAATTGTGAGCATTTGAGCTTTTGAATTTTCTCCAGCAAAAGGTAATCATCACAAAATCCAAAAACCTCACAATAGTGAGTGTGGTGATTTTTGTGAGGGCATGAGAATAGGGCTGCACATCTACGATCCGATAAGGATGTATTATTTTTGTAAAGCAAAGGACACTGACGCACAGCCTCTATAAGACGATGATTTACATCCATATTATTTTTATACTCTCGCAACAAAGTTGCTCCGAGAGTATTATAGTTTTGTCCACATAACGGTTGGTTGTAAGTCCTAAAACTAAACTGTTGTCAGAAAATCTGTGCCTATAAGAACGCGTGTATTTTAATATTTGACAGATGTCGCTCGTCGCTTGTCGTCTTCTATGTGTTCAGCACATCAGTCTGCATTCTTTCTTTGCAAATCGAAAGTATTAGCACCCGCGATGAGGAGGTATATCGTTTTATCTGACAGCGTGAGGTTTATGAACTTCATTTCTAATTTTGTATTGTGGCATATTAAAAAAAATGTTTCTTCGATGATCGCTCGGTTACAACGGATAAAACGACTTCTGAGTGGTGATTTTAATGAATAAATTTCAAGGTTTTATACAAATAATTATATATAATAATGCAGTCAATAAGTACAGTAGGGCAATTCACAATCTGGTGCAAATAGTCTTGCATATTTGCAATTGCAAATTCGATGTAAATTTTGTTAGTGTAAAAGCAACAATATGCCTCAATATGTCAACTGCAGGTTCGCAAGCTTTTGCAGATATTATCGGAGAACCAGTTGAGTGCAAGGTACTCCTTGCGGGAGATATCAATGTAAATTTCTCATTGCCAGAAGCTGAACCACTACTGGCATTCCTCAGAGGGAAATTTTCATTAGATATTTTCAATGGAAGAAATGATCCTACGACAAAAGGATGTACGACTATTGATGCGGTATTCGCGAGAAATTTAGAAAAAATAGATGTTCTCTTATCAAAACTGTGTGTTGCTGCCAGTCCGGCAGCACTTATATAGTCGATTATAAGCGATCTGGCAAGTTATCGATTTCGATTGTCAATTCTAGTTTCTGTCATCGGATCGTGGATGTGATGCAGCTTCAAATATTTTCCGGACACATAGCTGCTGGCACATCTCCCAACTTTTGATGTCCACGTACACCATCTCGTCAGTTTCTTGGCTTAGAATTGGGTATTTCTTCATCCTAGCCATCAAACCACTCCTGTTTCCTGATTTGCTGGTAGCTAAAGGACCCTCTACAACCATGGCAAATCGCTCACATGGAGCTTGGAGTGGTACATATCCACCAATTTTTTAAAATGCTCTTCCAAATTTCGGATGAATCTTTCCACCCTGTCATCGGATCGTGGATGTGATGCAGCTTCAAATATTTTCCGGACACATAGCTGCTGGCACATCTCCCAACTTTTGATGTCCACGTACACCATCTCGTCAGTCTCTTGGCTTAGAATTGGGTATTTCTTCATCCTAGCCATCAAACCACTCCTGTTTCCTGATTTGCTGGTAGCTAAAGGACTCTCTACAACCATGGCAAATCGCTCACATGGAGCTTCCGAACTGTATTGCTTCATCTCGCTATGAATCCTGAATCTCAATGCTTCAATGTACTGAGCACTATTAGCCTTGCACGAAGTGACTGAATGACGACAACCAATCCAATAAAATCTTTGCTTTAAGTTTCCAAAGGTTTCCGTGATTCTTATGTGCCCTTCTCTTGGACCTTTGTGCATATCGTAGCGAGCTTTAGGTGATCTTTCGTTTCGAGCAACCATGAGAGATCGTGAGCAGAATCCTCCTTTGCCTTTGTCTTTGTGACTACAGGTTCTACAGATGTATCTTCTTTCTTTGGACGTTTCACAATTGGAGCTTCATCTTGAGATTCTTGTTCCTTCATATCACAATCTTTTGTCCATGACACGTCTGTCTTCTCTGGGATCATCTGCGTCAATATATGTGCCTCCTGCTCCTTCAATTGTGTAGACACCTGTGTTGAAACCTGCTATGGTATACACTCTCCATGCACTTCCAACTGTGTTAACACCTCTGCTCTATTTAAGGTCACATCCATAAACTCGTCCTCCTTCAACTGTGAGGACACCCCATTCGATTCCAACTGTGTTGACAAAATCTCTCCATGTGTTTCCAAAGGTCTTGACATACGCGCCTCATTCGCTTCCAAGTGTGTTGACAAAATCTCCTCGTGCGCTTTCAGCTGTGTTAACACGTCTGCTCCTTTTGAGGTCACATCCATTGGCTCCTCCTCCTCTTCCAACTGTGTTGACACATCCACTATATATGAGTTCACCTCATTCGACGGACTTTCCTCCTGCTCTTTCGACTGTAATGTAATTTTCGGTGGCATACTAGAGCACGTCCTCTTAAATTGGCTACGCATATGATCCCCATACGCTTCTATCTGGCTGGACATATGCGATTGCTGTTCTATGAACTCTGACAATTGTGTTGATATCTGGGACATAGCGGTCCACAACGTGTTCAAGTCTTCTTGAGTAAACTGAGCCATTTTTTTTCTGCAGTTTTATTTGGCAATCCCACTTCTGACACCAATTGTAACGGATTTCCAAAATCTGTCGTTAACGCTGAAACTCTACCCTGAGTTCGATCACTGGATTGTCAAATAAAAGTCACACTTTAATAGCTATACACTAATCTTTACTTCTAAATCCTCATAACTTAACACTTTATTGCTCAATACTCTACTTTACAACTCTAACTTGTTTACACTTTACTCGACAACTCTCTCCTTAGAATTGTCTTCACTCGACAACTCTCTTATCAAAACTGTGTGTTGCTGCCAGTCCGGCAGACATTATATAGGCGATTGTAAGCGATACATGGCCACTCGAACATTCTGGCAATTACTAATATCGATGTCTAGATACATCTGGCAAGTTATCGATTTCGATTGGCAATTCTAGTTTGTTCTGGTACCATATTCGTTACAGTAAGTTAGTGATAACTAAAATCATAATCCAATTGTAAATATTATAGATATCAAGTGTATAACGGCGTAAGAAAACGAAAATTTAAAGTTGCATTTATAACCTAACCTGCAACAAGTAAAAGCGTGCATCATCTTGATCATTCGATATAACGGCTAACGGTACATCATCTTGAACATTCGATTTAACGGCGTGTGTATATATATACATATATAAAACGAAGTACATAATATTTTAACGAAGTACATAGTACATAATTTAAAAAAATGAGAAAAATTTCATCATTGAGTGTAGTGCAACTAAAACGGCTGTTGTTGGAGAGAAATTGCTCTACAACAGGCACAAAAGCAACACTTATAAGTCGTTTGACTGAAACGATCGGGTCGGACGAAATCGAAGTCGAAGAGGACGAAAACGAACAAGTCGAACAACAAACATCGCCCTTAGAAGACAGTGAACAATGTGATGATAGAACACAAAAGACATTGAAAGAACAAATGGACGAAATGCGCGGCATTTTACAAAATGTATTATCACATATACAAAGTAGCACCCAAACTCGAAGTGTGCCTAATGAAAATACAAGTAACATTGAAAACAGAAACGTCAATAACATTTCCCCTTTTGGAAATTCGAATTCAACTGAAACAATTATTCGGTCCGCGAAATAGCAGAAACGATACCAGACTTTGATCCAACAAATGACTATTCGTTGTCATCAGCACAGTTCGTTGAACGAGTAAATAGTGTTATCCGTGCGTATGAATGGGACGAAAAGTGTTTATTGCTTGCCGTGTATAGAAAATGAAGGGAGCAGCACGATTGTGGCTCGATGCGACAGAAAGACTGCATTCCAATTGGAACGATTTTGCGAAAGACTTAAAAAACGAATTCGGTAATTATCCTGATGAGGCAGAAATACATTACGAAATGCAAGGTGCCGTACGTAGACAAAATGAAAAAGTAGACGACTACTGTTTTCGTGTTTGTGTACTTGGGAGGCGATATAAGTTGAGTGAAACAGCAATAGTAAAATATAAAAGAAATGTGCCGATAAATTCAAACCGAAGTGTAACGAAAGTCGAAATAAAAGAATATGAAAATAATAATATAAACAAAAACGAAAATTCTAATAAGAAGTTTGAACCACAATGTGTAAAGTGCTATAATTGCGATGAATTCGGACACATATCGAAAAATTGTCAAAAACCTCAACGTAAACAAAGATGTGAGAAATGTAATAAAGTGCATACAAGATATGATTCTCAGTGAAAATCCGATGCAAAAATACGAAATACATTTTGTGTAAATGATGAAGTTTTTAAAGTTGACGTATTATTAAATGGACAAAAATTAAAAGCATTTATTGATAGGGGTGCTCAGTGTAGCATGATTCGAAAATCGTTATGTGAAAAACTTAATTGCAAACACATAAAGTGTGATATACAAATCAGTGGACTATGTGGTGGTAGTCGACATGCGAAAGAGTTAATGAAAACAAATTTAACAATCGATAACATTATTATACCAGTTACCCTGTATTTGGTAGACGATGAATTATTACCTAGTGACATTCTATTAGGACAAGAAAACTTTATAAACAATATGCGGTTAAATATTAAAAACGGAAAAATAAAAATAGAACAAGAATATGAACAAGAAATTAAAGTTGAAGACATAAAACGTTGCGTTAACGAAAATGAGATTATATGTGAAATAAACGATAAACCTGTAAAAACAACGTTAATGAAAATTATAAACGATAATAAAAATGTTTTTGCAAATAACTTAAATGAACTCGGAAAAACCGATTTGGTAAAAATGAAAATTGAATTAAATTCAAATGAAATTGTGTCTCAATCTCCATATCGTGTACCAGTACCTAAAAAACAAATTGTCTCTGAAATGATAAACGATTTACTAAAAAACGATATAATACAACGTTCAGAATCACAATACGCCAGTCCAGTTGTGATTGTAAAAAAGAAAAACGGTAATGATAGGTTATGTATTGACTATCGACGTTTAAACAAATTAATTGTAAAAGAAATATTTCTACTTCCAAATATTGAAGAATGTCTTCAGGAAGCAGCGCGTTATAAATATTACACAACGTTAGATTTGAATAGTGGAAATTGAACCAGATAGCCGAAAGAAGAACGCTCCAATAGTATTCCAACGCTTAATGTCAAAAATCCAAGAAAAAGCAACGAAAGATAATATGATTCATTATATGGATGACATACTTATCTGCAGTAATACATACGGAGAAATGTTCCGAAAACTTACAAAAGTTCTTGAAGTTTTAAAAGAAGCTAATTTGACATTGAATATTTCAAAATGCGAATTTTTGAAAACGACAATAAATTTCCTTGGACATCAAATATCACCGAATGGATTAACTCCAGGCCAAGCGAAAACGAACGCATTACAGAATTATGAACGACCAACGAATGTTACAGAAGTTAGAAAATTCCTAGGATTGAGTGGATATTTTCGAAAATTCATTCCAGGTTACGCAATAATATCTGAACCTATCCGAAAACTATTACGTAAAGATGAAACCTTTAATTGGAACTACGACCAAGAAAAAGCCTTTAACGAGTTAAAACAGAAACTGACGTCAAAACCTCTACTAGTCGCATATCGAGTAGATGGAAATCACGAAATTCCTACAGATGCTAGTTCAGCTGGTTTAGCAGGAGTATTGTTACAAAACGAATGTGACGGATTAAAACCAGTTGCGTATTACAGTAGATTGACGAGCGATACTGAAAGAAGTTTCCATAGTTACGAACTTGAAACTTTAGCTGTAGTTGAAACGTTAGAACGATTCCGGTACTACATCGACGGAAAAAAAGTAAAAGTTGTAACCGATTGTAGCGCTGTTAAAACTGCTATGAGTAAGAGAGAACTTATTCCACGAATTGCTCGATAGTGGTTAAGGATACAAGAATTCGATATCGATATTGTACATCGTCAGGGTAGACGCATGGAACACGTCGATGCATTAAGTAGGTGTCCAAACGAGAGTGCTAAAGAAACGGATGTAGCAACTCTACGAGTAGATAAAGTCTCGATAACATCAGACGATTGGTTGTTTAGTATGCAGCTACAGGACGACAATATAAAACAGATCGTCGAAAAGATTAAGAACAAAGATAAACAAACTTTGAAAGAATTTTGTATCGAGAAAGACAGATTATTTAGAATCGAAAAAGAGAAGAAACTATGGGTAGTTCCGAAAGCGTTAAGACATAAAATGGTAGAAGAATGTCACGACAAAAATGGTCACTTGGGTTTCGAAAAGACCATTGACAAGATGAAAACGTACATATGGTTTCCACGAATGCGCAATTTCGTGAAATCATATTTTAAAGCATGTGTTGAATGCGTATATAACAAAAGTCAAGGCGGAAAAACAGAAGGACAGTATCATTTCGATAACATCGTACCAATACCATTTAAAACCGTTCATATGGATCATTTAGGACCATTTATCAAAAGTACGAAAAGAAACGAACATATCTTAGTGATAGTTGACGCTTTTACGAAATATACGATCATTAAAGCAGTAAAGAGTTCAGCAACGAAGCACGTATTAGAAACGTTACGAGAAGTTACCAGTTATTTTGGAGTTCCTGAACGTATCATTACTGATAGAGGTACAGCCTTTACCTCAAAATATTTTAAGAGCTACTGTGTTAACAACGCTATTAAACATATACTAAATGCAGTACGAACACCGAGGGCAAATGGTCATGCCGAACGAGTTAATCGAACACTTTTGTCAATGCTACTTCCAACGACAAACATAGACAAAAAGTGGGACGAAAATCTATACAAAATACAATGGTCAATGAACACAATGAAAAACAAAACTACGGATAAAAGTCCATGAACTTTTATTTAGTTTTTCATCGAGAGATATCCTTCAAAACAAAGTTTTGTTAGCATTACACGACAATCTAACAAGCGAAGAAGATATACAAAAACTACGAACAGCAACTTGTGCAACAGTAAACCAGAAACGACAACAAGCTAAGAAGCGATACGATGATCATCATGCAAAACCAAAAGAATTCCACGTTAATGACTTAGTGCTAGTCGAAAATGAGCCTTCTAGTACTGGAACATCGAGAAAGCTGGCGTTACAAAGGCCCCTTTCTAATTAAGCAAGTGCTTGGTAAAGACCGTTATTTACTTGAAGACTTGCCAGGAACAGACCGAACGTCACGTCACTATACTTCAGTCTATGCATCCGATAAGATGAAGTCATGGTGCCAACTTCCCCCTAATTTCGAAGACGATAACGATGAAATTAATGATGAAAACGACGAGTATAGCGAAGGCGCTATACATTGCCAGGATAGCCGACTGTAAGGTAACCCTGTCAAAGAAACATTAATTTGACTTGAGTGGCAGCACCAACTCATCAGAAGCGACTATTGAAGAAGACGATCAACAAGAATTACGAGAAGCAGTCGCCATTCAACAGCCGAAGGATCAAGTCAGACCTTTCAATTCAGAAATAGGATTAAGTCTCCCCTTTTAGTTGATTATATTGTTAATAATAAAATGGGATTTAAGTCCCCTTTCACTTGGAATAACTATATAATAATAAGTATAACTTCTTCCGCGCGAAGGGACTCCACGCACCTTTTTTAACACAATACCATAGCAGCAACACAAGTCAAATGAAATACTTAAATAAATACATTTTCCGTTTAATATTCATTTATAAAATAAATATAAAAAACGAACGAATACCCATGCAAATAGCGCCTATAGTATACATATATTATAAGAATATACTCGGAGTATATCTGTATAAAATCTCATCTGTCGCGAGAACGGCTGAAAATGCTCACCCACAAAAGTGCCCAACGCGCCATAAGAAGTTTTCACTTCAAAAAAAGGTTACTTTAAAACGAAATAACTTTGGATGACGTCATTAAAACTTGTAGTATTGAAGAACAAGTTAACAAACAAACATAGTCTATGACCGCCCAAGGTAATCCAAGCGGCATCAACAAAATTGTACAACAAAGTATAGATAGCGAGTGTGAAAGATGTGGTAAAAATGGACATCGTGAAAATAGTATGGAGTGTCCCGCCAGAAATATTAAATGCAGGAAATGTGATAGAGTTGGATATTTTTAACGGAAATGTCGCACAAGGATACGGAAGCCCAACTTCAAAGTAGATGAACCGGATAGCGAAATAAAAATTGTACTCGACAGTTCGAAGGAAACTGAGTTATTCAGAGTGGAGGATAAGTCGTCACAAGAGGGAGAGACCCCGTGTAAAATAGGAGGTTATAGAATTACTATGATCATCGATTCGGGCTCTAAATTAAACCTAATCAGCCAAACAGATTGGCAACAATTATGCGAGAGAAAGGCTGTTATGTTTAACTAACGTACTGAATCAGAGAACCAATTTCGGGCAAATACTTCAAATCGTCTACTCAAGATATTGCATGTTTTAGAAGCTCCAATTTCAATACAGAACAGATTACTACATTTTATGTAATCGAAAATGGTAAACAATCTCTGTTAGGACGGGACACAGCTATCGAACTCAACGTTCTAAGAGTAGGTTTAAACGTGCATAGAGTTGAAAAATCAGAACCGTTTGCCAAATGGCGGGATGTTTCTGTTAAGCTGTCTATTAACGAAACTGTAGTTCCAGAGCAGCAACCCATGAGACGTGTGCCGACGGCGTTGGAGGGCAAAATAACTGAGAAACCAGAAGAGGCTTTAAAGTTGGATATCATCGAACCAGTAACTGGCCTTGCCTTTAAAGATGGTGGTGATATTCGGGTATGTATAGATATGCGCTTGTAGGATGGGATCATGTGTAGAAGTTCACGCAAGTGAGGAAAGTTTTTGATTGTCATTCACTTGGGAGTGGCCAGAAACGATTCTTCTTCACATGGTTCAAGTAGTTCACGACTTCCGGTTTTAGACCAAGTATCCTCTGGGTAGCGTTTGAAGGCGAGCTAAAGTGAGAAGGCGAAGCCCACTTCTGCGGTTGTGCGTAGGGTTTGGGACCCACCACATAAAAACGAAATACCAATGAAAAATAGACGAAAGCCTCGGATTAGACACCCCCCTTTTGATGACGACCCCTGCAAACGTTTTAAGGATAATGATTTAAGGGCATGCACTTGGAATGTCCATGCACTTGGGAAAGTGCCTCTGCCCAGCTGGACGGGACAAGGAGTGAAGAAGGTGGGCTCTTGTGACATCTATTACAGCAGCCATATAAAGGAGCACAAATTTGGTGTTGGATTTGTGGTGGGAGAGAGTCACTCCGTCGCCGAGTCCCGGTGGATGAACGTCTTGCCACAATCCGCTTCAAAGCTAGGTTCTTCAACATATCGCTTATTTGCGCCCACGCCCCAACGGAAGAGAAGGACGATGTGACCAAATATGCTTTCTATGAGCGCCTAGAACGCATCCCCGCCACGATGTCAAAATCGTGCTTGGCGATTTTAACGCCAGGGTGGGAAAAGAAGGTGACTTTGGCACAACAGTCGGAAAATTCAGCATCCATGACGAAACATCGCCAAACGGCCTGAGGCTGATCGACTTCGCTGGGGCCCGAAATATGGTCGTCTGTAGTGCCAGATCGAAAAACGCGTAACCAAATCGATCACGTTGTGATAGACGGAAGACAGGACCAAATATAGACTCGGACCATTATCTGGTTGCAGCGAAGATACGCACCCGCCTCTGTGCAGCAAAGAACGCCCGTCAACAAACACAAGGAAAGTTCGACGTCGAAAAGCTGCAATCGCAACAGACAGCCACGAAATACTCTACTCGACTTGCACTCTTGCTCTCTGAGAGCACTCATCAGCATCTCGGTATAAGGGAATTGTGGAACGGCATCTTAAACTCACTGCGTACCGCTGCAGCCGAAACAATTGGATTTCGGCAACGACAAAAAACAAGCTGGTACGCTGAGGATTGCCGTCTCGCAGCGGAGAGAAAACAGACTGCCTACCTCGCAACGTTGCAAACGACCACAACACGTGCGGGATGGGATAGATACCGAGAGCTGAAGAGGGAAGCGAGACGCATCTGCAGACAAAAAAGAAAGAGGCCGAAATGCGTGAGTACGAAGAGCTTGAGAAGCTGGCAGACAGAGGTAATGATCGAAAATTTTATGAAAAAATGAAGCGACTTAACGAAGGTTTCAAGACCGGAGCATCCTCATGTAGAGACCAAGGTGGTAATCTGGTAATCGATGTTCAGGTGATACTGGGATTATGGAGGGAACACTTCTCCGACCTGCTGAATGGTAGTGAAAGTACAACACCCGGAGATGGCAAACCCGATCCCCCGATCGATGACGATGGAACAGATGTTCCATTACCCGACCATCAAGAAATTCGAATAGCAATTACCCACTTGAAGAACAACAAAGCAGCGGGAGCCGATAGATTACCGGCAGCGCTATTCAAATACGGCGGCGAAGAACTGAAAAGGTGCATGCATCAGCTTCTTTGCATAATATGGTCGGAAGAAAGCATGTCTGACGATTGGAATCTCAGTGTGCTCTGCCCAATCCATAAAAAGGGAGATCCCAAAAATTGCGCCAATTACCGTGGGATAAGCCTCCTAAATATCGCATACAAAGTTCTATCGAGTGTACTGTGTGAAAGACTAAAGCGCACCGTCAACAAACTGATTGGACCTTATCAGTGTGGCTTTAGACCTGGAAAATCGACAACTGACCAGATATTCACCATGCGCAAATCTTGGAGAAGACCCGTGAAAAGAGGATCGACACACACCACCCTTTTTTTGTCGATTGTAAAGCTGCTTTCAACAGCACGAAAAGGAGCTGCCTTTACGCCGCGATGTCTGAATTTGGTAAAGTCCTCTCTCGACGAACAAAAACCAAACTCTACAAGTCCCTTATAATTCCCGTCCTACTTTACGGTGCAGAAGCGTGGACGATGTCAACATACGATGAGACGGAGGAGTTTTCGAGAGAAAGGTTTTGCGGAAGATTTATGGTCCCTTAAACATTGGCAACGGCGAATAAAGCAGACGATGGAACGATGAGCTGTATGTGTTATTCGACGACATAGACATAGTCCAGCGAATAAAAAAACAGCGGCTACGCTGGCTAGGTCATGTTGTTCGAATGGATGAAAGTGCTCCAGCTCTGAAAGTATTCGATGCAGTACCCGCTGGTGGAAGCCCAGGAAGAGGGAGACCTCCACTCCGATGGAAGGACCAGGTGGAGAGGGACCTGGCTTCGCTTGGTATAACCATTTGGCGCCAAACTGCTAGAAAGAGGGATACGTGGCGCGCTGTTTTGGACTCGGCTATAACCGCGTAAGCGGTGTCTACGCCAATCAAGAAGAAGAAGAATTGATTACTACTGCAGATATATGGAGTTCAACGTGATCAAATCGATAACATCCAAAACCATTATAGATGAAATGGAAGAGATATTTTCAAGATTGGGATTTCCAGAGACACTAACGTCTGACAATGGAAGGCAATTCATAAGCGTTGAGTTTAAAAATCTTTTCAATACCAATGACATACGACTAATGACTACGCCCCCATACTGGCCCCAGGCTAACGGTTAAGTAGAGAATATGAACAAGTCCCTAGTGAAACGTTTAAAGATAGCTCACGCAAACAACGAAAGCAACAAGAAAGAAATTCAGAAGTTCGTTTTAATGTACAATGTTACTTCACATGGTACAACCGGCGTTCCACCGACAGAAATAATGTTTAACAGAGTAATAAGAGACAAAATTCCCTGCATTCAGGACCTTGTAGGGGAAATGGCATACTCAGAAAAGAAAGATAAGGACATGCGGGAAAAAGCAAAGGGAAACAGTTGACTGACAAGGCCAGAATTGCGGGAGATAATGGCATCCAAGTTGGAGAAACATTACTCGTAAAGAACGTGATATTTCCGCATAAATTGACACCCACATTTGATACTACAAGATATAATGTAGTAAAGCGAGAAGGAAACGTTGTGCAGATTTCAGCTGGCGGTAAAACATACACTAGGAATGTTGGTAATTTAAAAAAATTGTAACCACAAACCCGTTGAGTCCTGCAGCTCCAGTGTGGTGTGGATTTCAGACCCTTTCAGGCAATTTTCAAGGAATATTGTAAAAAAAGAATTAACAAAATCGTTTCAGCTGTTCTCAAGTTATGCGCTTTGCAGCACATTTACTGCCGGATCCTATGTACATAAGTTGTGCTAAAATCAACAACAATTTTTAAAGAAATAATATAACTAAAAAACAATATCTAGTTGATCATATTGTGAATCTAAACCATCCTCAAACCCCCTGGAATACACACAAAAAATTTCATCAAAATCTGCCCAGCCGTTTTGGAGGAGTTCAACGACTAACACACGTACAGAAGATTTATATATATAATGTCGATATACAATTTCCAAGAAACTGAACTTTAATATTAAATCCGAAAAATGCGAAATAAATGATTATGAATACATGGTCCTTGTGGTTCTATTTGTCGATATGCAAATTTGCATAAAAGTGAACTTTAAAAAAATTCTATAACTCGAAGTCTCTCTAACTCGAAGTTTTTTTGTGGATTAAGGTGATTCGAGTTAGAGAAGTTTCTCTGTATCTGTTTTTTATGTTTCTAGTTGCCAATATATATATATATATATATAGTTGCCAATATACAACTTGCATGAATAAAATATTCCTTATGGACAAATGAACTTCGATCTCCTACGCATCTCAACATACAACACTAACACTGAACACTCACCACCTCACTCAAGCCAACACTGCGCACCAATGCACAAACAACTACACAAATACACGATGAAACTACATGATGACACTACACTATGACACCACACTGCACATCCGAACACAACAAACAAAAAGAGACGTAGAATGCGACCCGAACCCCACTTCTCTTTTATCGTATCGAGACTCCGTATTCCCGGTCACCCGGAGGTCTCCGCTCTCCGTCGTATTTTAAATAAATAAAATTGTCATAATCATTTTATAAATGCCATTTGAAGCGTTGTATATATGTATATACCTTGAAAGAAAACATATAATATAATATATTACTACAGAACACACATCAATACTTGCTCTTCCTTATTTTAATATCATTAACCAATCTTCCATACGAATGTGAGTGAAGAAACAAAGTAAATACTTAAAAGTATACACCTTATGTTTCTATTTTTGATGCACAACTTACAAAAAAGTGAACTTTAGTAATAAATGTAAGAAAATGCAAAGTAAATGATTATGAGTAAATGGTCCATATGTTTCTATTTGTCGATATCGAAATTGCAAGAAAGTGAATTCTAATAATAATAAATCTGTAACCACAAACCCATTGAATCCTGCAGCTCCAGTTTGCCTCAACACCGATTCTTTTTCTCGAACTACGTCTTTGCAAACTTATACCACAGGAAATTTCAACATCTGGGGAACAGCAAAAGCCAAGCGAGAATCTTAAACTGAGTCTGGAGAAGAAGAAAGGAGTGTGGAGGTCTGTACCTGTAAGAGAGAGTGACAATACAGTCTCATAATTCAGCAATAATGAATATCATATGTATCGTGCCTGAATTCAGATTAGATGTGTAGTTGACTCTGTGCCGGACGGGAAATTGAATAATTATTAATATTTAATTAACAATTATATTAGTTTAACATGTGTACGGATATATCTGTGAATTATATGAACTATAATAAATTTGGAAATTGAAGGACATTACACTAACGAACAGTAATTCTATTTTATATTATATGTAGATATTACAAAGTGTTTGTATTGGAGATTAGGAAAGTGTGGATTTTAGACTTTTTCAGGCAATTTTTTTTTTAAAGAATTAACGAAATCGATTTAGCTGTTCTCGAGTTATGCGCTTTGCAGCACATTTACTGCCGGATCCTATGTACATAAGTTGTGCTAAAATCAACAAACAACAACTTCCATAACTCGAACTTCTATAACTCGAAGATCTCCATAACTCGTACACTTGAACCGGCAATAGCGTTTAGAGCTGGGGCACTTTCGTCCATTCAGGACCTTGTAAGGGAAATGGCAGACTCAGGAGAGAAAGATAAGGACATGCGGGAAACAGTTGACTGACAAGGCCAGGAGTGCGGGAGATAATGGCATCCAAGTTGGAGATACAGTATTTGCAAAGAACGTGATATTTCCGCCTAAATTGACACCCACATTTGATACTACAAGATATAATGTAGTAAAGCGAGAAGGAAACGTTGTGCAGATTTCAGCTGGCGGTAAAACATATTTTCAAGGAATATTGTAAAAAAAGAATTGACGAAATCGATTCAGCTGTTCTCGAGTTATGCGCTTTGCAGCACATTTACTGCCGGATCCTATGTACATAAGTTGTGCTAAAATCAACAACAATTTTTAAATAAATAATATAACTAAAAAACAATCTCTAGTTGATCGTATTGTGAATCTAAACCATCCTCAAACCCCCTGGACCATCCTCACACCACCTCACTCAAGCGAACACTGCGCACCAATGCACAAACAACTACACAAATGCACGATGAAACTACATGATGACACTACACGATGACACCACACTGCACATCCGAACACAACAAACAAAAAGAGACGTAGAATGCGACCCGAACCCCACTTTTCTTTTATCGTATCGAGATTCTGCATTCCCGGTCACCCGGAGGTCTCCGCCCTCCGTCGTATTTTAAATAAATAAAATTGTCATAATCATTTTATAAATGCCAATTGAAGCGTTGTATATATGTATATACCTTGAAAGAAAACATATAATATAATATATTACTACAGAACACACATCAATACTTGCTCTTCCTTATTTTAATATCATTAACCAATCTTCCATACGAAGGTTTTTTTTTTTTGTTTTTTTTTTTTTTTGCAATATTTGTTTATTTATTGAATCTGCTCTTTGGAGCCTAACAATAAGATATAAAATCTTAATTCTAATTAAAACTAGTCACGCTCAACCAAGTGATTGAGTTGTTTGCTGAAACGTTGCTCATCAGTGTGCTGGCATATCTCTTCTTTTTAGACGTGATTGATTGCCTTGATAATATAATATATTATTACAGAACACACATCAATACTTGCTCTTCTTTATTTTAATATCATTAACCAATCTTCCATACGAAGGTGAGTGAAGAAACAAAGTAAATACTTAAAAGTATACACCTTATGTTTCTATTTTTGATGGGCGACTAATGACTACGCCCCCATACTGGCCCCAGGCTAACGGTTAAGTAGAGAATATGAACAAGTCCCTAGTGAAACGTTTAAAGATAGCTCACGCAAACAACGAAAGCAACAAGAAAGAAATTCAGAAGTTCGTTTTAATGTACAATGTTACTTCACATGGTACAACCGGCGTTCCACCGACAGAAATAATGTTTAACAGAGTAATAAGAGACAAAATTCCCTGCATTCAGGACCTTGTAGGGGAAATGGCAGACTCAGAAAAGAAAGATAAGGACATGCGGACATGCACACGTACAGAAGATTTATATATATAATGTCGATATACAACTTCCAAGAAAGTGAACTTTAATATTAAATCCGAAAAATGCGAAATAAATGATTATGAATACATGGTCCTTGTGGTTCTATTTGTCGATATCCAAATTGCAAGAAAGTGAACTCTAATAATAATAAATCTGAAAATAATGCAAAATTAATGAAGTATATGTGCTTTATGTTTCTATTTTGCGATGCATAACTTGCAAAAATAATATGTTCTTTATGTTTCTATTTGCCAATATACAACAGATTAATTATTAAAGTTCACTTTTTTGCAAGTTGTGCATCAAAAATAGAAACATAAGGAACATTTTATTCATCAAATTGTATATCGGCAACTGTAAACACAAATAACATTTTATTCTTGCATTTTGTCAAATTTATTATCAAAATTCACTTCGTTGCTAGTTGTATATCGACAAAAAAAACGGAAAGAACATTTACTCATAATCAGTAATTTTACATTTTCTCGTATTTATTATCAAAATTCACTTTCTTTCAAGTTGTATATCGAAAAATAGAAACATAAAGAGTATTCTTGCATGTTATATATCGACAAATACTCTACTCTGTTTAGCTCTGCGGCTCGAACTGTTTTTTCCAGCATCAGGTTAAAGAAGTCACATGAGTCACCTTGTCTGAAACCTCGTTTGGTATCGAACGGCTCAGAGAGTTCCTTCCCGATCCTAACGGAGCTTTTGGTGTTGCTCAACGTCACCTTCCACAGCCATATTAGTTTTGCGGGGATACCAAATTCAGACATCGCGGCATAAGGCAGCTCCTTTTCGTGCTGTTGAAAGCAGCTTTAAAGTCGACAAATAGATAGTGTGTGTCGACACCATAGCACCATGAATAGCTCGGCCGGCAATCCATTGGCCCCCGCCGCCTTAATGTTCTTCAAGCGGGTAATTGCTATTCTAACTTATTCATGGTCGGGCAATAGAACATCTGTTCCATCGTCGTCGTTTGGGGAATCGGGTTCGCCATCTCCTGGTGTTGTACTCTCACTGTCATTCAGCAGGCTGGAGAAGTGTTCCCTCCACAAACACAGTATACTCTGGTCATCAACAACTAGATCACCTCTGGGGGTCCTAGAGGAGTGTGCTCCGGTCTTGAAACCTTCAATTAGCCGCCGTCTCTTTTCGTAAAATTTTCGATCATTACCTCTGTCTGCCAGCTTCTCAAGCTCTTCGTACTCACGCATTTCGGCCTCTTTCTTTTTTGTCTGCAGATGCGTCTCGCTTCCCTCTTCAGCTCTTGGTATCTTTCCCATCCCGCTCGTGTTACGGTCGATCGCAACATTGCGCGGTAGGCAGTCTGTTTTCTCTTCACTACGAGATGACAATCTTCACCATACCAGCTGTTTTTTTTTACTTTTCCGAAAGCCAATTTGACTTTTGTTTTTATTTTGCTGTATTTGTGCAAAGTTCTTTTCTTGTATCTTCACAACTGCATATTTTATATATTGTAAAGTAAACGATTCAAATTGCAAGAAAGTGAACTTTAATAATAAATCTGAAAAAATTCAAAATAAATGATTATGAGTAAATGGTCCTTATGTTTCTATTTGTCGATATATAAATTACAAAAAAGTGAACTTTAATAATAAATCTGATATAATGCAAAATAAAAAAAGCACTTAAACGCGATGAAGAATACAATACTGAAAATTATATAAAGCACCTGTGTCCAAATTCTAGCAAGAAAAACTCCCTTTGGAAAACCCAAAAGTATTTTAAGCCTCCAGTAGATTTCAAGATACCTATAAGACGGTCGAATGGTAAATGGGCGTGCAGTAATGAGGAAAAGGCAAATTGCTTTGCAAATCACCTAGAAAAGGTATTTCAACCCAATGGCCCAAAAAACAAATTGAAGTTGCCAACTTTGCCCAATATTGCAAACGAGTCAAGCGTGTCTACTAGGACGTCTACTTATGAAATTATCAAGATCCTAAAAGAGCTAAATCCGAAAAAGTCTTCAGGACACGATAATATTACTCCAAAAATGTTAATTGAGTTGCCAAATATTGCTATATCAGTGCTCTCTTTGCTCTTTAATGCAATTCTTGGTTTCGGGTACTATCATATTTCGTGGAAAAAGTCGCAGATCATCATGATAGAGAAACCAGGTAAAGACTTGACACAGCCGTCTTCATACAGACCAATCAGTCTTCTACCATGTCTTTCCAAAATATTCGAAAAAGTTTTAATATCAAAAATGTCTCCTTTCCTCCACGAAAATGATATAATACCAACCCACCAATTCGGGTTTTGTGCTAAATATGGCACAGTAGAGCTAGTGAATATAATTACAAACGAAATCAGGAAAGCATTTGAGCACAGAGAGTACTGTTCAGCTATTTTTCTCGATGTAGCTCAGGCGTTCGATAAGGTCTGGCATGAAGGCCTTTTATGGAAAATCAAAAACGTTTTACCTTACGAATTGCATAAAACATTGGAGTCATATTTAAGAAATAGGAAATTTACAGTTAAAGTAGCAGATTTTATATCAAGAGGACAGCAGAAAGAAATATATTTCTAAACTTCGTGAACATCCAAACCCATTGGCAAAAGCCTTGGTACATTCCAATCAAACTCGTTTAAAAAGAAGAGATCCACCTGCCTACTAAAGAGCAACGTTCTACCAAAAAGCTCAAACACATTCTTGAGCTTACTTAGTTGTAAATAGATTTAAGATTTTAATACTTATTGTTAGGCTTTAAACAAAGCAGATTCAATAAATAAAGAAATATTGAAAAAAAGAGTCTCTACATTTGATCTCTCTTCCTTGTATTTCGGGCTGGTAAAGAATATGTGCTGCGCGCTTTTTTCGTCGTTACCGCAGAACGTACCGTTCTATTATCGTGACCGTATTTAAACAGATAATCTCTGAAGCCTCCATGTTCGGTCAGAAATTGTGTTAAATGGTAATCCGTCTCTTTCCAACCAAGCTTGCACATTCCCGATTAGCTTGTACGTCCATCTCCCTTCTACTCCTCAGCCTATCTTCATTCCGCTCTTCTGTTTTGAGTTGTCTTCTAGTATCTCTTGACTTTTTGTACACTCTTTTGATTTCCATTGCCAAAATATCTGGCGCCTTGGTGCCATGATTCCAGCTGATTCGTGCGATTCTGTGCGGAATTCCCTTATAACCCTGATTGCACTTAGCCTAGTTATAGATCCTGCTTTCATTGCATATGTTTTAGTTTGCATTGCGGGTCCTCATATGGGTGTCACATACATTAGCGCCGACTGTCAACGTGAAGTGTAACATTTTGTACTTTTTTCCTGTTTGTAATTAAAACTGCCTCGATTTTTTGTCCTGCTAGTTGAAGCTTTTTTCCGTTCACATAGGGTTCCTATGTCAGTGGGTTCTCCCGCTGGTTTATTTGGTTTCTGCAAAAGAACCAATCTCTGCTTCCTCCATATTTTTGGAAACACACCTTCTCGAAGACAGCGGGTAAAAAGTTATGAGAAGGGACTCGTTTGATGTTTAATAGCGATTTTTAAAGCCTTGTTGGGGATTTCATCCAAACCTGGTGTTTTGTTATTTCCAAACCTTTCTGCTGCTTGTATCACTTTCTCATCGGTGACCAATGGTGCGTCTGTTATCGCCGACTTGTTTGGTAGTAGTGGTCGTTCGTCTGTTTGTTTTAGAAAAAAAGTTTCTACAACGGTTTTCAAAAGTGTGGGGCAAGTTGGTTCGTTCCCTTTGTCACCTTTAACGTTTTTCATTACAACTCGTTTCGCATCGCCCCATGGATTTTCGTCAACGTTTTCGCTGAGCTCTTTAAAGCAGGACAGTTTGCTCGTTTTTATTACTTTCTTAAGGTCGCGTCTTTTCTTTTTAAAGCATTCGTGCAGATTTGCGTACTCAAGCGATCTACGTCTTCTCCAAGCGTGGTTGCTTAAATTGTACAGGTTTTCTGTAGGCGACCTGTTTATTTCTGCATATGGCGGCATCGCATGCTTTACTAATATGTCTCACTAATATCTGCGGAAAGGAACAACATTCCTTATTCGAAGAGACCTTCGTTACGACTTTAAATCCTCTAGTTTGTACTTTCCTGACGCGCAAATGTTTTTTTATTCTGGGAGTTTCCGATCTCCATGATAATGGCCGCATTGTCACTATGCGTATAAACATCAGTTACTTTCCAGCTTGTTAAGCGCACCAACGAACTGCTAGCGAACGTGATGTTTATCACGGAACCACGGTCGTTCTTTTCGAAAGTTTTCCTATTCCCAGTGTTTAAGAGCACCACCTCAAGCGAGAAGGCTTTTAGAAGTGCGTCTCCTCGTTTGTTCGTACTGACACTGCCCCATTCCAATGCCCAGGTGTTAAAGTTTCCTGCGACCACATTTTTCGTCGATAGCAGAATTTCTCGTACTAGGTCATCCAGTGTTCTTTCGAAAACGTCTTGTGAAAGCTCGGAGGTTATTGTAACTGTAAAAATTGATTCCACAGATCTTTGCACTCGTGTAGTGGGCCTTTCCCAATAGCGGCTTATCTTGGGAAGCTTTGTTACCACAGGACCATATGGCTGCTTTGCCCATGTTGCGCTGTCTATATATTCATACTGCTCGCTTAATATTGCGACGTCCACTTTTTCTTTGTACACCGTCTGTTTCAGCAATTCTTATGCCGCTTCACAGTGATTTAGGTTCAACTAGATAACTTTCATTTGTTGGGCTTGTTATACGTGCTTTGATATAAAGGACACTTCTTGCTTCCTATATGATGATTTGTGTTATCTCTTCCTTGGTTTTTGCACGCACTACAAGACGGCGTTTTGTCACACACCTGTGAAATATTATCTTTTCCCGCAATTCCTGGGCAGTACTGGCTCCTATCTTCCAAATTTGAACATGCTTGTGCGACGTGTCCATATTCAAGGCACCTAAAACATCTCTTTAGATTTGGCTTCTTCTTGGCTTTTTTGGTTATAACTTCATTCAGATCCCGGATTTCCACTACAACCTCGTGTGTGAGCGCATTAATTTGTACCTGATCTCCTAGTAGTTTACTTATCTCGCTCTTAAATTCTGCCGTATTTTCCAATTGTGCTTGTTTCAACTCCAGCAGGATTTCGCCTTTCGCCGTCTTCCTAATGCGTGATACATTTTCTCCGAGTTTCTGTAGTCTTTCTTCTATCCGGACTCTCATTAGGTTATCTTTGCAGGACATATCTCCATAGCGCGCAATGACTATATCATCAGGTCACGTTGGTGGTTTACGTACGATCTTTTTGGGGTTTTGTGGCTTATGCCTGACGCTTACCCACACTTTTTTCGTTTATTCTTCTTCTTTATATTTAGCTGCACTGTTTTCTGCTAACTTTTTTTGGGTTGTCCGGTTCTGTCTTCGGTGTTTCGCCATGAGTTGTTTTGCTTCTTTTAGGCGGTGTATTTCGCTTCGGCTGATTTTCGTCACGGGTCCTCTTTGGCGTTGTTTCCACAATTGCTGCCTTAATGAGGATATTCCGTCTTGTTTCTTTAATTACTGTATGTTATTCATAGGCTTTCGTTTACAGTTTCTATAGAACTGAGGATATTCATCAAATTATTGTTGATGGAGCGATGTGGAGAGCGCATTGCTACAGTCAGCTTCTTTATAGCATTTTCCAATTCGCACGTACCGATATCATTTCATTTTTAAACGACAAAGTAGGTGACCTGTAGAATGAATCTGGGAGACTATTGAACCAAATTTAAGTAATAAAACGGTAACCCTACAAATGACCAACTCATTTACTTTCTGTGACTAAGTAGTGATCCTGAAGATGATAAATCAAACAATCTCCACGGGTAGTTGGCTGATTAAATAAAAAACTACTGCAGACGGCTCTGCTAACCATAGAGTGACATATGGCTTTAGAGTTGTTAAGTAGAGTATTGAGTAATAAAGTGTTAACTTATAACATTTTATTAGAAATAAAGATTAGTGTATAGCCATTAAAGTGTTACTTTTATTTGACAATCCAGTGATCGAACTCAGGATAGAGTTTCAGCGTTAACGATATATATTCGAAATCCGTTACATTATTATGGTTTCTGGATAGAGATGCCAGATGTGCAGAAAAAAACTTGAAAACTAGTATACAAAAAAATCTGCACTATCCAAACAAGCGCATTAATGATAGGTGAATAAATAATTTATTCAAATTGTATTTGAACATTTAGAATAAATTTTTTATTACATTAATTCGCAAAATAGTTTTGTCTGAGCAGATCACCACAAATTCTTGCAGAGATTTGCAATAATTATGTTTGTGTTGCAAAAGTTACCCTCATATTGTACCTATTAGATTTTATTGGTTTATTGCACTTAAAGTTAAACAAGTTTTTACGTTATAAATAAAATATAAAAAAATATATTTATTAAACGCTTTAAAAAAATAATTGTTGTGAAAAAACTTTTTTTTTACTGAATCATCTTAACTTTTCCTATTTTTGAAGATTTATAAATATTAAAGATTAAAATTTTAACATATTTAATTTTAACCGAAAACATTCAGGCAACACTGGAATAGTGTTATAATGAGAATGAAAAGAGAAACAGTCCCTGCAAGATAGGTACCGGCGAATTCTTCGGTGACAGCCAGGGAGCGGTACTAAGACTTTCAATGAAAGTTTCTATGTGATTCTTAAGGGCGAATTGACAAAAGTACCCGAAACTGTTGTGTACGTTTGATCGTTCATCCCTTTCTTGCACATTACATTCATCATTTAGCAATTAATATATACCTCTTGCACAATTCTGTGAGTGATCTTGGATGAAAGACCCAAAACTACATCTGCACTTTCAGTACTGTTCTTGGTACTATTACGGATGAAAGAACCAAAACTGCGAACGAAAACTCCACGTGCACTTTCAGTACTGCGACCCACAAAAGCCCAAAACTATGCCCGCTACTTTCGGTTAGTTCTAGCAAAATCCCAAATAAGAATTTAATAACAAAATCATTAATTATATTTCATATTGATTGAAAATATCATGTCATTTAGGTGTTTATTATTATATTTACTTTATACATGTATTATCGTACTACACTATATACATATGTAAAAGGTATTTAATAGTTAAACAATTTTCGCTATCTGACAAAGGCTGGAGGAAGAGTGGCAAATGTCAAATACCCCGTACGGCCTGGAAGTGTAAGCTGCGCACATTATGTGAGGACTCTTTTGGTTTCTTTAGGAGTTTTTATAAGATCTGTTCTTTCATTAATTTCACTAGTACTAGATTCATCCAATTTCTGGGGGGAGGGTTTCTAGAAAATATAAAGTAACATTTTAATTTTTACAAAATAAAAGTTGGTAATAATTATCTTGTGTTTCAGGAATTCTAAATCTAGCGCGGGAAACGTTCTAGTCATAACATCCATGCTCTTGCTGTGGTATTTCCATTGAACTAATTTCGGTGAATCCATGTCCTTGTAAAGCGATACAACAACGTTATGATTCCTCAATACAAGGTGAAAATGAATCAAAAAAGTCCCCCTAATTAAATAAGAAGTTTTTAAATTCTTATGATTACAAACATTTCTTTAAATTTACCATCTGATTTCTATGTTTCAGCTGGTATGGCCAACTGAGGTGCCAGTAAGTCCAAAAATACTGCATCTGCTTTGCCCTCTAGCTCATTGGCAAAACCTAGTTGACACACGTCGCGATGATAAACGGTTTCAAAATCACCTAAACCATGTCGTTCCAATTCTCGTGCTTGTGTTGACCAAAAGGTTTAATTGCACGTAAAGAAGTGACATTAAACTGAATATCTGATGTGTAAATGATTTGTGTTCCATGTAGCAGCGTTTGCATCCATAGTTCTGGATTTGCTTGCAGCACATATTACATCGCTTCTAAAGTTCTACGCTGCTACCATTAGTGACACTAATAAGTTTGCTTACCTTTAACGCGCCGTATGAAGTTTGAAATATCTGTATGGAAAATTAATTAGAATTTAAGGCAAGATAATATTATTATATTCAACAATTATTTACGTATTCAATGGTTTCGCCCTTGATGTTGACCATTGTGGGAGTAGCTTCTTCGAATTGACAGTGCAATGAATAATTACTGTATCACCCTCTTCAATTCCATATTTTGGCTTTAGAAAACTTTTATTTTACGTTTAACTTATTTAAAAATGCGTGCTTCAATAATTTAAACTTTACTTAGGCTGCAGATCAGTGATTTAAATAAAACACGCAAAATAATACTTAACAAGCAGCCATGATATAGCTCAAAACAAAACTTGTTCAAACACGAGAACTTTGGTTGTTTCTTTCTATCATTCAGGGTGCTGTACGAGAGAAGAGTTGTGGTAAATGTTTATGCACATTTTGCCCTTTGTTGCATATGTGTGTATGTAGTGGTGTTATTAAAATTTCTTTGAATTTGTTGGAGTTTCAGTACCCATGTCTCAACGCTGCTTAGATTTCCAAATTCAACCGACTTTCAAGTCAAGTCAAGCGTTCGGTAATCAAATACATGCAAAGTATTTAAACAGATTTTCTATGTGACACTTCTCAGGCCTGGATATGTCAAGTCAAGTATGCATAACTTGAACTGGGTAATATGGAATCTCGTTATATGGAATCTCGTTATATGGAATCATATATATATATATATTGTAACGGATTTCCAAAATCTATCGTTAACGCTTAAACTCTTACCTGAGTTCGATCACTGGATTGTCAAATAAAAGTCACACTTTAATGGCTATAGAGTAAACTTTATTTCTAATTCCTTATAACTTAACAATTTAGTACTCAATACTCTACTTTACCACTCTAACTTATAACTTGTTTACACTTTGCTCGACAACTCTCTCCTTAGAATTCTAAGGACAACTCGAATTCTCGACAACTTTCTTATCAGAACGAAGTCTTGCCGCCAGTCCGGCAGCCCTTATATAATCGATTGTTCTGGTGCCATTTTCGTTACAATAGCGGCCTTTACACGGTCACACATCCTCGCGAACATGGCATGATGCAAAAGTATGATGTTTGGGTTCACACGGTCATGCATGTGTGTGAACTTCACTTTCGTTCAGATTTCAACGAGTAAACATGGCACGCGCATTAGTGGCAGCTCTTCTTATTGAAGAAATTTTGGAAATGGAGGAAGAAATTGCAAAAAGTGGCAAGAAAAAACGAATTTGGGTGCAAGATTGGCGTAAGAAAAGACCAACACTCTCGCATACAAATTTGTTAAAATAACTAGAAATATCTTTCCCAAAGCATTACAAAAACTTTCTAAGGATGGATGTTGCAGTTAACAACGACCTCTTGGCGCTGTTAACGCCATAATTAAACTCTTCCCAAAATTGCTCGTTCATGCGCGACACCATCTCTGCACACTGTTTTGTTTTCGACTGAAAAAATACACTGCGTGCATCATGCAGCACTTCCCACGATCACACTTGTGTGACACACCAGCAGAAAAATTAAACAATTTTGAAAACTTTGAACATGTGTGCCATGCATGTTTTTTCCCCCTTTACACGATACAACTTGGTGTGATGCCACACATGTTGTCACACATATGTGACCGTGTAAAGGCCGCTAATATATTACAAGCGACTAGAGTAGTGACCATTGGAATACAGCTATTGTGTTTAAGTGGAAGCTCTCACAATGACGCAGTGACAGTCGAGCAAAACGTCATTTTCGCGCTTGCGTTTAATTGGTGTTTTTGGTGTCATCTTTGAATCGGTAGTGAAAAATAATAATTAACTACAATAATTTAAAGTTTTAATTGGTGTTGTCGGTGTCATCTTTGAATCGATAGCGAAAAATAATAACTAAATACAATAATTTAATGTTTTATCAATATTATACAAAAAAATGGAAGAAAAAATTGTCGTGTTTGTTCAAAATAACAAATTATTTTATAATAAAACCGCGGTGTTATAAGATATCATAGCCAACGAAACTAAATGGGAGGAGCTTGCTTATTCGCAAGGAATTTCAGGTAATTTGTTGAAATTAAGTTTTATTGGTTCAATTCTAGAATATTTATTATTATATTAATATATTTAAAATATAAATATTGTTTAAAATATTAATACATAATTTAATTTTCAGTATTATTGGACATTTTACGTTTGAAGAGGCTGACTGCGGAAGAAACCCCAAACGGCCGACAGAAAATGATGTTTGTAAGGGGATGCTAGATGGGAGCACGATTCCGATTACCTTGGCGGTCGGGGTTTGATCGGTATAAACGGGTATCGGGTGAAAGAAGAGGCTCCCCAGAGCAGGAATATATATAAATATTCTTTATTGGACTTATAGTTTTTGAAATATTCATGTTTAAAAGTCCAATTTTTTTTATAAATAACACATGGTATTTCACACACTGTAATGCTATTTTTCACATTTTTCACTTTACATATTGAAAATTACACTATTAACATTCAATTTAATTCAAAATATAGATTTATTTAAGGTCTTTAATGCAAAAATTACTTATTTTAAAGATCACTTAGCACACTAATAGTTGAAAAGGTTTCTGTGTTTACAATTATGTGGAAACCGAGCGTTGCCACATGTTAGTGACCATAGATGATAGCTTTTTTAATGACTGTGTTTTATTTATTTGCATATCCTAGTTTTTTGATGTAAAACTTTCTTCTGCATCAAGTATGTATATAAAAAATCTTTCCAAGGATGTCCGAAGTTTTTTTCGTGTAGAACTCCTTTCTGCACTAGCGGCCTTCGGCCCCGCTTTAAAAAAATAACCCTGGTCGAGCCAACACCGGGGTGTCCAAACTTTTTGTGTTTGTGGTGTTCGAAATTTTTTCGCGTAGAACTCTTTTCTGGTCAAGCCAATACAAGTGTTAGCAATATAAGAGACTGTCATCGATATGATTTTTAACATTTATTTTGTTAAATAAAAGAAGAGGAATTTTGGCAAAAAAAGAGGAATTTTCGCAAAAAGAAGAATTTATGGATGAATTTATATATGGTATCTACAATGTGGCAGCGCTCGTTTTCCGCATAATTGTAAACACATAAATCTTAGAGTAAAAAGTGATTTTTAAAATAAGTAATTTTTGTTTAAGAAACTTTAAATAAATGTAAAATTTGAATTCTATTGAATGTTAGTAATGTAATTTCAAATATTTGAAGTGAAAAAAGAGCGTAAAATGTGTTAAAATGTGAGAAATTGCTTGTTGAAAATTTTGATTTATTGATCTTTAAAGCGGAATATCTCGAAAACTAGTCGTCTGCGGTACCTATAACCCTATATATTTTTTAATCGGGAGGACGTCCTCTTTCCAACGGTGCCCTCAGATCGCGGCGCCATAGTAATTGGAATTGTGCCTAGATGGGATAAATTTATTCAATAAGGAATAAAAGGAGAGCTTAATAATGTTTTTTATATCTTTTTCATTGCTAATGATTTGAAACAATTTTGACTGCTCACTGCTTATTGCTTCATTGTCCCTGTCACTGCCACTGACACCTAAATGTTACTGTATTGTAATTTGGCTAATATATTTAACACACTTTTATAAATAGAAAGCGATATATTTAACAAGATACCGTATATTGCTTGCCGATATCCTAATTATTTTGTGGAGATGGTAAATTAGTTGATATTTTCAAAATCAATTCCGTATATCGTCTAACGACATATGATAGAGAAGTATATAGAGAAGTTGGTTAGAAAAAAATACTTAAGGTTTCTAAAATGTTGGCGAACATTAGAATGAAATTTTGGTGTCCTATGCAGTTGAACGGTACTATTTAAGATTTCTTTATTTTATAATTGATAATTTGAATATAATGATTTTATAATTACAGCTGCTGGAATGAAATACTTTGCACCCCAGAAAAAAAGTGATTGTAAGTTTTTTAATTTTATTGGATATATTAATCCATAACTGAGTATGTTTTGAAGATGTAGAAAAAGTGGAGCGCCCAAAACTTCGAGTAATGGAGAGAGTGCCACAGTATCCGCCAAATATCCGACCCCCAAAAATGCAGAAGCGCTTAAAATTTATGAGAGGGCCTGAAATTGTTCATAACGATTTTATACATAAACAATATGGAATAATTGCGGAAAGTGGTGGTCGTTTGCGATGGGGTCATTTTGAAATGCTAAGGCTAACAATCGGTCGCAAAATGGACATTAACAGAATGTTTGCAATATGGAGAGTCCCGCCTCCCTGGCAACCTGTAACAAAAAAAGGCCAAGGACAGCGTATGGGAGGTGGGAAAGGCGCTATCGACTATTATGTTACACCAATAAAGAAAGGCCGCGTTATTCTAGAAATTGCTGGCAACTGTGAATTTTCTGAAGTGAAACCATTTTTGGATATAGTGGCGCAGCAATTACCTTTCAAAGCTCGTGTTATATCACACACTATGTTAAATGATTCGGAAAATACAGAACATGATCTGTCAAATAGTTATATAAAGTATATAATACAAAATAATTTGAGCGGTTGTCATAAATGGTTATCTCCTGTGGACCACAAATGGTTTGGGAAATATAATTAGTTATAGTTTATTTTTCTTTTTTGAACTGTAAAATAAATTTTATCTTGTTATTACAATATGTTATAGGCTTTATTAGTTTTACATAACGATAAAGATTGTTTTACTAGCTAATAAAAGCTACTTAGGAATATAGGGAATTGCGGGAATAGTAGGTCCTACCTATTCATCATTATCAGATTGAATTTTGCTGCTTGCGAATTGTCAAGCCTCGGGATATCTCTCCATCAGATCAATCATTTTATCAAACTGTTGTTTGGTTACAAAACTTTTGTTTTTAACATTAAAAATGTAAACATTTACATATAAAAGTTTCTTAATCCATTTTATTTACCAGTTTTTCATTTTGTTCTAAACATATTTTGAAACACCTACACGAAAGTTTAACGACAACTGCTAGCAGGTGTAATGAGAAGTTCAATGAAACACCCCAATTGTGTAAGGCTACTGGAAAATAGTCGCTAGTGTAGTTGCCTTAGATTTCATATTACGATAAGTTATTTATCTCAATTGTCTAGAATTAAATGTGTGAGGTAAAGATACAAATACGTGAATAAAAATCTTTTATTTGAATCGAAATATAATAAATAAACTTCAGTAGTAATGAATTAAATTTCGTGAGTCGGGAGGAAAGCTTGAATGTCCCATTAATTCGACGGCTAATAAAGTACGCTAAAAATTAATATGTTTTTCTTTGTTATGTTTAATATATTTTAAAATAGATTTGAAAAATATTTCGTCAAAGCATTTTCATACTTGTTGGCTGTATTTTGAATCCATCAACCAGTCAACTGCTGTCCCTCCATTTATGAAGATTTGCGCAGCACTAGAATTCTTTGCTGAAGGTATGTAGCTATCTGAAAGACCAAGGGAATGACTTCGGAATTTCACAACTTAAATACAATGCCAGCAATTCAATATAAAATATTCCCAAAACATATAAAATTTAACACAGATGTAGAAGATCAAAATACTACTAAAATAATAAATACAGTACTTTTCGCTTAATTGCACATCAAAATTTGCACAAATTTTCTTTCAATTAAACGGGGAATCAATTAACAGATACTCGCCTAATTGAACAATTTGTTCAATTAAAAGAATCCCGTTTAAATGAGCAGTGTGTTCAATTACAGGAATCACGCTTATTTGGACCATTTGGAGAATTAAGCGATTACGTGGGAATCAAAATTTGAAAGTTTTTTGTCTTATTAAATAAAACAATATTAAAATATTATCCAAAAGTATGAAATTGGGGGATGGGGTCATATGTAGAAGTTCACGCAAGTGAGGAAAGTTTCTGATTGCCATTCACTTGGGAGTGGCCAGGAACGATTCTTTTGCATATGACTCAAGCAGCTCACGACTTCCGGTTTTAGACCAAGTATCCCCTGGGTAGCTAACAGACATCCGTTTGGAGGCGAGCTAAAGTGAGAAGGCGAAGCCCGCTTGTGCGGTTGTGCGTAGGGCTTGGGACCCACCACATAAAAACGAATAACCAGTGAATAAGAAACACAGGCCTCGGATGAGAAACCCCCCTTTTGATGACGACCACGGCAAACGTATAAAGGACTATGATTTGAGGGCATGCACCTGGAATGTCCGGACTCTTAATTGGGAAGGTGCCTCTGCCCAGCTGGTTGATGTCCTCATACAACTAAAGGCTGACATCACCGCCGTCCAAGAAGTGCGATGTACGGGACAAGGACGGAAGAAGGTGGGTCCTTGTGACATCTACTACAGCGGCCATATAAAGGAGCGCAAATTCGGTGTTGGATTTGTGGTGGGAGAGAGACTACGTCGCCGAGTCCTGGCATTCACCCCGGTGGATGAACGTCTTGCCACAATCCGCATCAAAGCGAGGTTCTTCAACATATCGCTGATTTGCGCCCACGCCCCAACGGAAGAGAAGGACGATGCGACCAAAGATGATTTCTATGAGCGCCTAGAACGCATCTATGAGCGCTGCCCCCGCCACGATGTCAAAATCGTGCTTGGCGATTTTAACGCCAGGGTGGGTAAAGAAGGTGTCTTTGGCACAACAGTCGGAAAATTCAGCCTCCATGACGAAACATCGCCAAACGGCCTGAGGCTGATCGACTTCGCTGGGGCCCGAAATATGGTTGTCTGTAGTACCAGATTCCAGCATAAAAAAATTCATCAAGCAACGTGGCTGTCCCCTGATCGAAACACGCGCAATCAAATCGATCACGTTGTGATAGACGGAAGACATGTCTCCAGTGTTTTAGACGTGCGTACGCTCCGAGGACCAAACATTGACTCGGACCATTATCTAGTAGCAGCAAAGATACGCACTCGCCTCTGTGCAGCAAAGAACGCCCGTCAACAAACACAAGGAAGGTTCGACGTCGAAAAGCTGCAATCACAACCGACAGCCGAACGATTTTCTACTCGACTTGCACTCCTGCTCTCGGAGAGCACTCATCAGCATCTCGATATAAGGGAGCTGTGGAACGGCATCTCAAACTCATTGCATACCGCTGCAGCCGAAACAATTGGTCTCCGGCAACGCCAAAAAACCAGTTGGTACGATGAGAATTGTCGTTCCGCAGTGGAGAGAAAACAGACTGCCTACCTCGCAACGTTGCGATCGACCACAACACGTTCGGGGTGGGATAGATATCGAGAACTGAAGAGGGAAGCGAGACGCATTTGCAGACGTAAAAAGAAAGAGGCCGAAATGCGTGAGTATGAAAAGCTTGAAAAGCTGGCCGACATGGGTAATGCTCGAAAATTTTATGAAAAGATGAGGCGATTAACAGAAGGTTTCAAGACCGGAGCATTATCATGTAGGGACCGAGAAGGTAATCTGGTAACGGATGTCCAGAGCACACTGGGATTATGGAGGGAACACTTCTCCGACCTGCTCAATGGCAGTGAAAGTACAACACCAGGAGATGGCGAACCCGATTCCTCAATCGATGACGATGGAATAGATGTTCCATTACCCGACCATGAAGAAATTCGAATAGCAATTACCCGCTTGAAGAACAACAAAGCGGCAGGGGCCGATGGATTACCGGCCGAGCTATTCAAATACGGCGGCGAAGAACTGATAAGGTGCATGCATCAGCTTCTTTGTAGAATATGGTCGGAAGAAAGCATGCCTGACGATTGGAATCTTAGTGTGCTCTGCCCAATCCATAAGAAGGGAGACCCCACAATCTGCGCCAACTACCGTGGTATAAGTCTCCTCAATATCGCATATAAGGTTTTGTCGAGCGCATTGTGTGAAAGAATAAAGCCCACCGTCAACGAACTGATTGGACCTTATCAGTGTGGCTTTAGACCTGGAAAATCCACAATGGACCAGATATTCACCATGCGCCAAATCTTGGAAAAGACCCGAGAGAGAAGAATCGATACTCACCATCTTTTTATCGATTTTAAAGCTGCCTTCGATAGCACGAAAAGGAGCTGCCTTTATGCCGCGATGTCTGAATTTGGTATCCCTGCAAAACTAATACGGCTATGTAAGCTGACGTTGAGCAACACCAAAAGCTCCGTCAGGATCGGGAAGGACCTCTCCGAGCCGTTCGATACCAAACGAGGCTTCAGACAGGGTGACTCACTATCGTGCGACTTCTTCAATCTATTGCTGGAAAAAATAATACGAGCTGCAGAACTAAATAGAGAGGGTACAATCTTCTACAAGAGTGTACAGCTCCTGGCGTACGTCGATGATATCGATATCATCGGAAACAACACCCGCGCCGTTTGTTCTGCGTTTTCCAGACTAGATAAAGAAGCGAAGCGTATGGGTCTGGTGGTGAATGAGGACAAGACGAAATATCTCCTGTCATCAAACAAACAGTCAGCGCACTCGCGTCTTGGCTCCCACGTCACTGTTGACAGTCATAACTTTGAAGTTGTAGATAATTTCGTTTATCTGGGAACCAGCATTAACAACACCAACAATGTCAGCCTTGAAATCCAACGCAGAATCACTCTTGCCAACAGGTGCTACTTTGGACTGAGTAGGCAATTGAAAAGTAAAGTCCTCTCTCGACGAACCAAAATCAAACTCTGTAAGTCGCTCATTATTCCCGTCCTGATGTATGGCGCTGAAGCGTGGACGATGACAACATCCGATGAGACGACTCTTGGGGTTTTCGAGAGAAAGGTTTTGCGCAAGATTTATGGTCCTCTAAACATTGGCAACGGCGGTTACCGCAGACGATGGAACGATGAGCTGTACGATTTATACGACGACATAGACATAGTTCAGCGAATAAAAAGACAGCGGCTACGCTGGCTAGGTCATGTTGTACGGATGGAAGAAAATACTCCAGCTCTGAAAGTATTCGATGCAGTACCCGGTGGAGGAAGCCGCGGAAGAGGACGACCTCCACTCCGGTGGAAAGACCAAGTGCAAAGTGACCTGGCTTCAATTGGTGTTTCCAGTTGGCGCCAAAAAGCAAAAAGGAGGAATGAGTGGCGAGCTCTGGTGGATTCGGCTATAATCGCTTAAAGCGGTTCCTACGCCAAATATATATATATATATAATTTATAAATGTAAATACATCATACAATTATAATAAATAAATAAAAATAAAACAATTTCAATTTTTCATTTTTAAACGGAAACGTAGGTGACCTATAGAATGAATACCAATGAACCAAATGTAAGTAATGAAACGGTGACCCAACAAATGACCAATATCTGTGATTAAAGGGTTACCCTGAAAATGATAAATCGAACAGTCTCCACTGATAGATGGCTGATTAAAAAAAAACTACTACAGGGGGCTCTGCTAACCACAGAGTGACATATGCCTTTCCAAAACAAAGAAAAATTGGAGCAGAAAGACATATGCAGCATTGGCACCAAAATCAATTAGAGAGAGCGAGCAAGATAATCACACCGACATGCCGTAAAAGAGGAGAAATGGTAACTATATCCTGCTGCTAGAACAAAAGAGACCAAAAAAATAATACAAGCTTTCTTTACCGGTAACCAATATTCCATAAGATAAGTAACTATACTCGTCTTGCAGGGGCACATTTCAGCAACTAAAAAAGAATGCAACCTACAAAATTTATACCTACAGAAGTAAATTAAATCTTAAAAATTGCTTAAAAATATAGTATTATTAAAATATTAGCTTCTGCCTTTCTTTTCAGTCCTATGTGATGACCTGAATCAATTTATTTCGGCTTCAAAGCCATTCCGTTATACCTCCGGATGGTTTTGCATTTATTGTCAATATTATTTAAAAAGCAACTTATTCAATCATATATTAATGTAAATTAATTTTTTATTTGTATTTACAATTTATTCGACATCTCAATATATATACTGCTTAACTCATAAGTACAATCTATAAATAAGATACCGGTATTGGTAGCCTGCTTTTGACATATTTGGATACTATATTGAGGGTTGATAGTAATAGATAATATGCAAAAAACTCTCTTAATGTATTTTTCGGGCTACGGTAGCCCAATTGTGTATCTGTAATAGCCTGAGTATAGTCGCCTTTAGGCTACGGGTGAATATGACAGACTACTGATCGCCAGTGATTGATCAATACCAGTTTCTTCATTCTAGCTGCCATCGATTGGTCACTTCTCTGCTCGCTATCTTTGGGCGCTGCTCGTCTGTCAAAAATTTTACATGTGAAAGCAACAACAAAGATATCTAGTTGAATTCGTGCTGGAGAGTATGCGAATACCTCATTAAAATTTCAATAGTCGCTTGCTGAGTGCTACCAAGTTTTGTTTTACTCATTTTAGAACCATTTTACTATTGTGAACGGCTCAAAGGACAAATTACTGTCAAAATAATAAAAATTGTTATACACAAATTTGAAATTGAAAAGGGCAGGCGGAGATAAATCGTTAGTATTTTTGTATTGCTTAATAAAAATTAAATTTGTTGCAGAAAACGTTAGAGATAGACGATGGTTGAAGAATTCAGTGCGACCAAGTATATACAATTCGATTTCAATGCTGCCAGTTTGTATGAAAATTTGGAAAATTTGTTCGATTGGCTTATCTATAGCAGTTAGCCAATCGATGACAGCTAATATATTGTAGTTTTGAGTAAAGCAATATATATGTATGTACTAGCTGTTACCCTGTGCGCTTCGCCACACCTAAATCGATTAAAACTCTTAAGGGTTTTTACTTTGTGTTTTATTTGTTGTTGTAAAATTGTTACTTATTTATAAAACATTTATAAAACATATTGGTATACAACATTTTTGGTTTTTCCACCTAGCGCGTAAATGAATAACCACCTTGGTGTTCCCACTCTCGAGCATGCGACGAACAATTGGCCGTGGGAGAAGCACGGTTCTTCCAAATTGACGCCGCACACTTGAAACGTTTGCCCTTGCGATTTGTTGATGGTCATCGCAAAGGCATGGGAATGCGTGGTAAGAGTACAACTTCACCTGTTGCCTAGTGCCATTACACAAAGTCGGTGGCTTCAGATTTCATAGAAGTATAATGGGTGAACCGACTTTCAGGACTAAACGATGCGGTGGCAGACCGGGGGGATCCAAATAATTCAAGAATTCAGTTGGATAATTGACTACTTCATCTTGATTCAAAACGCTATCAATCGATGTATATGTTGTAGCTTCTCCTGACAGTTTTTCTTGAATGTCAAAATTGATTTCGTTGACGTGTACATTTTTCGGTGCCAATATTGCGCGTTCACTTAAATAATCGTGGCGATGATAGTGTTGAACAATATTCGGAAATACACTTTCAATCAATTCTTCTTTCGATTGTAAAAGTGTACAAAAGTTGTTCGGCAATGTGATCAAACCGGTATCATCGATTGGTATTTTGCCTTAGCCAATGTCCAAAAACTGCTTCGAAAACGCCGCTGCGGATCGATCGATTTGCAATTGGACTCGCATGTTGACGGTAAGAGTCAGCCTTTGAACATGTCTCCACAAAACTGACGATTTTAAACAAGCGTTTATTTCGTCGCCAGGAGTTGATCGAGGAATGACTGGCAAAGTTTGCCGAAAATCGTCGGATAATAAGACTAATGCTCCGCCAAAAAGTTGTTGCTTTTGGCGTAAATCTTGCATTGTTCTATTGAATGCTTCTAATGACTTTTTGTTAGCCATTGGGCACTCATCCCATTGAACTATTCCAGCTCCTCGCAAAACTTTTGCCATTGCTGAATTCCTCGATATGTTGCACGATGGTGTTTCAACGACTTGGATGTTCAACGGTAATTTCAATGTGCTGAATGTGCTGTTCGACCGCTATCAAGTAGAGTAGCAGCGATGCCTGACGAAGCAATTGCCAGCGCAATTTTCTGCTGTGACCGTTTAGTAGCAAGAATCAAAGAGATCAGAAACGTTTTCCCTGTACCATCGGGCGCATCCAGAAAGTAGAATCCACCTGCGTTATTGTCAACCGCTCGTATAATCTTATCATAAGCATTTTTCTGCTGAATATTCAATTTGGTAATGTTAGCTTGTATGAAAGCACGCAATTCATTGCAATCGTATTGTTGTTCACGTTGAAGCTCATGGTCAAACATTTCAATCGCTGAACGATTGGGCGCAGTTATGCCAAGTTGCGCTAATGCCTTATTCGCGTTGACTAATAGCATCGGTTTTACGGACATTTGGATAACCATCAACACGCTCCCCTTGCTTTCGTCGTTGAAATGTTTTCGATGATGGATTCCAAGTGAAATATTGTGGTATTTCGGAATATAGCAATGTTCTTGCAAATTCATCGTTTTCACAACTCAAAAAAGGTAGTTAATGTTGTCCCCGGTGGTCGTGCTGCGCTCTGTTGTACATTGTCTGCAGTGAAATATACACGTTGACCATTTTCGAGATGAATTGCCAAATGAAGGCATTTGACAGGACTGCCAATCGTGCGGCAAAACATTATATCATGAGAATTTGTATAAGCGGGATGTATCATTTTTGTTTTTTTTTTTGCAAAACGTGCAATGATACACACATTAAATTTCTTATGTGCACCCTTCAAACAGACCCCAATCACCCCTGAAAATTTCATTGAAATCGGGCAAGCCGTCTAGGAGGATTATACGAACAGGAAGTTTTGCCACTTAATTTTATATATATAGAGATATGGTAATTGTAATCGGATGACACCTGAGAATTCTGTTTTATTGTTTCTTATTTAAGTAGTATTTAACGCGTTCCAACAATAATCGCCTACAGCGTTAAACAATTAACGCGAGAGAGAGAGAGAGAGTGAATGAGAGTAAAGCACACATGCTATTTGAGCAATTCTTGTTTATGTAGAACAATGTTTAAATTTTTGGTTGATGACATATTCACATGTGTACGCACATGTATGATTGTATGCTTGTGCATTATTTTTCTTTCGTTTCTGTTTCATTTCTGCGAATTCTCAACTATTTTGTGTGACTTTTGGTTGAAATACTCTGCGTGGGCCGTTGAAAAGTTAAGGCTATACTTCACAGGATCATTTCTGTAGTCAGTCTTCATTTACTTTCTTTGCAAATCGAAAGTATTTGCAAATTCGCTGTATAATTTGTTAGTGTTAAAGCAACAATATGCCTCAATATGTCAACTGCAGGTTCGCAAGCTTTTGCAGATATTATCGGAGAACCAGTTGAGTATAGCGAACAACCGGTACTCCTTGCGGGAGATTTCAATGTAAATTTCTCATTGCCAGAAGCTGAACCACTAATAATAGATGTAAGATATTTCATATCGTATTTTAGTTATCATAATCCAATTGTAAATATAATAGATATCAATCCGTCAGAACCCAGAAATGATAATTGATTTGGACTTTGCTTTATAAAATGTGCATAATAAATTTATAAAATGTGAATTGAAGAAAGTGTTGGCAACTCCACCATATTTTTATCCTTTCCCTCTCGCTAGTTTTCTTTCATAGAAAATGATATGCATTTCTTGGAATATCACTAAGAAGTATAACTTCTTCCGCGCGTAGGGACTCCACGCACCTTTTTATATATTGGTCACTTCTGGAAGAATCACTGACATTGTATTTAGGTTATGAAATTTCGAAGTAATTCCCTTGGCATCTCTGATAGTTAATTTTCAGAATTGGAGGGACAGCAGTTAGTCGGTTGATGGATTTAAAATCCAGCCAACAAGTATGAAATGATTTGTTTAATACACCGAAATATGTTTTACATCTATTTGAAATTGTACAAAATATAAGCTGTAATCGATTGGTCACATCTCTGCTCGCTTATAAAAAATTTAACATGTGAAAGCAACAACAAAGTAATCCAGTTTAATTCGTGCAAGAGAGTATGCGGATACCTCTTTAATAGCTCTATCACCGGTTGCTGATAAAATTTGCTACCTAGTTTTGTTTTAAGTGCTGAACACATAGACGACGACAAGTGGCGAGTGACACGCGTTCTTATGGGCACAGCTTTTTAGACAACAGCACAACTTCGCGACGAAAGGGTTGAAGGCTTCGCGGCCGCCAAATTAGAAATGTTTCTAATTTTGCCTACGACAATGGCCGCTGTAGATCTGCGACTAATATGTGAAATGTAAAATTATTCAATGTTCTCACAAGTATGACATTATTTTGTCAGCAGAAGCGTAAAATAGCTTTGATATATCATTTATAATAACAATCGATTATTTAAAACACATACATATGTACAAATATATAAAGTCACTCACTAAACTTCAATGATGTCGCGAATTCTGTGTTGATTTCTAGTGCTATATTCTTCGAGTCAGCCAATGGAAAATGAGGTCGCCCCTTATCAGCAACATTAATATAATATCCACATGATTGATCCTAGGAACTCAATAAGCAGTCTACAAGTTTATTCCTACACATGCTAATGCGAAACGCTACGATCAAAATGGGTATTGGGTTGTGTTTGGTGAAACAGGACGTTGTAGACTATACCAAATTGGGACTCCATTGGACAAATGGCTCAAATGTGGTGTTCCTCTGCGCTCCAAAAACTGTGTTTTTTTTTAACTTTCACACGTTCGTTATAACACATTAAAGTTTTTTAACTCGTCGTACATATAACAACCATGCATAAAATCATTTAAGTAAAGCATTTGTTCATGAAATCAAAAAACAGATAGATAGCACTTATGGTGCAAGCCTGAGCTGTCCTCTTAATCATGCGCAATAGTGCTGCATCATTTTCTTAGGTGGAAAAATACTTAAATCTGGACAAAAATATTTTTTTACCCCTTTGTTCCGAGCTGCGTCCATGCCTTGCGCTTAATTTAATCAATTAATATGTATTTCAAAATCAAAACAACAAAAATATATATTTATATTGACATTTTAGCCTAAAGTTTGTCCTTTGAGCCATTTTAACCATTGTGAATAGTCTCCATATGTAAAACAAAATTTGGCAGCATTCAGCAAGCGGCGATAGAATTTTTAATGAGGTATCTGCATACTCCCCTGGACGAATTCAACTAGATAACTTTGTTGTTGCTTTCATATGAAAAATTTAACAAGTTAATTAACGCAGTTAAACACACGTTACACTCATTTATTTCTTAAAGTATTTGAAACTAACTGAAGGCATTGTAGCAAAGGTATATTTCATAAAATGTATTTGACCCCGCATCTCGACAGGCAAATATTTCTATTTTGCCATGTTTGACATATTATAGATTGCCTGTGGAGACCGCACATTGATCAATGGCAGCAATTTCTGGCAGTGATTCTTGCAAGCCAGAGATGGCTGCCATAAACTGTCACTCCAGTACTTTGACAGCTAATTTTTCATATGTATATATATTTCCATGATAACAGGTTGTTGTGGTAACATCATTGGCATTTTATTTGTTTTGCGTCTTAAGGCAGTAGTCTGCTTTAGAGGCTTAAAAAAATCGATTTTTTTGTTTTGTTTTAAATCTCTTCCAAAACTATCCAAGAATATGTCTTTCCATGATAACAGGTTGTTGTGGTAACATCATTGGCATTTTATTTGTTTTGCGTCTTAAGGCAGTAGTCTGCTTTAGAGGCTTAAAAAAATCGATTTTTTTGTTTTGTTTTAAATCTCTTCCAAAACTATCCAAGAATATGTCTTTAAAATTCCAGAGCCCAATTCGACATATTTTCGAAGCCAGAGCAGTTTTAGTGGCCGAGCGTCGAGCAGTTGCGAATGCTCACCGAAAACTTTAAAGCGCGTTTTCTCGAGTTTTCATTTTCACATGTGTTAGAAAACGGTGCCGGCGATAGCAAAAAGAATATATGTCCGACCAAAGTGATCTAGCTTCAGCATTAAATTATCTTCTATTTGAACTAAAAAATTTCGACAATAGTATTATTTAAACTACTTGTTTTGCAACTTAAAGTCAATTTTTTTCTTAAAAAAGTGAATTTTTTTTCAAACTTCGAAAAACTTTGGAATTTTATAACTTCTTCGGTATTTTTTTAATTCATAAAGAAAAGAAACTTATAATTTAAAAAAAATTTGGTTAGACTTTTTCAGATGCATCGCACGACCTCCACCACCGGCACCGATTTACAAGTGCAGACTCCAGGGGCTCCAGAAAAATACTTACAACTTTGAAAAAATTCAATATTTTTTAATAATAAGCATTGTTTTTAAGCCTTGCTAAAAACTCTGCTATCGGCTATAGCAATCGATTGGACAGTTCAGATGATAGAAATATTTGCCAATCGAGATGCGGAGTGAGGAGCAATCAAATGTCCACATAAAATGTCCGCTATCGGCCATAGCAATCGATTTGATAGTACAGATGATAGAAATAATTGCTTGTCGAGATGCGGGGTGAGGAAAACAAGCCCTGACGTATTGTATATACCACATAGTATACCTTTTTGCTAAAATTCCTCATCTTGGTATTAGTGTATCATTGACGTTAATATTAAGGTTTAGTCTGTACTCCTTCGCCCAGTTGGTAGAAATGATCGCCGTGGATTAGTGGGTGCAAGTGCCACGCTTCTCGTAGAGAAGAAGCGAGAGTACGAGAGACGTAATTATTCTGCAATCATCTGCGTAGAAGGTAACTGAAATTCCCTATGGTGGTTGAGGGAGTTTGGAGATATAGAATTAAAACAGTAACGGATAGAAATTTTCCTAAGTTTGGACAATTCACCCCGAAGTAGTACGGATGATTGCCGACCGCTCAGGTAGTTCATGGTCCATCTCTTCAGCCTTGAAGAAAGTGTTGACCGTTGCAATAGCTTTTGAAAGGTCCAACGCCACTAGGACTGTTCTATTACATGGTGGTTTCTGATTAAGACCGATGATGAACTATCCGTGCTTTTATGACGTTAAGTGCTGTGGTGATATTGTGCACTTTACGGAAGCCGTGTTTATGTTCCGCTAGGTTCAGGTGGTGCGCGAAAGTCGGTCGGCCTCAAGTGTCCGTGGATAGAAGAGTTATCGGGCGATAAGTCTCCCCTTGGTTTTGAGGCATAGCTGCCTTCTCCTCGGGTTTGACAGGGATTTTTCGGTTGACCAGAGCTTACTCACACCAGTGGAGAGATTACAGGACTTCAAGTGCTCTATCCATTTGGTTCGTTTATGATTGTTTACAAGTTGTCGAATCTTGTCCTTATGCGGGGATCCCAGGGACTGACCTGGCGCAAGGTTTCGTGTTCATTTGCTAAAACTTCCGCTTCAGCCGGAAATTGGGGCGAAATTTCGCATTTATTCCGTCAACGATTACTTGGGAAGGAACAGGTAGGGCTGTGAAGGTATTATCGGTGAATTCTGCGAAGTCGTCCTAGATAGCTTTATTAAAGTTAAGTTCAATTGAGATAATTGTGCAATTTATCAGACCACCTCTAACAATGGTGTTGTCCGGAGAGCTCCTGCAGGTAATAATTCATACACTCATAATTCTGGTGGGGGCTTCGTCATTCATTGTGCAGAATGTCGAATTGTCTATCTGGGTCTGCGAGACCCATCCCTCTGTGATCAGTTGACAGGCACAAGCTTTCTCGCTTCTTCTCTACGAGGAGCCTGGCACTCGCACGCACTAAATCCACGGCACCCTTTTTACCAACTGGAAGATGGAGGACAGACTAAATCTTAATATTCACGTCGATGGCACACCAATACCGACTGTGAATAATCCCAACACAGACAGTTTCAGACACACTGTAGACGCCATTCACAATGGAGCTCCCTTCCAGTGAATGGCGTCCACCACCTTTTGCAGACGAGGAGCTCGAGTTGCCACGTGAAACCAGTGTGACCTTTGCGCAACTTCGTAAACTTCTGGATACTGTAGCAGGTTAAACTCCTACTTATCCAGACTGAACCGCGACATACAAAATACATGTCCTGCATGCAACGAATCCCCGCATGATACAAATCACCCTTTTGCATGCCCGTAGATAACATTCGTGCAAACTAAATGAAAAGTATTTGGCTGACTCTGGCTGGTGACTGATGTTATAATACGGCTTGTGCTAGGCATCTCAATTTCTTCCGTTTCGGTGCCGGTTGGTGTTGAAAATAGTGTAACGGATTTCCAAAATCTGTCGTTTACTCTAAAACTCTGTCCTGAGTTCGATCACTGGATTGTCAAATAAAATTAACACTTTAATGGCTATACACTAATCTTTATTTCCAATTCCTTAAAACTTAACACTTTATTACTCAATACTCTAATTTACAACTCTAACTTATAACTTTTTTACACTTTGCTCGACAACTCTCTTGTTGTTGCTAAACACTAATCTTTATTTCCAATTCCTTAAAACTTAACACTTTATTACTCAATACTCTAATTTACAACTCTAACTTATAACTTGTTTACACTTTGCTCGACAACTCTCTTGTTGTTGCTAAACACTAATCTTTATTTCCAATTCCTTAAAACTTAACACTTTATTACTCAATACTCTAATTTACAACTTTAACTTATAACTTGTTTACACTTTGCTCGACAACAAGAGAGAATTGGAAATAAAGATTAGTGTATAGCCATTAAAGTGTGATAGATAGACATGCGAATGCTGTTTTTGGCAATTGTGTCGTAATATAGCTTAAAAATTAATCAATATAATATTGAATAAATTGTTATTAAAGATTTATTAACTGAAGTAAATGAATGACTGTAAATATTCAATTGACTTTTATAAAAAAACATCAATTAATTAATATATGCGCATATGCCCGTATATTATCGTTTATGTCAAACTCTAATTAGCTTAAACATTCACAATTTGTGTTTTAATCGTTATGTATTGAATATTTAATATTAATTTTAATAAACAAAACTGATTAAAAATAACTAAATCAAAGCAATTGCTCAAAGCAGCTCTGATTTACACATTCATTCAACAGTTGTTTCTACAGCTGACGGCGGCTAGCGAAAATTCCACCAGCAGAAAAAAGTTTATCTTGAGATAAATTATCATAATCAACACAGGAACAGGTAATAATCATTTGGTGCTGTTTTGGACCATCCTTCAAAAATGGGTCGAGCTCGTTCCGTTTCAGCAGCATATTGAAGGCGTTGATTCGGTCCATAAGGTTCTTCCACAGTTCGAAGAGATAGAGTACTATCCCCAAAACACCATTAATCTCACGGAACTTTTCTCTAACGGATTTGCCTTTAACGAAGAAATACTTTGAAATAGCGCGACGGCCTTAGTGAACTCCATGTTTACACGACTATAATTGTTGAACGCAATATCCAAACTAATCATGCATAGCGTCGTTTTGTATGTTATGTCAAGGCCTTTCACAGATGTACAGTATTACCAGATACGAGCTCTGTAGCGCTTCAAGTGCTGAACACAAAGACGACGACACGACACGACGGAGCGACAGCTGATTACAAATGTCGCTTTGAAGCCGGCGTCTAGAGCATTTTGAAGACGGCAGCGACATATCACGCAACAATTTCATTGTTGCCGTACTAAAACCTTTCACTTCAATAAAATTAACCTATTTGGTTTAAAGTGAAATTATTTCTGCAAAAAATGTAAAAATAGGCCGATTTATTTGTTTTAAATAATCGATTGTTATTATAAATCATATATAAAAGATATTTTACGCTTTTGCTAGCAAAATAACGTCATAATTGTTAGAACTTTGAATAATTTTACATTTCACATAATAGTGGCAGCTCTACAGCTGCCATTGTCGTCGGAAAAATTAGAAACATTTCTAATTTGCGTGAACGCGTGTATTTTAATATTTGACAGATGTCGCTCGTCGTCTATGTGTTCAGCACTTTATACATAGCCGCGAAATTAAACAGAAAAAAAGCGGAAAGGAGAGATTGTATTATCAAAATAAGTTATTTAGTTTTGAATATTACTTGACATTATAAACACCTTAAAATTTACATATGAACTTGTTTTTATTTTGTTATACTATATTTACATATAACGAGATTATTTCCATTTACGAGCTTAACTCGATAATTTGTAATTAAGAAACAATATTTCCCATACAAAATTCCTCTCTGGATAATAAATATAATAAAATAAATATGCAGAAACAATGTGGTGAAGTGCAAGTGTAAAATAAGTGCATAATATTAATAAAATATTCAGTATGTATTGTCAAAATTCAAGATAAAAGTAGCAATTTTTTCAACTTTAAGTGCGAATATCTCGAAAACTATAAGCTATCAGCTGCAGCTATATGTATATATATTCTTAATCTGGAGAACCTCCTCTTTCCAACGATACCCATTTTATTACCGAAAGCCTGGGATAGTATACTAAAGTTTCCCCAGGAGTTCTACGCGAAAAAAAAGTTTAGACACCCCAGTTTTGGCTCGACCAGGGTTATTTTTTTAAAGCGCGGCCGAAGGCCTCCAGTGCAGAAAAATCTATCATATATGGTTTCTAACATGTGGCAACGCTCGGTTTCACATAATTGTAAACACAGAAACCTTTTCAGCTATAAGTGTGCTAAGTGATTTTTAAAATAAGTAATTTTTGCATAAAAGACCTTAAATAAATCTATATTTTGAATTAAATTGAATGTTAATAGTGTAATTTTCAATATGTGAAGTGAAATGTGAAAAAATAGCGTTACAGTGTGTGAAATACATGGGTTATTTATAGAAAAAATTTGACTTTTAAACATGAATATTTCAAAAACTATAAGTCCAATAAAAAATATTTATATATATTCCATCTCTGTAGAGCCTCCTCTTTCACCCGATACCCCATTTATACCGGAGTTGTAATCGGAATCGTGCTTAGCTCCTATTCGACTTGGCTATCGTATATCTCGTAAAATTATGAATTAATTTAATATAAGTAAATTTAAATATTTCCCTAATAATATATGCAAAAACTTTGTAATTATAATAATCTATACTAATATTATAAAGAGGAAAGTTTTAATTATTTGTTTGTTTGTCTCGAATAGGCTCCCAAACTACCGTACCGATTTGAAAAATTCTTTCACCGTTGGAAAGCTATACTATCCCTGAGTGACATAGGCTATATTTAGTTAAAAAAAAAATAGGGTTACTTACCAAAACTCCGATAATGTAAAAAAAAATACCAAAAAACTTTCTTTAATCGTGAATGCTGCGAAAACGATTAAAGATATAACAAAGTGATGTACTACAATTTTGTAGAACTTATTATTATCTACAAAAAATTATATATATAAATTATAGTTTTGTCACAATAAGCGATTTTACATTAAAAAATTAATTTAAATACCACTACTTGAAAAGGCTCTTTATTTGTACCTTAGTATTAATCCTTATCGAAATAAATGGTTTATAATTTAAGATCGCTTCAAAACCTTTATATAACGTTTTGAATTATTAGATTCTGACATTCCATTCAAAAGATATCACGAGCTAAAAATTTTGAAAAATATCCCATCGGCGGCTAACTATGCGTTGTAGAGTTGTAGGCGTCACTCCCAAACTATTTAAAATTGCCTGTACTATCACCACTCACTTTGCAATTAAAAGTAGTATGAGTTGTCATCATGATGCGTAACATAAATCAACCTCGAGTAATCAATATCGTTGCCGAAGCCAAGATTGGACCAACTTACACCCACATTATGTATCTATAATAGCCTGCGTTCAGTCGCCTTCAGGCTACCGTAGCCCGAAAAATACATTAAGAGAGGCTAATGGAAAATATGACAGGCTACTGCTAGCCAGTTGCCATTTTTTTGCATATTATCTATTACTATCATACCTCATTATAGTATCCAAATATGTCAAAAGCAGGCTACTGATCAAGACCAGTTTATTCATTATAGATTGTAGTTTTGTAATGCTTTATATAATATATTCAGATGGTGAAGAAATTGTAAATACAAATAAAAAATGTATTTACATTAATATATGATTTAATGAGTTGCTTTTTAAATATTCGGCCCTATTCCCGTTGTCGTTGTCGTTTTAATAGTCGTTGTCGTTTTTATTGTCGTTTCGTTCCTAAATTGGTATTCTTGAAGTATATCGTAACGCCTAAGAAAAGTTATCGAAATTTGTCTACATATTTTATATAGTATACTTTAAGGAGCTCTTTTCCCATATAAAAATTTCTTTCTTATGCAACGAGACACATTTTTAAAGCAGTCCTTAATGGATTTTATGCTATTCTGTATTGACTCTAAACAACGTTATCACTGTAATTATTGTACTTACGTACAACAATGTTAGTCTTCCATCTTTATTTGATTTTTTAAAAGAAGTAGTGGTGACATCTGCGTCCTCCAAACTTTTTTCTAAAATATGTTATACTTCCAGCGTCTCATGCTCCTTGCTTCTGGCTAATCCGACTACTCTAACTAGTGGTCCAGCCAAAGGAGACATGGGTATCTGTTTATTAACTCCTCCTCTTGTTGGAGTACTATTTTTTTCTTCGTTTTGAATTTTAAGATCTTTCATATCTTAAATATATTCTTAGATATAAAAATGCAATTTTATTAATGCCAACAATTTCCGTCGAGAGATGGCGGTGGAATGGATTTATTTTTTATTTTTTTTGAGAAAAAAATATCCCTCCCAAAAAATCGAAATTTAGAGGATTTATCCCTTTTCTAAAGTCTTTGGCATATGCAGGATATTTTTCCATTTCAGAAATTAAAATTTCAAACTGTTTCCGATTTGGAATTTTCATCTTCACTTCAAATATTCCTTCAAACAACCGCGTCGTTTCTATGTCGCTCACAATTATAGCAACGACAAAAAACGACTGTTTCTATGTCGTTTCAAATTGGAGAATCTCAATTTATTTTCGATAAATGTCGTTAACGCCAACAGGAATGCCAAATAGGCGTTCTTAAGTCGTTTTAAAACGATAACGACAACGGGAATAGGGGCGATTAGCTTCTGCCATTTCCAGTCCTAGGGGTGACCTGAATCTATTTATTTCAAAGCCATTCCATAGTTATGCATTTTTTAAATAATATTTAAAAGGAAATAGATTACAACAACAGGGATAGATTACAACAACAACAACAGTGACTCGCCAATAAATTTTATTTTAAATGATACAATTATAAACCCCAATTTTTTAACGATCCACGTCCTTATGCGCCAACTGATTCTATGCGGTTAAATTTAGTTTCATTGAACCATATGTGAGTCATCAAAGGTAAAATTTTTCATAGGAATTATTCGTTCTTCTTCACAGGAGAATTTGTGGCTCTTTTCAATATAATTTAACAAAAACATTTAATTCAAAATATATTTTTTCCTTAAAACATCTAAAAAGATAATATAAACCGAAGATTTCTATATTGATTATCAAATTGAAATAACGAAAATATGTATAACGGAAAATAGTACAATTTACAGTTTCGTTTCAACGTAAAACCTGTCTAAGCTATACACCTGCGGATCAGCACTTTTTAAAAACAAATAATCAAAAAAAAATATATATATAAATAAATCAAAATTAACACATTTTAAAATATACGTATGTATAAGTGTAAGTACTTATGTTTTAGAAAAATGTGTATCTATTTCAGATTATTTTAGTTTTAATAAGCTTATATTTTGTTCAAATTTCGTTTTAAGCTTTAAAAACTCCGGCAAGTAGGTTGATGTGCTGATGCATAAAGAATAACTTCATTCATGTTTGATGAAGCTTCGTTGGCAGTGGGAAAATTATAGTCTGCGGTGCACTTATCTTCATTTTCACTTGAAGAAATTCCTTGGGAGATGTTTTTTTTTCATCTATCGCGTTTTTTAAAATAGTATCATAAGAATCACCCACCTGTTCATGTATATCTATCGATTTCTCCATATTTTCACAACAATGGGCGATATTACTATTGGTAAGTTTGAAAAATTCCATTTATGCCGAAATACAAATACATTCGTGTGTAATATAACACCCATATTATGTATCTATAATAGCCTGAGTTCAGTCGCCTTCAGGCTATCGTAGCCCGAAAAATACATTAAGACAGGCTACTGGCGAATATGACAGGCTACTGATCGCCAGTCGCCATTTTTTGCATATTATCTATTACTATCAACCCTCATTACAGTATCCAAATATGTCAAAAGCAGGCTACTGATCAAGACCAGTTTCTTCATTATAGATTGTAGTTTTGAGTATAGCAGTATAATATATTCAGAGGGCGAAGAAATTGTAAATACAAATAAAAAATGTGTTTACATTAATATATAATTGAATGAGTTGCTTTTTAAATATTATTTAAAAAAATACAAAACTATGGAATGGCTTTGAAGCCGCTTCAGGTCACCACATAGGACTAGAATAGCAGAAGCTAATATTTTAATAATACTCTATTTTTGAGCAATCTGTTAAATTATATTTACTTCTGAGATATAGATATTATTATACAGATGTTGCAGTTCTTTTTTAGGTGCTGAAAAACTCAGGGCTGTTATTTGCGTATTCTTGGCAACTGAGATAAATAGCTTATCGTAATAAAAAATCTAGACTCAGTAGCCAAGGCTACTATAATGGCGATTATTCGCCAGTAGCTTTACACAATTGAGGTGTAAGTACATAAATAGATAGAAAGGGATTTTAATATTTGCTGTTTAAAAATTAAGACAAATTTTGTCCAACTACAAGATAGACCGTGAATATGTATGGATATATTGAATATGTGGATATTTTGTACTAAACCATTAATTTAAAAAAGGTTGCCTGAGGAATGTTAATTGATGGTATTGACATACACTATAGACAAACATTACCAGATTGACGTCACATCTATGATATGTTATTTCATTAATTTTTCATATATTCGTGAACAGTTAAGTCCCTCACTGTATGTGCCACATTAAAAATATTCTCTCTAATCAAAATAAAATTTGCTAAAATATATATTTCGGAATATAAAAAACAAATTGATTAAGGTGTAAATATTTTTATTATCTTATTAATTATAATCGATAGTAATTTAAGTGTTAATAGTTCACACAATTTTTGGTAGTTTGTTAGAAATATTAAAATTGGCTGTATTTAAAATAATTATGGCCAAAAGGCCCTGCTCTGCAGAAGTCAAGGCTTTCCTACAATAAACAAATATTCAATATAATTTATACCTTCCGATATTATTTACCATAGTCAAATGGTATTAGACAATCAACGTTTTGTCGTGTTAAATTTAAGGTATTGCCTTATTTTAATTAAATGAATCACTCTGATTAAGCTACACTTCTGTAAGTCGTGAACAAGTTATACAAAACGCGCAAGGTAGACTTAAGATCCATGTTGACTATATCTGTAAGATATAAAACATATAGAGTTAAAAAAATATTATGTGACATTGATTATGACTATATAATAAATAATCTACACTAGATTGTTAAAATGGTAGCTAGGTAAAGCGCTTATAAATCGAAATTCCTCAAAAGCCATGCATCCGTATTTTATATAAATATATTTATACATTTCTACATTTTAAAGTTTATCAGCCATGTCGCCTTCCTTCTCAACGTAACTACTAATTTCAGCAATGCTATGGTCTGTTGCTTCATTAGTGGCTTTATATCGCTAATAATATTTTGAAATGATTTTGTATTTATCTTATTCTTTATGTAGACCGAAATGAACCTGTAAATAATCAGATGCAGATCAATGGGCATATAGCTTATACGTATGTATGTGCATACATATATGCACTTACACTGACTCTGTAATATTTTAAAGAATTTGAGCGATCTCTTAAAATGCGTCGGAAAACTTTTTCAATATTTTTCCAATCATTTCAGCATGTTTAAAAAGCAGAAACAATAAAAACACCCATAATCACATAAGACACAAAATTGTTATTGAATGTCAGTTGTTTGACTATCAGCTGTTTCGAATTTAAGTTCAAACCAGAACCAAATCGTGTGAATTTCATCACACCTCAAATCAATTCGTGAGATTTGCAATTTCTGTATCAAAATGAAATCGCGCGATTTCCAGTACATGCCTGTATATCCTCTATTTTTTCTTATTCATATATGTAGTTATATAAAATTCTTTCTAAATTTAGAAACTTTCTCTTAATTAATATTTATAAGCATTAATGTTATTGTATTTCTACTTTTCTAAAAAGCATAAAATGATATATGAAATTATGTTAACATTTTTCAAAAAAAGAATTAGCATAAACAATTTTTGTATTTATAGTATCCTTACATATGCAGTACGTAAACATCACGTTATATTCTGTATGTCTTTATAGTTAAAACAACACAAATGTAGAAAGATGTGTTACAAGGAAGTGAAGCAGAAAGTACCCAAAACTGATAAAAATTAAAATATTTCGGGGAAATTAATTCATCTGTGGAGAAGACTCACTTATTAACAAATGTAAAAACCGACGCGCGTAAGAAAAGCAACAACTAATTAATTCAAGTCATAGCGCCAAGTGATTACCACCTGTTCCCGTCCATGGCGATCACCCTTGGTGGTGTAAAGTTGAACTCAAAATAGGTTTGTGAAGAGGCTGTCCGAGTTCTTCGCAAATAAGAGATATTTGACAACCTAATATTAGTATTAGCCACGTGCACTGTGATCCTCATGTTTAATATCTGAGGCCTAGAAAAGTTGTAGAACGATTTCGGACATTTTATGGTGAGCGATGCCACATTTCACAGTTGTGAAAAGTTTTATTCCAATATCTTCACTGTTGGCTGATTAATATACGCAGATTACCTCTTATATTTCGGGATTTGGAAACACATGCAAAGTATAGATCTTAATGAAGAATATTAAAAAAACTATAAAGCGATTTTCGATAATTAAAATATGTTTTTCTTTTATAATCCAAAAAATATAAAAGGCAACCTGCGTATCCAATCTTGTGATATTTAGGAAGTGTAAATTGGTCGAGATACTCTAGATATGGTTTTGAACAAAAAAAAATGGGCGAGACCAAGCCCTGCACAGCATAATTTGTCGCTTAGTTATAGCACTTTATAGTTTTTCACATAAGGGCATTTTGTGGGCGTGGCAATAGTCCGGTTTAACCAACCTCATCAAGATTTAATTCATCTATTAATATCGATAACAATTTAAAAAAAAATGTGTCAATATATCAAATTGAATTTATGCAATATAAATCAATAGATATATTTTAGTTCTTATCTTGTACAGTTCAGTGACCTTTTATATTCCTAACTGAGTGTGCTTTGTTTCTATTACTAAATACAGATCTAACTTACCTTCAGGTCGGGCTTTCGGCTTTGGTAGTCCAGCATCTTGCATTAAGTCAAATGAGAATGCGACATTTGATACCATTTGATCTATGTCTTGCGGGGTAAGATGAAATTCATATAACGGGACAAAAAATCCTCCTAGTAACCCCATTAACAGACATAAATATACACCATCTCGAAAATCTGAATTAAGATCAGTAATTTCAAAGTTCAATTTAGTTAAATGTTTGTTTACAAAAGTTATAAGAGATTTTTTAACCACAGATAATTTCTCTGGAGCACAATCAAAAAGTGTATCGAACGCATCCTTGTCACAACGCATTCCTACGTCATCATATTCAGAAGTTAATTGTTCGCGAAATTTCCTGTATTAAATTTTAACGTAAGGTTAATACTATTATGTAAAGTTAAAAAATACTTACTGAGCATTCAAGACGCCACCGCTTTTCTGAGCAATAACAACATAAACAAAAACGTTTTCTGGTAATCTAATAGGTGCCCGGAAATAACGAGCCAGCGCAACTAGTAAGTGGAGAATCGCCACTAAATTTTTTGAGTGTACACTTTCAACCGACCATTTCGGGATCTTTTGATGAAATCCTAGCGTCTGTAAACGGAAATATTTATATATAACACGTAGTGAAATATTTAAATAATATTTATGTATAAGTAATTTTTTCAGAAGTTATCTTATTATTATATTTGAAATATTTTGTTTAAATTTAGTTTGATTTGTTATTAAAACGTTTTGGAAAAATATAATAGTTATTAAAAGAGGTGATACAATCGCTAACAAAATTAATGAATTAAACGAAAAAATCGAGATATATATATAATTCAGACCAGATCATGGAAATATCAACATTTAGTAATGACTTGAATAATATACATATATGTATGTACATTTTCACATTCCCTAAAATGTTCATTTTCTCGCTTGTGCTACTTTCATTATCCAATAAAACAAAAGCTGAAATGAAATTCTAAATGTAATCGTATTTTTCGTTTCTTATGAATATTTGGAAGTCAGTTTGAGTTTAAAACTTATAAAATTTAATAATTGGTTATTTGCTAGTTTTGCCTCATAAATAAATAGTAAGTAGAACAGCTTATTCGAATATTGGTTTTGCTTATATTCGAAAAGATGGAAATCCATTCGGATCATTCCATTCCGATCATGCCATTCGAACATCTATCAAATCTGTCTTAGATTCCACAACAGCCCTGATTATTGTCTAAAGTGACAACTCCAATAAACATGATATTTTATATTTTGACGCTGTTTCGTCTTAAATTGCTTTAAAAACCGATCTAAGGTATGACATATGCAAGTTTTGTATTCCTTCGATTAAACCATTGCATAACCAACTTATAGTTGCTCACGAAATTTAGCATATACCAGTTTTTTGTTAACATAAACAATAATATTAAATTGAAGTCGTGTCTATCACAATTGTTGGATCAACGATTGCCAACTGCTGTATAAATCGACCATATGTTCTTATACATTTTTTCTATTTCTATTTCTTCTCATTTGCCTATATATTCAAGGTTAAGCATTAGAAGTCATTCACCTCAATGCAGTTAATAATTGTATTTGCAATGTGTTTGCTTGCATTTGCTTTGTACACTTATGCTAACGATATGTTTCACTCACACAATTATGCATATGTTTGTTTGTCCACATTTGTTAGTCCTATTTAACATGTACTAAGCTTAATATGTAAGTAGCCTATTGCAATGCTGCATTCCCATTTTACATTTCTCCTTTGATAACTGAATCATATGTATATGAAGAAGCAGTAGCGTTAAGTAGGTACTTAGTACATTAACCTTTACGAACTTTTAAAAGTACATGACATATTTATGTATATATGAATTAATACAAAGCCGAATTATGTATTAGCGTTATTGAAATATTGTTTAGAATAGTATTTAAGGGAAAGAATTTTGCAATAAAGTCAGTCTAATAGCTGACTACCTTACAGTGTCATTACTCGGCCCTTTATTTCTTCATCGCTATAACTTCGCTTGTGCGTTTCGCTTTTTGCAAATTTGAGCGGTTATAAAAAATGTAGGGCTCTAATTTTTTGGCGCCTAAGGTACGAGTAAGTTGTTTCGTTGTTCGCACATCATTTCGGAGTTTGGTGGTCAGTATTAGGCTGCATCGTTGGACATTATCGGCGTTGGATCTTCGCCATTGAATACATCGTCATCATTCGCACACAGCCAGTATTAGACCGCATCGTTGGACATTACCGGCGTTGGATCTTCTCCATTGAATACACCGTCATCGTTCGCACACAGTTAGTAATAGACTACATCGTTGGACATTATCATCATTGCATCTTCATCATCGAACATCATTACCATTTAACACGCCAGCATCGCTCAAACAGCACCGCACACCTGCGTGCCGCTGTTACGTTTCGTCAATACCACTTCCTGCAGGTGATATTCGTATGTTTGTTGTATCTCATACTTATTCATTTTGTTGATACTTGCAGTAAATTAACTAATCATTTATTACCTAAATAGTCACTAGAATTATAGTTATAATTATTCAAAATAATTTTGTACATAAAGCCCATAAAATATTCTAAAATATTCTACAATGTCTCTGGACGAATAAAAACAACAATGCGCTAGCACCAACAAAATTTTTTGGCGGATTAAAAATATCATATCGTAAGCTAGCACGACCAGGTGGAAAGGTTCTTTCAGTGGCTGAATATAAATGCCGTCTAGGCATCTTGGGAGTCCTATTTCAAGCAGATTCTCTCAATTCAAACTGACATCGAAAGATTGTATGATGAGGACGGAGGACGAGCTGACTTGGAAGAACTTTACATAACAACCACTCTCGGATACAACTTGCGTGGTACAATCAAGTTCAAAGTCCACCACTAAAGCATCCTAGGTTTGATGGCAAGTATTCGAATTATCAAAACTTTATTACCTCATTCAAGCAAATAATTGATCACGAGATCAATTTAACAAATATCGAAAAATTCAACCTTTTACGAAATTGTCTCCAAGGCCAAGCCTTAGAAACTGCATTTCAAGTGGCAAATGGCGTTAGAACGATTGAAGATACGGTATGACAACAAAACGTTAATTTTCTTGGAAGGAATAAATTCGATATTTGATTTACGAGCAGTTGTGAAACCTAATGGCATCCAGCTAAGAAGTTTGATTGACAGAGCTTCTGGTATTTATGGTTCTTTAACATCACTAGGTAGTGACAGGCAAATTTCTGAAGCTATGCTAATTTATCTAATATTGCAGAAGTCTGATGAACAGATCAACAAAAAGTGGAAAGAGTCGCTAGACTTCAGAACGTATTAAGAAGATTGTATTAAAGTTTTGTAAAGACATTGCCAATATCTAGAGTCACTCGAGAACACGCATGGTACTTCGTCAGCTTAAGGTGCTAACAAACACTCCATTCCGACATCGAGGAGTCAACCAAGAGGTTATACATTTTCCTGCTCCAGCGTATCGTGCCAATTCTGTTTTAATAGCAACCACAATATTTTTAATTGTGAACGATTTAAGTCGCTAAACATCACGTTTCGATCATGCAAAGAAAATTGGACTTTGCATCAATTGCCTATCGAAGGGACATCAAGTGGCCAATTGTCCATCATCACACAGATGCAAGGTTTGTGCACGACAGCACCATAGTTTCCTTCACCTCGGTTCAACTTCAGGCTAGTAGCAAACAGCTACTCAACCATTTTCTACACAAGAGGCAGCCGAACATACACACTTGAATAATTCATCGTTGGATAATGTAATTCTCGCAACTGCAAAAATTTTCGTTCGTGATTCAACGGGTAGTTATAGATTGGGTACAGCACTGCTAGATTCCTGTTCGCATGTCAATTTCATCATAGATGATTTTTCGCAAAGGTTGCTGCTGCCTAGAAGCAAACAAAACATAGAAATTCAAAGCATCGGTTTGTCGTCAACAAACATTAAATTCAAAACTTCAACTAACATCAAGTCGCAAGTCACCGGTTTCGAACTTCCATTAACCTTTTGCATCACATCGCACATCGCTTATCAACCAGATCCTGAAATCGACATTTCAACATGGAATATTCCAAACAATATTGTACTCGCTGATGTTGAATTTCATATACCAAAGAAAATCGGTATGTTGCAGTCCCCTATCCGTAGGTCAAATTCATCTTGGTTCTAATTTACCTATCTTTCAAAAAACTCTCTTAGCCTGGATCGTTTCGGGACGCTATAAGACCGGCAGTAACAACATATCTAAACCATCTTGCCTTTCAAGGATGATCCGACGTGTTTGGGCGAGTCATATACTACGGCATTGCGACGACTCAATGCACAAGAACGTCGATTAGCCAAATCACCACAATTGGCAGCACATTATGTTGAATTTATGCGCGACTACGAGAGCCTGGGTCATATGAGCATTGTGAAGAATCTAAATCTCAACGAACCACATTATTTTATACCACATCATTGCGTGCTTAAACCAACAAGTACAACAATAAAGCTTCGAGTTGTATTTGACGCCTCCTGTCGAACTACATCCCAAAAATCACTAAACGATATGCAGATGGTTGGTTCAACAATACAATGCGAACTTTTTATTCTTCTTCTTTGTTTCCGATTCAATAGATTTGCACTCACTGCGGACATAGTCAAGATGTATCGACAAGTATTAATGCACGAAGATGATCGAAAGTTCCAGTACATTCTGTAGAGGAGTTCACCGACTGAAGACATTTTCACCTACCAACTAAATACTGTAACGTATGGAATGGATGCTGCACTCTATCTTGCTATACGGAGTTTTATGTACCTAGCTGAGCAGCATTCAGAACAATACCCAATTGGCGCAAAGATCGTGAAATTATCATTTTACGTAGACGACTTACTGTGTGAAAGTTTAAATTAACAAAGTGGCATTCCAATCACCATCGATTCAGAGAAGACGACTCTGTAAAGAATCTAAATGTAGATTCATCTATCACTAATGCACTTGGACTAAAATGGAACCAAAATCTTGACTGTTTTATTTTTTCATTTGAAGCAAAACTAGGGCTCACTGGTCGTCTTACAAAGCGTTCAATTCTCTCTGTTGCATCGTCACTTTACGACCCACTTGGTATTTTGGTTCCCTTTATTATAACTTCAAAAATCTTGTTGCAAGAAATATGGCTACTAAAGTTGGATTGGGATGAATCAGTGCCACAGAACATTGGATGGCCTTGGAAAAACTTCCTGAACTCCTTATCGGATCTTTCATTAATTAAGCTGCCGCGGTCTTGTTTTTCGACAAATATGGAGTCCCTTCAGATACAGGGATTCTGTGACGCATCAATTCGTGCATATGGCTGTGCAATATATACTCGTGTTATCAACAAATTTGACACTACTACTATTCGCTTACTCACTGCTAAGTCCAGAGTTGCACCCATCAAAAAACAATCATTGTTTCGTTGTTCGCAAATCATTTCGGAGTTTGGTGGTCAGTATTAGACTGCATCGTTGGATATTACCGGCGTGGGATCTTCGCCACTGAATACATCGTCATCGTTCGCACACAGTCAGTATTAGACATTGGATCGGCTTGAAAAAACTTTCTGAACTCCTTATCGGATCTTTCATTAATTAAGGTGCCGCGGTCTTGTTTTTCGACAAATATGGAGTCCCTTCAGATACATGTATTCTGTGACGCATCGATTCGTGCATATGGCTGTGCAATATATACTCGTGTTATCAACAAATTTAACTACTACTATTCGCTTACTCACTGCGAAGTCCAGAGTTGCACCCATCAAAAAACAATTATTACCAAAATTAGAACTTTGTGGCGCTCTTCTCCTCGCTCGTTTATTAGCAAAAATCAAACCAACAATTTCTCATAAATCTTTCAATATTTTTCTTTGGACAGACTCACAAATAGTCTTAAATTGGCTGAAGATGCATTCTGCAACACTATCGACCTTTGTTGGCAATCGAATTTCGGAAATTCAGGATTTAACCAAAGGTGTCCATTGGAGACATGTACCAACTCATTGTAACCCGGCGGATGTTGCGTCTAGAGGATGTACTGTAAAGGAACTTGTTAATTCAATATGGTACACAGGACCAGGATTTCTATACGAAAACCCAGACAAATGGCCAAAAGACAGCTGCAATGATATCGACATGGAAGTTGTCGAAAGGGAGAAACGAAAATCAGCATTCAATTCAATCGTTAGCACCAATTACATTTTGGAAATCGTGAATCAGAGGAGTAACCTCACTAGCAGCCTTTGATTAATAGCTTGGATGTTTCGCTTCATCAATAATTGTCGACATAGTGCAAAACTTAATGAATCATCAACACTTTCACCACAAGAGTTGCATCACGCCTTATTTTGCATAATTTGGAATATTCAACATATACATTTCGCTAATGACATTCATCTCTTACAGAACGGTCTCACTACAAATGGCCCATTGCTTTATTTAAATCCATTTTTAGAGTGTACCGAAGGATTTCAAACACTCAAAGTTGGAGGTCGATTAGAATCAGCAGATATTCCAAAGGAAAGGAAACACCCAATGCTGTTGCCAAGCAAATGCGAATTCGTTGTTCATTACATTCGGCACCTGCATCAGAAACACTACCACGCAGGACCAAAGGCACTCGTTGCACTAATAAGACTTCAGTTTTGGATAGTCAATACACCCGATTTAAAAAGACGTATCGCCAGATCGTGCACACATTGTATACGTTACAAGCCAAAACTGATGAACCATGTAATGGGACAGTTACCTGTCGAGCGATTGACTCCATCTCGCCCTTTTTCACGTTGCGGTATTGACTTCTGTGGACCAGTCAACGTATATTTACGTATTCGAGGCAAAACATCTTATAAAGCGTACATAGCGATCTTCGTTTGTCTAGCGACAAAGGCGGTCCACATCGAACTTGTATCGGATCTATCCACGGATGCATTCTTAGCGTCATTGAAGCGGATGATTGGAAGAAGAGGGCTACCCTCCGACATCTTTTGTTATAACGCAACAAATTTTGTAGGCGCTTGCAGCAAATTACCTGAATTAAAGTCATTTTTGTTTAAAACCGAAAACAAAGATGCAATTGTAAAATACTGTGCTAATGAATTTGTAAACTTCAAATTCATTCCTCCCAGAGCACCTCATTTCGGCGGTATTTGGGAGGCCGCTGTCAAATCGGCTAAGGGTTATCTTAATCGTACCTTCAAAAATGCAAGACTCACAGCTGAAGAACTAACAGTCCTGGTGGAGATAGAAGCTGTATTAAATTCTCGGCCACTTACACCATTTTCATCGGATCCAAACGATTATGAAGCATTAACTCCGGGACATTTTATTATTAGTAGTGCACTAGGAGCACTCCCAGAGCAAAGATTGTCAGCTGAAATAAGCAGCTTACACAAATGGAATCAAATCACAAGCATTAAACAGACGTTTCGGAACAGGTGGTCAAATTATTACAAAATCAACGAACTACAAGTGCGATCAAAATGGTTTTCGGAACAACCAAAAATCAACAACAACTCAATGGTCATCATCCATGAAGACAACATACCACCACAAAAATGGCATATTGGAAGAGTTATAAAATGTTTACCAGGAAAGGACTCTAAAAACAACGAAGGGAAGGGAAGGGGAATTCGGCGACCAATTCATAAGCTAGCACTTCTACCTTTTTGAAAGCCTTTCAACGGGGCCGGAATGTTGGATCAACGATTACAACATAAAGCAAAAAATTCATAGAGATAAAAAACCACAAAAATAACTCGCATGTACTCAATTTTGCACTTTTGTATGTAGTCAGCATAAAACCAGTTTATACCGTTAGTTTTGAATTGTTTGCTATCGTCTTCGACCAGTAATGCAAATTTATGTGTAAAAACGTGTGATTAGTAATAAATAAAGTGTTATATCAAGTGTACAGCAATAATATTCTGTATTTAAAAAAAATGAAGAAGTTATCGCGTGATGTGGAGAATAATGTAGTTTCCTTAACAAATAAAATAAATTAAATTTTGATTCACCTGACCAAATAACTCGTTTCCAATCATTTATAGTCCAATTTTTATGCTCTCTAGCAAATTTCATTCGTGCCTTTTGGTTCTTTTTGGACAATGCAGGTTTAAATATAGCTAAAGTTGTGGAGCGCTTGTCGTGCTGTCCATTCACTAACGTGCTTATTTTTGGCAACTAAAGTATTTTTCGGTGTAATGGTCTTCTTCTGCCTCATTTCTGCCATCATAAGACGTGCATCCGCGTCGGTCAACAGTTTGCGGCGGCCTCTGGTTTGCTCTTTGGGAGCAGTATGTCGTCTTTTTTGATCGCGAATGACTACAGATTGACTAATATTTAACTCCTTGGCTATTTCCCGAGATGAAGGACCATTATTTGTTAAGGACACTACATTATTCTCCACATCACTAGGAATGTAAACATCGTAAAATTAAACATCGATGGTTCGATGTATCGATGTTTCTTCAAAACCCATCGAAATCAAAAACATCGGCTGGGTTTAGAAAACAGTCGTTTACTCGGCACTAAAGAGGCAATGTGTAAATATTAATAAGTTTATTTATACAACTCCGGAAACACAGTCTTCATGTCAACCCAAACTCTATTGGCTTCTGATTGGTAGGGGTAACAGCCGAGATACACTTTCTTTTCAACCTTTCGTCCCTGTAATTGTAGATAAATTTGACAGCTTACATTTCACCTTTTGGTTCTTCTTAACGAATTCTCCGTATTTTACGAAAATCGAATTCCAATGTAATAGAGCGTATCCAAATAGAGGGTTTCGAGTTAATACCCGAAAAAGTGTGAAAGTGTGAAGTCAAAATTTTATATAAAACATCGACATAAAACATCGTTGAAAGTGACATCGATGCATCGATGTTTTTAGATTCGAGATATCGATGGCAAACATCGATGCTTTTTGACGAAAATATCGATGTTTCAAAAACATCGATACATCGTTTGCATCCCTACACATCACGCGATAACTTTTTCATTTTTTTTAAATACAGAATATTATTGCGGTACACTTGATATAACACTTTATTTATTACTAATCACACGTTTTTACACATAAATTTGCATTAATGGTCGAAGACGATAGCAAACAATTCAAAACTAACGGTATAAACTGGTTTTATGCTGACTACATACAAAAGTGCAAAATTGAGTACATGCGAGTTATTTTTGTTATGGTTTTTTATCTCTATGAATTTTTTGCTTTATGTTTTGAATTTTTTGTTGTTTTATTTAGAATGGAACAACGAATAAACGAAAAAAAAATTGGTTTTATTTTCTTTGTTATTACTTATTTTATCGTTCAAAAAAGTAAAGAAATGAATTATGTACTCATTTGTGCACGCCACTGTAGGTACTTAGTACATTAACCTTTACGAACTTTTAAAAGTACATGACATATTTATTTATATATGAATTAATACAAAGCCGAATTATGTATTAGCGGTATTGAAATATTGTTTAGAATATTATTTAAGGGAAAGAATTTTGCAATAAAGTCAGTCTAATAGCTGACCACCTTACAGTGTCATTACTCGACCCTTTATTTCTTTGCCGCTACAACTTCGCTTGTGCGTTTCGCTTTTTGCAAATTTGCGCGATTATAAAAAAGGTTATAGCCCTACAACTATTCTATCAATCTCTATAAAAAAGGTATTTTAGAACTTATATATAATTGAAAGTAGTTATTTAATAATGAATTAATTTTGTAATATTTAAATGTATGGAAATGCAATGTTATTAAAAATAAGAGGCTAATAGAATATTTTGAAAATTAATTTCTGCACTTATAACTTCTTGAAGCTGTCATGGTATGGATTCAATTAAAATTTGAATGTTTTCTGGTACATTTTGCTCACAAGTCTTACTTTGATTTAACTCCCGCCACCAATTTTTTATGGGGTTTATTCCTTGTCGACATGCCACAGCGGCCACGCCAGAACTACATACGCAATGTGCTTAATATTATTTAAAATTTATTAAAGGAAATAAAAATAAAGTTGCCTATTGACTACTTCTGGCACGATTATAGTTACTGGGACGCCAAGATTTGAGTTCATTTTTATTTTAATTAGCCCAAAGTAAAAACTATTTAAAAAAATAAAAAAAAATTATATCTTGCTCCGTTTACGAGAAATCGAGCGTTTAACAGCAGCCGATGCTCGCACTTATGCATTGATAATTAATATAAAAATGAACTCAAATCTTGGCGTCCCAGTAACTAAAATCTCCCCTACTTCTATCTGAGCTAAAGAATCTCATGCACTAAGAGAAATTTATCTATATAGAATTATCATCTCTTTATGTATTATCATTAAAATAAATGATGATAAATAAATGATATTACTATATCCCAAATTATTATTTTAAACTTTTAGTGTATATTTTATTAGGAATCATGACGATATATACTTATATAATTTTTTTACTAAAATTTGAAGACGTATAACTCGGAATTATTACTTACATGATTAACAGCATTTAAGACAAAATCAAGTTTTTGTCGTTGCCCTTCCTCCGACTGGGTTACTTCAAGCACATCAAGTTTTTTTCCGGTCAGTTTCTCCCACAATTTATGCAAAACCTAAAACAGATTTTAGCATACATAATTACTTTTTGTGTATACAATTGTTTATTTCAACATTTTCAATATAAAATAATATATATAACCTGTCCATCGTACAAATCTTCTTCAATACTTTGCACAATTATACGCTGTTCTGCTAACTCATCGTTTAGCCAATCGATTAGAATGCGTTGAAGCTTAATGACTTCAGGATTATTTAATGACTGAGGGTCTATTACAGCACGTTGTTCTAATTCCCTCAATGTGTAGTCTTCTGGAGGTATATCAAATTGATTTGGCAATCCTGGCGATTCAATAGCATGTTTGCCTTCTTCTTCAACTTTTTGAACTAAAATTATAGATAAAAATAAATTGATATTGATTTTAAATAAATGTGAATAAAAATATTGAACAGAACATCCGAGCTAGGCTATGCTCGGTTTGGCGTAATTAAAGTAACGTTAAAACAACTTTACATAGAAGAGAATAAATAACTTGCAATTATGTAAATCCGAATAAAGTATCCGCTAGGCAACTGCAAAGCAAAAATGTTTAGGATTAAATAAATATAACAATAAAAGAAATATTAACATAAATCCTGATTAGTCTTTTGTGTTTTAGAGTGACTGCAATTTAGGATATATGTATATGTATATTAGCACTAAAAACAAGACTGCATATTTAGTTAAAAAAATAAAAAAATATTTAAATATCCTCTTTTGAAAAGACACTTCTCAGTTATTTAGTAATCTTTTGAAGTGCAGCAAAACGCAATAAAAATTCGATTAGACTGGAATATTATTATTCTTTTAGATCAAATGATTTAATTGACCAACACCGTACAACAATCGGCTGGGTATTGGACCAAACTAATTTTCCCCCGGGAGATTGACTCGATTTTATTTGGTATCGAAATGGTAGAACTTGATGAAGAAAATAAAATGTCAGTAATTTTCATACTGTTGTGGGAACCAAATTGTAAATAATTCTGACAAATTAAGTTTTATTATGATTGAAAAATAAACTACCTCTTCTTTAGTAACTAAACCAACAACATTTTTTCCAAATGTTGTGCTATCAAATGTATGATTCGCGTGCTAGACCACATGAGTTACATCAAAACTCCTCATGGACCTGCGAAACGTCGCTGAATCGGAACAAACATTTCTAAAGCTGATGGATACTGCTGATGAAAAGTTGTTCAATAGCAACAGTGTCAAGTGAAACGGTTAAGTGCTGAACACAAAGACGACGACACGACACGACGTAGCGACGGCTGATTACAAATGTCGCTTTTAAACCAGCGTCTTGAACATTTTGAAGACGGCAACGACATTTCAAACAACAATTTCATTGTTGCCGTACTGAAACCTTTCACTTAAAAAAAAAATACATATTTTGTTCAAAGTGAAATTTGATGTGCAAAAAATTTATAAATAGGTCGATTTATTTGTTTCAAATAATTGATTGTTATTTCAAATGATATATCAAAGCAATTTGATGCTTATGTTGCCAAAATAACGTCATACTTGTTAGAACTTTAATAATTTTACATTTCCCATATTAGTGGCAAATCTACAGCTGCCCATTGTCGTAGAAACATTTTTAATTTAGCGACAACGACAACTACAAGCCTGTTGTCGCGTAGTCGTGCTCTTGTCAAAAAATCTGTGCCCATAAGAACGCTTATATTTTAATATTTGACGTGTATTTATGTTCAGCACATTAGTGTTGGAACCACAGTGAGCAGAAACAAACAAAACAAAGAACAATATTATGAAAATATCTTCAAAATTTCATCAAGTTATCAAACAAGACAGTGAATGTTTGACCAAAATCAATCTAACTATACTAAATAAAACCTTCAATACAAATTGGTGCAAAAGTAATGAATTTATTTTAGTTTGAGTATGATTGAATTTATTGTTCCTGGACCTAATATACGGGCATTTCCGTCATGTCGAACATGACAATAATAGCTCTTTATTAGCCCCACATTTAGTGTTAAGGTTGATTTTTCAACGATTTTCATTTTCAAGATAATTGCAAAAAACCAAGGCATTCGCACGGGACAAAAAATGGAAGTTGTTTTTCCAGACAACGATTCAAACGGCGATTTTAGCGAATTGTGAGGAAATATTCAAATCTTTTTGATTGCAGAACATTGTGAATGGATGCCTTTAAAATTGGTATGAATTTCTCCCAAAAATAATTTATAGTTTTTTATTAAATAGTAACCACATTTGCACGGGACATTAAGAGTTAAGAGATTTATCAAGAAAATAATAATATGTTATTTATACGTTAGCTTATCGCAGCAAATGATTTTCTTCTGCCAACCTTGTTAAAATGAACACTCTTATTTTGATTTGTAAGCCTATAATTTTCGCAAAAATCTATTTAAATAGCTAGTTCAGGGAATTTAAAGTGTGGTTTTTACTCATATGTAAATAAATAGTGTAAAAGGATCTGTTTACATACTTATGTCAATTTTATAAGACAAAAAAATAATTTTCAATCTTTAAATTCCACATCTACGTTGTCGCACGTGACCAATTTTAAGTAGTTACCAAAATCACAAATCTTTAGATTTTTGAACAAGGTTTTTTTTTATTTTAATTTTATAAAAATTAACTGTTTAGACCCAAAATTTTCTGCTTATATTTCCGATGCCGTGGTGGTAACAAGTGTTATTTTTCGTTGTCGCACGGGACATTAAAATGTACGATAATAAGAGAGTAAAAACTTTTAGTTATTTGCATTCGTATACTTTCTTAGACATTTTATATTGCTCTTTGTACCCTTATAAAGGTTTTACACAGACCAAAAGTTAATGCATAATATGTTTCTATAATTTTATAAAAAAAAAAAACAAAATTCAGTAGAAATATCGAAATGAAAATAAAGTAGCTCCTGGCACAATTCCGATTACTATGGCGCCGCGATCTGAGGGCACCGTTGAAAGAGGACGTCCTCCCGATTAAAAAATATATAGGGTTATATGTACCGCAGACGCCGCTTTAAAGATCAAAAAATCAAAATTTTCAACAAGCAATTTCACACACTTTAACACATTTTACGCTCTTTTTTTTACTTCAAATATTTGAAATTACATTACTAACATTCAATCAAATTCAAATTTTACATTTATTTAAAGTTTTTTAAACAAAAATTACTTATTTTAAAAATCACTTTTCTTATGAAAACACAAACAATATAGTATAAATATTGACGTAATATATATTGAACGTCTAGCAGTCGCGAAGTAATCCATCAATATTCAATATAGATCGCGATCCAAATATCACGATAAATACTGAACGTGTAGCAGGCGCCTAAAATTTATGTGTTTAAAATTATGCGGAAAACTCCTCTTTTTTTTGCCAAAATTCCTCTTCTTTTATTTAACAAAATAAATGTTAAAAAATAATATCGAGGACGGTCTCTTATTTTGCTAACACTTGTATTGGCTTGACCAGAAAGGAATTCTACGCAAAACACTTCGGACACCCCCGATTTGGCTCGATCAGGGTAATTTTTTTGAAGCGCGGCCGAAGGCCGCCAGTACAGAAAGGAGTTCGGGTCGGCTTTAGTATACTATCCCAGGCTTTCGGTAATAAAATGGGTATCGTTGGAAAGAGGAGGTTCTCCAGACTAAGAATATATATATATAAACCAGCGTCTTGAACATTTTGAAGACGGCAACGACATTTCAAACAACAATTTCATTGTTGCCGTACTGAAACCTTTCACTTAAAAAAAAAATACATATTTTGTTCAAAGTGAAATTTGATGTGCAAAAAATTTATAAATAGGTCGATTTATTTGTTTCAAATAATTGATTGTTATTTCAAATGATATATCAAAGCAATTTGATGCTTATGTTGCCAAAATAACGTCATACTTGTTAGAACTTTAATAATTTTACATTTCCCATATTAGTGGCAAATCTACAGCTGCCCATTGTCGTAGAAACATTTTTAATTTAGCGACAACGACAACTACAAGCCTGTTGTCGCGTAGTCGTGCTCTTGTCAAAAAATCTGTGCCCATAAGAACGCTTATATTTTAATATTTGACGTGTATTTATGTTCAGCACATTAGTGTTGGAACCACAGTGAGCAGAAACAAACAAAACAAAGAACAATATTATGAAAATATCTTCAAAATTTCATCAAGTTATCAAACAAGACAGTGAATGTTTGACCAAAATCGGATCAATCTAACTATACTAAATAAAACCTTCAATACAAATTGGTGCAAAAGTAATGAATTTATTTTAGTTTGAGTATGATTGAATTTATTGTTCCTGGACCTAATATACGGGCATTTCCGTCATGTCGAACATGACAATAATAGCTCTTTATTAGCCCCACATTTAGTGTTAAGGTTGATTTTTCAACGATTTTCATTTTCAAGATAATTGCAAAAAACCAAGGCATTCGCACGGGACAAAAAATGGAAGTTCGTTTCCAGACAACGATTCAAACGGCGATTTTAGCGAATTGTGAGGAAATATTCAAATCTTTTTGATTGCAGAACATTGTGAATGGATGCCTTTAAAATTGGTATGAATTTCTCCCAAAAATAATTTATAGTTTTTTATTAAATAGTAACCACATTTGCACGGGACATTAAGAGTTAAGAGATTTATCAAGAAAATAATAATATGTTATTTATACGTTAGCTTATCGCAGCAAATGATTTTCTTCTGCCAACCTTGTTAAAATGAACACTCTTATTTTGATTTGTAAGCCTATAATTTTCGCAAAAATCTATTTAAATAGCTAGTTCAGGGAATTTAAAGTGTGGTTTTTACTCATATGTAAATAAATAGTGTAAAAGGATCTGTTTACATACTTATGTCAATTTTATAAGACAAAAAAATAATTTTCAATCTTTAAATTCCACATCTACGTTGTCGCACGTGACCAATTTTAAGTAGTTACCAAAATCACAAATCTTTAGATTTTTGAACAAGGTTTTTTTTTATTTTAATTTTATAAAAATTAACTGTTTAGACCCAAAATTTTCTGCTTATATTTCCGATGCCGTGGTGGTAACAAGTGTTATTTTTCGTTGTCGCACGGGACATTAAAATGTACGATAATAAGAGAGTAAAAACTTTTAGTTATTTGCATTCGTATACTTTCTTAGACATTTTATATTGCTCTTTGTACCCTTATAAAGGTTTTACACAGACCAAAAGTTAATGCATAATATGTTTCTATAATTTTATAAAAAAAAAAAAACAAAATTCAGTAGAAATATCGAAATGAAAATAAAGTAGCTCCTGGCACAATTCCGATTACTATGGCGCCGCGATCTGAGGGCACCGTTGAAAGAGGACGTCCTCCCGATTAAAAAATATATAGGGTTATATGTACCGCAGACGCCGCTTTAAAGATCAAAAAATCAAAATTTTCAACAAGCAATTTCACACACTTTAACACATTTTACGCTCTTTTTTTTACTTCAAATATTTGAAATTACATTACTAACATTCAATCAAATTCAAATTTTACATTTATTTAAAGTTTTTTAAACAAAAATTACTTATTTTAAAAATCACTTTTCTTATGAAAACACAAACAATATAGTATAAATATTGACGTAATATATATTGAACGTCTAGCAGTCGCGAAGTAATCCATCAATATTCAATATAGATCGCGATCCAAATATCACGATAAATACTGAACGTGTAGCAGGCGCCTAAAATTTATGTGTTTAAAATTATGCGGAAAACTCCTCTTTTTTTTGCCAAAATTCCTCTTCTTTTATTTAACAAAATAAATGTTAAAAAATAATATCGAGGACGGTCTCTTATTTTGCTAACACTTGTATTGGCTTGACCAGAAAGGAATTCTACGCAAAACACTTCGGACACCCCCGATTTGGCTCGATCAGGGTAATTTTTTTGAAGCGCGGCCGAAGGCCGCCAGTACAGAAAGGAGTTCGGGTCGGCTTTAGTATACTATCCCAGGCTTTCGGTAATAAAATGGGTATCGTTGGAAAGAGGAGGTTCTCCAGACTAAGAATATATATATATATATAGCTGCAGCTGACTTATAGTTTTCGAGTTATTCGCACTTAAAGATGAACAAAGTACAACTTTTATCTCGAATTTTCACAATATATACAGAATATTTTATTTATTATGAACTTATTTTACACATACACTTCATCACATTGTTTCTGCATATTTATTTTATAAAAATTATGACGAAAATAGCAGTAAATAAATATTTAACATTTTAAACAAATCTTCGTCTAAAAAATAGTAAAATGGTTGCAGGTTGACAAGTAATGAGTGTTGCCATATCAAATATTTTGCAAAAATTAAAAGAATAAAAATAAACAGAAAAAAAGAAGGATTATATATATATATAAAATATATATACAGTCGACTCTCGTTAATTCAAACATGCAATAATTCGAACCTCTCTATAATTCAAAGTTATCACGAGTTCCCTACTAAATCTCTTTATATTTCGAACTAAATCAATACATTTTATACATACATACACTTGGTAATTCGAACGAAAAAATCATTGCTATTTAACAAAAATTCGACAATTCAAAGTTGCAGAGAGAAGAGGCGGAAAGATTGTAAGTACATTTTGCGACAAGTACAAACTTGTATCAAGATACACGAGCCTTTGTTTTTGTTATGATTAGTTTGACTATATGACGAACACACTTCTCACGAATTGGTTTGTTTAGTTATTCAGTTACTGTTACTCTTTCGTTGGTATGCAGATTAAAAGTTAGCGATAGTTATGATCCCTAGAAAGTATAAATGTTTGACGATTGCTGAAAAGGAAAAGTTAATCGAAAAAGTAGAAGAAGGTAAGAAGAAGAGTGATGTTGGAAAAGAATTTTTAGCAATAGAACCATTAGTTGACATCAGCGGGGTGAGTTTTTTTGATTTTGTTCAAGTGGATGAAAATGTTGCTGTCTCAGGTTCACTAACCGATGGCGAAATTTTATCTGCGACAGATACGCAAAGTAACGATGAAGATGAGGACGATACATCGGAACCTTTGGCACAGGTGTCAGTTAAGGAAGCAAGATCCTCATTTGATACCTTACAAAGCTTCTGTCTACAAAACGAAAGTGATGAAAAAGCATTTCAGGCACTTTTTCTCTTAAAAAAGTTATTGAGCAGTTTGCAGCAGAATTGTGCTTTAAAGCTAACCAGTATAACAAAGTTCTTTCGAAAGATTAATTAATTCACATTACGAATACATGTATGTACACAATGTAATTCTTGTCATTTTTATATTAATAAATAAAAATTAACCAACACTTAGTAATTCGAAGTTTTATTTATTTTCTCTCACAAATTTCGAACCATTTGATATTTCAAACACTCGATAATTCGTAATATTTCAGGAGTCCCTCGAGTTTCGAATTAACGAGAGTCGACTGTACCATAATGGTGTTATGACTAACGCAAAATCTCGGTATTACCTTTTCTTTGATAACCCCCGGTGATGGCCCGACCAGGGTTATTTTTTTGAAGCGGGGCCAAAGGCCGCTAATGCGGAAAGTAGTTCTTTGCGAAAGAACTTTTCATTTCGCCCTCTTTGATAACTCCCGGTGTTGTCTCGACCAGGGTTATTTTTTTGAAGCGCGGCCAAAGGCCACCAATGCGGAAAGTAGTTCTACAAGAAAAAACTTTTCATTTCCCCCTCTTTGATAATTCCCGGTGTTGGCTCGACCAGGGTTATTTTTTGAAGAGCGGCTGAAGGCCGCCAATGCGGAAAGTAGTTATACAAGAAAAAACTTTTCATTTCCCTCTCTTCGATAACTCCCGGAGTTGGCTAGACCAGGGTTATTTTTTTGAAGCGCGGCCGAAGGCCGCCAATGCGGAAAGTATTTCAAACGAAAGACCTTTTCATTTCCCTTACTTATAGTACATAGAGTGAATATCATAAACTTTCCTTATATTATCTTTATATAATCTTTTGTTTTCTGCATTTGGGGTATTTATTTATTTTGGTTCTTCTCATTCATTTGCAAAATATCTGATATGGCAACACTTATTGGGGGATGGGGTCATATGTAGAAGTTCACGCAAGTGAGGAAAGTTTCTGATTGCCATTCACTTGGGAGTGGCCAGGAACGATTCTTTTGCATATGACTCAAGCAGCTCACGACTTCCGGTTTTAGACCAAGTATCCCTGGGTAGCTAACAGACATCCGTTTGGAGGCGAGCTAAAGTGAGAAGGCGAAGCCCGCTTGTGCGGTTGTGCGTAGGGCTTGGGACCCACCACATAAAAAAAATCTCCCCAATGAAAACAAACACCGAGCCTCGGATGAGAAACCCCCCTTTTGATGACGACCCCTGCAAACGTACTAAGGATCATGATTTGAGGGCATGCACCTGGAATGTCCGGACTCTTAATTGGGAAGGTGCCTCTGCCCAGCTGGTTGATGTCCTCATACAACTAAAGGCTGACATCACCGCCGTCCAAGAAGTGCGATGGACGGGACAAGGACGGAAGAAGGTGGGTCCTTGTGACATCTACTACAGCGGCCATATAAAGGAGCGCAAATTCGGTGTTGGATTTGTGGTGGGAGAGAGACTACGTCGCCGAGTCCTGGCATTCACCCCGGTGGATGAACGTCTTGCCACAATCCGCATCAAAGCGAGGTTCTTCAACATATCGCTGATTTGCGCCCACGCCCCAACGGAAGAGAAGGACGATGTGACCAAAGATGCTTTCTATGAGCGCCTAGAACGCACCTATGAGCGCTGCCCCCGCCACGATGTCAAAATCGTGCTTGGCGATTTTAACGCCAGGGTGGGTAAAGAAGGTGTCTTTGGCACAACAGTCGGAAAATTCAGCCTCCATGACGAAACATCGCCAAACGGCCTGAGGCTGATCGACTTCGCTGGGGCCCGAAATATGGTTGTCTGTAGTACCAGATTCCAGCATAAAAAAATTCATCAAGCAACGTGGCTGTCCACTGATCGAAACACGCGCAATCAAATCGATCACGTTGTGATAGACGGAAGACATGTCTCCAGTGTTTTAGACGTGCGTACGCTCCGAGGACCAAACATTGACTCGGACCATTATCTAGTAGCAGCAAAGATACGCACTCGCCTCTGTGCAGCAAAGAACGCCCGTCAACAAACACAAGGAAGGTTCGACGTCGAAAAGCTGCAATCACAACCGACAGCCGAACGATTTTCTACTCGACTTGCACTCCTGCTCTCTGAGAGCACTCATCAGCATCTCGATATAAGGGAGCTGTGGAACGGCATCTCAAGCTCATTGCATACCGCTGCAGCCGAAACAATTGGTCTCCGGCAACGCCAAAAAACCAGTTGGTACGATGAGAATTGTCGTTCCGCAGTGGAGAGAAAACAGACTGCCTACCTCGCAACGTTGCGATCGACCACAACACGTTCGGGGTGGGATAGATATCGAGAACTGAAGAGGGAAGCGAGACGCATTTGCAGACGTAAAAAGAAAGAGGCCGAAATGCGTGAGTATGAAAAGCTTGAAAAGCTGGCCGACATGGGTAATGCTCGAAAATTTTATGAAAAGATGAGGCGATTAACAGAAGGTTTCAAGACCGGAGCATTATCATGTAGGGACCGAGAAGGTAATCTGGTAACGGATGTCCAGAGCACACTGGGATTATGGAGGGAACACTTCTCCGACCTGCTCAATGGCAGTGAAAGTACAACACCAGGAGATGGCGAACCCGATTCCCCAATCGATGACGATGGAATAGATGTTCCATTACCCGACCATGAAGAAATTCGAATAGCAATTACCCGCTTGAAGAACAACAAAGCGGCAGGGGCCGATGGATTACCGGCCGAGCTATTCAAATACGGCGGCGAAGAACTGATAAGGTGCATGCATCAGCTTCTTTGTAGAATATGGTCGGAAGAAAGCATGCCTGACGATTGGAATCTTAGTGTGCTCTGCCCAATCCATAAGAAGGGAGACCCCACAATCTGCGCCAACTACCGTGGTATAAGTCTCCTCAATATCGCATATAAGGTTTTGTCGAGCGTATTGTGTGAAAGAATAAAGCCCACCGTCAACGAACTGATTGGACCTTATCAGTGTGGCTTTAGACCTGGAAAATCCACAATGGACCAGATATTCACCATGCGCCAAATCTTGGAAAAGACCCGAGAAAGAATCGATACTCACCATCTTTTTATCGATTTTAAAGCTGCCTTCGATAGCACGAAAAGGAGCTGCCTTTATGCCGCGATGTCTGAATTTGGTATCCCTGCAAAACTAATACGGCTATGTAAGCTGACGTTGAGCAACACCAAAAGCTCCGTCAGGATCGGGAAGGACCTCTCCGAGCCGTTCGATACCAAACGAGGCTTCAGATAGGGTGACTCACTATCGTGCGACTTCTTCAATCTATTGCTGGAAAAAATAATACGAGCTGCAGAACTAAATAGAGAGGGTACAATCTTCTACAAGAGTGGACAGCTCCTGGCGTACGTCGATGATATCGATATCATCGGAAACAACACCCGCGCCGTTTGTTCTGCGTTTTCCAGACTAGATAAAGAAGCGAAGCGTATGGGTCTGGTGGTGAATGAGGACAAGACGAAATATCTCCTGTCATCAAACAAACAGTCAGCGCACTCGCGTCTTGGCTCCCACGTCACTGTTGACAGTCATAACTTTGAAGTTGTAGATAATTTCGTTTATCTGGGAACCAGCATTAACAACACCAACAATGTCAGCCTTGAAATCCAACGCAGACTCACTCTTGCCAACAGGTGCTACTTTGGACTGAGTAGGCAATTGAAAAGTAAAGTCCTCTCTCGACGAACCAAAATCAAACTCTGTAAGTCGCTCATTATTCCCGTCCTGATGTATGGCGCTGAAGCGTGGACGATGACAACATCCGATGAGACGACTCTTGGGGTTTTCGAGAGAAAGGTTTTGCGCAAGATTTATGGTCCTCTAAACATTGGCAACGGCGGTTACCGCAGACGATGGAACGATGAGCTGTACGATTTATACGACGACATAGACATAGTTCAGCGAATAAAAAGACAGCGGCTACGCTGGCTAGGTCATGTTGTACGGATGGAAGAAAACACTCCAGCTCTGAAAGTATTCGATGCAGTACCCGCTGGAGGAAGCCGCGGAAGAGGACGACCTCCACTCCGGTGGAAAGACCAAGTGCAAAGTGACCTGGCTTCACTTGGTGTTTCCAGTTGGCGCCAAAAAGCAAAAAGGAGGAATGAGTGGCGCGCTCTGGTGGATTCGGCTATAATCGCTTAAAGCGGTTCCTACGCCAAATATATATATATAACACTTATTACTTGTCAAGCTGCAACCCTTTTTGTTATTGTTGAAATTAAGAGATTTGTGTAAAATGTTAAATACTTATTTACAACTATTTTCGTGATAAATTTTATAAAATAAATATGCAGAAACAATGTGGTGAAGTGCAAGTGTAAAATAAGTGCATAATATTAATAAAATATTCAGTATGTATTGTCAAAATTCAAGATAAAAGTAGCATTTTTTTCAACTTTAAGTGCGAATATCTCGAAAACTATAAGCTATCAGCTGCAGCTATATGTATATATATTCTTAATCTGGAGAACCTCCTCTTTCCAACGATACCCATTTTATTACCGAAAGCCTGGGATAGTATACTAAAGTTTCCCCAGGAGTTCTACGCGAAAAAAAAGTTTAGACACCCCAGTTTTGGCTCGACCAGGGTTATTTTTTTAAAGCGCGGCCGAAGGCATCCAGTGCAGAAAAATCTATCATATATGGTTTCTAACATGTGGCAACGCTCGGTTTCACATAATTGTAAACACAGAAACCTTTTCAGCTATAAGTGTGCTAAGTGATTTTTAAAATAAGTAATTTTTGCATAAAAGACCTTAAATAAATCTATATTTTGAATTAAATTGAATGTTAATAGTGTAATTTTCAATATGTGAAGTGAAATGTGAAAAAATAGCGTTACAGTGTGTGAAATACATGGGTTATTTATAGAAAAAATTTGACTTTTAAACATGAATATTTCAAAAACTATAAGTCCAATAAAAAATATTTATATATATTCCATCTCTGTAGAGCCTCCTCTTTCACCCGATACCCCATTTATACCGGAGTTGTAATCGGAATCGTGCTTAGCTCCTATTCGACTTGGCTATCGTATATCTCGTAAAATTATGAATTAATTTAATATAAGTAAATTTAAATATTTCCCTAATAATATATGCAAAAACTTTGTAATTATAATAATCTATACTAATATTATAAAGAGGAAAGTTTTAATTATTTGTTTGTTTGTCTCGAATAGGCTCCCAAACTACCGTACCGATTTGAAAAATTCTTTCACCGTTGGAAAGCTATACTATCCCTGAGTGACATAGGCTATATTTAGTTAAAAAAAATAGGGTTACTTACCAAAACTCCGATAATGTAAAAAAAAATACCAAAAAACTTTCTTTAATCGTGAATGCTGCGAAAACGATTAAAGATATAACAAAGTGATGTACTACAATTTTGT